>NC_140196.1:12122372-13322372 GCF_965226575.1 Pagrus pagrus
GCATACAAAATTCTTGTTATAAAGCGTATTCGAGAGGCCTCAAGTGCTGCATATTTCTCTCTTACTCATTAAATTCCCACTTATTGCGGTTTAGATGCCATTTTCTTTGCTGCCAATGATTAGTTTTAGGTGGAAAGGTGCTGAGACCTTCAGCATATTGCTCAGCGACTGAAATTAGTGCAGCCTAAGCCTAACATCAGCATGTTTCTGCCACCGTGACGCACAGAAATAGGACATTTCATCACAACAAATGCAAGAGATGATGACTGCATCATTCCATGGATGTTTGCTTCAAGGTCTTAACTGTACTGGTATGGCAGCTGCCTGCTTGGACACTCTCCACAGAGCTGCAGAAGTTATTAAATAAATCTCTTTGGTACAGCAGATATGTGCCTCTGTTAAATTGACTAGATTCTGACACTTCCCGAGGGGAGAACTCCCTTTTGTCTAATAAAGACGGCTTGTCAGCATTTGGAAAAATCAATCTCCAGGCTGGATGTAAGCCTGAACAATTCTTAAGAAAAAGAGCGAGAGTTTAGATGATATCAGTTAATATAAAGTCCAAGTACATTTTTATATTTTCCCCCTTTTCTCCGTCAGATTGAACACATAGCATTTATCTCGCACTCTCATGTTTCTTCAGACAGACAAAAATGGGCCGTGTTTTCCGATTATGTCTGATTCTAAATATGCCGTTTTTTGAATGAGGATTTGTTTTGCCAATTATTCCGTTTAATGTTTTCACATCTTTCAGCTGTCAGTGTCAAAACCTGACAAAGACTCTGCAGTAAACTATCAGATGGAGACACAGAAACTGCATATTCAGCACACTGTGGTGCCCCGCGGAGAGCCAGATCTTCTGATCAGCAGTTTTGATATTCTCACATTTAACGTTGAAGAAAAACAGCAAGGATGAGCTTCTGTTTCTCAAAATTTCTGGTGCGTTTGTGAGTCGGCGAGGCTGTTGTGTTTGCTTCCTTATATCCCAGGTAGTCATCTCACTGCTTCTACTTTCAGACTTGGTTGACATTATAACAAAAGCCCTCCAGCAGGCCTCATTTCTCGAGAGCCAAATTGCGGGAAATACTAGTCGGTGCACCATCGCTCAGTGTCTCCACGTCCGGTTTAATAACATCCAGGTTTTCTGGTTCACCTTGACCTGCTGCTTAGTGCCCATGTCGTGCCGGACTGAAGCAATGAGCATGATGAAATGTTTCCTCCTCCGATGTACCTGGCAGGGACAGGATGATGTGTCATTATGTTAAGGGCACCCAAAAATGTCACGAGGAGTATGTAATATAACCGCTCCATACGGACTTTGACAAATAGAGCTGTCATGAAACTTCACCAATTAGGATACAGATGTTTGCGCTGCTGGCCTCTCCAACCTCGACGTCTCTGTCATTCAGCTGCTGCAGATGGCGACTGAGCTGGAACTAAGAGTCTGTGTCTGGCTGTCTGACACAGGACATGTTCTCATCCTGAATACTGATGACATGTCATTTCTGCTAGAGGTTCACAACGTTCACTATAAATGAATTTAAAGTTGTTCAATTTCACGCTAAAGCCCTGCTTTTGAAGCCTCGGGCAGATTTCAGGCCTGTGCGAGCTGCAGGGAGAGAATCCATATCTGTCAATGTGCTGTTTTTGATATAGAGATAAAAGTACATTCTTTATATCTTTTTATCTTTATATGTTTGCCTCCCTGTCTTCCCTTCTTCCCCTTCACTCTGTCTGCACCATGCTAATTGTTAGTAACCAAGTTACCACGGTGCCTGTCCCACTGAGTGCCACTTAACTTGAACTGGTGGAGCGTGGCTTAATTGTCAGTCACCTGTGGAACTAAATCTCCCAGAGCTATTTCACAGACTGAGGTTTTGAGATTTTCATCAGTCACAGATATGCTAGTTAAATGAACATAGCAACAATTAATCCCACATTGAAAACCAAATCGATGATGCGTCACTATCCTGGAGCCATTATCTGTTGACAACTGATTGCATAACTGTTTGCAGTACACATGGCAGAGTATCAGGGGAGGAACACTGAATCTGTTCACACTGGAGTTTTTATTTTGCGAACCTGAGGTTCATGAACTGCATCAGCTTGATGGAAACAAATAAATGCTCCTGTGACAGATCAGCTGGCAGCCGCTCCATAGGTATGCATGTTATCAGCGCTGGTGGGGGAGGGGGCATCGGTAGGAACGATGACACTCCTCCTGACTTCTTTGTAAAAACCGTGTTGTCAGCTTCATAACGAAGCTCCCAGCTTATTGTCTCAGCGTGCATGGGCGGCACAAGAACGGAGACAAAAGGCGTGGGAAATTACATGGGAGCTTGTGCCCAAATGTGTCGCTATTCTTGGCCCTCTTTTTGGAACAGCACGCAAAGAAAAACCTTGAAGGGAGTGAAAGTAGAGGAGTGAACAGAATTAGACAATATTGCTTCTTCTACAGAAATACAGCAGACTTGTGGTGTTGCATGTAAATCGCAGAGAGAACGGATAATAGCTGCCCGTGTGATGACTCGCATCCTAATGAAGGGTAGTAAGGGGGTGTAAAAATCAGAACCGAGGTGAAGTTAAGCTTCATAGTTTCTCGTTTCCATGTCAGTTTGCGGTTGACTGATGTTGCGATTGGCAGTTCCATTTATTTTAACAACTGCAGCAGGATGGTGGTGAGACGAGAATGCAAGTGAAAGCCAGATGGTGCATGACAGATTACATGTTGATGTTAGAAGAAGGAAATATGGGGAAGAATATGATTCAGCATGAAGAGTATAGATATTGGTGGGCAAGATAGTGACGTATGCAAAGCTGCAAGTTTCCGTCACTGTGCTGCAGTAATCCATAACAGCAAACTCGTCAGCTAGCAACACCTTATTGAAACATTTTGACCAGTCATCTGTATTATTATTCCAAGTGTAGCGATGTTTTTGTGAGCCACAGTCGATCTTTTCGTTGTTAATCGAGCAAGAGAGACTCTACGCCCTGCACCATGGAAACCACCCGAGAAATTGCGAGGGTTGAGGCTAACACGGCTAACATTAGCCGTGCCACTACTGGCTGCTGCTTGTTTATACATGTAGGTACAGTTTAATGCAATAGAAACTGGACAGAATTTCATACAATATATGTCTGGTAGGGGGTCCCTGCTCTGTCTGTCTAGCAGCTAAGGGGGTCCTTGTACAAAAGCCTGATTAAAGGGATTCATGGGTCTCACAAACTGTGCCCTACCTCTGACGAGAGCTGCAACGACATGCCGATTAATTGATAAGTTGATCGAAAGAAAATTCACGCCAAGAATTTTGGTGATAGTTTAAATGTGTGTAATTTTTTTTAAAAGCAAAAATGGTGAACATTTGCTGGTTTCCGCTTTTTAAATATTAGGATTGGCTGTTTCTCACCTGACATTTATGATAGTGAATGAAGAATATCTGGGTTTTGGGACAGAAGAAGCAATTTGAAGACATTATACCTGTAATTTGTCATCACTTCCAGGGGATAGTTTCAAGCATAACTCATCCCTGCTACCTGATGATAATCTTTCAGTATGTCATTCCGTGTTCTTGTGTAATAAAACCCCAAATAATCCTGATATTACCACCCCTCCTACATTATAATAAAGATTACAGAATTCAATACCACATCAGAGCTATTGCATAAAAGTGAATTTGGAGGCAAGTTTTGAAAGATGACACCAGAAGTGAGCGGGGGTTTGCAAACTAATGTGTAGAGGAGGAGGAGGACTGGGAGCCACCAGCCCACACAAACCTGCCTGTAAAAACTGTGCATCTCGCTGCAGCTTCCTCCTACGTTCCCTCCACTGGTCATTTTGTCATCTTCTACAAACCAGTACATTTCCTTCGTGCTTCCCCGCCCGTTCTCAGTATCTGACGCTCACGGTGACCTTGTCTGTTGTTCCATTCTCTTCAGCCAGATCTGCAAACTTCATCCAGAGTTTTTTTTCCGCACCTTGAATTTCATCATCTGACACATTAAACGAGTAGTAACATATTGGCTGGCAGAGCGGTTGTTATGGTTGTAGGAATCGATAGTCAAAAAGTCAAGACTCCCACCTATTCATCCACCCATGCATGTACAGTACATTTGCAGGTACAAAAAAGCAAACACGCGCTGATCCTTGGCACTTTATTTTCTGTCAGAGGAAACAGGAAAATTAGCAGTGAGCATCTTGGATGTCAAACATTTTACCAAAAGGGGGGCTTCATGCTGCTGAGGTTACGCAACTAATACACACTCTGTCACTCTCTCTCTCTCTCTCTCTCCCATTCAATCTCAGAAATTCTCCATCTCTGCCTCTCTCTCTCGTGCACGCGCTACACAAACGCACCGCTCTCTCTCAAAACCTGAATTTTAGAGACAGAAGCGTCTGGAATTTTTTCACAACCTCCCACAGACGTCCTCGAACCTATCATTTTCTCTGCAGTGGAGCAATGGTGACGTATGCTCATCGCTGGTGCAGCTGAATTTTAAAAAGCTCTCCGCCCACGCTGAATACCACTACTGCAAGCACAATTATCATAAACTTTCCTTTGCCGTCTGTAGCCCTTCTGTCTCTGTGTATGATTCCCCTGACTTATTCAGTCGCACGCATTAATTCAGTGTCGGTGCAGAGAAGGGGAGGGTGAAAGGGGGTCTGGTCTTTTTGAAAATCGGTGGGTCAGTGTCTAATCACTGGGTGTGGGCGAATCAAAGGCACATGTTTGCATATTTGCCCTCATTGTGTGTTTTTGCGCGTACCGGTACATGTGTTCCTGCACGCACAGATGCACAGATTGGCTCACGTCACACCCAAACTGCAGTTTGTTTACATCTCGTTTCCAAGCGGCTCTCGTTGTGACATTTGGGAATAAATACTCTTGTACATTAATTCAGGGGAGAGGTTTCACTTTTCAGCTACAGCAACCACTCCTACGTGTGCTTCTTTATCAAATTAGAATTCAGATCTTGCAAGGGAATTGGCTGTTTGACAGACCCGTGTGTAAGCTTTTTTAGTCGGGTCACATCGCGTTTTAATTGTGCCACACAGAGCTGAATAGTCACACCCAGGAAAACATCAGTGTTCCAGAGAGACTTCACACACTTATAATTAACTGTGATAATTTATTCCCCCTTTTTTTCTTCAAGATGTAGTGACAGACTTTTGTTTTCAGTTATTTGTTCCACAGTGACATGATCGGTTCAGGGAATACCTTACTGTTATGAAACTATCATCACAATGCGGTAAATTAAGTGTGGAGCTGTAACCCTTACATTAACACTTGTCCTGTAATTGCCTTCGCCAAGGAGGTTACGTTCGCAGGGCGGTTTGTTGGTTTGTCAGCAGGATTATGGAAAAACTGTGAGCCAGATTTTCATTAAATTTGGTGGAAGCGTGTAGCATGGACCAAGGAAGAGCCCAATACATTTTGGAGCAGATCGGAGCAGGGACACAAAAAATATTTTATTACAACATTGTACGATTAAGGGTTTTTGAAGTTAAACAGTTCTTCCTTGTAAACATGCAGTTTGCCATGATGCACAGCTGAGATGATGAAGCTTTAGCCAGGCGCAACAATCTTTTGAAATAGTTCCTGTAGCTTTGGAAATATATCCAGACGTATAGCGGTCGCACACACAGATTTCTCGAGGGTCTGAGCTCAAAAACGAAAAAGTGCTGTTCTAGCTAGAAATCCCTAAGTCCAGCAATCCCCTAATAGCCTGCAAATTAATCAATCGTGGTTTCAGTGAACCGTTATGCTAGCAAATATTTGCCACTTTTGCTTAAAAAAATGATCTTAACTATTATTTTTTTCCCCTGATGACTGAATTTCTTTCTGCTGTATGGCTGAAAACATACTTCTGGTTTCTGCACCATAATATTTGAACCAGTGGCTGTATTTGATATCGCTCAGTTGTTTATAATAGATGCCCATCAGTTTACTCAATAGTGAACAGTAAATGCAAATTTTTGGGCACTTCTAATCTATGATGCACAACGGTATTATATGCATATATAAAATGGGGAGCATTGTATTGTGGGATTGTTACCAGAACCTTCTGAAATATATATATGTCATACTTTTTGTTCCATTGTGGATAAATCTACTCAGTTTGGACACACTGTTGTACTGTACATGCTTTGTGTGTACTGTAAATAATAACCTATGAATCACTAAATTGATAACAGTTCACAACAGCTTACTAGCTGTATACATTCTCCAGTAAGCCATGTAGCTTAACATTACTGTATAACTGTATCTGAATATTTGAAAGCAGTTAAATTAGTAATGGAGGTAAGGGCCTAACAGTAAATTAGATTAAAATAATTCAAATGCTATTAAAGCAGGAAAAAAAGACCAGTATGAACATTCATGGAGTCAATGGACCGACATAGTTTCTCTCTTCTTGGTATGGTTGGTTTAAGCTCTCTCCAAATGCTTTAATGAGCTGCCTGCGAGGAAACTTAAACATGCAGTCTTGTCACGTTCATCTTCATCCAAAACAAAGCAACTTGCAGCACTACAGAAGAAGCTTAAATGCCGCTTTGTTTGCAGCATGTTTTAAACATGACCGTATCGATGTCCTCAAAGTGTTTCTCGAAGTGTTCTGTGAGAATTTGTATTACTGCTTCACTGTATCCGTGTGAACCAAGGCTCAGCGTTTTCTCATCTTCTGCCCAAGAGCAGCACCGCTACTTGCATTTTGTGCTCATGACCATCTTAGATTAAAAATCCAAAAGATGGCACCAGGAGTCATTTGATATGCGTGACGCCTCGGGCAGAATCTCATACAGGGTTGATTAACGATTCAGAGCTCATGTATCTGGTCTGTGAAGATGCTAATCACCATGACTCTGTCCCATGAGGTCAGACGTCTCTTCAATCAAGGACTTTTTCTGATCCCTCTGAATAATTTCCTCTACTTTTTCATGTTGGGCTGCCTGCGAGTTTACATGAGGCTATATTTAAAAGCATGACATCAATACCTGTGAACGTTATTGTTCTCATTAAACTTTGTGAGTCACTGCTGCTAGCTTTGACAGACACTGATTTGTCATGCAAAGCTCTCAACAAACACCTCTGAATTCTGCAGCTGAGCATGTTTGAGCTTTCAGAGGTGCCAGAGGTGTTGTCTTTCTTTGCCGTCCTGGAGACATGCCGGATGCTCATCAGGTTTGAGTCGTGCTGCGGTTGTGAATGAGGTCAGTGACACCTTACTGACAAGAAAAATTAGGCGGTGTTCAACTACAACCACCTACCGGCCTAATGCTCATTATTCTAAGTCGGGGAACCGCCTTCATCAACTGTTCCTGTTACCCAGAGGAAGCAAACTGTCCTCATGGCAGAGTGTCTTCCTCACACTGACTCATGTTCTAATACTGACGAGGGGTTAGTAAGCTTTACTCACACGCCTCGGATGCATCATGCTACCTGCTAGACAACACCAAGCGTTTGTGTCTGCCCGCCCTTATATAAATAGCCCGGTGCCGTTCCATCTGTCACGTCTGCAGTCGTGTGGTCCTGCTAATGGGCATTCTGAAGGTATCACAACCCCCCAAAATCGCTTAAGCCCTGAAGGTAATTGATGATGCTGTGAAAACCATCCCCAATTCGGCCACTCACAATCCTCCAGGCTGCAGCATCCGAGAGAGATTGTTGAATTTTAAAAGTTGGCTCAAACTTTAACAGGAATGTTCTCAAATCAGTGCGTTCCTCAGTGTTGTGACTGCCTCCCTCTGGAAGAGACGAGTGCTATTGTGTCAGATTATCTCAAATAAAAATGCAAATACTCTTGAATAACATAAGGCCTTATTGAATTCAATACACAAGATGAGGCCAAATAACAGATTATCAAATTAAGGACTGTAATGACTATTTTCCAATAAAACTACACCTCCTCTAAATGAATTTGGTGTTTTTACCAGTTAGATAACAAAAACAACGATCTCTCCTCTTGTATTCTAATTTACTTACATATATGGTATGTATATTTATAATCAGACCAATACTGTACATCAGTATGCCGGCTGATATTCTTGTATATACACAGAATATATACATAAATACATGTAATGGAGGCATTACATTTATTTTTATTTAATCAGGAAGTCACAGTGAGATCAAGATCTTAAGTGAGACCTGAGCACAGAATAACATAAAATCAAACAGAAAATAAAATAAATTGATAATAAAAATGATAAAAATCAAAATAGTGCAGGTGTAAAATGGAATGAAAATATAACAATAGTCCAAAAAAAGATGTTTAAATTAGACAAAAACAGTTGTGTAGACAACAGCTTGACAATATAAATAGATGCATTATAAATAAATAAGTGCATTCTAAAATGTCCTTGGTGCAGGTAACAAAACAAACAATAAAAAATACACCCGTGTTATGCAAAACAGTCACACTGATACAAACGATATCGGCTGACTGATGTTTCCGTCTTGGTCTATTTACGATGTCATGCGGCATTTCTTAAACGCTGGAAAAGTAGTGAGCGCTTTTGAGATATTCAAGATCCATTTTGTTTACGATGTTTACTGACAAAGAGGCATTGCTGATAGAGGTGACACTGATAACAAAAAAACCTTTGTGTTGGTAAGAACTTTAGGAATTTAGCCTCAGGCATGAGGGAGGTAAAGGACAAAGTCAGGTAAGAGCCCTGTTGGCAAAACAACAACAGCACACTCACGTTTTTAACAGTGACGCATGCAGATCAACAGATAAATGGCCAACGTACACGTTATGACATCCAATCACCATCTGGCAGATGTGTACCCTGACACAGAGACAGATACAGAGGCGGGAGTTGTAATTCAGGAACCTCGAAACATGCTAATCCAGTTTTTCTGAAAAGCCCTCCCAGCTGCCATCAAGATAGGGTTACAAGAAGGAGAAACATTTAGCTGTGAGACAGAGGAGCAGAGAGAGGCACACAAGAGCAGCTCTGTTTCCTTGTCAGCACTTTGAAATCCCAGGATTTACCACAGCGCAGGTTTCCTCTGGACCGAACCGCAACAAAGACAACAGGACAGTGGATTAACTTTAATCCTATCAGTGTCTCTTATGTAGGACCCTGTTAACAAACACCTGCATTAGGAATTACCAGGAGGAAACGACTCCAAGTGACCCATGACACATGGCCTCTCTGGGCCGCTTCCTGAGACTGCTGTCCAGTAACCGCTCAGGTTTCTGCTGGTAACCACATTATCAGGACTGCAGGGGAGGCACATCCCAGCCACAGCGTGATGCAGCCGACAAAAGAAGAGATTTTGAGGGACAGAAGTGACCGAGTACTAACATGCTGGAGCTGAGAATTGAGCCGCAGGGAGATACGGAAGCAAAGGAAGACAAAACCATGGAGGGGAGGAAAAGATGACCAACCATTTGGACTGACGCTTGATGTTTCAGGCACCTGGATGTTTTTCTTTTGAATGGAAGAAATCCCTTTGAGGACAAAGGTAGACCATGTTGATGTGCTTTGGGTGTCGTAGACGAGATCGACACCACCAGATCCAGTGGAACGAAAAACACCGCTTGCTTGATGATGAGCCTCAGATGATCCCAAACCACGGCTTCCTAGACTCAGGTAAAGGCCAGCGCAGTGAGCGTCGACAGCTTAATATGAGCTCTAACTTCACCGTCAAAGCCTCTTGACATTTTAGCCGTAATACTCAAAATTCTCTCTCTCTGAAAAACATCAAGATTTCCCTGATTTTGCATGTTTGCTTTCGGTACGTGCAAAGAAGTAAAGCAGTGGGTTTAACTGTAACAATACTTTAAATGTTTTCAATTGTTTTCATTCTAACACCACTCGGGCTGCTGATAAGAACACAAAAGGAAAAAATGCACAGAGGAACGCCTCCATTATCACACGTACTGTAAATGGTATGAAATGTTCAAAGGCCTTGAATCAGACAGGTTTAATCTAATATCTTTTTGGAGCATTATTTTCTTTTCAACCTGAAGAACAATCAAATTCAGCTACCAGAGGGCCTTAGGGTGCTTTATGAAAAAAAAAAGTTTTTAAATCAAATGTTATTGATCTCCTGGCTTCATGGTTATACTGGATTTCCAACAGTGACGCACTAAGAATGAGCAGTCAGTCTTGTCATCTTGTTCTTCTGCTTTCTCTGCTTAAAACCCTCTTAAGCTGTAAATTCTGAACATGCACCATGCATGCTTCTGGGTTTGTCTGAGCAAGCTGAATCTCACGTCACATTAATATAATTCAAAGACGATTAAACTTAAAGGCAGAATCAGTATGATTTGTTCAAGCTGTTGGTAGTAGTCTCATTCCAAGGACGTCAAATACTGACATTGTGGGTCGGTAAAGCTTTGTAAATAATCGATAATCCCCCTCAAATGCATTAAATTAAAGTAACAAGCCTGTTTTGAAAATATAAGGAGAAGAAAGTACAGATACTTTACTCTTTACTCAAATAAAAGTTCAGGTACCTGGAAAAATCTACTTGATCTTATGTCATTAAAACATTGTTTCTGAAAATTATAGCAATTTTAACTCAATTGACATGAATGTAACCTCATTTGGAAATGTCCCCCAGTTTTGTTTCATACTAACATTATTCTCTCTTCGGCCACAAAGGGGCGCTGTTCCAGCCTCATCCACACCAGAGTGCTGCAGAGTTGTGCAAATGAAATCTGACTTGATTCAGATTATGGTCTTTACAGTACACGGCCCTGTATTTGATGGCTCCATTTTGGTTCTCTAATGCATCACAGAGCAGCACACCTCAGTAAACGAGGAAATGGAACAGGAAAACGTAAAGGATGTTCGGTCCATTAAGCTTCAGCCTTCCCACAGTGTGTAGGCTGTGTGGTGGGAGCCAACTGTGGTGTGTAGTTGTGTGAATGCTCCATGTTACAAATGAGAGGCGGGCATTTTTTTTTATACTCTGTAAGAATTTTTTCTTATCAAAAGATATCTGATCAAGCTGTGTGCAAGCTAAGCAGTGTAGGAATGCCAGCCCTTTAAATTTAACACAAGTTGGTGGTCACCAAAATGTGGATTAATTACCAAAGTACTTGTCGGTTGTCTCTTCTTCTTAAACATTGGAAAGTGTCCCCCTTTTTGTGGTTTGTGTCTATTCATGGCTGGTCGTCTCTGAGCTGATTACACAAGGCTGTAATCAAAAGTCTTCTCTCCATCTCATGCTGTGTGTCTGTTTATGTCTCTGGGGGCTACTAGCAGCTCCGGAGAAATCAGGAGGGGCGTGTTCAATGCCTGTGGGATCCACTCCTTGTTTTCCATGTGTCCCGGGGGTTGGAAGGCAGCTGAAAGTTCAAACAGAGACTCACTCCCTCATGCTCTGCATGGCAAGAGCTCAGAGATTAAGGGGTTTGTCTGCACCGCCAACAACAAGGATTGCTCACAGTTCGCAACTTGCCAAAGAGGAAGGATGATTCAGTGTTTTTGTTAGGTTGCAACTTTTGCAGCCATTACAAATATGACTTTATTACAAAACAAGCTGTGGATAACCTGTTTTTCTTTTGTTCATCCGCCTGTGCAAGACAGGTAGAACAAAGTTTGAGAAGAAAGCAGCTACCATCAAAATGCCTGTGTGAGTCTGCTGAGTAAAGGAGCCAGAGGATGCAGGTGGCAGAAAGGCTTTGCTCGAACTTGTTTGAAGTTTTTTTTCCTCATGTCAAAGGTGAAGGATTATGCCTGGCATAGGAATTTAGTCTTCAAATGAAGGACTTTATGAGCTGAATCTCAACAACTCCCGGGCAGAATGTGAGCATTGGCTTGTGCTGCACACTGGTATTGGTGTGTGAATGAGGATGTACGTGTGAGTTAGTGAAGTGCAATGCTATTCCTTAGCAGTGGGACCGTGGAAGCGACCCCAAGGAGTACAACTTTTGGCCAGCAGCAGCAGCAGCAGCAGGGGAAAACCGTTTACCACATCTCTGTAATCCTGAATGAAACACAAGGAGATGTGCCGGTGCCAGAGCTGGGAATGGGCCGGGTCACCCACACCCTGGTGGAGCATTGCCAGCCAGGAGGAGCCCTAATTAGTATTGTGCCAATGGAGAAAAGCCCCAAGCTAGGCAGGGCACGACAGGAGTTCGACAGGTGGCCCTCCCTGAGCCGTACAGGTAGAGTTGGGAGGCAAAGAGAGGAGGTAGTTTTGGAGGAGAATGAGGAGGAGTTAGAGGAGGTGGAGGGAAAAATGAGGACAGACAGGTTTTTGAAACAGCCCTTGAAGAACTCAGGTAACTCCGCACAGCAAGACAGAGACGTGGCAGAGTTAGTTGCTCAGACAGACACCCAGGAGCAACGCATTCGAAGCTCGACGTTGCACTCTGCCCACTCTAAGGGGTTCGTCTTTGGGGAACATGGCACCGTCGCCGGACACAGCTCTCTGCCCCGGGCTGTGCTGCGAAGGCCACGTCAGGATGAAGCTCGGTTGGGTAGGAGAACACTGAGCATGTATGGCGATTCTGTCAAGCAGCAAGGAGATTCTCAACCTGATCAAGACAGACGGCTGCGGAGGCCCCGGAGTGTGTGCATGCTGGCAGGCCCAGTTCCAGTCCTGTCGGAGTCCCGGACCCAGCACCCTGTCAAGAGTGCAGTCATTTTTGAAAATGACCAGCAGTACAGGAACAGGAAGGCTGAGCTGAGGGCTGTGGATGGCCTCAATTCTGTCTTGGCTCAGCGGCCTTTGGTCCCTGCAGAGGTGACCCCCAGGGTCCGCCAGAGGAGTTCGAAGCCCAGGCCTGTCAGTATGACAGTACTGGAGCTGAGAAAGAGGGGTTCTGATGATGAGATAGACAGCCAGAGGAGCTGCAGCCACGCAGGAGGCGATGGAGGAGGCTTTCTCAAAGGGGGCTTCCGTTGGAGGCTTTTTGGTAAAGATAAGAGCAAGGAGAGTGATAAAGATTCAAAATCTCCTCCCAAAAGCAAATCTGATGCTCCAAAAAGTACACTCAGCTCCCTAAGACGGAGCTTCAGTATGAGAATCAGGAGGACTCGGCCCCGGGACAAAGTTAGTATAGGTTCAGAAACGGAGTCAAAGGAGTGCTCACGGACTATAAGTACATCTGAAGAGACAACGATGCCTCCGAGGCCTTTCTCGTACCTCACAGGAAGAATGCTTCCAACTTCCAGTGAGGAGATTGAGGATGGGGGTATGCAGTACATTGAGTACCACAGCAAGGGGAAGGTCAAGGTAATGGAGGTACCCCTCTGTCCAACAAAACTGTCTTCCAAACCAGTTCAGGAAGAACTAAGCATTTGGCAGCTCATAGCAAACCGCTTCAGGAGGAAAGAGCAGCCATGCAGTGGCAAATGTGAAAGCCAGCTGTCCCAGAGCACAGACACTGGCCAGTATCCCCTGGACGGGAATAATAAGTCACAGCCAGTCTCCATAGTGACTCCGGTAGGCATTGACTCCCACAAAGGTCAAGGTAAGACCTGCGAGATTGCTGAATTTATTTCTATGCTAAGTTCCCTCCATTTATAGCCCCCCCCCCTCCCTTCCTTCTCTGCACAGAAAGCCGCAGTTCAAGAGAAACATGGAAGTGCACTTTTTTTAGAAGGACAGGCAAATGAAAAACACATGGGGAGTTGTGAGTTTGGACGGCGTTCAAAAAAGTCTGGTTTCACAGAGTCCTTTTGGAATTTCTATTTTGGGTTCTTCATTTCTTCAGTGTTTTTCATATGTGAACCGCCTTTTTGTATGTACTCACTCAGCAATTAATTGGCCTTACAAGTATCAGTGAATTAATAGGTAAGTAGAGTAAATTCTAAATCACCACTGACTGATAGGAACACATTATATTGGCTTGTTTCACAGTGGTGTCACTGTGGCATAACGCAGTCTCAGTAGTGCTGTGTGTTGGCCTCACAGAGACGCAGCTTAAAGCAGTAGCATTAAAGCAGTTAGTGGCTGTAATGGGGATGCATTTGGCAGCCTAGCAGGGCTAAATTAAGAGGGCTTACATGCTGTAATGATGAGGAGAAGGGAAGACGACTTAAGCACTGTGTTTAAAGGTTAACTGTGACACTGGAGTGCGTTTGTCCAGTTGCCTGGTAGAGCAAGCGGAGGGAAGCAAATATTTGCAACTATCTGAATTAATAGCTGTGATTTGCTACATTTTGTGTGCCAAGCTCCAATTTCACACCGTCACATGAAGACCTAATTAGTCGTCTGTGACAAGTTAATGCCCTCTGCGAATGTCAGGTCACACATATACCTCTATTCTTAAGCAAAGCAGACTTTTCATTCGTATGCATATGCTTTGACACTCGCAATGGGACCTGAGGTCAACCTTGTTGAGCTGCCAGTTTGTTTGTATTCTCACATGACATGTTACCAAGGTAACCTATTCCTGTGGTGAAGTGTCAAGTCCATATATTCCCCTGCAGTCAGTCAGGCATCAGGAATGTAGGTGTGCCGATCAGCCTGAGTAAAGCTAGCTGTTCAATGTTCTGGGTGGGACTCAGCGCCTGTTGCTACCTGCCTAAGTGTTTGCTCCTAAATTAAATCCAGAAAGCTGAAGCTCCGCCCCTGAACTAAACACACACACATGTGCTGACAGTCGGTTCGAGTGCTTCCTGTTGATAACTTTAAAATCCTGTGTTAGGTTTGGGGGAAGGGTGATGCAGGGTGAGGGGTCTTAGGTGTGTCCCCACCCCCACCTGTGGATGAACAAAGCCACTCTGTCGTGCCTGTGGAGGCATGAGTGATCAGTGAACCATGTGCTGAGATGGGGGCTCTCTGGGGGTCTTTGTGTTGGAGGATGGGTGGCTGGGCATGAGGCCTAGGTGGTCAGACATGCACATATCTAGTGATGGTTGAAATATTGGGAATGTGACTGCAGATGGAACTCTGTAATAAATCTCGGCAGAAGGTGTCAGCGGGATCCAGTCGACAGAAAAGATCTCACTGATGCGTATTTATTCTGGCTTGTCTTGACTTGCCATTACACATTGAAAGTTTGAAGAAAATCCCCCATGTGTGATCCTTTATCTTGAATCTGACATCAAATTTATTCATGAGGATGGATTCCCCTTTGCGTCTTGCTATGTCTCATCTGATACCGTTTCCTGTGAATTCCTGCCAACAATATCTCCTTTATCTCCGTTACCTTGCTGTTTGAATTAGTCTGCCTGCTTCAGAATCTGCAGATTGAAAATTAATTTAAAAGATGCATTTTGTTTATTCCATTCATACTAGCAGAGGTGGGTGAGCCTCGCTCCCAGCAGGTAATTATGTTCAAGACAAATAGTCACTTTCATGGAAATTGGGACGAACCGTAACCGTGTCATAATGCCCTCTCACTGCGGCAGGAGAAATGGGGAGACAACAAGATATCATATGAATAATCACTGAGTGATAGAGTTGGACCATGAGCAGCAGAGGGAAATCTGTTAATAACTGAATATAACTCATATTTGAGCATCTGCCACTGCTAATCTTAGCAGGAGTACATGTTGTTCTTAAGGACTGTGGTTCTGCAGTTCTGTAACTTTTCACCAGCAAGTCTACAAACTGTTGAAGAGCTGTAACTAATCATTACTTTCACTTTTGATAAATCTGCTAAGTATTATTACCAGAGCCGGCCAATACTGGATTTTTGGGGCTGATACCAATAATAGGGAGTAAAAGTTCCGATACCAATATATTTTCAGATTTACAGACTTTTTGCAATGATTCCTCAAATGTAATTATCTAATACTTGTGACAGAGGAAGGATATGTACCCATTCCATCAGTGCAGTGAAACTTCAATGTGAAAATGATTATAAATTACCAGGAGCATCTCTCGCCGCATAATCTCAAATCTCGAAACAAAAAGTTTTCATATCGCCACATATCAGACAATATATAGGCAGATGCCCATATATCTGGAATAGGCCAATATTGACTGATAGCATTGGCCAGCCGATATATCGGTCAGGCTCTAATTTCTACCATCAATTGTTGAATTGATTAATTGTTTAGTCTATGAAATGTCAAAAAATTGTGAAAAATACTCATCACAATTTCCCAGAGCCCAAAGTGATATCTTCAAATTGCTTCTTTTGTCCAACTAACAGTCAAAACTCCCCCAAACTCTTCAATTACTATAATAAATGACAAAGAAAGACATAGATAACTAATATTTATAAAGCTGGAACCAGTAAATGTTTGACATTTGTGCTTGAAAAATGACTGAAACGATTAAAAAGTAGTTTTGCAATGCATTTTCGACTTCGATCAATTAATCATTGCAACTCTGAAGCGTTTGTTCAAAGTTTGTTCACTTGCGCTGAAAAAGAAAAGGGATAAGCCAAATCGGACACATTTCCGCCTCTTAACTCTTCAAATTGAGCCAATCAACGCGGGCTCTGCACCGCAAGACCTCTCAAAACCTAATTTGCAAATCTCATGTTAGATGAGGATCCTATTTGAACCAGGATGTCCAATTTACTTTCAGGGAAGTGATCAATGCAGGTCTGCAGACAACGCAAGGCTTTAAGAGCTTTAAGTAGGGCAGGCCACCCAGACCACATTAGGTTGGCATGGCATAAAGATTTTTACCTTGTTCTCTGCTGATTGTGTTTGTCACTTACTCCTTTGATAGGAATACGAGCTTGTTGTTTGGGAGCTCGGGGAAAGCAGAGATAAGAGCTCTGACTGGGTTGTTCTCTGTGTAAGTGGCTCTGGAGAGCAGCGCACAAAAACAGGATGATACGGGACTATTTTGTCAAGACGGGCACGATAAAAGAAGTCAGAAACGGAATGTCGGTCGGTCATGAGGTCGGCAAATAAGGGAAGTAGAAATACTAATTGCTAGCTAAATTCCCACTCTGTAATTTATGATGGTGGGAAAGCATGGTTGGAAAGTCCGTCAGGGCTAGAGTGGAAATTTAGACCTCAAGGTTGTCCTCTCTCTCGTACCAAAAACCACTTCAGATTCACTGCACGTAGAAGCGCTCGCATGTATGCACACGCACACAACCTCCAACAACCATATGCAGACGCTTTTTTGCTCTCATTGCGTTTTCTATTCTCATGAAATGGAATAAGTGGAGGCGGGGGGGGGGCGATTGTGCTTCACTACCCTCTGACTGAATGGTCATTTTTATCTGAGTAGACATGAGCAGTGAAGTGAAAAACCTAACAAACAAGCTGGCAATGCAGTTTTCCCCTTGCAGAGACAAAGACACTGGTGTCCTCTCTCCGGGCATCACAAGTGCCAGGGCTTTCTGTTTCCATAGGCATTCTGGGACACGGTAATGTGGGGATGCTCATTTTTAAAGAATGACGTAAGGACGGAGCACATGGATCCAATTAGGGATTTTTTTTTAAAGCCGGATACCACACTGGTTGTACTGTACATGCTCCAAGGATGGCAAAAGTCAGGCATCTTCTCTATGTTACAATTTGTGATGGGTGTGTCCGTGAGAAGAAATGCATGAGAAGTTTTCCTGGAAAAAAAAGATTTTAGTTTGATCATTTTGAGAAATACACAAAAAAGCTTGATTGCGGTGAGAAATTCACACAAATTTGTGTAAATGCTCCTTGAAAGCATAAGTGGTGCCTAGTTTGATTATGTGGACTGGTTGAAGAAAACAAAGCATTTTTTCCCCGCTTTTCTTTTCAAATCACTCCGTAGTTTCTGCTTATTTTTCTATTCATCGTGATGAAGGGCTCGTGTTATTGTTCGGCTACTGCATCGTCAAGCGGTTACGATGGGAACTTTTCAATGTGTTTTTCTTAATTGGCAGTTGTGACTGCTACCTGTTATCACCCTCCAATTATGAAAAAATAAATACATGAATATATATATTTATATATATCATGATATAAAGAAAAATCTTCTTATAAGCTATGAAGATTGCATCTGACAATAATAGGTCTGGACAAAATGACAGGAAATCCTAGCAAATGAGGCAACAACCTTATCTGATCATCTTCCCAGAGAGCCGTGACCCGCGATCAGTTTCCTGCGCTGTAAAACTGAATCAGATGGGTGTCTTCTTCTTCGCTCGTGTTCTGACATGTTGAACCCACACTGAGAGGACTTAACATGAGGCGTGCTGTTTAAAGACTACTCAGTGCCACACAATGCTCGATGAAAGGCCCTTCTGTTCGGGATGCACTTTTCTCCTCTCCCACAACAAGTGAGACAGCCCGAGCAGCACGAGGCTCTTTGTAAATGGAGGTCAGAAATAACATTTTAAGCTGAGGTTTTTATTTTTTTTAACTCTAATTGTAGTAGAGTTTTTGGCTCGGGTCTGCTCAGCTATGAGTCATGTGCTCTTTAAGCTGAAATTTTGAAGAGAAAATAGAAATGTGTCTTATAGTGACAGGTTATGTTAATGTTTCTGCTGTCATTCTTATTAGAATCGCCTTGGGCACAAAGGGAAACCACCGTTGCTGGAATAAACAGTCTTACACTAATGATGACTCCCTGTTTAATTGTTATCTTGTAGACATGTGGAGGGGCTCACCTGGTATTACGCACCTTGCCGTCTAGAGACGAGGAGTCTACGCTCCTGTATTAGAGATGGTATCTGCTTCTTGGGGGGCTCAGATGGTGAGACAGCCATGATCCAAAACAGGAAGGTGGTCTTTGTTCTAATAGCTGTTATGACACATCGCAGTGTACTCCATCTCTGTGGGAAACAGGCACAGCTTGTGGAGTTGTCATTTGTGTTTTTAGTTCAGAGAGTTTCTGTTGTTCTTCAGAGTGCTCTTTCCCAACGTGCGATTATCCAGTCAAAGTCTCCAAATGTCTCTGGAAAGCCAAACAAGTTGAATCAAGCCTGATAATGGCATAATGGCTGTCTTTTTTAAAATGGATTAGGTTAATCTCATCGGAGATTTCACTGTGTGGAAACCTTATATTGAAATGGCCTGTGCAGGTCTGTTTTACCTCACTTCCTTCTTGGCAGTTATGTGATTGTAAATACATCAGCAAAACTGGATATATGCAAATTAGTCAGGGTGAGAGAGGAGTCTTTACTCACTGGTTGTTTATTTGAATGCGTTTTACGTTTGCAACCAACAATTAGTTTCCTTCCTGATCGATCGAGCACAAACTTTTTTGATTAATTGATTGATAAAATATCTGAAAATGCCGAAATATGCCCCTTAAAATGTCCCACAACCTAAGCTGACTTATTGAAATTGCTTTTGTTCAAACAACTGTCAATAACCCAAAGATGTTTAATTTCCAGTCAGAGATAAAAAAGAAAATTAAAAAAAATAATTATAGCCCTTTTGCTTCCCCAAAAAGAATTGCATCTAATTGAATTGATTGACTAAATTATTTGTTTTCTGAATCCTAATTGGGAATTAAGTGCGATGAAAAATATGTAAAGACCAATTGCTTCACCTTGGGGGTGTAACGTAAATAAAGGTCAAAGTTTCTCTTTATGAACAGCTATATCTGTCTGACCATTTGACCTTTTAGCGTCAGTAAACTTATAGTATAGCATGACTCTGCAAGTCCAGGTCGGTAAGCGATTGACACAATCCCACTGGTTTACTGAGGAGTGTTTGTGTGCATGACATTAAAGGTAAAATGACACTGAGCTTTTAAAATTGATCCCTCGGCACGTCAAACCCTTCTAAATACCTGAGCAGACTGTAGATAGCGTGTCATATCTGTTTGACAGCTGAGCCACGCATCATATAACTTGTTGCACACACTGCAGATAGTCTATAGACTGTAGCTGTAAAGTCATTTTGGAAACTACCATCAATTCAGTGCTGTCACAATGATGGAATTCCCCATGTGGTGATTCACAGCACAGTATGCTGCAAAAAGGCCTTTTTTGTTTTTGGTTTTGGTTTTATTTAATTCATGATAAATGAAGTAATTTGATGCAGCAACACTAAGTGTACATAAATCTGTGGACCAGAATGGTTGTATTAGCTTCACTGCTAGCCTACTAACATTAACAGGCTACAACTTTATGGTCAGAGCAAATTAGCTACTGGGTGCTAATCAGTTACATGACATTTCCAAGCAAATTAATTCCTGTATTTGACCATTTCCCTTCCACACCTAGCTATATCATTACATTCAGGGCATGTCTATCAAAAAACTAGCATACAGCTGCACCACAGGAACAGGGTTTCCAAATAACAACAAAGCTAAGTAGCTAGCTAACCAGCTGAGTTAGCACTGCAGTATAAACAGGATCCAACCTACTGCTCTCGTTATATAGCTAGCCAAAACACAGCTTCTCTTGACTGTCCCAACATTTGTCCAGCGTTGCCCCAGACTGAAAGTAGCCACATTAGCTGCACAACATGCTAACGCCGAGTTCAACTAACCCTAGCCTATAAAATAAACAGTAAATCAGCATGAAACCTTGGGTTGAGCAGACAGCCGCACTGCAAAAACTCAAAAAAGTCTTACCAAGTATATTTGTCTATTTTCCAGTCAAAAATAATTCATTACTCTAAGACAGGATCACCTAGAGAGTAACATTTCAGTGAGATAAATGTTTTTTAGGTGGAATTTTACCTGGACTTTTTGTTCCAATGCAGCATTGATCCATACTTCAACTGTTACCAGCCCCTTGTTTCGCTTATTGAATTTTTGAAGGACTGATTTATTCAATAGGTGTAAGGCAAAAGGGGCCAAGGCCAGAAAAAAAAAGACAAAAAACCTGTCTCTCCCCATTCCCTGTGGCTGTCTTGTCAATAGAGCAGTATTTAAACATCGCGGATGCTGTATCACTTGTAGCCGGAGTCTAATGGGACACAAACAGATGGATTACCTCTCAGTGCTGCTTGACTTAATTTCTTTCTTTGTCTTTTTCTTTTCAGACTCTTTCGTCAACAGCCAGGAATGGACATTGAGTCGGTCGGTGCCAGAGCTGAAAGTGGTGAGTAACTTCTAATGTTTCTAACAGTCCCTCTGTTGATCCGCTTTCATGTTACTGATAGATTTAACTGTCTGTGGGAAAGCATGCATGTCCCGTCCATGTAACACTGGTGTTGCATTTCAAATGAGAGGGAGCGGTTGAGATATTGGCCGGACATTTCCCTGGCACATAGTGGGTGATTTTTAATGAGATGCGTTGGCATGGGGACTCAGGGCGGCTTGCAGCAGGACGCGAGATGAGTGACAGTTCTAGGCTAGACTAGTGACACATCCTGGGTCTGATCCCATCCGCCAGTGAAGCACACACACTGCCAAATGCACAGCTAACATCCTCACATGATTTAATGCCTTCGACACATAAAGACGAAGCAGCCTTGAAAAGCGGCACTCCGCCGTTCTGACAGTTGATACAATACTTCCGTGTTAGGTGAATTCATTGTTGTGGCACCTCGCAAAGAAAGGGAAACTTCAATGGATTGAAAAAGGGAGAATTCACAGGGAGCTCAAAGACAAACTTGGCTTCAAACACTCGCAGACACGTCTGTTTCCTTTTTATGTTTCTGAGGTGTTAATTGGCAGCTTCAGCGCAGGGGTTTGTTAAACGGACCTTGGACAGAGTGAATTAAAAAATGTCTCAAAATATCTATCATTCCTTTCAAAAGCGTTCAAAGAGTGGCTGTTCGACGACGAGGTCATGCTAATAAGAGGGTGGTCTCGCAGGATTTTTAACAAGATGGCCAAATCAGTTTCTTCTCTCTCATGCTACGATAATAATAACAGGCACCGGGGTCAAAACGCTTCCAGCAGATCCGTTGAAATGGCGATCGGGTGCGAGAAAACATCTGCCGCAACAGTGAGCTGTACCCCGGTATTGTAGTTTCATGGTGGCACTAAACTGTGGTCACATTTTATTGCCATCTTTTGATCTTCAAAACGTGCTCTCTTTCTAATATTCCCAGATCAAATCCAAACATCTACAAAGACGAGTAAAAGTGCTGTAATAGTGCTGATCGAGCGTTTTGGTTTCATGGAGGCTAATATACCAGCAGGTCACAAAGCCGAACCGCTAAAACAGCAGGAACGGCGGTTCAGTGGTTCATTCAAAGTCGATTGTTGTTGACTCATAGCTTTCACCACACACAGCCTACAACTTTGTCAAACTTGAAGCTTATTCATAGTTTATTCTGCCGGGGTACCTCACGGTGCATGTATATATATATATATGCTTCAATTATATGGGGAGGGGATGCTGGGAAAGGCCTTAAACAGAGCTTTTTCTCTTGCGCCGCAAACGTCCCTATAATTAGAACCATACCTGACTCCAACACCCACTAATGATCTAAAGAAGAAGAGGGCGATGGTGGGTAGAGGAGGAGGAGGAGGAGGAGGAGGAGGAGGAGGAGGAGGAGAAGGAGGAGATGAGGCATGTTGCAGCCTTTGTTCTTCCCAGACATGCTGGCATCATCAGCCCACCCTCCGCCATGCATCACCCTGAAGGCGCTGTAGTCAGGTCTGGTCTAGACACCAGGGAGAGGAAGTGGGGGGGTATCTTGTGTATGTTGTGAGGACTTTCTTCATAATATTTCAGCTGTACACAGCCACCAAATACTGTTTCTCACGGTTTGGTACGTTAACTACAAACCGTATGAACTTTACATTAGCTTTGCTGTTGGATTTCTACCATCCTGGCAGCAGTTTGTTTAATTTCCTGACAAATCATGGAATTAAAATCTACTCATAGCGAAGCAATCCATCATTGTAAAAGTGTGTCAGCTGCGTTGCAATTTAAGCCCAACTAATACTGCAGTTTTTGAGGCAGATACTAATGTAATACCACATTGCTAAAGCAGTGAACTTTTCCAACCTTTCCACCGCATGGATACATTTTTAATAGAGCCATGTACTGAACGCAAAGATGGTGCCAAAGATACCACGAGTGGCCACTGGGCAAAATTAGAAGACTGAGCAGTGGGTCCAAATATCCAGGTCTAAATAATACACTCATGATTTCACCCCTATAAATCCCTTTCTTTGTGACTGTTTTTGGGGTAAATTTTGAGATGGGGCTTTTACTGAACTGCTCCGATTGTTTTTATTTTAGCCACCATTTTTAAGAATCTGCAGCCACAAACCAGTTTGTGCTTTGACACATCGACATCGAGAACGCATAAGACAAATCGACGAATGACAGTTGTTGTATAGCCGAGTGCAAAAATGGCACATAAAAACAGTTGTTGTCGCTGGGCTTAAGATCACAGTACAAACACAGACAACATCTGGCTGAAGGAACCTTTAAATTACTCGAAAGGTATTTCCTGGGACTAACAGTTTCTCGAGGTTAATATTGATTAAAAACTTTACACACACAACATAAAACACTTCGCTTATCCCTTTAATTTTGTTATGAAATAACAAATATATACTAAGAAAGACATTTTACAGTTAATAAATGAACCAGTCTGACTGTTACTTATATTCTTATATATGTATTAATATGATTAAAGTTGTGATTAATTAATATAAACCATTATGTCAACATCAGATATATCCATTGGGCTTTAATGGGAATTCTGTTGCGAGCTGGGACTGTTTTGAAAACCTTCCCTGGGTGATGCATTCAAGGAAACTCGTACAACTAAGATTTAAAACCTTTTGAATAACAGAAATGCCAAATTTCTGTAATTCTTCAAACACTGTCCATGGGAAAATGATTCATTTCTGATTGTACTGCTCTGGAAGAAGTGTTTTGTTGTTGGCTGTGTTTAGTACATAATGGGCTAAAACCTCCAACATCACCTTTAAGATTGAGCGTAAAGGTTCATTATTGACCTTTTGAAACAGCAGCTTGACAAAAAAGGTCCCCTAACCTTTTCCTCTTTGTAGCTTTCAACCATACATCATGGCCTTATTCAGTGAACAAGTGTACTGAGCAAGGTTAAAAGCTTCAGATACACAAAGTCCAAGAACCTTGTGCTTGTGCTGTTTCGTCAGGTCACCATCACGGCCCTTTAAGTCTACATATGCTTGTAGTTTGTACCTGTCATGTTGCGCCTGTCAGTAATAATGACAGTTTTTTGCTCTCGACCTTGCAGGGCATTGTGGGAAATCTGTCCAGTGGGAAGTCAGCCTTGGTCCACCGGTACTTGACAGGCACATATGTGCAGGAGGAGTCTCCTGAAGGTAAGAATCTGTTGGTGATTATAAAACACGTCAGATACTCCGAGGAAATCACCATGATTTCAGATTAATGCAGCATGTTTACTCCGGCTCTCATGACCTAAGATCATTCTGCTAATTGGCCTGACAAACTGTCATATAAAATACATGGCCGCCGAGGAGTAAAAGCCTTTCACTGTGACGTGTCAGCCTCACAAATTAAGATCTGATGTGGATGAATGAAATTACACAGGAACCTGCTGGCTGCTAAATTAGCTTTGTTTGTTTTTCCACAAGAATAAAGTCAAGCATGTTGACACTGATTGCTAAACTGTACAGAAGGATAACCATGTTAGGACTTTCACGTGAAGCCTGGTGCTGAATGTCCTTGCGAGAGTATTTTTCTAATTAGTTTGTATTCAAATGCTGTGATTATATCGAGCTTCTACATGCCAAAATTGGCAATTGGCTGCGTTCACTTTATGAATTTCTGTTTTACACCTCCACTAAAACTGGGGAGATGATAATAAGAAGGAGCGTGACATTTCCAGTAAATCAGGGTTGTGAAGATGACTCATTGTTAGAACTTGGAGGTAAAACCGATGCCCATCATTTCTCTGGAATTGTAAATTAAAGTTATCACACAGTCATAAACGGTTTCCTTCCAGGGTGTCCTGATGGGCCGCAAGCTTGTACAAGCAAGGTTTGTCTGCCAAAGAGTAAACAGCTTTTTTTTTTTTTTTTAATGAAAAAAAGCTACCAAATTGTCAGTTCAGTTAGTTATTTATAACCTTTTTTAAGATTGAAATCTTCACCGTAGCCGCTAAGCTAAAAGCGTTGCCGTCTGAATAGGGTGCACGAGCTCTCCCACACGTTGAGGGTGTACATAACCTCTTAAAATCAATTTAGGCCCTCCAGGGACTCGGATTACTCCGGACGAGCTGTATGGAGCCATTTTATCTGATCTTTTGGTTGTTTTCTCACATTTAAAAGCAAATCCCAATCTACTTCAGTTGTTTAGGAGAGTGCTGCAGCGCACCAGAAATATTCTGTGGACTACAAAACTTCACCATCCACATCAGGCCAAGTAGATAATGGCTGAATTTTAATTTTGGGGTGAACTTATCCTTTAAGATGGTCTTTAACAGGAAGGAGAAGGGGCACCACCTCATTTTTTCCACTCTCTCACATTTGAAAATCAGATATTCTTCCAATTAATCTGCAAAATCATAATGAGAATGCCCCTTTGTGGCCTGAAAGGTAAGCCCTCCTCTCAGAGACCCACAAAAGATGTTGGAAAACCCAGAGTTAACTGATGATCTTTGAGGGGTTTGCAGTGTTTTCATTTTTAGTGTAATTATAGTGAGAATGAGACATGAAGCGCATAATTAGTTTCTGGCATTTCGCTGCACCATGGGAGAAAAATCCTCATAGCTTAATTAGTCCTTGAGAAATGAATGGAGGAAATGCCGGAGAAGAAACGATACGAGCATTGTTGCCGTAATCAAGAAAACATGTCGGCTCAGATGTTACGCGTTTGTCCCTTTTTTGAAATTCCTGTGTTACAACATACCTGTCTCATGATTAGCAGCTGCTCGTCCTCTCTCTCTCTCTCTCTCTCTCTCTCTCTCTCTCTCTCTCTCCATGCACTTTAATACTGGCTTCACTCCAGTTCGGGTATTTACATTGCAGAAGCGTTGCCCAGCAGAGGAAGGTTCAGCGATGGCTGTTTCTTCAGTGTTTTGTTCCTGGGCTTTTGCTATGATATCTGAAAAAAGGTACTGGGGTGTGTTGCTATGGCAACACCGGATGGAGCTCCGTTGGATTGTGGCTCTGTGTCAAGGTCTAAGCCTCCGTGTAAGCAGAGTATGCTTACTGCGTGTTAACCATGCCTACCCAACTTACCGTCTCTCCGTAGGCTGTCTGCAGGCTTCACCGTCGCTCACCCTCTCTTTACGGAAGGCCGAGCAACGCGTCCACATAAGTCGTAACTGCTTTTGCAGCGTGATGAAGAGAAGTACGGTAGTCTTCCTCATTGTGTTCACAGCACAGGCCTTTTTTTATTTTCTGTGGAGGCATTGTGTTGCTTCGGCTGTAAATAAAGACGACAGCGTCCTGGATGATTATGTAACCGAAATGTTAACTTCAAATTCCATCACCGGAGCCGTATGCTTTCATTACAGATGCTGAGAGAGACTTTCCATAGTCTGCTCTGGGCGTGTGATATGATAAATCTCTGGTTTTCTGTGTCGTTCAGATCCCGTCTCTCTCTGTGTAACGAGATCCTCCTCATCTTTTTCTCCCTTTTTAAACAGGATTCAGAGACACACAGACACATAGTTTCTCAGTCCTTTGTCTGAATCTCCAAAGCTCTGTGACTTTAGTTTGAGAGAGAAAAAAAAAAGAGCTGGCTGGTGGTACGTGAATCTCTCTTTCTTTCTTTCTCTCTCTGTGTTACACAACCAGCAGCATCCAGCAGGGACTGAGAGCCTGTGCAAAAAGGCTGGGAGAATCCCCTATTTGCAAAGCGGGCTAAAGTGGACTTAACAGGGTGGAAGTGTGGCTCAAGTGGATATGTATTGCTTGCTGAGACAGGAATACTGTCTGCCTATTAGAAATTACAGGCCATGGCTACTGTATGGCCCTTACAGCTCTTCTGTGATGTGAGATGTGTAGTTCTCGATGCGCTGATCTCTGACATGCTATTATCTAATCATATAAGCATCTTAGCTAACATGTCTGCTTATGAAACTCGGTGCAAGTGTAACAGGAGTGGTTTTATTCAGCGTGCACATCAGCTGTCTCCAGCATCACTTTGTGGATGCATCTCATGATCATTCCAGTTTGTGCATTATTCAATTTTGTCCAATTGCTTTCAGCGGATTTTCGTATTCATGAGCCGCTGTTTTTCACTCCCAGGGACGTCTCTAGCCTCGCGACTTTCTCATTTGAATGTTTTTAATCTCCACAGGATCGCAAAGCATTCAAATGATATGCAAAATCTAATTTACGGTGAAGTTCTCCCATTGGTCTGTTCTTTATCTGCAGCCAGCGTCGCTAGCAGCAAGGAATGTGCATTTGTATTAAGAAAGAAATGAAGAAAATGGGAGAGAAACTCAAGGCTACACGGGGACTAAGCGTTAGCTCACTACTATCCTGTGGACATGGTGCGACCCGAGGCACACCGGCTCAGAATAAAGATGAGGTTTTTTATCTCCCATCGCTTCCTTTCCTCTCTTTTTAGTCTCTCTGCTATGATTATTCTCCTTCTCTTATCGTCTCATTGCAAAGTCTGATGAGTTATGCCGTAAGTGCTGCGAAAACCAATCTCCGATCGCGCTGCAGCTCATGCGGCGAAGTGATGGAGGCTGAACGTGCAGTCTGATAATGTGCGTCAGGGCCTTTCCAGGACTTGTGGCGGTGCAGTGACAGTGGCACTGAACTGGTTCCCTCAGCAGCTGTGCATTAGACACGCTAAATGGCAATTTCTCGCCCACATAATTGGCTCCAGAGGGACCTGGTTTCCTGTCGGCATGTGATCCTAACAGCAACACATTCGGGAGGTCTAAATTGAGAAGTGCACTTAAACTTACACTCACTGAACTTTTATGAGCCATGTCAAGCTGTATTTTTAAGTTAAATTGGAGTTGTATCGTACATCCTCATTGTTAATACAATCAATGAGTGTGAAATGTGTCTGCAGTCTCTTTCCCCTCGGTAAACCCCGAGCGGTCCGTTGCTCTACACCAGCGCTAGACTTTACATGTTTTATTAGAACGACCTTGAAACAAACCCTTTGTCCCTTCCTCAGGTGGACGGTTCAAGAAAGAAATAGTGGTGGACGGACAGAGCTACCTACTCCTGATCAGAGATGAAGGAGGGCCTCCAGAACTGCAGGTGAGATTTGTTTGTTGATCCTGAAGAAAAATGTCTCTTTACTCTGAAGCAGCAAGACGCGTCAGACAGAAACTGTCATGCAGACAGGAACTGTTTAGAGACAGACCATTACATCTCTGCAGGACTGTTTGGAGCAGTGTGACGGCACTCTGTGGTTGTTCTACCAAAAGCACTTAAGGGGCAGCAGCAGATCAATGAGTAAGCCCAGCCAAAATCATTCTTGTGGTCAGAGGGACAACACAGCTCCTCAGTGCTTTATCAGCATCTGAAATATGAAGAACAATGGAGCTACGGTTTTTATCCAAAGTGGCCTTTAATATTCACTTTTTTACGCTTTTCCAAAGGAAGTTCATTGAGGAAGTGCTTCCTGTTAATCCAGCCTCTTATCCTCAGTTATTCTTGAACCATGTTTTACCAGAGATTGTCCCATTTACAGGACTTAAATGTAGTTAATATGGAGCGTCTGTGTTTTACTCTTCTTCGTCCAGCCTGGGTTTTCAGAAGGCAAACAGTCATGGATTCCTTCTGACATTCCCTTTTGCATGATTGCACGTTATCTGGATTGTCCTGTTTTCAAGTTGTTAGAAACATCTTGTTCTTCATATAAAATCAAAATCGAAATCTAGAAGAATGGATCAAATTTGATCTGTTCATCACATGTTTTCGCATCACGAGTCTATCTTACTTACAAGTAACTGTCGGATAAAAGCAGTTGAGTTAAAAGCACAATATTTTTCTTTAACGAGTATATAGCAAGAGAGTATAAAGTGGAGTAAAATGGAGGTATACGAGTGTTTCCTCCTTCTCGATTTTAGGACACAGAACTTGACAGTTTTGGCTCAGTCTCACGGCCTTTAACGGCGTCAAGTCCTGATGTTGCTGCTATTTTTCACCACAAAGCTTTTACAAACCCACTCTGCGCTACCAGCCGAGCACCAAATGGCAGACCGATAAACCAATATTTTCATCTGGAGTTGGTGGAGACCAAAACAGATCTAAAAGAAGAGTGAATATTAGACACACAACTCCAAATTAATGCTGATGTTGCTCCATGTCTGCTGGCAACACATTCACCCTTTCAACACTGATGTGTTCGCAATATGTTTGCAATTCCTTTATCTTTTTGCGCTTATTACTAGAAAATAATAATGTACGATACATTCATCTATTTAGCTAACATGCTAATATGTAGCAAACCTTGGTAAATTTAGATATTTAAATGTATTGTGTTGTTTTAATGTCATTCTTGGAGTCTTTGTTCTTGGAAATGACGTCTGTGATGCTGAAATTACACCTCAATAGATCCAATAATGGATTTGATGGGATTTAATAAGCGGATTCAATCACATTTTAACGACTCTGACGCTCATGAATGCAAACGTGACAGCTTGCCGCTTCATTCACAAGATTCACTGTCGTCACACGTAAGCCTAGTGTGACTTTACAGTGCCTTTCTATTAGCAGCTACTCATACCTGGCCCGGCAAAGCTCCGATTTACGCTTGCATTACGCTCAGTGGGATTAGGGAATCGAGCGAGTTCAGCTCAGTTGTCAGCTGCCTATATAATTAGTGGCATAATTAAAGGCCTCCATTATGTTCACACTCACAGGAGGCTGAGCAGAGTTGTGGCTTGGAGGCTTGATTTGCCATTCATTCCCGATGGGGGTCTGGGGCGAGATGTAAAAGCTGAATGAAGAAGAGGGCAAAGCGGGGGGATAGTTATCACTTGATTGTCACTGTTGCTACTACTCTGGGTTCTGCTGAGACTCCTTCTTACAATGGATGGTGATTAGGATTGATTTCCTCACCTCAAGGGAAACTGCTCCCCCCGTTTGATCTAAACCAAGCAGAGATTATGAATGTATATGATCCAACAAATACAAAGATTCCTAGATTATGAGTGCAGTGGGAATACAGAAAAAAGATAAGATACAGTAGTAGTGTTTCATCATTCCACCTTGTTCTGGTTCTCTGCCTTTAAACAAGACACCCAGTGTACTATGGCTGCTGCTACACTGCCCCCTTCTGTCTGTATGCATGAACAAAAGTAGACCTGCAAAAGCTAACAGTTACTTCAGGGACCCATTACAAGCTGTATTCATTAAAAACATGCTTTAAGTGTGAACACTACAAGTGAATAGAGTCAGTTTTTTATTTTATTTTAACGAATAGATATCAGCATGAAACTTCCTTAGTTGACTACTTATGTTATGATGATTATTGTTTGAATCACAAGTTTTCTTATATTTCAGGTTTGAATACTCAAATTAGGTCATCTAATTAAACATGAGCTACTTTGCACATACGTTTTTATAGAAATCTGAACTAAAACAAAAAATGAAATTAAATAAATAAATGTATCGAAGCAAAATAGCCCCAAATCTTTGTTTTTTCATGCACTAGTCTCAAGTATAACAATTATAACAACACAAACCTTTAGTGTCTCCCCTCAAGTGTCCAATTTCGAGTCTGTAATAGAGGATTAATATCCTTCACCAGAAGTTTTCAATAAACTTAAAAAAACTGAACTTAAAAACTACACAGAAAATGTCTGCACTGATGTCAAGTAGTGGCTCGTGCGCACGTGTCTTAAAGCGAGCAGCACAGACAAATGCACTCTTTTCGGTAGACGAACATGAAAACAGCCTTTTAGTGTCAAACTCTGCACACGCATCATTCTGCACAGTGAAGCTCAAACATCCAAGTAAAGTGACAATAGACGAGAAACGCAATTTTTTTGTTCCAGGTGCAGCATCAGACTGAAGTGGAAGCAGTGGTCCTGAAAACAATGTTGTGTGAATGTTCTCGTGCAATAATGAGACCGCTTCTATTTCCCAGTGCTTCACCGTACTCCACCTCTGCTCTGTCCTCAGTTTGCTGCCTGGGTTGATGCGGTGGTTTTCGTCTTTAGCCTGGAGGATGAGATCAGCTTCCAGACAGTCTACAATTACTTCTTGCGCCTATCCAGCTACAGGAACACAGCTGAGGTCCCCATGGTCCTCGTGGGAACACAAGGTGCCTGCGCTACGCCTGATATATATATGTTTTGTCAGGATATTGCTTCCTCCATACTGGAAATGTGCACATTCACAGGAACAACTTCATGTCCTTACATTGTCTTTGCACTTAGAAAGTACGATTAAAGGAGACGTCTTTCATATTCGATATTTTTGTTATTGTGATGGGTTCTTATGAAAAGACTAAAACTAATAATGAACTGATCTAGCTAACAAGGATCGTCTGTGTAGCCAAAGCCTGATAGACAACAGCTTATTTCTGTGTGATATCGACATTTAATGTTGTCCAGAAAGCATTAAAACACATCAGTGAGCCACACTGCTGCACTGGGATACATGTTCCTTCATTAGGATGAACATTTCCATCAATATTTATTGATAGTATTTGGCCTGTGTTCAAAATTTAATTATTTATTTTGATGTTTTTGCTCTTTTTGTGAAATGTGTTGACTGTAGCAAAATTAGAGAATACCACAAGATGAGAGTTTTGATTGAATATTTGAGTATTACGTTTTTCTCTCCCTCTCAGATGCAATCAGTGCCGCCAACCCCAGAGTGATCGATGACTCGCGGGCCAGAAAGCTGTCAAACGACCTGAAGCGCTGCACATATTATGAGACCTGCTCCACCTATGGCCTGAATGTGGAGAGAGTCTTCCAGGACGGTGAGAGGGGGGTCACAAAAGAGGAAATGGGTTAGACAAGAAGTACCAGTACACTTCACTCATCTACCCCCTACTGGCACATGAGACGTATTTGATCATTTGTCTGTCTTGAACTATATTCTTTGATTGGCGTCGTTTTCATTACTAGGATGATGCTCAGTAGAGCGCATACCTCCACCAAGGCCCAACAGTCCCCTCTAATTGAATCCATCCTAATCCAATATCAAATAAAACATCTTTAACCCGCTAGATCCAATTGTACTCACTCATAGATAATAGCCTTGGTTTTTTTTTCATCAAGATCCTTGTACCCTTTATCCGGATCCTCACCAAAAGTTCACGGGGTCTGTTCATCCATCCACCATTCAGCTTTCGTGGAAACCTGTTCAGTGGTTTTTGTGTAATCCTGCTGACAAACCAATCAACCAGCAAACAAACAAACCCGGGCGAAAACATAACGTCCTTGGCGGAGGTTATAATAAAATCTGAAATTATATTGAGAAATTGTTCAGGAAAAAAAGATGCAATATAAGTACCAAACATTTAAATGATTCAGCTTCGTAAAGGTGAATATTTGGTCACACATAACCAATTTGAAGATGTCACTGTGGGCGTGGGGAATCGTGATTTGACTATTTGCATATTCTTTGACATTTAAAGATGAAACGATTACCAGTTCCTCAAAAACATTATCATACTTACAGATAATTTGTTGGTTGCAGCCCTCGTTTTCACCCCATCACCTTATTTTCATTCCTCACTCGAGGCAAACCCAAAGACCGAACACTAACATCCAAAGCCGAACAACTTCCAATCTGAGTTTGATTGAAAGACTTCAGGAGCTCTTGACAAACTCTTGAGTAATCAAACAGGCAACATTTTGTGTAAATGATGTGAACACAACTAGGCAATGTGCAAAATTAACTCTGCTGTCTTCCTGCCAAATGGCGACCGGCCACTCGGTAGATTATCATTGTTTTTTTGGCTGGTGAGTGAAACAGATCTACCAGCCACTTGAATATTTTACCACCATTTAGTTGGTGGCTGGTACTAAATGTGTGTCCTGCAGCTAGGATGCAGGGCTTTTAAAATTTCCTCCCATTTCAAGAAAAGTGGTCTAATTAGGTTGAAAAGTACTAAACTATGAGGTAATCCATCAGCTGTGCCCTCCTACAAGTAAACACTACTCAACTCTTTGCAACTTCAGTGTCGCTCCATTAAACATGAGTATAGTTTGTGTTGAAATTCACTGAATATGACTATTTTTTTCCTCTTCGCTCCGGGCTGTGAAGTACGTCATGCTGTTCATGAGTTATTTCTAACAAAATGTACTGATGCCCGTGCAAAGTCGACTCAGGTGGAGCGGTGTACCTGTATACGTTAATATTCTTAATGCATTATGCTCAACATCTCTGATTGGCAGTACACTTTGTGAACATTAACAGGCTCTCTTCAATTAACGACGCAACGGGCTTAAATTAGATTGAATACGATTGTCAAACACCGCAATTATTCATCACCGGAGCTGAAATCATGATGTAAGATTTCATCTCATCAGATGTGGAGCTCCAAGCCAAGTAACATTCAGTTGTGTATAAATGGTGAAACGCCCTCTTAATGCGTCTAAAAAGTATCTGGAAAGTTTTTTCCCTGAATCCATAATTGAAGTCGTGAAACTGTCATTTGGAAACTTCACATTATCCCCTAAGGCTGCAGCTCCTTTGAAAGCCTGTCATCCCTTCACAAAACATCTGAATATGTATCACAGCGTTCACTTTGCATTTCATTGACTTGATGCACAGGCACGTTGTCTTCCCTCTCTGCCTTAATTGCTTCCTGAAGCCCAATTTGAAATAATTAAAAGAGATGAAGGAGTGTTGGCTGTCTGGAGAAGTCGCTGCGTATCACTCTCGCCTTCTTTCTTTCTCTATTTGCCATGCTGCAGCAGGCAGCCGGGCGTTATGGTCCCAGCTGTCAGCGCAACTTCAAATCATCTCTCTTTCCCTCAGTGCTAATTCACGTCACGCAGCCGGGAACATCACCTCCCTCCTTCCCTCCCTCCACCCTCCCTCCACCCAGTCCCTCGCTTGAGTAGTGTGCCGTGAATTAAATGACGAGCCGCACCGATTGCATGGCAAATCAGGTTGTTGAGATTATGACAATAGTCTCATTTGACTAACATCACTCTGTAGAGCTCAGTGAATGACAGGAAAAAAATTACAAGTATCATTTTGTGTGATTACTTTTTCTTGGAAAATAGAGGTACCTTTTTCTCCCCGGAGAAATGTATAATCCACTTTGCAGTATGTTGCTCATTACCTGACTGGAAAACAAATAGCCCGAGGTAGTTGTGATAATGCGCTCACTCTTTGTCTGGCTGGAATTAGCTTTGCTTACTCTGCTGAGCTTCGTTTGATTTATATACTGCTAGTGTTCTGTTTATAAAGAGAAAAATACTATTCTCTCTGTGTTTTTTAGCACTTGATGGAGACTTTATTGAAATGTCTGAATGTACATGTGTACATGCAAACCTATAGACATAAAGATGCCGTTGTTGCCTTTAGTGATGTGTGCTCACATCTACAACGGGCTTAAATCAAGGTTGCATCTGTCATGATTAAAGGATCTCGTGCTCTCTGGTGGCTCACAAGAAAATCTAGGAAATCAGGCAGATTGAAATTAGGCACACATCACGTTCTGAATTGCCTGACGGAAATGTTTTCCTATTTTTGAAGTCGTGTTGGTGTGAGTCCTTTGATGAAGTCATCAGCTGTAGGCTGGTATCTGTCTCATTAATGACGTTACCTCTCAGGACGTAAGAAGTACTTGAATCATCTGTGCGTTCCTGGGAGATGGTTTACACAAGTCCCCCATGATGACAGTTGCTAAACAAAGTATTAAAGGAGCAGTGCACCTAAATCATTTCTGGAGGAATGTGCTCTCGTTGAATATTTTACCTGTAACGAGTCATATTAAGGAGTAGGGGTGTCAAAATTAATCAAAATGAGCTTTCGATTTCAATTTTTGAATTAAAATCCAGGATCAGTGATTCTCTGTCTCTTCTCTACCAAAGTCACGAGGGGTAGAAATCATGTTGTACTCAATCATGGAGATCACCCAATTTAATTGGTGGAAACATATCATTAACAGATTAACAGACTCAACGTTTCCATTTCCCTCAGTCCAGTGGTTAATAAACAAGAACAAAGAAAAAACTAAAGAACAAGCAGTAACTCAGCCAGACACACCGCGGTTAGTCAGTTTATGAAGATAAACGTATAGAACCAGAGGAATAAATGTGGTATCAGACCAGTCAGCAGACAATAAAAGGGCTAGACAAACTAAGTGTAGGGCTAAGACCCACGTTTTCTCATTCAGGTGGCAGCACAGACAGGTTATTGAAACATGAATCTGACTCAAACAATGCATAACATCTTTTAGCCAGGTGAAAACGGTTGGTGTAACGAGAGATTTCCAGGCTAATTTCCGGTCTAAGAGTATTTTTACATTTTAATTTTCATCAAGATCTTTGCAGTATTTCCCGAGAAATTAACTAAAATGTTGAAAAACGGCCTTGAAACTGAGAAAAGAAATACATGGATCTGTCCCTTTTATCTGGATTTGCACAAAAAGTTAATGGGGTCTACTGTGGGCCGAGACCCATCTGTAGTTTTTGTGCAATCCTGCTGACAAACCAACCAAGAAGTGGACACGGTGTATAATATACATGCTATTGGATAAACTGACCCATTAAGTGGTCTGTAGCATTTAACGCAGTAAGAAGACCTTTAAAGGTGACCTTTAAATACGTGTTGCTCTCTGTTATCACATGCATATTGTTGGAACTACTACTGGAAGGCGGCTTTTACACAGCAGTCAAAAAACAACCTGTTTGTCTACTGTGTAGTGATCATTAACTGACTAAAAGCCAAAATACTGTGCTTTCAAAGGAAGATTTCTATTTGAGCTTATGTTGGGTACATTTATCCACTGTCACTTATCAAGGTAACACAATTAACAACCTACAGATGGTTCTGATTTCTATGTTCTCTTTGCTTAATTAAACAGCCCCCCAAACCCCCTCAATCACATTTATACCAGCACTTAGCAGCCTTGATGATCAGTCTGTTGCTGTGTCTCTCCCTTTCTCTTCTCCAGTTGCCCAGAAGGTTGTGGCCATGAGGAAAAAGCAGCAGCTCTCAATTGGTCCATGCAAATCTCTCCCCAACTCTCCCAGCCACTCATCAGTCCCCGCTGCATCCATCCCCTCTGTTCACATTAACCAGGTAAGATCCAGATCATCACAGGCGGCACGCTGTTTCTACTTCCTGTTACAACCCGTTGTTACTTTAATATGAATAAGAGCTTGATGCTGTTATGTAAAGGACTCTGCACGCTCGGTTTATGTAACTCTTTTCATAACTCATGATAACTTCTTTTATTACAAGGAGGAATCAAATCTACTGTGTCCTAAATTGACCTGCTTGTTTATTGTTTTCATTCCCTCCACCTTTCTGACTCCCTGACTTTAACTCTCTCTCTTCCTCCCCCCCCTTCTCCTCTGATTCTGTCCGTTCCTCTTAATCTCTCTCGCTCCCCAGGCGGCCAATGGTGGGGGTGCATTCAGCGACTACTCCTCCTCCGTTCCCTCCACCCCCAGCATAAGTCAGCGGGAGATGCGCATTGAGACCATCGCTGCCTCCAACACGCCCACGCCCATCCGCAAGCAGTCAAAGCGCCGCTCCAACATTTTCACAGTAAGTATGCGACAGCTGATGCAAAGCAACACCCACTCACACTACTAGGAGGCATGTTGCCAAGCACACTTTGTCCACCAGAGGGAGACAGGTAGCTCGAAAAATGCATCAGCTCTCCTGCCTCCGATGCAGGCAAAGAAAAGCGTCTTGTTCACACAGCACAATGGGCAAAGGAGAATAAGACTAAATAGAAATTATATTAGATCCCCAAAATGCTCCGAAAAAATCTTCTTCTTTAAAGCAAATATCAAAGATAAACACTGTGGAAAAAAACTCTTTTTCATGTCTTTTTCTTCTTTTCTAATTGGATGTAGTAAGTGCACATGGATTAAGTTTCTCATCTCACCCATGACGAACGCCAGGCCCTCTGCACTGTCTAAATCTTTGACCTCCCTCCCTCCCTCCCTCCCTCCCTCCCCCCCACCCCTCTTATTTTTACTAGATCCTTTCTTTGCAGTGACCTCCCTTCTCCTGCCCGACCGAGCTAAACAAAAAAGTCCGAGCCAGCCAATGCCCTGTTTACACGCTGCTAATAACGCATGCCCCGCATCCTCCGACACGCCAGCTCAACCAGCCACTAACCACCTCGTTGAGTCTAGATAACTCCCCCCGATCCTCACCCCCTCACTTACTTCTACTTGTCTGGCCCAAATCCTATCTCGAGATTCACACCAGTATCCCGACCCCCTGTCTGCCTGCTCTTTACCCCATGTCCTGTCATATTTGCTCTAACCATGTGTGCACTAACCACTCTAATTTCCTTAGCTGTCCTAAGCTTGTCTTTTACTTGTAGCCTCTGCCCTCTTCTTCTACCCAGCCTGCTCCCCCCTCTCCTCCTCTCTCCTCCCTCCTACACCAGCCTTCTTCTTTGCTGCTAAGCCTCTCCTAATCTCACGTAGCCAGACCTCGGCCTCTTCGAGCTCGGGGAGGAGGAGGTTTTGTAGAAAATGCTACCAAAAATGGTGTTGTTCTTCTTTCAAATCAATGAAATAATTCCACGGAGAGCTTGTTTGTACCTCCCCAAAAAAATCCGTGGTGGTGTTTTTTCGAACTAACCGAACGGTTGAGTCAGCTTTTCCAAAGGTTTTTCAACTTTTCTTCTTTAATTTTTCGCCAGAGCTTTGTGAGTCTCATGAGGCAGAGATCAGGCTATGTGAGATTAACCTCCCTCACCTCTAAAAAGTCCCTCGTCCTCCACCTGTCTCCCCCCTCTCACTTCCTTCCTCTTCCTTCTCCTCTCCCTCATCTTTTTCTAACTAACTCCTTCTCTAACCTCCCTATCTATCCCCCCCCTCCTCCTCCTTCTATTTCCTCCTACTGCCTTCACCCTGTTACCCCAGCTGCTGTGGAAGCCGCAGGCTTTGTGGCCTCCGAGCAGTACAGGCTGTGTGCTAGCTCCCCTTGTTGTCTCCCTTCCCCCCTGCTAGGTAGTGACTAACCATGTCCACCAGAGAAATGAGCCTCTCCCCGTCCGCGTCATGGAGATGCCGAAGCACGCCACCTACCCAGTGTGGGTGCCGGAGTGGCAAGCCGAGCGGGAGTTTCAGCTCATGACCTTCTGAGGAGCAGCGTGCCGAGGGTGGGAGGAGGGAGGGCGAGGGAGGAGAGAAGGAGGAGATGGAGGAGGAGGAAGCAGAGGAAGGGACGGAAAGTTAACGGGGCGACATTTCTTCAGTGACACTTGAAGAGCGCGATGGGCTAAGGAGAGGAAGACTCGCAGTGCCGACCCTTTTTTTTTGCCATTTTCCAAAACAACAGAAAGAGAAAATATTTCATCAACAGTATCGAGGATGTCCCTTTCCTAGCTCTGTCCGTTTTTCAAAACAAATTGACATCTGTGTTAGTTCTCGAAAAAGTCCGGCTGCCATTCAAAGAGCCTGTCATGTTTTTTAGCCACACTCCTGTAAGTAGTTCACTCTATGTTGATTTTTTTGGGAGTTTCAAGAAAAGAAAGACAATATGCCTTAATGTCATCAGTAGACGAGCTATGACAGATCGATATCAGACTCACTTTTAGTCATTACACACAAGGTATTTTGTTCTTATGTCACAGTGGAGAAAAATGCTGCAGGAGAAAAATCTAGTCCAGTTGTAATCAGATATAAAAGTAATATTTGTCACATTTGTGGCACTGGCATTGGGACTCTTGAAATTAAGAAAAAAATTCTTAACTCAGTTTTAATCTGATTACAAAAATATCAGATGTAGTTTATCAGAAAAGCCCCTTGGAAAAAAACTTTTTAAAAATAATGCATTGTTTTTTTTGTTTTTTTAAAGTTTAGTGAATAAAACTCAAAGCTTTACTACAGAAGATCTTATCACGCCGTCTCTTCACCGCCCTCACAAATCAACTTCACCAATCTCACCACTCACAGTCATTTCAAGCCAGTATTTACCATAACTGTCCTTGGCCACTAGGTGTCAGCGCAGTACACATATTCTTTCCTAGTGCTTCCATGGTCAATAACTCCAAACGATCTGTTTTGTAATCTGTCTGTGGTTCCCTGATGTCTTCAGGCTGTCTCTGTCCCTTTTCGTGTTGAAAAGCACACTGTTTAGGAATTTAGACGAACAACGCGCCATTTTTTATACTTAATTCCATCCCACTCATCCACCCACATTCATTTAATCCATTTATTAATGTCGGCCATTTGTTGTTTCCCTTTTTTTTTTTTTAGTCCCTTGACTTCTTACTGGACTCCACCTAAACATAACCAAAACAAACAAACATTAAAAAAAAATAACCATTTGACACTGTTTTTCAATATTTGCAGATTTGTGCTTCTGTTTCCAACCTTTCTTCAACAAAAAGGGCTTTCCAACTCCTTCCGAATTAGAAGAGCATGATGGCTTAAAAAAAAAAAAAAGAGTCCCCCTGCTTTGCCAATCCTGATAGAGAAGAGATTATTTATTGAGGACTTGCTTTACCCTAGGTGCTTTACCGCATTTAGGGTAATGCATGGAACTTGCACTAAACGGAAACCATAGGACTTAGCGTCTAACGCTGCCTAAGCTCGAGTCCATTTGAGTGTTTGAGCGCACTCAAAACTAGACTGTCGAATATCACGAAGTGAGACAGACTGTAGGGACTCTTCTGGAAATGCCCCGTCCACCTCCCCTGACCCCAGCCAACCAACCAACCGACCCCCCTCCCCCACCCCCAAACTCTCATTCAGACATCCCATAGGTAAACACGCTGTACAGTCAAGTCACTCTTGGAACTGTTAATCCAGCCACCCAAAGGACTTTCCTTACATGACATCACACTGCCTTTTGCCATAAATGAGGACTCAAGGACTAGAGGTGCCAAGTTGTCTTTTTTTGTTCTTCCTTTTTAGATTTTTCCTACATTCATTTGGTCCGGTTTTTATTTGATTCCTTCTTATATTCCAGCAAGTTTTTGAAGTATTGAATGGAATTGAACATGTGGTATAAATGTATTATCATAGAGGTATTTTAGATCAGAGTAACTTTGGGTAATTTTATGAAGGCCTTCATAAAAATCAGGGTAGAGAGAGAGGGTTTATATACAGAGAGATACTATGCTGAACGTTGCCAACAAATGAAACTGGGTTGCACCGACTTGTATGAATGTAGTTAAACTTAACATTTGTTTTCCTTTTTTATTTATTTTATTTATTTTTTGCACATTCAATTGTTTCTTTTGAATTCATTTATTTATTTTTCATTTTTCTCAATTTAGGTTTGGTACAGAGATTATGAACTCTTGCATAATCGCTTTTCTATCATGAACGGATTGACGAAAAATATAGACTGCTGTATATCTTGTATTGTATTTTATTTACAATGGTACTCTATAAAAAGTACATACATATAAGGAGTATATGAAATAATGCCTTTATTGTCCATCCTATATTTTGTGGGAACTGCAATGTTTGGCTCAATCTGTTGAATATTTTGAAGTGAATTTGTGACTTGCTTTGTATGGTGTCTGTATAGAAGCTAAACAAGTCATCATTAAAAAAAAATAAAATGTTGGAAAAAATATAAACACCAGAGTTGGTTTACTTGAACTCAGACTCTACCTCTTCTCCATTGGTGACTGGACATTTCTCATGTTCTGAGTGAGACCATACACACTCATGTCTGTCCCTCTCATCTCTTTATTTGTTTTGGGGTGGGAGGTTTAACTGATTTATTCCCATGCAAGGTTACTGTCTAACCATTTATCTCCTGACAGGCATGACCAGAAATTTGAAATGTTGATGTGGTTTTTGCTTTTTTGATGCTGAAACTGTTTGATATTTTTATGTTCCACCAGGTTTTGCAGGTCGGAGGAAGTTACTTGTACTGAAGTCTTTTTAAAAATAACCCTTTTTTCCTTTTCTCCCTTTAACCTGTAATGATTTAACGTGCAATGATAGCCTGTATCAGTGCGACTATGCTAAAGGCACAGCTGAAGCTACACTGGTATAGCAGCAGTTGGTCTGCAGGTCCACTAAGGGCCCGCTCTGGGTCTCAAACAGAGGAAAGGATCTCCCCACAAAGGGTTTCAGGGCTGAGTCATGACTCAATGTGTGGTCGTCCTTGGTCTCCTCTGTGTTGAAATGTGTCTAGTGTGGTCTTGGTTTGGTCTCTTTTTTAATTTTTTTTCTTTTGGACTTGCACGTCGGTGTTACTGCTGTTTGTTACGCTGGTCTGCTTGTCTGTTTAATTTCGAGCTTCTTTTTGAGACTTTTATTTTGCAACGTCGAAGTTTCTCCACACGAAACGCTCCAAAACACAAAACCCCTCACCTCACGTCCCCCTCCACTTCTGACCCCCAGTCTCTCTCCCTCACACACACACACCCCAACATACCCAACCACGCCCAAAACCTCACCTCCTCCTCACACCCCACAGCTCCACTTCGCCGTCAGTGTGTCGCCTCAGTTGCTGACTGACTTTCTTGTTTTCTTGCAGTCTCGGAAAGCCAGTGAACAGGCAAAGAGCGTTGACAGTAAAACAGACAGCATAGGCAGTGGGAGGGCCATACCTATCAAACAGGTAAGCAGTTTTTCCTCATTTTTAACCTACATTTCTCATAGTTACCAGGTAAGTATGATTCCCTTTTGTGTCACGAGATGTTCTTTCCTGTTCAACACTGATTTGCTGTGTGGTAAAGATTAGCGGATAGGCCATAACGTCATGTCTTACTGTAGCCACTAGATGGCGACATAACACAACATAACGAGGCAGTAGAAAGGCCAGAAGGCAGGGGTTCAGACATAACATCAGAGGGGTTATTAGCAAAGAAATGTTCCTGTTTGTCCGCGCAAATCACCTATCAAATTAAAAGTATATTGTTTTTGATATTTAAAGGCACAGTCGGTCAGCGTCTGCAGATAAATTCATACGTGCAATTGACAAGTTATCTTAGCATTTTGTGTGTTTTTAAAATGACCAGAACTGCAAATTTAGGGCTGTTTAAAAATGTTTCTTCGTTGGTGTTTAGTTAACATCATTGTGCAGCATAAGTCTCAATATTTAAAGCCGTGTCAATCCAGTTAGGAGAGATGATTCCTGCGATCATTCGGGATAATAATCCTACATTGCACCTTCTAACATACAAACTCTCTGTCCCAGTGGACACGATGTTGTTATTATTGCTCATCATTGTGTGCTGGTCGTATTTTTGAATGAATTTTCATTCATGCATATCATTATAATCAACTTGGACAGCTATGATTAGCTGGAATTTTCATTAGCTGTCCAAATAGGCATAATTTTCTTGAGCCTGATTATTTTTGTTAGGTTAATCTTGCAATCTAATCTAATTTAATCCAACCAAATTCCCCTGCTGGAAATTTTAAAAAGGGTTTATTTTACCGTATAATTTCTTATGCTAAGCTGCATGTAATACTCCCTGATACTGTGGTGATTTGTGTTTTAATATAGTTACAATTTTCTCCATCTTGATATATATATTTTTTTAAATAGATTTTCTTTATTATAGTTCTCCTTTATGTATTCATGCATTGCTTTAAAGCACTACTTAGGTGAGGAGCACTGAATTACACCTCTGAGCGCGGATCATTTCTAAAGGTCCGACTGTAACCGAAGGAGAAGTAATTGACACATTGATTGGTAATCACTCGTGATTATACGAGGGCTTTTGAAAACGGGTCAGCATCCTTATATTATCCTCTTTACCTGCAAATGATAGGAGATAATGTCCTTTTTTTCTTTTTTTTTAAATGTTGAACCTTCTCATTCCCTTTAGAGGGAAATTGCCATTAAGGCTTTGGTCCGGCTGAAATAATGGCAGGGTGTCGCTTCCAAACCCCCTCACTGAATCAGAAAATAAAGCTGAAGAGGAAACCAGTTTTACAGATATCTATCGGGTTGATCCGTCTGTCACATTTCTTTTCCGCCGTAGATTTTAGCAGAAGAAGAGCTACATTATGTTTTTATTTTTGCACAACGCACTGGAAAATATATGAAACACACCCCAGAAAAAAACATAGAAATGCAAAACTTCATGGTGGCCCTTCTCCAAACACATCCTTTCTATTTTATCTCTCGGCTTTTATGTAGATTAGTGTAATTCCCTGCAGAAACTGGCAAATGTGATGAGTGCAGGTGAGCAGGAAGAAAGAATCCCCTCTGAGCAATCTTTACTGTAAACTCCCCCCGTTCTTACCCAATACATTACAGGGAGCACCCCTCTAAAGTCTCAGGTTTTCCCTGAGTATCATGGCAACTTTTGACAAGATAAACCACCCCCCTCTTTATCTACAAAGGTTTTTTTTGTGGAGTTTGTGAAGGGAGGCACAGAGGGGGTGACTAGCTGATCTCCAGGCCAGTCAAATGCACAATCAAGGAGATCAAAGTGTCAATGTGTGCTTAATTACCACTCTCCCCCCCACCCCACCCCTCCACCTCACCCCATTGGGCCAAATTACACACCGTATGCCCCCCCCCGCTTTTCCTCCGTCCCCCCTCCCATCTATAAAAATAGTGAGTGAGGATAACAATGCACTCAGGAGCTGCTGGCGGCTCCTCAGCAGTGGGTGCATTCTTGTCCCATCATCGACCCCCCCACCTCACCCCAAACCCAACACACACACACACACACTTTTCCCCCCCTCCTTGTCCTCACAAAGGGCCGGCCTATCAGTCAGGCACAGTGGCAGGATGCAGCTTTCCTCCCGGTCGCCTGACAAAAGACGGGACAGACACTATCTCCTCTGTGGAGATATGACAATTGTGTGGACACAGAGAGTGCGTCTGACGATCGGCCTGTTTCCTTATGTCGCACAGGCTGAACACACTCATCTTCTTTGTGCGTGTGTGTGTGTGTCAGTGTCGCCATGTGATGTCGGACTATCACATAAAAAGAGCAGACTGCTCAATGTGGCAAATATTGAGCAATTATGATAAATTATCTGGAATCGTTTGTCAGGCATCCAGTTGAAAGATACATCACAGCCAACCATTCAAATAAAACAGAAAAATTAGTCGGCACGTGTAAAGATTTTCACATTATTGTCTCGGTATCTTTATCGATCTGCTTCACAGCTCTGATAAATATATGAAGCTCGGCACTGATTGCGTGTATAGATTTATTTATGCTCCAGTAAGGCCACGAGATGAGCAACATATTTGCTTGTAAAACATGCATTATAAAGTTGCCAGAGGCCCTGTGACTGGATCATTTGCTTTGTATGATTAGAGAGCCATTTAAAAAGTGTTTACAGTTCTTTTATCGACCAAATTGAGGAGAGTCTGGGCAGTCAGCAACTTATTGATTGAAGGACACGATGTCTCTTCCTGAAAAATCATCACGAGTATCAGTAGTTACAAAAGAGCTAACCAAGGCTTTCTCATCTGAAAATATCACATTGATATTACGACTCATTGTATGACTTTTACGTTCATGCAAGGTCTTTTTATTAGTGATGAATGACTATATTTTGTAAGTTAAGGAAGAGCACCACAAATCGTTTTGTCTGTTGGAAACACAAAAGACATGTGGCTTCACTCGACATGATCCACATTTGATTTCACATTGATCATGCCTTAATTGGTTCACAAAGTTGATTTCTTTTTTTAAAAAAATGAAAAATTACAAAAACAAGTTTAACATTCAATCATACATTAGATTTAACTGGATTTGTGCTTAGCTTTGCTAGTACTTTAAGTGATTAAAAAGAAATTATATACATTATTATGGGTTAAACCATAATTAAGACTATATTTAATATATAAAACCAATATTATTTTCCTTTTTTCCCTTTTCTGCCCTCAAGGACGAGAGAGTTTAAGCTTTAGCAACAAGCAGGCATCGTTAATGCTGGTCTGTTTCTCAGCGGCCTCTGAAAATGACTTTTAGATACTATTTTAAGATAATATCAAAAAATATTATTCTAAACTCTGTAACTTCAAGATTCAAGCCTTTATTTCCATAGTGGAAAACCACAAAACAGCGAAGCATCTCCCCGAGCCACAAAGTGAAGAATATAAGATAAAAGAATAATAAAAATGTTTCCAAAAGAATAAAATAGACATTTTAAGGCTGGTCGACACTGATTTCATCTGCGAAATAGAATAAAATAGTTAAGTAATTGACATGTGCTGACATATAAAGTTATCTGTAATAGTTGCAGATTATTTAATGGCCTTGTTAGAGAAAAGTGGAGTTAGCTGAGTAGATTTTAAAGGAAATGTTTGAGGTCCTGCTCCAGTAAGAAGCCACAAACAGGCGGTTTTTGGGATGAAATATGAAGAACACCAAACTCCTGAGTCCCAGCATGCTGCCAGCAGTCAGCATTTGCTTCCTCAGATGAGTCAGGGTTCGGATTAAGATGATTGTCGGCAAACAGCCTGGTGCCCAGGTCACCGAGGGTCAGCTCTGCCTGATGTGTTAATCAGGATTAAAGCCTGCAGGATGGGCCTGGCTAGCAAAATACTACCCCCCTGCACCCCCTCCCCTCTTTTCAGCTCACATACACACACACAGGCCCTGGCTGTAAAAGCACAAACATCGCCCCTGCTTAATCCCCTAATTAAGCGTGCCCCTCCTCACTATTTAACCCCAGAGAGCCTCCTGGCCCTTGCACTCAGCAGCGTTTGGTCACCTCCAGCAGAGGAACTGCATTGTTTACCAGTGGATTTACTCAGCAGATAAGGAAACCATCTGAGGCCCCTAAAAGGCCCCCGCAAGATAAAGTAGAATAGAATAAGAGCTGAGTGGGCTTTGAAGAGGGGAGATCACACTCCCTAATCCCAGGATTGAGAGGTCTTCCAGAGTTCAGCATGTTATGTGTATGAATGCAGGGAGGAGGTCTGGCAAATTGGATTGTCTCTCTCTCTCTCTCTCTCTCTATCTGAATGGTCTCTGTGCCAGAGGAACTTGGCCAACTTTGGAGGTTCAAGTGGTCACAATAGAAAAACTAACACGTCATTAAAGCTTTCAGCCAACAAATTAGAATAAAGAATGAAAGTTTAAGGGGATTTAATTACACATTTTTATGTATATCAAATCATTTCCATACTGTGTCGTAATTGCGGCGCGTTTGCTTTGCGACTCGCGCAAAGAAAATGCTCATACCAATCTGTAATAACCATAATAATGCTGTGTTATGGTATTTAACATCCATAATGGCTCATATCATCCACCACGCTGCTTTGAGAGGAGCATATGCTCACCGTGATGCCTTGTCTCTTACAGGGAATCCTTCTGAAGCGAAGTGGCAAATCCCTCAACAAGGAGTGGAAAAAGAAATATGTCACGCTGTGTGATAATGGCGTCCTTACTTACCACCCCAGTTTACATGTGAGTATCAAACCCCCCCCCACACTTCTTCTTCCTTTCCCATCTCTTTTCCAATTGGCTTTATGTGCTTGTTACACTACTGTTTGTACTCTCGGGGTGCTGCTGGAGGTTTTAATGTTCGACTTTTTCTCTCGATGCGATTACATTTACTGCCACAAACTGGATTACAAACCATATAGGCCCATGATTTCCCACAGAGACTTATATAATAGCTATATTAGCTGTGACTTAGTATTAAGAAACAGGGTGCCCCAGTGGTCATCTCTACGTTCAAACCCCTCCCCTCCTGTGGCGCCCATCCCCGGTGCCGGCTAATGGAGACATGGCTGTGCTGCTGCGTGCCCGCCGCGCCCAGACTCCACGCTGGCTTGTATTTATAATGGTTCTCACTGCATGGCAGCAGAGCCTGACCAGCCTCCCACATCCATCTTTGTCAGAATCCCGCTGGGCCGCTAATACCTCTTAAACACTCGGCTGGCTGGCAGCTCAGGAGCCGGGTGCCACTGTCAAGAACGCCCGTCTTTTTTAAAAATCCCTTCCCATCACTCCCGGACTCCCCCAAGCCTGTATGTGTTTGAGATGTTTCAGTAATTTGAGGTAAATAAAATATATGAGCAACACCTTGGGGAATGCTTTATATGAAGATCCTGGATATAAGCGTTAGTTAAGAGGAAGTACGGCCCTTATAAGATATTATAAATGTTAATAATAGCATCATAAACATGTTGATTGTTACATTATAAGAGGTTTATAAGCACTGCTTAATAACAGGGCCAATACCCCTTTCAGACTGGACAAAAAGCCCACTAACACCCATTAATATCTGGCTTTTGTCTTCAATGTGAATGTATACAGTCAGCATTTAGTCCAGCATCAAATGACTCTGCAGGTGTCACGGGTATCAATCGGCTCCAGCTCCGATCGGCTGCGATGAAAACACCCGGGTGGACACGCTAAGTTTCGCCCCTTGTCAGGCAAGGGCACATTGAAGCTGAGGACGCTGGCTTGTTAATGCTTTGAAAGACAGACTAAAGTAAAAGATATTAAAAAAGTAACCACTGTTACACTGTTGGTGGCTTCCTTGTCAGCAGAGGTGGTAAAGAAGCGCGATGTCTCACTCATTAGCAAATTCAGAAGTCTAGTTCAGAATGTTACTAATAAAGACTTTTCAGAAAGAAGCCTGACGAGCTGCTGCTTTCTACTTGTCCCTGTTTTTCACACGAGTCTTAAAACTCACTAACAATAACAACACAAAGATTGTCACATAACATTCACCTCCACAAATTCAAAAAGAGAGCATTTCTGGGCATACAAATCAATGACAGAAAATGTATTATAATGTTGGTTACAGTGTTCATAGTCTTAAAGGGGCACTTTGTTTTGGAGAAGAAATTCAAACCCAGAATTTTAAAATTTACATTATTATTGAGGTGATAATACAAACTGAAAAAATATTTTTAAAAAATTCTATAACTGAATAAACAAGCTGTTCTCAGAGGAAAATAAGGTCCCCAGAACTCTGTTCGAAGATAGAGAGGTGGCAGGGTCCACCGAATATAAACAAAGTGAAACTTATTCTCCTTCTTAGTTGTGTTGTCCTTTAAGGTCAGGTTGTTAATTCAGTCATGAAAACGAAGAGAGTTTGTTTATTTAGTTTGTTGAGGCATAATCAGATCTTTCTCTTCTGATTATTTTTTTAAAAATCTTAATAATTAAGACATGCATTTTCTTTAAATCTGGCTAAGACATAATTCTCCTCCTTAATGAGCTCAAACATATCACATTCATACAACCCAGATAAACCAGGGCTCCTCCCCTGTGGTTCCTGGGTAGCTCACCTGAAAGAGCAGTTGCCCCTAAGGGTCCTGCAGTGGTCTCAGCCTTCTGCTGGACAAGAGCAAATAAAAAATAATCTTTTTAAAATTGTGAATAATTGCCTTGTAAGAATTTATCAACCTTAATAAGGCATTGTTCTCATTGTTTTTATTCTGTAACTGCAAAAAGAGTACTTAACTGCTTATAAATGCATTATAACGCATGTATTGATCTTAATAATGCAACAAACACGCTCAGTAAAGACATAATACTGACTAGGTAAGCTAATTGAAATGTGCCTTTAATGCTTTTATAAACATTTGACGAAGCTCTTAAGGCTCATATTAATGTTCTTAAGCAGTCTGTGTATATACAACGTCTAGAAGTGCTTATAATGTCTTATAACATAACATTACACGTGTACTATTGCTAATATTAACAGTCTTCTTAATGACAATAATCATTTTATAAGGGCCTCATTAGCTATTAATGCTTGGACCTGAATATAAATAGTTACCCCACCTTGTGTCTAAGGAAGCAGCTCAAACTTTGAACACAAGCCCAACAGTTTAGACGTGAACCTTGTGTGTGGCCTTGTTGCACTGACAGTGTGTTAGTGGTTTAATTTACAAGCGGTTATTAGCAGAGCAGTGCTGTGCTACAGTGATGTATGTAATTGAGTGAACAGGCCATCTCTTGATCATTACAGCTATTACAGGTCATCGGGGCAATCTATGAATCTATGAATCTGTTGACTTACGGAGGGAGGTGAAGTCGGGGAGACAGTTACATTAGCGCGGTAACAGCTCGAGCTCATTTTGAGCAGTGGAGCAGAGAAGGAGTAAGAAAGGAGAAAAGAGAGATTGAGGGAAGGGAAGGGAAGGAGAGAGGGAGGGAGGCAGACTGAGAGAGTGGAAGAGGGGAACCTTTAATTTCGCAGTCAGCCAAGCCATCCACACAATCACCTTCTGTTAATTCTATCTGCTACATCAATTAAATTGTTTGTAGAAACTAATTGAATGTGGCTTAATCACACATCTTAATAGCTTTGCACGCTTCGATCTGGCTGTTAATTCCAGCAATAAAATGAAATGAGAGCGCTCACTGGGTAATTAGCGAGGAGGCTTGGGAAAGAAATGAGTGCTTTATGACACGGTAATAAAGCGAAGGAGCCGGTGGGGGGACGGCAAAGGCCGAGCTCGCCTCTATCTGGGTCTTTTTTTCTGCTGAGCCCGATGATTTTCACCTCGGCTTCCCACATTTGGGCAGTAGTCGCTTTAAACCAAATCAAATGCCCAAATTGAAAGAGAATGAGACTGTTTGCATTCATTAAGCCTAACATCTCGCTGTTTGGAGAGACGGCGTGGGCACAGGTGATGTATAATGGCTTTACAATCATTTTTCCACTATCACACACCCTTAGCGGAAGGTCTGAGATGGGTTGTGACTAATGGGGATGGAAATTGAATAGCCTTTTAATTTGTTTTTCTTCCATAATTCCTGGATTCTTGTTGGTCTGCTGTGTGTAATCAGGTCCATGAATCGAGGAAAATATTTGAAAATGTCTGGACTTTTACATGAGTAGCGTGCAGACCACTGACGACTATTGTCATGCTCTTTTTGTCACTTTCTACAGGACTACATGCAGAACGTTCACGGGAAAGAGATTGACTTGCTGAGGACAACGGTCAAGATTCCCGGGAAGCGACCGCCCAGAGCGGTGGCCACCGTGGCCCCGACTGCTAGTCCCAAAACCAACGGGCTGACCAAGGACCGCAGCACCCTGCAGCTGGGCATCGGAAACACAGGTACCATTTCCTGTCCTTATTATAAGGCTAAAGGTCGGAATAATACAAGTGATGTGCTTGTTTTGCAATTTAGATATTTAAGATACAAGTTAATGTACAATTAACTATATTCACTGTATTTTATATATTCTGACATGACTGCAAACACATGATTGAGTGAGTCTACTGGAGTGTGATTGGTACTTTTCTGTACTGTTCGGGCTTCAAGTCATGTCTTTTAGTTGTGGTCAGAAAACATAAACTAGAAGTGTTTTGGGAAGTGGCTGCACACTCGATCAAGGATCTTCTAACACTGACAAAGACAATGCATTTTGCTTAGTGTTTCATGAAGCTCACAAAATCATAAATGTGCCTTAGAAGGTTCAATATGTGAAAACAACTTGACTTCAGACAGTTTATTGTTATCAATGCAGACGTCATCAAAATAGAAATACAAGATATAAAGATGCCTGTTTGTGAGCCCGATGACGTTGCTTTCATCAATGTTAATAAAAAATCCTTGATTGTATATTTTTGACTTGTGGTTCAACTTCTCTGACTACATGGTCAGAGGGGTGGGAATCTGTGTTTCAGTGCTTTTTTGATTTCTATACATGATTTATTTGTTCTCACTGTGTGACTACTTGCTACTTTTAAATAGGGCCGCGTCTCACGATTTTGTTCATTATAAATTAATCTGCCGATAATTGTCACGACTGATCGTTTAGTCTTTAAAAATCTGTGAAAAATGCTCATCACAGTTTCCCAGAGCCCAAAGTGACGTCCTCAAATGACTTATTTTGTCCAACCAACAGTCCAAAAAAATCAAAAGCCAATCATCACTTCATTCAAATATTTGACATTTGAGCTTGAAAAATGACTGAACCGATTAGTTTATTATCAAAATATTTGGCAAATAATTTTCTTTCAATCTACTTATCGATTTAAGATCATTACAAAATGAAAATTAAAATAAAACACAGATTTACTTCTGCTATCTATGCTAATGCTCAGGCATCCTCACCAAAACTCAAGACGTGGCTTAGCTTAGCTTAGCATAACTTACCTTAACGTCAACACGGCACACACGCTAACGTCCGTTTCACCATCCAACCGGTCCAGCCGTAACGAACATACAACCCACTCTTATAAAATTGTTACAGCCAATCACAATGTCGACAAGTGGGGTGAATATTTCTTCACGCAGAACCGCCACTCCTCTAGCCAACGCTCTTTTTCACTTGTAGTTGTGGTACCACATAATGATAATACCCACTTATACTTGGACCTACTGAGTAAAGAAGGATTCCTCCCGTATTTCTTGCCGACCCAGAAGAGAAAACATATCCCAGGTATAATAGGTAATGGTGACTCAATTAGTCTTTTATTACTGTACTCATTTTCTATGTCCTCAATTTGTGATTAATCATAAAAATGTGTCCCAACAGGTTAATTATCTACTTTCTGTACGGTTCATTCATGCAAATTAGCTGCCTCGCAGTATACACAATGATGACTTAATGAGCATCTATGAGAAATCTATTAATTCTCCAAATTACAAAACAGGGAATTAAAAAAAAAATGTGTTTAAACATCAGCTACATGTTTTAAGAAGTGTTTTTGCCACTGCGACACTGACCTAGTTATTTTTCATCCTCTGTGGTAGTGGAGGGTCAAAGCAACCAAAAACCTTGACGGGGTTTCTCCACCTTTCAAGTTTAAAAATAGATCCCCTCTTCTCCCAGAGAGCTGTGCCACTGGAGGCTGCACAGAGTCTGGCAGGCTCATAGAGAGGAAGCCAGTGATTGGATTTAGGGGTTAGGATTAAGAGTAATTAATACTAATTAGCAAAGCGATCCCCAGAGGGAGGCGGGGTCCTTCATATGCACAGTGTTTCCATCGCTCAGGCTAAAGCTAGCTGGCTGAGAGTGGGCGCAGAGCCAAAGGGAGCATTAGCTCTGTCCAGGCAGGTTACCGTTAAAGCCGGCCAAGGTGCTGCCACTGCTGAAGCAGGAAGATGTAGGAGTTTACAGAGCAGAGGACGTCGGATCGAGGTTGTTCCAGCCCACAGACTGTTAACCTTCAGTGAGATTGAGAGGAGATAAAAGGGCCTTGAAATACAAGCCAGGTTTTTGGAAAACAGCCCCAGCTCATTTGTTCTTTTCTTTTTTTCTTTCTTCAAACTCGACAATGTTGTTTTCTTCCTGTTGTTCGTCCTCAGTGACAGATTCCCAAGATCTTCGCTCGCCATCCGTTTGTGCATCAGGGAACAATGCGAGGGAGATTTGCCTTAATCTCCACTTAGGAAAAGAAAGGTTACAAATCACATCAGGTCTCTCTCTGGGTGGAGGACCCTCTTCTGATTATGTGATCGGGATTTTGATTTCATTAGACGTGCAATTGATGAAGGGAACAAAGGGGTAATTTTTCATTCACGGCGTCCAAATCACAAGCCTTGTCTGTGCCTTTGGTAATTCATTCATCCCTTGGATCTAAAGACCTTTATAATCACTGGGAGAAGAGGGATAGCGACGGAGAGAAGGAGGGGCGGAGTGGATGTGGGGTGGGGGGGAGAGAGAGAGAGATGGGAAGATGAAGAGGAGATGCTGAAGAAGACAGAGAGTAAATGAGAGAACGCATGCGCCCACGAGTTCACCAAGCGGGCCAGGTTTAATTCCTTTGCTGGGTGCTGAGCGGAACCATTTTAAATATGATCCTCCCTGTTAACACGCATCCTGCCGTGTCACCGGCGACAGATACATTGTACAAAGTATTAATGGGCCCAGTCACTTTGAATCAATCCTGTGGGGGAGAGAGAGACGCATGTAGAAGAGGAGTTGAGCTCATTCCCTCCTCAGTCTGTACCATAATTTGTCTCCAGCTCTAATCTATAGCACCTCAGAACCAGTCGCCACGTAGCCACTGACCAGCAGGCCCTGCCGGTGCCAACACTGGTGCAACCGGGCCTCTTTGAGCTACTATAGAGTGGTAAACCCCAGCTTTTATTGCCTAGTGTTTGTGAAAGGTGGACATAATCTTTATTTTTTATTTTATTGTAGTATTTTTCTATTTTTGTCTGTTTTTTAAGTGTCTTATATCCCTTTTACTTCTGGCCCTTGAGCCCCTGTAACAAGTTAATTATCTTATCTTATCTTATTATCAACCGTATTAGATGAGCTTTAGTACTCCGTCATCAATGCGTCCACTTTTAACTGATTTGAAACCATTTTTAACACTATAAAGCATATAAAAGTGCAAGATTTTTTCATATAAGTCATTCTTATCATGTAATTGTCGATGTTTTTGATTCCTATTAGATTCCACGAAGTGGTTGCGAGTCTTTCTGAAGTCCTAATCAAAACGACGACCACAGCAATGCAAATTAAAATGATATCAATCAATCAGTCAAACCACTCTACGCATAAAACAACCAACAGTATTATATACCTATGCACAAACAACGACAAATAATTGAAATAAAAACAAAACTGTCAAAAACACACAGCTCAAAAAACCCTATAACAACAAGTACATCTACGTCTTTTGTTTATGTGTTCATCTGGTTGCCTTCTTATAAGTGTAAGTGTAAGTGTATAAGTGTGTCTTATGAGTGTTATTTATTTGTCTAAAAAAAAAGTGACAAAACACACAGTATACAAAGTTAAAGATAGATTTGCTTGTTAGCATTTTTCTTTCAAATTTCTACAGATGTAGATGTCGTCATGTTGAATTTGTTCAGTCATAGTTTATATCAAGATCTGTTTGATTTGCATCTTTTTTGAAATTGCTTAGCTTCACCTCAGAGGAAACAACGTCAAAATATCATCAATTTCATATCAGCAGTGTAACATGACAGCAGCTATGAGCTGGAAATGTCTGCAGTCATCCTCTGACAACATGAGGCCAAATTATACAGGCGCAATAAAGAATTTTTAACTTGTCCAAAAAGCAAAATATCAGGAAAAGTAAAGAAAATACCGAGATATTGTCTTATTGGTTTGATGCATACAGTAAAATATTTAATTCACGGTTATGAATATGAACGTCTGAGCGACTTGTGTTGCGGGGACTGGCAGCAGCAGCAGCAGCAGTATCAGGGGGGTGGAGGCGGGCGGTGGAGGGGGGGACGTCTGGGCGTTGGTCAGGATGATGTTGGTAGATTACACACAGCCGCAGATGATGTGCTGCCCGGCCCACATTACCATGAATGCTTCATTATCCCACTACTTGTACATAATGGCAACAACTCCACGGAGGGGTCAGGCCTCGTCACGGCTCATCAACCCACTGACGGCCCGGCCTAAAGAGAAATGAGGAGCAAGGCAGCGCTGCTCCCCGCTAATCCATCGCCTCTACTTAACACCCCAGCCCCTGGATCGCCTGCAGAACTCACTATATGGCCTTAGTTATCTCTTTATACACATAATGGTGCTTTGTTGTTTACCTTTTCATTCATTTTAATATGAATTGCACAAGAGTTGACGATTAAATGCAAAAGTATCGCTTCTCTCTTTGCTAATGATCATTTTAATTACAGCATTTAGATGCGGTATTCTGAATTTTTGATTTAAGTAGAAGTGATATTAACAAAATCCCCCAAAAAGGATTAAAACTACACAAACTCTCCCTAAAAATTACAGATGCATTTCCATCAAAACTAAAAGTACTTGTTCGTGTTATATAATTTGATTTTATGTGTAAGAGGCATTTTGTACAAGTTTATGCTTTTTAATTTATAAAAACTAATATATGTTTATGTGTATATTTGTATTAAGATCTTAATTTGCTGTAACATGTAACTAAAGCTGTCAATTAAATGTTGCAGTGTTAAAGTAAAACCCTCCCTTCTGAAGTTAGCACTAGCAGAAAATACAAATATTCAAGTTAAGTATCCTTATTATTGTCCTTGTGCAGTAATTGAGCAAATGTACTTTTTTATACTCTTTCTAAAATGTCTAAATGTGATGAAATTTTACAATAATAGTCCTCATCTATGTTGATTTTTACCACAAAAAAACAAAATCATCATCACACATTCACCGATAGAGAAGAGATAAAAGTAAGGCTCAGTGTATTCGGCAAATGTCAGGACATCATGAAAATGATCTTCTTTGTAGGCAGAGGTCTCGCTGACTCCTTAAATGATCTGTTGCATCATAGTTTTTTATTATTAAAATAAACATTTGTTGGATTAATCTCAAACAACGCTTGATGTATTTGTATTTGTCACTCAAATCACTCTTATGACCACTAAAGTCGTTAACGCTCGGCATCAAATCGACTCCTTCGGACCCCAATTTGCGGCTGTCAGGTCCGTCGCTGTCAGTCCACCGCGGTGCCACTGCTGAAGCTGTAAAACATAGTGGAGTCAGGCCTGGCTGGAGCTGCGAGTACAGTGCTCTTTTAATGCCACAAGCTGATTATTTCTCCACTGTAATTACATTATCCTCCCCTTTATGCAGGAGTGGTCTCTGGGGACTAATGGATACAGCCATGTATAATTCATTAATCATTAGCATCCAATTTGACAATTAGACCTGATTGTTGAATTTTAAATATCAATCGAAGTTGCCTGGTAGTTATCTAACACTTCTTTCTTTCTCTCTTTTTTTTTTTAATGCGTCAAAGAGTCAAACTTTGGGAATAAAGAAATGTTGATCTTTATAGTAGGAAATAGAGAATCGCCTCTAAAATATGAGGTGATTAAACATTTATCTATGTAATATGGAGGCTTGGAGGACGATACTGTTGGCTTCTTTTAAAACCGCATTAAAAATGTTCCTTTTGTCTTTATTTATAATGAGAAAAACATGAGAAAAACCTTTTTTTATAGATGCCATGAGCTTATTTCACTCATCCGTCACTTTTTTTTATAAAACAAAGTTTCACATTTTCTTTCCACTACCCCTTCTCCTCGTCTCCGTCTCCCCCTCCTCCTCCTCCTCCTCCTCCTCTGCTCTGATTTCAGCATGCTAATTTAGTCGGCGCTCCTCAGCGTGATTCCCTCGCTCTCTCTCCCATTCTTGCTGCGATTCTGCTCCCTCCCCTCTGGGACCTGAAGATTAATATTCCTGGGCCCAACAAGATAATTACTGATACTAATTAGACATGATTATGTGAATTTGATACACTTATTACTCTAGATAATGAGTAGGACATATTATCCTAACAAGCACCCGTGCCGCTTAGTTTACTTTACACACGACCCACACTCTATATTTTCTGTTATTGTCACCTCAATCAGAAACTGATATTCTCTCGTAATTATTGAATAAAAGGCCTTGATGTGTGATACCTGTAAGACGAGGAAGCATTGTTGAGAAAATCAGAGATATGGCTTGTTTTCCTAAACAAAATCTCTAAGATGTTAACCTTTCAGTGCCAAAGCAATTTCTGCTCAGCTCGTTAAATCACATTGTTTTTCTAATGGAGTTCTGCAGCCTGAAAAAATATGATAAAAATGAACTTTTCTGGTTGTTAATTTTATTTATAAACGACCCATATTTTCTTATAAGTCGTAAAAAAAAATTGTCTTCTCATTAGTGTAATGTTCCCTTTTGAATCAGTTAAATTAAAATCTGACAAATTCTTGCTTTTCCTCACCGTTTCATTCACTTCGCAGCATTTTAAAGCGCGAGCAGGTAATGTGATTCCCCTCACGTGGCTGCAAGTAAATCGACGAGTTTTTCAGAGTAGTTAGGACGTGTTGTAGCGACTGCTCGCGAACAGGAGGGAAGGACCCCACATGGCGCAGCCTAACCCATGAATTAGTAAAGAGAGCCAGGCGTCCGTGGCTCGCCTGATTGGAAGTTAGGGAGAGAACGCCTGCTGACGCCAGTGGAGATCGATGTGGCAGTCAGAGGGATGAGGCGAGATAATTAGCGTTCAGAGTGTATCTTGTTAATTAAGGGCTAATTAGAGGCAGAGGCGGAGGGAGAGGAGTTTCGTGTGTGTGTGTGTGTGTGTGCGTGCGTGTGTGTGTGTGTGAGTGAGGGGGGTTGTTTTACAGAGGGATGTGCACAAATAAGGTGGCAGCAGCATTGCAGTGCTGAAGAAACTACCAAAAACTGTTTAACTCAATTACACCATTATCACTCTGCAGACTTTTTTGTGTTTCCTACCAGACTTGGTTTAGAATTCAAACGATTTTAGAGAACATAAGAAATCAGGATTCATCTTCTCGTGTTTGTCGCTTGTTTTCCAGGCGCTCCTCACTCCAACAGCAGCACGTCCCTCCAGACGGGCGCCTCGGTGTTTGGCGGCAGCAAAGACGGCATGCACCAACGCTCCTTCTCCGTGTCCAGCGCCGACCAGTGGAATGAAGCCATCAACACCAGTACGAGCAGCGGAGCCCGTAAGACCTTCCACACACTCGTCCTCGCCATTGCGCAGAAAAATCCCCAAAAATCATACATATAATGATCTGATCTGTAGGTATGGCGTGATGGAAATGCCATTTCCAGGTGGAACAAGCCTCATTTTCATAATTAGGTGATCAGGGCTGTGATCGCTGTGACCTTTTTGGCTGCAGCTCGCTGATAGAAGCGGCGTGCTCAGAGGAGAGGAACAGTGAAGGTTAACTTTCTGCCATCGATGCATCTCCACTCACTGTGTCACATTGCACCTTGTCACTGTACTTGAGTGAAGTAAGATAATATATTCACCATGCATGTCTACACACACCCCCACCCTCCACCCCCCATCCTGTCTTTACCTTCCATCTTACTCTTAACCCCCCCTTCCTCCTCCTCCTCCTCCTCCTCCTCCTCCTCCTTCGTCTGTTTTCCTCTCTTTTCTTCCGAAGAGGAAAATGAATGCTTTTTGGGGGTACCATTCATCACCAGTTATTTCCCTCTCTTTGTGGTTGGCAGTAAAAAAGCACTTAAATGCACATCAACAGAATAACAGTCATTTCCATGCATGTTTGCACTCTGGTAGTTCTCATTAGCGCGGCGGCGGCTCCCCCCCTCCCCATGGGCTCCCAGGGGCCCCGGCAGTTTAAAGAGCGCACTTTACGAGCGCTGCTGGAGTCCAACTGCACGGCCCTCGTGGTTCCGCAGACAAGCCTGTCTCTCATTTGGAGCTGCCAAACGATCAATTCTGCCTGGACGCAGGCACTTCCATCACCCCCTACCCCTGTCTCCCATCAGCAGCATGCCCAAAGCAGAATTACTTAGATTCGTGGGGTCCTCAAATAAATGAGCGCGAGCGTGTGTATGCGTCTGTGCGTGTTCCTCGATGAAATATGTGAGTTTTTTTTCCACGGAGCGTGTTTTGCGTCTTTGTGTGGGAGAGGAGGAAAGGCTTCGTACTGGATGTTTGTGATCGGTCTGCAGAGGACAAATAATTTCCTAAACGTTGTGTTGAGAGAAAATAAGGAGGGCCGAGAATTTCCCCATTTTCATGTTTGGTAAACTGAGAAGTCCTCAATATTAACATAGCTCATTAACCAGCATCCAGTCTTCAACTAAATCAGATCCGCAATTTGCTCCATTATTCTATTTTCTTCAATTATTTTCATGCTACTCTTAAGGTAACCACAAATGAGCTCGAATGAGGCAAATGAGCTGAAAATAATGGCGGAGACGTTGTGTCAAGTGATAGATATGTGACTCGTCTTTGGGAGGGAGTGTCTCTGTAATCAGTGCATAGTCGGTGCAGACAGTTTAAGGAGAAACTTTCTGTGAATATCTTGTTTTTTAATAATCTGAGTTACAGCAGCAGAACAGTGCAAAGTGCGCCTGGACTATCAGGAAACATAAACTTGATTGAACGCGACCCTCTTATCTCTCATCCCTAATGCGCCTTCAATAATCAATAGAGGGTGTTCCACAGTGAAGGGTGCTCATGTTTTGCCATTTGAATTGACTTGAACCGAGCCCAATCACTCCATTATCCTTGGTGAAGGTTGCAGGTTAACATAAAATGTGATTCTGAGATGCAAAAACAGCAGATTGATGATTCACTGGAGAATGAATGCATCTTAGCCAGGTAACCATTTCCATATTATTTAAAGAATGTCCTCATTTGTAAACCTATTGAGCAAAGGCAGAAGCAGAGGTAGTAACGTCTCTTGAATATTGAGCGCAGATTTTTGATTAAATCCCGGCCCAATTTTTTCTATTGCTTGCATTCATAAAGGCAGCCATTCTTAATGCACCGGATGCTTGTTTAGATCCTGCTATCCTTGGTGCACCTCAATCTTTGAAGCTGAATTAAAAGCTAGAGGCTCAAACAGGCGTCTGAGCAATGTGACGTGCTCGCTGATGACAGTAACTGAAGTCTTGGTCAAAGCGTGAGTAATGTTGCATTTCTGAAGGCGAGAGATTACTGTAGATCAGTGTTCTCCATCGGTAATGATTCAGTTATTAATTCAGTATTATCCTGTTGTTTGAGGATCGACATATCTTCACAGTTGTTACAGCCCAAAAAATAAAAAAAACAGCTGAAATTATGCTAAAATTCCCATAAAATATTTTGATCTATTAAAAAAATTACTTTGTGAGGCCTGAAACAATTAGTTGACTATTTTTTTATTTGATTAATTGTTTCATGTCACTTCTCAAATGACAGCATCTCTTAAAGGTGCACTTTCTAGTTTTGGGAAAGAAATTTTAATCAGAGGAGAAGATCTTCATTGATTGTTTTTTTTTTTATGCCTAAACAAACAAATAAACAAACTCTCTTCACTTTCATGACTGAATAAACTAAATAAACAAGCTGACCTTGAAGGACAACACAGTTTCATACTGTTTTACTTTGTTTATATGTGGCGGACCCTGCCACCTTTCTAGCTTCAAACAGTGTTCTGGGGACCTTATTTTCCTCTGAGAACAGCTTGTGTATTCAGTTATGGAAAAAATAAATATTTAAATTTGAATTGGAGTTTGAATTTCTTCTCCAAAACTACAAATTGTCCCTTTAAGGGCTGCAACTAACAAGTATTTTTCATTGTTGATTGATCTAACGATTACTTTCTTGATTTTCTTGATTAGTTGTTTAATCTGTAAAATATCTCTGTCCTCGACCGCTTGTTTTGTCCACAACCAAAATATATTAAGTTAACTGTCATAGAGGAGTAAAGAAACCAGGAAACATTCACATTTCAGAGGCCAGAATCTGAGAATTTTGCCTTTTTTTCCTTCAAAATTATTCAAAACAATAGATTACCAAAATAGTTGTAATTAATTGTTGCAGCTCTAGGTTTGTTGCTTTTCTCTGTCATATGTGATGAAAAAATTTAATACCTTGTGGGTTTTAAACTATTTGCCAGACAAAACAAGCAATTAAAAAACATAATTTTAGGCTTTGGGGGGAAAAAAATCTGATTTTTTAAAAACAATTTTCTTGTTTTTTAGTGGCTAAAACACACTAAAACATTAATCCATAATGAAAATAATTGTAAGTTGCACATCTAATAGAAAAAGCCATACTTTCACTTTTTACAGTTGAAATCTAAATATCATAATTCTGTGCTAATTATGACAATATTACTTTGTCGACACTAACACCCCCGTAGCCCTTCATTAAAAGTTTAAATTCCTCTTTCTTTCCCTCCTCCAACACGATTATGCCTCAACTCTCTTCTGCTGCGTGGTAATGTATATAGAGGTGCTTTTTCTCCTCTTAGTTTGCATATCAGGACACAGTTAGTTAATGCATAGATAGCCTTTTCCTGCAGCACCGTGTTTTATACCTTGGCCTCCCGATGTGAGGGTGATAGCATGTGGGGCGTTTGATTTCTACGCCAGGCCGTAATGAAGTTTGACATTTAGTTTGGAGAGAGCAGTAGAGCGCGATCAGGCCTTGATTAGTACGCTCTAATTGAGGATAATAAGGGGGAGGCGGTGATTGTTTCTAATTTTTGCCATTAATTGCAGCCGTTGGCTTTGATTGAGGACAGGCAGGGCTGCCATGTCAAGGGGCCTGGCGGAATCACAGTGCTCCTCACCCGGAGCCTCTTGAATAACAATGAAATGACTCCCCCCCCTCCTCTTCATCCCTCCCCCCCATGCCTCTCTCTCTCCCTCTCTTTCTCTCTCACCCCTTTTTTCATTCTCATTCATTCTCAGTGTGGCGTTGGTAAAGGCAGGAAGCTGTTAGCAGCCCCCTCTTTGTCTCACCCACAGTCTTCATCCTGAAGCATGTTTAAACTCATGTCATCATGTCACGTCATCTCCGTGGTGGGAGTGTAATACACTGTAATCACAGGTTAGGCTGATACCTATTCTGCTGCCCAGGTGATCTTGGCTGAGTGGGAAAGAGACTCCTGATCCCCAGTGTGCTTCATTACCCAGCTTGGTCCTGATGGCCCTCGTACACACTAACAGCCAGCTAATAATGCCACAGGGAAGGCAGAATCAGTCCAATTCTAACTTCTCAACTTGAGAAATATAATCCACCAGTCATGCACTATTTAGAGCTGAGAACCACTTACAGACTTTATATAAAACCATTATGTTTCAGGTGCTTGGGTGTTATTGCTCAGTGATTTGTACTGCAGTTTTGTCCATTTCCTGCTTCTATACCTTCATGTTATAGACTTCTTACTGCCTGATTGGTGCAAACAAAGGGCGTATATGGTATATGTTTCAGGTGCAGGATGAGCAGGGGCCGGGGTCATTTTCCACAACATTAGGGGCAGAAATTGATAATTAGAGGTGTTTATGACACGGTTGGGGCCCCTGAGGGGCAGCCCTCCCCTTTAACCTCAAGCGACATTAAACAAATGCTGGCTGTCATGTCGGAGGCAGGTTGGAGCTCGAGTCTTCCACCCGCCATACGGAGCTGTGCTGGCGGGACAGACGCTGGGATGGAGAGGGAGGAGGAAGCAGAGGGTGGGAGGTGGTGGGAAGGGGGGGGGCACATGGAGGACCCCTGTGCCCCCAGCTGTCTGAGCCAGCTAATGACTCGTCTCAGGGGGGCTGTTGTAAGAGAGCAGGGAAATTGAAACAGACGCCTCGACTAGGAGCTGCTACATGTGTGGCTGCGTGCTGCCATTCAAAACACCAGAGAGCCTAATGCATGTCGTCCAGCACGAGCACCAATGTTATGTTTATTAATGTGATGGCAGATAATCACTACTATTATTTTCCACGTAGCGCTTTACTATTTACGCTGAAATATATGGACGGTCCCTCATCTTCTAGCAAATTAACGATACTGGTGGTTATAATTAATATATCTTTTTTTCCAGTAATGACATTCTTGTTTGTGTACATCTAAGTGTGCAGACATAACGATGTGCATCTCAGGTGTCGTCTCCTATGTTTTGCCCACGCTCAAACAATCCATCCCCGGGCCCTCGGAGCTCCACTCTCCCCCCACGTTAGCATCTTCAGTCCCCTGCTGAGCCCATCTTACTCCTCCAAGACAGCCCCATCTCCCTAAAGGTAATGACCGAATTAGGCCTAATGTTGTACACTGGCTAATGGCACAGTGCCGCACATTATAGCATGTGCAACTGGCAACGACAACAGCAATAATCCCTGAGCCCCTTGTCCTCCTGCACTCCACCCCTGGGGCTGGGACGGTGCACAGGGAAATGAATGGAGTTTGCCACACTACAATGAGCTTTTGATGGGAGACAATGGAGGAGGCTGCCAGCACCACACAGGGTGGTAAGAGGAGAGCAATATGGGGCCCATCTACCGGCCCACCCTTCCCCGCTTCCCCCAGGCCCCTGGCCCCCGCTCCCAGATTCATAATGGCATCCGGAGGGGGAAAGAAGGGAAAGTGATGTCAAATGTCAGGAAATCAGAAAGATGGCAAGCTGACAACCCCCTCCTATCGTCCCATCCCTCCTATCCCTTTGCCCAACGGTAGCACAGGTTAATATCACATTTATAAAATCACTTACAAGAAACAAAGCCGGCTCTTAGCCCCCTGTCACTCTCAGACAGTCATATAGAGAGCTTTGCTGCGGGCTAACTTAGGTAACCATTTGTTCACTGATAGCCCCATACCTGTCCTTCACTCTGTCTGAGGCCGCAGCCTCACAGTTACTTTTGGAGCACTCAAAGCTGTTTTGGACTCTCACTGATGTAGACGCATTTTTAGGATGTGACAAGTCTGCTTCTGCTTTGCATGAAGCTTTGAGAGAGGCGATAATGTCATTCATTATTCATTGTCATTTCACAGTGATTCATGCATTCATACATTTGAGACATAATGGCACACACACTTTGACTTGAGTTGAAGCTGTCAGCTTAGTTTTTATTAAAAGGAATAGCTTCACATTTTTCAAATGTTCCCCTTTTTTTACTCTGACCATGTAACATATAGGTGTTTTTTTTGCCAGACATTACTTTCTTTATACACGACCTGTACTGCATGGAGGTTCAAAACTGCCAAAGGGCTGCATAAAGGGACAGTAAATGACTCAATAATTAAATGAATAAATGCCTACATTTATTTTTAATATTATTTTGGTGCATTTAATGGCATATTAATTTATTTATTGAGTCATTTCTTTATTTATTTTGTTTTTGGCAGCTTCAATCCTCCTGCAAGTAATGCAATTAATAGTAGACAAACCACAGTCCTCATTAAACACAAAAAACCTTCATCCAGAGCCAACATGATGCTGTATTACTCTGCCAGAGCAATTTCTAGTTAATACTTTAATTCTTAAATTGGAAACTTGTTCTTCCACAGTCCGATATTATGGCTCATCGTAGCAATAAATGTGAATGTTTAAGCGTAATTTTCCTAAGAAGTCAGTTCCACTGCATATAATTTGCAAAAGATGTCATTTTCCTGACTGCATGTTATGTCTGTTTGAAAATGTTACATTATTGTGCATCATTTCCTGGTAAATCAGCCTAAAAATGATTCAGTGTTTGGAAACCAATTGGACAGGTGCATTTACAGAGGTTTATACAGTTACTTGTATTCATGAGAGACTCCTGTAGCGTCATAGTGTTTTCATTGTGTCACTGAGTGAAGGTTATAAAGTTAGTCTGGAGCCAAGCTGAAATTGTGACAGTTATCATTAAACAGTGATAAACTTTAAGAATCCAACTACAAACTATCAAATGTATTTAACATAAGAAATAACATTTGTTCTTCCTGTCTGTGTTTTTCAGCCAATGGGATGAGTGATCCTGCGAATGCCAGTGTGGGCAGCGCCACGAGTCCTAAACTTGAGCCACCTCCTTCGCCACACGCCAACCGCAAGAAACACAGACGGAAAAAGAGCACGGGCATCACAAAGCCAGACGGCCTATCTGCAGGCAATGAAGGTACAACACAGTCCCTTTTCTACGGTTTTGACATGACCAAAACTTCTGAAATGAAAAAGAGATCCTCCAAAATGGCAAAAAAATTACCACTGACCTGTTTTTATTTAGTTTTGACGTCCACTGATGTCCATTTGTTTTCCACCATTTGAGGTTTGACCAGCGCTCTGTTTACACCATCCTGTCGTGTCCTCTTCTGCAGTGGTTTAATGACACCTGATTGACTAATTAGTGTCACCTACTTATTATCTTGATGTACAGGAACAGTACACAACTTGCAGTACACAGGAACTGCTCATGTTAAAGAAGGAGGAGACAGAAAAAAATGTCTGGATGGAATTGAGCAGAAACTTGTCATTAGAGCTGCAGCAATAAATCGATTAGTTGTCAACCGTTAAACTAATCGGCCCTTATTTTGATAATCGATTAGTTGGTTTAAGTAAAAAAAAATGTTTAAGTTGGACATTTCTGGTTACAGCTTCTTCAATGTGAACATGATCTCCTCTATGACAGGAAACTAAATGTCTGTGGATTGTGAACAAAACAAAACATTTGAGGATGTCATCTTGGGCTTTGGGAAACACTGATCAACATTTTATCCCAAAATTTGATACACCAAAGAACTAATTTATTTATTAGATTAACCAACAATAAAAATAATCATTGGTTGCAGCCCTACTTGTCATGTTATTATCTCTGATAAGGAGGTTATGTTTTCACCCTTGTCCTTTTGTTGGTTGGTTGGTTGGTTGGTTGGTTTGTCAGCAGGATTACACAAAAACTATAAAACTGATTTCCATGAAACTTGGATGAAGGATGTTTGTCGGCCCAGAACAGAACCCATAAACTTCTGGTGCAGATCCAGGGTATTTTTTCACTTTCTTTAACATTGCGGTAATGCATGGATCTTGATGCAGGTGTAAAATCAGGCGTATTTAGGTGGCTGGTATCTCTGAGTGAGTATGCAAGGGGACTGTTGGGCCTTGGCGGAGGTATGCGCTACATACATTTTCTTATTTGAGATTGTAAAGTCAATAAAGCAGCCACACAGTGACTCCACTTCCATTTCAAAGATTTCTGCAGTCACTGTGGAACAAAGAGTGTGTAATCTTCTATATTCTGCCTGTGAAGTACATAAAGGTGTGTAGTTTTGTGTCTCTTTGTGGCCCCCTGCGCAGTGCACCCTCACAGCCCCCCATTTCTTTCACCGTCGTCTGAATGGCCTGATCTCCAGAAGCCGTGGCCCTCCTCAGCAGGGGAGTGGCAGTCGGCTCTCCACCCAATTAATAATGATTCTCCAGCCCAATGATGAATGGAGTACCCTAATTGGATGGCATTGTGAAAACACTGGGACGCATTTCAGAGGCCATAAAACTGATGTCACCAGAGCGGGATGATCAATCAACAAGATTGATACGCTGGATAACAACAACAATGGCATTGACGCCTCCTAAATGGGGCTAAGCATTTATAATCATTATACTTTTTTATCATGGACTCTGACAGCTTCTCTTTAAAGTCTGAATGGGTCTGTTGGACACATTGTTGTTTAGAGTGAACATCATCAGCACCTCACAGATAAGTAGTGCTCTTTTCTTGCTGGAGAAGTGTTGGTGAAAGTTAATCTCAGATCTGATCATTTTGAATAATTGGTATGCTCACTTACTACCAGAATAGTTTTGAAGAGTAATGTCCATTACTTCTGTTTTATTTGACATTACTTAGCTCTTAATGGGACTCTCCTGGCAGCGCTACACTGTCACATTAAAGCCTAGAATGCGTGATGGTTGGCCTTATCAAACATCATCAAATCTCATCAATAACTGCCCTTACACAGGAATAATTGAAGTCGGATTACTTCCGAGGAGGAAATCTAAGAGCAATCAGACTTGAGGAAGCAGATTCTGAATGTTCCTCACGTCATCAAACACGCACACTGTTTTCTATCTCTCTCACGGTCCTGTGTGAGGTGGTTTTCTATTAGCATCACCTTGTCTGTTCTGCTGAATGCTCTGCAATACAGACATATCGCTTAAATATTGGATTCAGCCAAGTCTGGGATGTGAGTTGTGTCTCCTGTTGAGAGAGGAGAAGAAAGGGAAAGGAGAGGAGAGGAGAGGTGGGGATCCTTGAATAAATTGCCATCAGTTTATCTCATTTACGGGGCAATCAGAAGCGTGCAATGCAGGCTGAAATTGAATTTTAGTAGTTGTGAAGCATCATAAATCAAAACAGCGTCGCGTGTCTTAAGGTGAGGAATCATTTTGGTCAACGTGGGACGTGTAGGATGTAGGAGGAAGCCTGCAGAAACTGTTGCTGCAGCACCATCATTTCCAAATATGGGACTACAGTACTTAGAGAGACTCTTAGACATGGCTTATCTTACACATATTCTATATTATTAAGAAAAGCTTAATGGCATAACATCTTTCTGGCAAACTTTGAGCTAATAGCCTATATTAGCTTTCGAATGCATTTATTTAAAATCAACGTTAAGCTTAATTCTAATCAATTTGGATAACGTATGTATGAATGTCTGTGCTGCTGCTGCACTTCCACAGAGGATATGCACAACGGACACAGTCCCTAATATCCTATGCGCTGTCAGAGCTGTGTGCTGTAATGAACTTCTCATGTGCTTAAAGAATGATGCAGGATGCATGGCGAGACAACTGACAGCCCCGTAATGTGTTTCCCAGCAGCCGCCCGGCGACGAGCTTTCTCGGTGTGTCGCTCGCCATAAACCCACTGGAAAATCGATGGCCGATAAAGAGTTGTGTTCAGGGGGAGCCCCCTCTGATTAATGCAGACTGTCAGGGAGCATCATTAATGTATTTCTCTTTTAAAGAAAGTGTATCAAATGCTCATTGTTTTGGGAGGGGGGTTTTTTAGCTCGTCCGATGTGAGCAGAAATGGAGGTGCAGGAACGGAGAGAGATTGTGAGACTGTGACAAGAGGCTCCTTCCTGATTCTTGCAGTTTTTATGGATGAAGATATTTACTCACGCTAAGGTCACAGAAATCAGGAGGAAATGAAGGCTAAGTGTTTGCCTGGATGCATTTAATGTAAAGAAGGTTGTTAAGGTCTTTATTTACATTTGTAGCAGACAGACATCAAATCAAACCCAATCATATTACGCTTCACTTGCACATTATAAGGATAATTGTAACAGTTCTTAAAGAGGATAGAAAACTAAAGGAAGCATTACTCATACTGCAACTTGCACTCTACAAACTATAATGAACTCAAATGTGCTGCAGAGCACTGTGTTTGTAATGTGGTTGGATGAATTACATTTTTTAATGAAATCACACTTTAACTGGTTAAGAAACCTCTTGTTTAATGAAAGATGTAATAATGGATTTTAATCAAGTTGTTTTATTTTACAATTTTGAATTGATTGAATGTTAAGTGGTTAAAAGGACTCCTCTACTGGATTGTGTCAGCAGCTAGAGGAGGACAGGGAGATTATTTTTAAGGGTAGAGACAGTGAACTCCTAAATTTTGAACAGAATCCAAAAGGAGGGAGGTGGTGTTAGCTTCGTTGTCACTACGTGGCTGACAAATATTAAATCTGTCCGTATGAAATCAGTGGAAATAGAAAAGTAGAATGGATTTTCCCAGTAGCAACAAAATGTTGACATTAATGTGTAGTGGGAGGGACGCTGGTGGAGAATGTGACTACAAAACAAAACTGATATAACATGTTTCAACACAATCGTTTAAAATAAATGTCACGTTGCGTTGCTCAAAAATGTCAAACAGAATCAACTGCTGCGACCCTGCTGATCTACCAGTGTCTTTAATTGTACACATGAATATGAAGAACATGTCAGAAATCTCTAAATGAGCTAAAAGTTGAACAGTAGTTTGGTTCTAATGGAAAACCTTTGTCAGGGCTACAGAAAGATGGAGGGTGCTGGAAAAGATAATTTATGATTGGATAAAGCCGGGGAGCATCATGCATGAAATAATGTGGGTCCAATGGGATCAGAGACGTAGTTACTACTAACTGGACAATGACGAATTGTTTTGACTAATCAGAATTAAGCATGTCATGTTTCTTAAGAGTAATAACAAGACTCCTTTACCAAAATCAAAACCAGTTTGCAGTGATGTTGAATTGTGATGTAAAGTGCATCCAGCATCTTAATTAACAGGACGACGGCCTTAAAGGCAAAGAGATCGTCTGAATGCCTCAACAACGCTGCTAATTTAACAAGTTACCACATATTTCTCTTCTTTCATTTTTAATAATTATTCATCATTTAGGCTTTTGACTGTCTCACACAGAAGTTTTGCAGGGTTAGATCTTAAGAAAACAATATTTGGCAGAAGCAGTGTTTCCGCCCAAAGTAACCAGAGCTTGTACTCTCAGGAACTACTTCTCAAGGAGCGAGATGATTCCTTCAGCCTCGTTCTGAGGACACATGATGACGACGTACGAAAAAACAAAACGTCACATGCCTATACAACATCGATCGTATGTCGTATGCTTCTTCTCCATGTTGATGTGTCGAAGTGCAATGAACAAAAAAATAAACTGATTTGATGCCACCGAGTTTTAAAAAATGGTGGCTGGAATAAAACACTAATCGACTACTCAAACAATCAGCAGTTAAAACACATGAATTCCCTATTTTATTGTGTTTCGTTTAGTATTATTTCTTTGTGATTCACACCGATATTGCATGGTGTTGTATTTTGTGAGGCACCTTGTAACAATGGTTTTGAAAGGCTCTGTTGATGTTCACCCTTGATGTGACTTTTGGGTTACTACCCCCGGGTCAGGGGCTTTTTGGGGGGCAAAATTATGTTCCCAGAACAGACCTTGGTCTCTGTGGTTGAAATGTTGCTCCAGAGGTTTCCAATCCCTCGGGAGAGTTCCTGCAGTAGAAAAACACCCAGTCTCATTGCACCTGACTCATCTACAGATCGACTGAAACCAGAAATCATGGCCTTCCTGTTCTTTCATTGCAAGTTAACTTGCATCATCTGTCGATCAAAAGCGGTGTTAAAGTTTATATATGGTCTTTCTGACTTAATCCAGCATCCTTTTGTCCTGCACCTTAGTCAACTAAGGGTTAATATCCTCTGGAGTCCAGCTGAGGATTAGGAAATGGAGGTTTAACTGCCTGTGCTAATGGTGGGTGTTTATCTCAATACTTTGTTTTGTCACTCCCTTACTCGCTCTCATTTCCGAAAGCTGTCCCTGGAGCCTCCACTCTTGTAATGGCTTAGCTTTCTGAGCGCCACAGTATGGAGGGAAAGGAATAACAAGATTCTCATTTGGGCTCCATACACACTGCCCACAGATACATGTATAATTGGCCCTGTTTTCATTCGGCTCTGTTGTTAAATGCACTAGCTATTAGGGTAGTGGTATTGGTGCTGATTTCATGTGTTTGTTTATTGTTGGAAGGTGGATTGTGCTCCCTGTTTGTTTGAGCATGTGCATGTAGAAGTGTGCAGAAGTGTGCGAGTGTACGCGAGCGCTCGTGTTTGTGTGTGTGTGCGTGTCAGATAGATAAAGAGTGTGCTCTATCTCTCTCTCCCTCCCCGTTCTCTTCTTTCTGAGTTTGGTCGTGGTTCCCCTGGGGCCCCTGTCGCAGTAATGGCCTGCTCCTGATTGCTCTGATACAGGTTAGGAATATTGGCTTTAATGATGTGTAAAATGAGCAAGCAGTGCCTGTGACATTTACAGATGGCACCGCCTTGGCCTGTTCTTCCCAACTGCTCGTTAATTCACGGGAACGGCAAGCACTTCTTTAAGTGACTGCCTGATGCATGCATACAACACGACACAACACAACACAACACGACCTGCACACCAAAACAATAGCTCACCTTGTATAGACCTCTGCACCTCGCCATCATTATAGCCAAGTGGATAAAAAAAGGGAGTCCTCAAGGCTAAGAACTGTTTGCTAAGTCCTGTCTAAAGGGTTCTTCACACCAGTCTCCAGAGGTCTTTGAGAGGCTTAGACAGAATAGATGCTGCCTGCCGTATAGACGGCACAGCTGGGCTCAGCACCAAACCCCCCGCGGTGCTAATCTGGTCCACAGGTCCTCGGCGGTACATCTGCTGCTCATACGCAGCGAGAGGAATCACCGTCTTCAGGTCACCCTCTTTTCTTTCATGTCCCACTTTGATTTTCAGGTCAAACAAACACCTTTTATACAGCAGCTAAATGATTTTAAAGATCACTTCCACACGTGTATTCTGGCGAAATCTCTACTATACTTAAAGTGGCACCTATTCCTTCCAGAATATATGGATATGCTAACATTTTTATTTAACTGCTGAACACAAGATGTCTCCTACTTTGCATGTCCATTCTCAGTATATGTGCTGTAATCTGGAAACATCCTTCAAGTGTCCAACTCAAACTCTGCACAAACACCATTCGACACAGTGGATCTCGAACATTCAACTGTAGGAACAAGAAGAAAGACACATTTTTGACTGGAGGGGGTTTTAAAAAAGGGAAAGACTTTCTTTTAATGATCAAAAATAGATCATCAAATCCATTTCCCCTGTAAAAGTACCAATATAAGAATGTTAAAGTACATCACAAGTGACAGTCCTGCTTCTAAAAGCCTATTAAGTGAAAATACAGCTGTATGTATCAGCTAAATGTACTTAAAATGGTAATATTGTTGTATCAAGTTGCATTTTACCGCTGTAGCTGGTTGAGGTGGAGCTAATACTTCATGTACAGTCCGATACGTTACTCCAGTGGTTCCCAACATAGAGGCTGGACCCCCTTCAAAGGGCGACACAAGAGGTTTTTACCTCGTGAGGCAGTTTCAGTCTTGCTCTGCTTCAAGTTATCTGCTTGTGGCTGAACCACAGTGGTTTCGACAAATCAGCATCCTATAAAGAACTACTGGCAGCTATGACCGTGGTTTAGATGCGATGACCAGAGAGAGAAGCGACTGTTCGATTGAAGCAACAATGGCGGCTCCTCAAGCGGTTAGCCTAAATGCTGCTATAGCATCCGTTGTATCAGGACTGGAGAGGAGATTTTATTGAACGGCACTGAAGGCCTTCTCGATAGAAAAGATGTTTTCACTCTTCCCTCGACCCGCTTCCCTTAGAGCTTGATTTACCAGCTGGCTCCACTTGTGGTAGTGCTCTCCCTCTGTTAATCTGGTTGGTTGAAGTTGATAGACGGATGGTTCGTCGAATCATCTGTCAGGTATCATGTGTTTTTATGTTTAAATCTTGTAACTATAGCTGTTAGATGAATATAATGGAGTAAAAAAAGTAGGTGTATAAAATAAATGCATGTACCATCCAATTCTGTATTTTGAAGTAATTATTTTTTATTTTCCACACACTCTGCTTATTAAACTGTTCCTGCTAGAAGCCATCAAGTATTTGATGAATAACATCTGTGACTGAGAGGTTCCCAAACAGTTTTATGATCCATGTAAATTGTGGACGAAGATGTGTATCTTCATCTGTTCCTTCCTCTTTGTAGCTCTGTGGCCATTACGCTCTAATTTCCTTTTTATTATGCCATGTTAATTAAGGAAAATCATATTTTGCTCATTCTTCACAGTTGGCTCCTCCGTTGGCTTTAAATTGTGTTCTTCCATGTCCGCCCACTGGCAGAGCTGTGTTAATTTATTTCTAATTGGCAAAGAACTTGTTGATTGTAGGCTCGCAGATAGATCTGGTCAGGAGGTTAATGCTCATGTTAATGTGACAAGGTGATCGCTCCTCTGCTGGCCATGTGCTGACTCCAACCGCTGAGCGATAGCAGGAGGCGCTAATGACCCTTTTACAAGCTCATCATGGCAGGTGCCTGTAAGATGGCAGCGATACCTTTGACACATTGTTCGCGCTCAGATTTACAGTCTCCGAGAAGACCACTTTGACCTCAGCATCATGCTCACACGGAGCAGAATTACTCCGGCTTATGGAGCTGAAATGCCGCACTCAGGACGGCATTAAACGGTAGTGTCGGCGCGCTGGAGCTGCGTGTAATGACAATACCTATGTCACACATAAAGCTTCCTGCCGCACATGCTCCTCTGTCTCTTTAGTGGCTACAGTACGTCTCGCGTGTGCATTACTATGCATGGAGAATTAGATTTGTTTTCCCTTGTATACTCATCAGTTTAAGAAAGCAGCCATCCGTTGCTTTTTTAATCTCCATAATGAAAGTGTTTTAATGCCTCCAATTTATTGCCTGGGCAGCCAACAGAATAATTAGCTTTGTTCAGGTTTTTCAAAAAGATGAAAAACACAAGTACAACAACATTTGAGTCTGGGAAAGCGCAAATTATAATCAGATGCATTAGTTATTGTACCTGGAGTTATATTGGATGAGGGGATATTGATTTTCTACTTTGTGTACGCCAATTTATCAAGCTTTCTTTCAATATTTTTATCTTTTTTATTTCCATCAAACTGAGATTTTTGTATTTTAACCGTTGCCGGTGCTTTAAAGTGTCTCCCCCACATAGAGACTTTCTCGCTGTTGGTCTAAATAAAGAGTCTTCCGAGGGTTTATTGATTCTCTGTGACCTGTAGTCGATTCCACAAACTAAATCAGATAATTGAAGTCGGTGTCGAGCTAATTGGATTATCGCTTTCCCCCTGAAGAGATGGCCCTCCACCGCAGCACAGGGATTGCTACATTAGTGCCGTCCGTCAGACATCTGTCATTTAACAGCACAGGGCTGTGTCTCGCACCAAGGAGGGTGAATTGATTATTAATATAAAGTGTTTCTTTGATTAGATGATTTGTGTGATGATCCTATCATCATCAGATTGCCGTCATTTTCTAACTCACACAGAGTTAATTTATTATCCGACGTCTCCTCGCGCATCAGAAAGTCAGAAAGGATCACATTAGAAGTATAGTTAACCCATTTTTCTTTTTAATGTAACTTCTATTAAAAAATAATGACAAAGCTACTCAGGAAAAAAACATTCCCCTTGTGTCTACTTGCCTCCAGTCCTCCAAACATGGTTTATGCAAATGAGATGACTATTTGCATAGACATAATTAGGTAATTACAAATCATTTGGCTACGAGCTCAAGCATGTGCACAGACCAGAGATGTTACAAGAGTCACATTGTACTGTACGCTGTTAATGAATTGCTTCTGAGCAGCGGAGGCATTATAGAGCATGTGTTGGAACATATGTCGTGTCAGACCTCTTGTTTGAAAACGACAGGTGACATTTTCATAAATCTTAGTTAAATACAAAGAAAAAAAAAGAAAAAAACACAACCAGCTCACATGTTCGAAGACAGTTTGGAGCAAAATCTTCTTTTTGTTAAAAAAAGTTATAAATACATTTAAAAAAAACAAATGCACTAATGCACAAATAAAAACATGTATATAAGACTTGAGTTGTATATATTCAATCTGTAGCTTTGTCCAGTATGCTGAAAGACAAAATGCTCAAAATGTCAATGAAATCTCTAGTTTTGAGTTTATATTTCTTTAAAAAAATAGAATAACTAGCAGTTAAACAAGATATTTTGTTTGTATTTGAAACCAGAATGAATCTGGTACCGTATGGCGTCGTGGGGGTCATCAGAAGTCATTCAGAGAAATGCGGGGAATCACAAAACCCAGATTTTTTGGGATCAGAGCTGGAACGACCTGAATGTCAACACAAAAAATGTTCATCAGGTAATAATAGATGATGTAGTGCTCAGGTTATCTGACTGACACAGGCTGAGGGAAAGTTGACACACCAGGAAAGTGACTGTTAATATAGCAGTCTACTGATATTATCAGCTGATATTGGCCTATCACAGATCTATTGGTATGATCATGTATGTTGTCCGATTTGCGCCAAATATTATAGAACATAATACAGAAAAAGATGCTTGGGATAATTAAGGATGTGTGGAGTGGAGTTTACTAGTTCAGCACACTGATGTCTGTAAAATGTCCTGCCTCCATTACATATTTTTGTGTTTGATAACCACCTTTAAAGGATCATTGCAAAAAATGTGTGTGTACCGGCTGACATATCAACATTTTATTCCCTAATATCTGCATTGACATATACCCAAAAACTCATGGTTCCTCAGAACTTCTACACACTTCTACATCTACATCTACAGAAGATAAACAGCTGTCTGTTCATTTGTTTAGTCAAAGGTACAAGGCTGTGTACATAAAACGTTGAGGTAGAAGTTTACTATGATTTCTTAGGTACATTTCAACAAAAAATATAGTGGGCTGAAGCTAAATAGTACAGCGTTGATGACAGATGATGCAATCTGCGTCTAAAATGACTCATTCTGGGAATTCTCAGATTTATTCAACAACTACAGCACCATCACTTGCATCCAAGGACAAACATAATTTCTCAGAAAAAATTCTCCCACATTGGTAATTTTTCAAAGTTAAATAAAACAAAAGAAAATAAACAATGAACACACGCATTTGTCATAGGAACATGCATTTTACACACATGTGCACATTGTCCCTAACACTCGAAGATCATTGGGTAAGTGAGTTAGGAAGCTGGTCTCTTTCCATGTGAAGTAGTCTGAAGATTTCTCCGTCATCACATAACAGATGGGTTCTTTTTCTTGGAACCAATAGATTAAAAATAATGTGCATTTTCTTGCCAAGAAAATAAGTTTTATTTAGCAGCTTAGATCAATAATCAGTAAGATTCCAGAGACTCACTGACTCAACAGCACGTCCAGGTTCACAGCTTGAGTAAAAGTACAAATTAGATGCTTAAGACATCAAAATAAGACGTTAAATGACAAAAATGTTATTTTATAAAGTGATATTGTGTGTCGCTGTTGGTAACTGGTCTGGTTGGTCTTTACAGTCCTCCGACTCCATCCAGCTGAAGGGGTTAAAATGTCCATATGAGCTGTAGATTTTGAGCCATCATCAAACAAAACCACAGCGGTCGGGAGCACAGGACGTGCCAAGAAATCATTTGAGTGTTGCTGAAATCAACAGAAGCCCCCTCCATCATGCATTCGTGCATGGATGGGCTTCAATCACTGAGCTGTGCCGCTGACTTGCAGAGTCAGATTTTTAAAGCGCCGATGTGCATGTTGCTAAGTGCTAATTTATCGTTTATTTGTGTTTTCCAGAGCAAGAGGAGAACTTTGAGTTCATCATTGTGTCGTTGACCGGCCAGACGTGGAACTTTGAAGCGTCCACGTATGAGGAGAGGGAGCTGTGGGTCCAAGCCATTGAGAGCCAGATCTTTGCCAGCCTGCAGTCTTGTGAGAGCATAAAGAACAAGGTACAGTGTGAAAGACAAGAAATATCACAAGGACTCAACAGGATTGGAGATTAGCGTCTAATCACAGTGTCGTCATCACCCTACAGTTCTGCTGCTTCATTTACATTCCTCTTTTCCCCCTTCTTTCCAACCCGTATTGCGCCCTCGCCCTCCCCCGCCCCTCCTCACCCACTTCAAGCTGTCACATGTGGGAGGTTGTCAGACAGGTGCACCGCAGTGTGGGGGATCTCTTATTAGAACTGACAGACATCAGAGATAGAACACGGCTTGTGTCAGCATACTGGGGAGACACGGCCTCATTTTCATATTCATATTTCCTCTGCCTCAGTCTTTTCCGAAGACTTTGAAAAACCTCTTGCCTCCCTCTGCTCGCTGGGTGTTTATGATTTGAGTCCAGCTGTAATTGTTTTGCTTTCTCTCTTGATCTTTAAATAATTAGTTCCTGGTGACCCATTCTCTCTCCCTCCTTTCCTACAGTCTCGGTTAGGCAGCCAGAGTGACGCGATGGCCATTCAGTCCATACGAAACGTGAGGGGGAACAGCTTCTGTGTGGACTGCGATGCACCTAGTGAGTATAAAATGCACCACAGCAGCTGATTTCTCAATGATTCAGGCATTGTGTGGTCGCTAAAAACATCCCAACACATTTGATTTTGATTGGGAGTGCTGTACCGAATAGTCCAAAGTCTAATTCATAAAGCTTCTCATCTTCCGTCTCTTGTTCTAATTAATTCTTATCTTCTATCACACAGACCCAGACTGGGCCAGTCTGAACCTGGGCGCCTTGATGTGCATCGAGTGCTCAGGGATCCACAGAAACCTGGGCACCCACCTGTCCCGTGTCCGCTCCCTGGACCTGGACGACTGGCCGGTGGAGCTCAGCATGGTGATGACGGCCATCGGCAACGCGATGGCCAACAGCGTGTGGGAGGGCGCGTTGGAGAACTACACCAAGCCGGGGAGCGACAGCACCAGGTAGGCATCCTTCTACAAATAAAGGTGCTGCTTAATGAAGCGTGCAGAGATTATAGAATGAGGAGGCAGCACCGTCTTCTCTCCATTAGCTGCCGTTTATTAGCCACACACATTTCAGCACAGGCCGTTCACGCCACAAAACGCTCCATAAGAAGCACCGGGGGTCTATAAATGTCATTCTGCTGAGCCAAGATCACAGTATTTTATGTTTGAGCATCAGTCCAACGTGTGCACGTTGATCACAAAGCCTCTGTTTCATTGAGTCAGTCCCTTTTTTTCATCTATATCCCCCCTTGTCTTAGTTCTAGGATAAAACATCTAGTATTTGCAGCAGAGTACATCCTGTCCCTCTACCAACCTGACTTGGAGGCCATAATTCATGAAAGCGTGTGGTGTGTGACATCATTTTGCACATACCTGATAAATGCCCTGTCTAGCTCCAAATCCATCAAGTTTGTCACTTCACGTGTAAGCGCTAATCAAGAAAACATCTTTTAACGTAAACCACATCTGAAACAAGCCGAAGCTCTTTGTTCCTGCGCAGTATCCAGGTACAGTTAACAGTTAACTTTTAAAGGTTTTTTACAAACAAGTAGCTTTCCATCTTTTCAACATGAATCTCTTAAATTATACTCCACCACCACTCACCCCGTGCTGCCCTGCCCCGGCTTACCCCGGCGACTATCTGTTCCCTTTCCTCTGAGGTACCCAGATCTGGTAGGAGGATTGTTTATCTCTTGGTGACAGGTGAGACCTAGCGTCCCAGTCTGACTAATGACCTGCTGTGTGGCTGTGCAGGTAATTAAGCACACCATTATGGCTAAACCCCACCCCAAGAGCCGGGCCCTCGGGCCCCAAGCTGCCGTGTCACGTATCCATCACACAGGGCCGGGTCATCACTCTGTCTGTCACAGCAAAGACTGTCTGTAGGCTCTCCCTGCTGCCAGTGGACTGTTTTAACATCACAGCTTTGTAAGTTTGTTACGAAAAGTGACATAGCAACAGAGAAACATAGTTGGTTTCTTTGTGTACTGCTGCTTCTTCTGCTAACATTAAATAGCATGTTGTGTTGCTAGCTCATTAGTCAAGATTTTATTGATACGACAACATGCTATGTTGAAGTATTTTGATAGCAGATGCGTTTGATATATTAGCTGATACAGATATTATCACATGCATTTTAGCAGTCTAGGCAGCAGATCTGTTTTTGGCCTGTCATGTTCATGTGTTTGCACGATACCTAAAAAACTTTTACACCAAATTTGACTGAAATCTGTCAAAAGTTGGGCCAGATTTCAGATTTAAAAATGAAATTCTGTAGGTTTTTGTTTGGCCAACGCGTCCAAGTATACAGTTAGTTTGTGCTATTAAAAAACAAAGAAGGATTTCAGTCATTCCTTTGTGAGCGTGAGCAGACAGGTTCGTCGTGTTTTATCGGCTAGAGATGGACAAGTAAAGCCAGTGTATTATGAATAGTGAACAATCTATTCATATTAAAGATGTGACTTATTAAAACATTGTTTGAAGAAAATAAAATTGCAGGTTTTACAGGCTGTAAATACAACATGCGTTGTATATCGTGAAGGAAGAACCACCTTCATATCAGCAATGAACAGCCTGACTGACTGAAGGCTAATATTAGCCAAACCTGACCCTAATAATGACACTAATTCATAATCCGTTAGCTGTTTTGATCAACTTTTACGCATCATCTAAAACTAGAAACATAGACCATTTTCACATGGTGGCCATTTTCCTCTGGCTCAGGGTGGGAAGCTCAAATACTGGGATAACGTTATGCCACTATGTACATTCAGAAATGTATTAAAATTATAAACAGAATAAGAAGAAATAAAAGTTTTGACTATATTTTAAAGACACTCGTTTAGAGATATCTAGCCGCTAACCAGTTAGCCCTAAGCCCCTTTGTACCTCAAAAGGAGATAGTCCGATAGTAAACAACACCAACACTCCCTGGTGGTCCGAGCCCCCAGCGCAGGCAGCTAATAGGAGCACTAGCTGCACATTTAGCTAACTAGCTAATGGTAGCTACAGTTAGCAATTACCCATATTTGTTTTGTGTATTAACTCGACACGTGGCTAATTTTTAGACCTACATATTGCGTCTTTAAGGCTTTTTGTCAATGGATCAGTTTTAGCATCAAAGCTCTGCACAAAACTACTCTTCTTTTGTGAGAGATCTTTTAATGTGCACTTATTATGACCATTTAAAAAAAGTTAACTTAAAATGCTGTTTCAGATTGCCACCGAACAGTTTCTCATTGTGTTTTCACCCCCTCGGTAGTCTCGGGTCTCGTCCTCATCCTGCGCTCTCCGGCCAGTTCAGAACTGAATGATGGCCTACAGTTATTTATTGAATGGTATCTGTGCTAAAGTGCTCCGCTGTGGACTTGATGAAAGATTATTGATGTTGATTCCTCTCCCTACCACTGTCAGTCCCATGTCGCCTCGGGCAGGAAGGTTCTTCATTGTCTAAAAAATCCGATCTCATCCCGCAGCAGCACCTCCATTAGTTTTCACTGTCAAACAATAAATCTCATTTGCAGCATAACTAATCTTCAGACAAAAAACAGCAGTTGTAAATATCACACATGGCCACTGGTTATTGAGATGCTGATGATTTTGTTGCTGATAGAACAATGTACCCTTGTGGGGTAAACGTTGCAAAATAATTTTTGTTTTATCACGAATGATGAATTACCACCAACTTAATGGGATGTTGGCTTTTTTTTTACTTCTTTCTTTTAACACCATAAATCCTGACATGACTCTCCGTCTATTCTATGCGTAAGCTCCTCTTAACTTGAGCGGAGCACATACGAGACGATTTTAATTGTGTCACATCTGTGACATGCAGCAGCTTTGTGATGGCACCCAGGCAGGCAGTGTATGGCTCCCGAGTCCCACTAAACATTAGTGACACCTAATCTAAACGATTCAGTAACTACCTGAATATCAACTCACTGTCTGATTGAATGTCTCCCGCAAGACTAGTTTTAGCCCTCGCATTTTTGAGATTTAACTTAAAGGCGTTCATCCACAAGATTGGTTTGGCTTATGATATTCTGTATCGGAAGAACACAATATATAGATTTGTCGTACGCAGAGCCGCACAGCAACACTAAAGATTGCTGGTGTACGTCAGACTGATTACAGGCATTGTAATGAGAAGCATGTTTGTATCTATGCATATGCGCTTATATGTGTATCACCTGCTTTTAGACCTTGTAGAAGAATGAATGGTACCCTTTATTAAGTCAAGTTGGTATAAATGGGTTTTCATCTATTTGCTAATACTTTTTACATCAGTTATGAGTCATTAAAGGGGATTTATGTTACAATTTGTTGTGGTTTACATGTGTTAATAACTTTTTATTAGCCATATGTGAGTGGATTGTAACGTGACGTGAAAAATGAGCTCTTTCCAGTCTCTCTCGGTTGCCTTAGTCTCAGTGTCTCTCTTTAGAGCAAGAGCAATAGTAGCTAACCTTAGTTTAGAAATGGTATCTGCTTACATCAACAACCAGCTTCCAGCACAACATTGGAGTTCCACATAGCCCCTTTAATAAGAAACAAAATTTGGTTTTCCATGTGGTAAAAATCACTTTGGTTTATGTCGGTCCTTGCTATTCACAACAATTTGTAGCAATTTACATATATGACTCTTGTATGACTTTTTTATCGGCCATATGTGAACAGAGTATAACGCAACATGACCTCCCCCACCTCTCTCAGTTGCCTACAAGCCTGTTGACGGTTGTTCAAGTTGTTTAATGCTGGTGCACTATGGATTTCTTTGTGAAGGACTTAAGATTTTAGGTATCAGGCCAAAGGATGTGACTTTATGCACGAGAGCGACAGTAGCTAATGTTAGCTTAGAAATAGAGTCCGCTAACATAAACAAAGAGCTGGCTTCCAGCACAACACAAAAGCTCGGCCCTAAAGTCCCTTTAATCAGAACAAAGTTTCGATTTCCGCGTTCCACGCTACCTGAACGATGCTTTTTTATTTCAATTTCATGAAATCCCTTTCAATAAAAGATTACATTTCACATACAGGTGGCGAGCCCCGTCTCTAGGCCTCATTCACCAGCCAAATTAGATCTTGGCATAAGAAACATGCTGCATGCTTATTGGCTCACTGACACGGATGAAATTAAACCCTTAGGTATTGAAATTTGGTATCGGATGACAAGAAATGTTTTGACACTCAGTAGTATTGAGACAGTTCGGTCGGTGCCATAAAAGTATCGAAGTTTGATACCCAGCCCTAGTTAATCCTAACAGTTTCATATCAGTGCAGTGTTTATCTTCTATCTAACAAGGGGATTGATTTGGGTCCCGATCGTGATCCAGAAAGTGATTTTTCACATCCTGAGAAAGTTGTTTTTATTCATGGCTTACAACTGATCCATAAAGAATTTATGATTTATTAACCATTAATAAAGACATGTGTTACAATTAATAACCCATTCATACGGGCCTAATTAAAAAGCGGCACAGAATGCATTAAAAGTGGAAGTCGGATCCGGCTTGGCTGCGGTCACATCCGGGATCATAAATTTGTGCATCGTGGCTGATCTCTGCAGTCAGCATATTGGAGGGGAGTTGTTCTTTTAATTAGCACCCGGGAGTTGTTGTGTTTTGCACGTCACCTCTAATTGCTTGGCGTGTTCGTGATAGAAAACACCGCAGACCATTTGGACGGATACTGTGGGGGGAGGTCCAGCAGCTAACTTTACCCTCATCTTCTCCTGGCACACACACTCACGGCGAAACACACACACACACGCACAGACACCAGTTCTCATTTGGGGGAGATGTCCTGGAGCGTGGACGGATGTGGACGGCTATCCCTCACTGACGCGGGCCTCTCACTGTCACCCTCTGTAGGCTCCGCGCCGCCCTCGGCCACAGGCAGGTAATAGCTCTGATGAGAGCCCTCCACTTTGTTTCAGAAATAATTTGCCACTCCTGCCGCCTGCAGGGGCTGCGTGGTAATAAAAATGAATCACACCGCTAACCTCTCCAAACCTGGCCCCGCTGCCTCTTTTTAACCCCTTCTGCTCCGGCGGTGGCATCGCTGCTCCCAAGCTGTTTGTCGCGTTTACAACATCAGTGCGGTGCCCATTCAGTTCCTCTTGCTCTAGTGGCCTCCGTCCCCGCCAAAACCCAAAACACGGAGTTGAGCTTCGGGGCTACTCACAGGTTAGGAGTGCTGGATCGCCAACTCTCAAAAGAGCTTTTAGAATAGCCGGCCTTGCCAGGAGCCCTGGTGGAAGAAGAGTAATTAATTAAGACAAATGAATGACTGGGTCTTCCCATGTCCTCCCTCTCTCTCTCCCTTTCTCTCTCTCTAAATGAAACCCACAGGTCAGTAATTAGCCCTGTGTGGGAGAAGTGGTACCACAGTCACTAATTGCCCACATGCCACCGGGTTTTCGGAGCCAGGTAGAAGAAGGGACTGATTCATAATGGCACAGGTCTACTCAACTGTGCAATTTAGCTGTAATATTGTTAGCGTTACAAAATCTGCCTGATGAAGAGAAAAGGAATCGGAGACGGTCCCTTTTTTTTTTCAAATGTGCTCGTACGTGAAGCAGGCTGCATGCATAAGCAGGGCATGTGTTATCATCCCCTCAGCTTTGTGTGAGAGGCGAGGGTTCAGCAGGGGTTAACAGCATGAGCATTTAAGGGTGTTAGTCTTGCTGGCACAAAAACACAGCCACTCCATCACGAGGAGTCTGACAACCTCATTAATGTCACAATATATTCAACTCGTCCCCTCTGCCTGCCCCACGGCACCCAGATGCTCTCCTGTTGGCCTCTCTATAGAGCTCGACACAACAACCTTTTGAATTCTGCTCATCTGTTCAGACGGCAGCGAAGAGGAAAGTGGCATCTCTTCCACTTGTAAAAATATTTGTCTTAATTCTTTAGCAGCTGTTCCTCTCAGAGCCCTATGTACTACACTGTACCCGCTGGACCGTGGGGGGGCCTTATTTAGCACTTTTTGCTGCGGCGTTTACTGTGTCGCTCCTTCATTTCTCGCCCTTAGCAACCTTTGATGCTTTGGGGCCCAGCTTTCTCTCCCCGTTGTGTGTGCGCTCTCTCTCTCTCTGTTTTTTTTTTTCATCTCTGTCGTTTCCCTCCGAGCCCCCTCTCTGTCTTTCTGCTGCTGTCCCTCTTCCTCACTTTCTCTCTGTCTCTTCCCTCCCCTCGGTTTGTGGAAGTGAAGCTGCTGGCTGCATGGGAATCGGTCCCATACAAGTCGCCCACCCCCACTGTGAGGTCTGTTCAGGCTGGTCAAACCCCAGGCCCTCCCTCCACCACCACCACCACCACCACCACCATTTCTCCCCTTCACTGCGTCTATTTGATGTGTCCGCAGTGAATTTGGATCCTCGGGGAGGAGTAGGAGGAGCCGGAGGAGCTTTGATTGTTTAGGAGGACTCAGTATGTGTTTGAAAGATGGTTCGAGTGGTGGGACGGACATCCTCCTCTTCCTATGGACCAATGCACCTTTATTGCAGGCAGTCAGATTGGTCATTCTGTGGCGACTCCGCCACTGGCTCCACCCCCGCCGTCTCAGTTTCCCTTCCCTTCCTTATAAATTCCCCTTCGCCTTTGTCTTTCAGGCTTGACTAATTATCCTTGTTTGTCCCTCTTTATTTGAATTCAGTCATGTGTTCTTGACTCCGTGGGCTGGGTTTAGGAGAATCATTCCGCCATTTGCCACTTAATTAAGTCAGGGTCAGGATCCATTGCTCAACGGAGAGCTGAAAGGACAGAGCTCTAATAGAATTATAAAAGAGGCCTTTCTCTACTGTTAAGGCTGCCTTTATCTAGGTGGGCTCTGCGTGGGCAAATGAAAGGGGACACCAGCTCTGGACAGGAGCCCATTTCCACTTTGGTCTCTGTGAGCATTTTGATGTTTGCCCCAAGATTTCTTAGCGATGGAAAGTTGAACAGTGATCATCGGCTGTGAGATAATGGAGGGAGTTTGTGGCGAAGCAAACAGCGCTTGTTTTCAGTTAAAAGAGACACAGGCATTTTTATTGGGAACCTTAAACTCCCCTCTGTCCCCTCAGCAACAGAGAAATTTAGAACAAGTATGTGCTCAAGCAAGGGTGGGGAAATTGGTGTCTGTTTGCCTGGATTGTGTGTGTCTGTGTGCGTCTGTGTGTGTGTGTAAGAGTAACCATCAGTTCAATTTCCCAAATATCCCCCCATGCTGTGAAAATTCACTCTCCTTTCCCTCTCCACCTCCCCTCCCTCTCCGTCCAGGCGCTTTGACATGCTAAATCTGCTGATTTTATTTTTCTTCCTCCTGTGGTGAGGAAGTGTCCTTTTCAAGGGTCTCAAGTTTTCCCCCTGACTGTCTAAACCCTACCTCTGTTTGGATTGTTTTTCTATTTCAAACAAAAGACAGAGGCGGGATTACCATTTCACTTCCTTTCACACTCTGTCTTTCAAGTGGCAGCAGCTTAGGAATTTTTTAAAAAACCACTGCCTCGCCGCTTTGGCTTTTTTTTTCCCCCCCTCTCTCTTAAAGTCGACCGTGTAAAGAGAACTGTGGTTGAATTGAGAGCTCAGCATCAGCAGCGAGTGAGGCCTTTTTCCTGCAGGTCCTCGGGGCTGATTTCGTAGCGGAGGATAACAAAGTGTCCTCAGGGCTCCTTTCTGAGATGTTGACGTCTTCTTAATGGCTCTCCTCAGCCTTTTTGTTTCACATCTTGGTGCTAACTTTCTGCCTCATTTAGCTCATATCAATTCACTGGGCTCTACCGATTCAGCATCTCATTCATGATCTGGCTTTCTGAAACAAACTTTGGACAACAGCTCTCAGTTTTTAAGCATGCTCAGATTCTTGTTTAAAGTTGTAGATTTTTTTTTTGTTGTTGTTTTTTGCCTTGAGGATTACAGTCGCTTGTTAGAGTTTTCTGACATACTTTTTCCTCCTGTATTCAAAGAGTTCACCGGAAATAAGAGGGGAGGGCAGGACGGCCCCTTCCTGTTCTGAGCAGGCCACTGGCTCTAAGGCCAATTGATTTGCTAACAGGCTTGTCCACACATAATGACTGAGTAGGGATTGATGGAGGTCTTACACCATAAAACTCTGAGCCACTGCAATTGCCTGCCATTAGGGCTGTATTGTTGCCCACATAATACCTTCATCCTAAAGAAAAGATTTTCTTATAGTTTAGTGGGGTAAAGGACTTTCTCCTCTGCATTTTCTCTGAGGTCTCAACAGAAATGTACCCATATGCTTATAGGCGCAATAGCTTTAAGACTATTTTAACATATGGGTTCAGTTGCTTTACGAGCTCCTGGTGGTGTTTTGCAGTTAATCATTCTGCGCTTGGTCTCTGATAAAGACATGTACCTCTTCCATCACATCCTTAACTCCTGTAGTTTGGGCCGGTGCCAGGCTCCTCTGTGCAAGACAGACTGCTCTGTGAAGTGAGCCTGGCAGCTGACATATGAGTCTGAAAATGGCTGCTGTCTGTGGTAAGTTGGCAGCCTTGACACCTAGCCGCTAAGGTCGTAATAAAGGAGAGTGACTAATGTTGAAGCGGTTACTATTGTTAAAACTGCTGCTGTAATTGAAAATTGGCAATGTGGGGATATACTCCGGGTCAGTTCAAACAAATTACAAAAGAGCTTCTGGTTTTACTAAAGCAGGTTTGGAGAATCTAGAATAACCAGGACGTTGTTTCAGGAATGACATGTTGCTGTTTTTTTTAAGGATAAGGCCGGCAAACTGCTGTATTTTTATTATTCTTAACAAATCCCATTAAAAGACCAAACCAACAATGAGTAGCCAAAGCTTGATGTAGCCAATTCTGTGCCTCATTCAGACCCTTATTGTTGTCCAAAAACTATTAAAAACACATCAGTGAGTCACATGTTCCTTCATTATGAAGAACCCGGACATTGTATTTTATTTAAGTTAAACCCACAAGCAACGTCCTGCTGCTGTAAATTCACTAAGACACCAAATGTGTATTCATCCGCAGCTAAAAATGGTCTCCATCTAATACGCTATTTACTCCTGTTTGATCAACGTTTGGTAAAAAACTACAGTGCCCAGATGTTTTAAGAAATCACTAACCAACTTAATGATATATGTACATTCCTTGGAATATTGGTACCTATGGATTAAGAATATTTGAAACGGTCTAGATACTCATTTTTCACAGTATCGATACCCCAGTGCTGGCTGCGTAATTTTACAGAAAAATTTACTTGGATGCTGTTGCACAGTACAGAAGCCTTGTTTTATTCATTTCTTAAGAAAAATCTTAAGTTTTAATGGTATTAAATATCGATATTTTTCAAGGAAATGTATCGATGTTTGAAAAATTTCAGCATCATTACAACCCTATAGTACACGACCTCAAACGTTTTGTCTCTCAATATTGCCTAAAAGAGTTTTAGTTTCTTAAGAATATCAATAATATTTTAGCAAACATGACGCCAGAATTACTTAGCAGAGTTTTTCCTGACCATTACAAATCTTGGGCACAGAATCGATATACGCTTTTTTTAATTATTTTTTTTACTTTTATTTAAGATTGTGGTTGTCTGCTTTTATTTTGAAAAATATTTTGAAAATATTTTTTTACATTTAAATGTTATTGTCTGAATATTAGCAATTAAAAGTTCATTGCTCTTTGAGAGGGTGTACCTACATTACTTTGCTATGGTATTATCATTATATCAAAATGTTCTTAAAATGAAAATAATATTGTTTATTGCAAGTATATCTGCGACAATAAAGTAGTGAATCATAACAGGCCTAGTCAAAAATACTATTTTTGTAATTTTGGTGAACTAACCCTTTAATATACAAACAGATATAATATGTAATGTGCCGATGTGATGTTCCGTTGCTCATCTAAAAGGTTGATTTTGGTAATTAAGTTGTATTGTTTGAGTTTGTTGTCACTGTGATTGTGATGAAATAGAACTGAAGTGAATTAGATTGTCAGTTTCTACTTGCTGCTGAGCCTCGGCCCGTTGATAGCGAGTCCCACGAGAGCCTTGTCACTCCAGCCGGCGTTGCCGATTCAACTTATCCGCGCAAACCTTCTCCTCTCTGTCACTCACCCACAAATCCAAACAACAGCCTCTTTCTGCTCCCCTTATCACACGGGCTGACAGGGTCACGGGGTTAGTGCCACACTGGGCATGCTCAGTCATTCACATATTGATATTGATTTTTTTTCTTTCTTATTTGGACAGTTTGTATGTGGGCAGAGAATGAAACGGGAGGTCAAGATGTAGAGCAATAGATAGAATTCTGGCCCGGCGATAGTGGATGGATCCTTCCCTCGGCCTCTATTCTCTGCTGCAGGCTGCCGGAGTGAAGGAGCCCCGCGTCCCACCGTCCCTCTCTGGCTGCCATTCAGCCCCATCGATCTGACTCAGGGCCCAGCCTCCCCAAGGGAGACCGGGGCTCGGAGACACACTGCCTCTTTTGTGGAGGGGATCCACCAGTTCAGACTGACAGCCGACAGCGCTGATAAAAATACATCCCCCTCCTTCCTGTATTGTCCGCGGCAGACATGCTGTTCAAGATGTGTAACCTTTAGAAAGCTGGCCAGGCTCTAACCGTCTTGCTGTCGACCGTAATCACTAGAAAGTGGAATATTGCCCAGAGCGTCATACCCTTTGGCATTCTCTCATCTCTGCAGCCAATCTCACTGTATTATTTCCCACTGTGATAGTGGAGGCTAGTGGCTTTCCTGGGCTCTAATAATTTTCAAATGTCACTTTACACCAGTGAGTCTCTTAGGCCAATTACTGTAATGCTTCCCTTGTGTGTCTACATTCTACATTTTCACACAGTTCTGTCTTCAAATCGCTGCCTCTGAATTACGAGTTATGCACTTAAAAGTTCTTAACTTAGGTGCTAAATTGCTCATAACATGTTCACCGCGTTTCACCCCGCCTGACCTGTAGCGTCCCTGTCATTTCCTTCTCTCCAGGGAGGAGAAGGAGCGCTGGATCCGAGCCAAGTACGAGCAGAAGCTGTTCCTGGTGGGACTGCCCCAGTCGGACGTGCCCCTGGGGCAGCAGCTGCTTCGGGCGGTGGTGGAGGACGACCTGAGGTTGGTGGTGGTGCTGCTGGCCCACGGCACCAAGGAGGAGGTTAACGAGACCTACGGGGACGGAGACGGACGCACGGCTCTGCACCTCTCCTGCGCAATGGCCAACGTGGTCATCACACAGCTGCTCATCTGGGTGAGTTGGGTCGAACATCGTTATTGTAGGCATTTAGTGTTCGGGCGAGTTAAAGCTCCTGTTTGTAAGATAGTTGATGTGTGATCCCGAAGCGTCAGTGTTTGATGAGTGATCAAAGCATCAGCAACCCTATCTTACAAACAGGAAGTTTAATTAGGAGTTTAAGTGTGAAAGGAAATCTTTCCAAACAACTTAGTCTTTAACCCTTTAAACCCTGCCAGATGTGTCAGGTTTTTATTACAAGTCCCCTCCCAGACACCAAGTGCCTAAAAATGTACATGATTTGGATTTTTACTTTTGGGTGTTAGCTGTTCGTTTTATTTTCTTGCAAGTTTTATTTAAAAGGTTCAGTTCCCTCAGGGAAATTCCTCTGGGAATCAGTAATTGCCTACAAACTCCGCACAACTAACTAAACTAACCAAAATAATTGTCTCAGCTACAATTAGTGTTTGATTACACACTTCTTTCCAAGAAACACCCTTCAGTCTACCCATAAAATAAAGTGGAATATTGATTTCCCAACATGGTGATTTAAATGCTATTTAAAAACCCTCTCTTCACTGATTCAGATAAATTCCAGTGAAGAAATGCTGAATCCGTGTTATTTTCTTGGCCCACACCGTCGTCTATTTTAAGGAAAAAGCACATTTTAAGTGTGGAAGTGTGAGGTTGCTACTAAAAAAAAAAATTCAAATAGAGCTACTGGAATGGTAGCTACAACTGTGAAAATACTTTTTTAGGGCAATTCAAGGAGATGTAATGTTAATGAACACATGAAAATAAGTAATCGGATGACAAAGCAAACAGAGCAGATCTCAGCAATGGCCGTTCAGAAAAGGGACGTTAGGGGTGCAAAGTACTTTTGCAAATAAAAAGGGAGAGAATAAGTACAACATAGACAAAGTAGCACATGTTATTTAAAACAGCATAGTAGGAATCTTTCTAGCACTTTCCCCAAAAATATGTAAAATCTTACACCTGACCTGTCGTTCTTACCTGTCGTGTTCTCCCACAGTACGGTGTGGACGTGAAGAGTCGAGAGGCTCGTGGCCAGACCCCGCTGTCCTACGCTCGGCGAGCCGGCAGCCAGGAGTGTGCGGACATCTTACTTCAGCACGGTTGCCCCAACGATACGAGCAGCCTGACGTCCGTGGCCACGCCCAACATGAGCCGCCGCAACCCCAACCCCAACATTAACAACAACAACGCCCAGTGTGAGCTCAACCGCAGTATCAGCATCATGTAGGAGCCGGAGAGCAGCCGCAGACAAACACGCAAAACCCCGAACCCACCCGTCTCTTCCCAGTACTTCCTCCTCTATTTCACACTGTGTAACCCAGAATCGGTACCGACGGAGAGATATCAGGAGGGATGGACTCATTGTTGATATTCCACTACGCCGAAAGAAGAAGTGGGCGTTTGGGGTTTCGGACATTGTACATTGTTTTATATGATTATTTGTTTCTTGTTTTGTTTGTTGAATTCATTCAATCTTGGTCTGAAACGATCATGATCAGCTTTAAGCTTTTTTTTTCTTTTTGTTTTTTAAGCGTCAACCAAACAAATGACTTACTTTGGCATTCATACCTACCCTACGAAAAGCATTTCCTTAATGCTTGAACATTTCCTTTTATGTCTTCCCCCTCCGCGACACGAGCTGATTTTATAATGAACGTGAATGAGAAACTTCCCTCAAATTTTCCAAGCCGAGGCGTAATAACATAAAACTGTGAGGAATAGTTTTACAAGTGACAAAACAATGATGTGGGAAAGAAACTAAATCTTCCATGATATCAGTGGCTGTTGCAGCTTTAGTAATGATGCATGTCTCCAACACAGCTATCAAACTCTTGACGTATTATTCATATACAAAGGCAAAGCAATTACGGTTGAAGAGTCCAAATGATTTAGATACTTAATTCACAGGAAAATGGGTTCGGATCATCATAAAGGAGTTGATTGCACAATTCCTTTTCGGGTGAAAGTGAGTCATTTCCTTTTGCCACCCTTATCGTGATCCTCCAGTAAAAGTGTCCATGACTATAAAGGAATTAAGGGGCTTAATGTTTTATGACCATTGAGCCACATGGTTTTGTAAGCGTGCCTCTTCAATCAGAATTCATTCAGATTCAAAGGTTTGATTGAAACAGGGAAATTGTACCATTATGATGTCTTTGTTGAAGTAATCCTCCGATTGACCAGATTGTCTTGGTAATTGTTTGACCCAGATTCACACGATGTTCAAACCGTGAGCGTACTGGAATATCTCTTCACCCTCCTGTGGCCAAAAGCTGTACAATTGGTACTCCTGAGAGTATTTCCTCTTTTGTTGCTGTGAAATACAAATATGGTGCTGTGTGTGTGTGTGCATCCATACATAACCGTGTGCTTTACGTCTTCGTCTTTAACCGTGTGCAGCAGCAGAGAGCGACTGGGCATTTCTGTTCGTTAACAATGGAGAAAGGACACTGGAGAGAAGAGACCTACAGTGAATATTTTGGGACATAACTGTGTTTCAATGTACAGACATCTGTAAAAAAGTAGTTCTTGTTCCTTCACCTCGTTCCTTATAAGAACTGACTCTGACTTTTAGAGTTAAAAAAAAAACAACCTTTTCCTTAAACCTTCCCCCATCCTGAGAACCTGTCAGTCTAAAAGCAGGGCGTTAACGAAATACATTCAAGTGAGAGTGACATTTAGGGATTAAAATGAGTGAGGCAGCTCGTTAGAGGGAACATTATTGGTTTGACTCTCTTTGCATTAACACAAATGTACAGTATTCCTCCGACATGATAAGCCAATTCATTTATAGTAATAAGGACTTGGTTAAGAAATGAATACAGGTGGAGTTGGCACAATGTCTACAGTGTTTTATCCCTTTTACTCAACTGCCATTTTTAAGGTTTTAAACCGTTTTATTTTATGAGTTTACAAAGGCAGGATGTATATGTTTACAGAGCAAGTTTTTAACTTGGTACCTTATATCTTCATGATTCTGTTGTTGCTTTACAGTATTCCTGTTGTCAGAGCCCACGGTGAATGAATATGTGGTCAAAAGAGGATGTTTATGAATCCAGGAGAGTGATATTGTAAGGGATTAGTTTGACATTTTTCGGAAATATTTGCTTTCTTGATCAGAGGTTTGATCAGACGATCGATACCACTCTCATCTTCTGAGTGTTTAGTTTCAATCAAAATTAAAAGAACACGTTTATGTTTTAAAGTTTTATTCATCCTACATTTAGTCACATTCTCCGAATTAACACTTTTAACTAAAATTACTATACAGCAAAAGTCTATTTGTTTCTTAAATTTGAATCCAGAAATGTTACATCTTTATGATTAGCCTGTCTGAGCAGTTAGCCTGGTGCGTAAATGTTACATATTATATCTTTAAACCTCCATTTTACTGATACTCAGGCCATTTTAGAGGACTGACATATCATCACTTTTTAAGTTAGTACAGAGAACTTAATGGATAGTTAAGGATACTGTTAGTACACAACAAACTAAAGAACAAAGGTTATATTTGTTTTTAGAGGTTATAATTTGGAAATGTCATGTACATATCATATCTTTACCTACGGAGCTGGAGCCAGCAGGTGATTAGCCTAGCCTAGCAAATCGTTCGATTGGTTAGCAAAAAGTTTTACCAGCTAACTCCCTCTTAAAAACACAAATTGTCATTTTTACATTTCTGTTTTTGTATGAATCAAACAAACAGGGTATATTATGTTAATTTATTATCTCATTTCGGCAAAACCGACACTGGAGACACTTTCAAAAGAGTCCAGCTAACTGTGTCCCTCTACTTTTCTTAATATGTATGCTAGTTAAGCTAACCACTTCCTGTCTCTTCAAACTCAGCACACAGGCGTGAGAGTGGGATCAATCTTCTTATCTAACACTCGGCAAGAAAGCAAACAGACATGTTTCTGAAAAATGTTGAACAATTTCTTAAAGACATCCCAAAACCGGCCAAAAATTCAACCAGATACCTTCAAAGTTACTTGTACTGTACCCTGGTACTGGCCTTATTTCCGATTTCTACTTGACTTCAACAACTTATTTCAATAAGTTAATTTTCAGTGTCCGAGGGGATTACTGACAGGAGTTTAATGTGTATAGTGATTACCTGAACCCTCATTTACATTCTGTAGATGCTGAAAAAAGAAACACTAGAAACCTGCCTGTTTTTTCTCCCCAAACACAACGTAAAGTGTACATATTAGCTTAATGCTTTTATCTGAAGACAAGCTCCTCCTAGAGAAACATACTAAACTGGTTTTAGGTCAACAGTCCCCTTGACCCATGAACCATATTTTGATATGTTGTTTTTTGTTTCTCTTTAGGCATATTTTTAAGGTACTTCTGTTTGGTCTCGACATTAACCGACCACCTTTGGTACTTGTGTATAATGATGTACATTTGACATATTTATAATGCAGTATGTAAATATCTTTTTTGTTTTGTTTTTGTTCAAGTTAATTTTCCTATTGTAATTCCTTTTACGTTCAGAACGTGAAACAAAGCAAAAGCTAAAGAGTAACATGTTGTATGCTTGGATGCTTGGCTGACTGTTGACCTATTAATAAACACTCAAATAAAACGATGTAGCCTTCCCTGAATTTAGGGAAATCGACACATTTGTCTCGTGTACGTGTTCATTCATCATCCATCGCGCTCCTGTCGCCTCTGTACAAAAGTTTTTCCAGTGCTTAACATATGAGGTGAGACTCTTTCAAATTAAAAGTCTCACCATCACTTCAACGAGCCATTTCATGTTCCTCCCTTTTGAATGTTTCCGTCGTCAAACTTCACGGAGGAATTCAACGTCACTGGGACAGACTCGGCCCTGTTAATGTGTCAGAGATGACTCGACCAAGCCTGTCTTAAAGGTAAGTAAAGCGACCTCTCCACTTCCTGCTTGTGGGACCCCCCCACAGTTGCTGAAAGAGGATTAAGATAAAGAGCCGGGCTTAGTGTCAGGCAGCACAACACCGTGGGGAAAAGTGAAAGGTCTCAGTGTTCAGAGGAGTCAAGCCCTCACTAATCCACTTCTTATTTCCTGCTAATCTTGTCTCAGCATATCTTCATCCCCTTCCTCTCCCTGTTGGCTGGCATTGTTTGCGCTTTATCACCTGGTTTCTCTTTAGTGTTTCCTCTTCCTCCCTCTGCGCTGGAGTGACATGGAGCCACAATGCACCGAGTCACGCTTAAAGGCTCTGAAAACTTATTTCATCAATCAGCTTCCATACTGGTGGTAATGGGGTCCTGCATGAGCACACTGTTCTCTTTTTGGTTATTTCACATGAAATATTTCTGTTTTTCCTTTTTTTTCTCTGCATTTCTCAATAATTTGAAGTGGCCAGGGCAGATTTTGAGAAATGTGATGGCATATATCACACAAATCAGGATTGAGCAACATTTCAATTAGAATGACAGTTAATTGGCTTTGGTGACTGTCAACCTTCAAATCTGTAAAATCTTCTTTAACTTTGATTTTTTATTGTTTCATCATGAATATTCAATGCTAAAGATAAAGACTGAGACACACAGTATGTAATGTATGCCACTAGGGGTCTCTAAATCAAAACAAAAGTAGTGTGGGATCATGGGAGTAAAACAACCACCATCGCTAATGAAATGTTCACAGACGAGGTTCTGTTTAGTCTCGTTCTCGGACTTCCTTCAACAGTCGCTGACTCTCCCGACAGGAAACCAAATGCAACGTACGGTTACGCCTACCCTAAATTACGTATTTCTCTGGTTGTGAACATTGTTGGCATCATTTACAATAACACAACAAAATATACAACAGAGGTCTGTTTCCTCTGTTGTCTGTTGCAACCAGGCAGACTGTAGGTGATTAGCTGTAGGAGGTGATTAGCCTAGCCTAGCAAACAGTCTGCCTGGTTTAGCAAAAAACTTACACCAGCTAACTCCCTCTCAAAACACAAATTGCCATTTTTATTTGTCTGTTTTTGTATTAATTGAACAAACAAGATATGTGCCCTCAATTTAACGCTTTGGAGGTGCTTGTAGGCAGATTTCTGAACTTGAGAGGGAGAGAGACAGGCTAAATGTCCTGACTCTCTCCTGGAAGTTATAGCAACAGGCAACCAAATGAAACACCTTTAATAGAATTACAGACTTCTTTGATTTTGAACATTTAAGATCAGTACACAACAAAATATATAACAAAAGTCTAGCCACTTATGAGTTAAGTTAACATGGAGAACTTTAGTTGTCCAATATTTACTCACCTTTTAGCTCTATTTTTGGTCTCCACCACCTCCTGAGAGGCATATCTGGCTTTATAGCTGCTAAATGCTCCACTATGTTCACCAGCGAAGTCGCTAACTTTCTTAGTCTGCTGTATGGTGCTGGGAAGGTGTTATACAATGAGTTTTTAGAGCTTTCTTTTCTGCTGGAAACCTGGAAAATGTGTGGGCAGAAAACCAAAACAATGCTAAAAAAAAAAAAACTCCAAAGGTTCAGGTCTGAGAGGAACTGCAGCGTCAGGTGATAATTCTCTGCGAACAACCTCTTTCACATAAACCTTTAAATGTGATCCATTGTTAATATAAGAAATATTGATTATAGCAGCTTTAGTTCGGTTGCCAACACTTCAGGAGCTTTAAATGTCAGAATTTTACCACTGTGCTTAAATTAACCCAAACTGAGTCCTACTCATACCACACCTCTTGAGGAAAAACCAACACAAGAACGTGTCCTGTAATTTATTACCGTGCCTCACGCCCTGGCAGACCTCGGCCACTCGTGTTTGTTGTGCTGAGACTGGAGCGCTTGCTTGCACTGCTGTGTGTTTTGATATTTCATCAGGGCATGCTAAACAGTGAGGAGGGCTCTCTGCCGCCCACCTCTTCTCAGACAAATTGCCTCCAAGATTGCAGAGGTGGGTCTGAGGCTGATGGATGGGTACACAAAGACCTGACGAGACCATATTTGCAAACATTAAATCCATATTTCCATAACATGTAGGAGCTGCTTGGCCACGGGCCACTTTAACAGCCTGTTTAGCAAGCAGTCAGTGAGGTGCCTGCTTGTAACATAAATGTTGCTTTAAGGTGGCTTGTCTTACATATGTGTGTCATGATAAGTTTTTCCCTCCTCCCTTCACCCTTTTAACCTCTTTAACCAGTAATTGTATCCACTCTTCTCCCTCCTTCTCCTCCCCCCAAGACCTGAACATCCATTCATCAAGTTCAGCTCCATCATGTCGGACCAGTACATCCATGTTGCACCCTGCCCTCTCTGACTGCCCCAAACTCGTGTCTCCATCCTCATCTCCATCTTGCTAATCAGTGGATTTCAGCTCATCCCTTCCTCTCTCCTGCTGCCAACCTGGCTGTTTCATACCCACCATGCCATCTTTCTCTCTCTCTCTCTCTCCCTCCTTTGTCTTACATAAACGCTCTGTTCCCATCGCTCTCTCTCTCCCATTCTCCCCTTCTCTCCTTCCACTCTCTCTTCCTCTCCCCTTCCCCGTTGGCTTTTGCCTGCATTTCTCTGTTAATTTGCCTGAGAATGCATTAGCTGTAATGAAGGCTGAGGGCCGAGGGAATCCTCCAGGGTTCCATTAATCATCCCCCCTCAGACAGGCAACCTTGATTACAAGTGGCAAGAAATTCATTAGAGCTGGGCCTCTGACAACTCTTATCTCCGCCACTAGATCTGACTCATTAGGCAGCCAAATTAAAGCTATGATGGCCCTGATGAAACTCATCGCTTGTTTATCTTGTGCGATTTGATGCATCTGCCCATACATCACTGTAGCCACGACCGTCCGGACCCTCCCATGAAGTCAGGCCTCCAGTCGGCGTTGAGCAGCCTGCACTCACACAACCAGCAAGTAATGATATCCCTCTCTTCCCTCTCTCTCTCTCTCTCTCTCTCTCTCTCCAGGTGGGGAATGTGGAAATGGTTTAATGTCTTTGCTGGAGAGAACTTCTGATATTTCAATTTGTGATTCAAGGAGCAGAATGGCAGAATGATACAGATACTGTCTTCAGATGTAGCTTTAATTGAATAAGGTACATAAAGGAATAACAAATTCACTATTTATTAATTTTTGAGTGTTTTGGATAAAAAAAAAAACCTGCGAGATGTCGCTGGTGATTATTCTTTCCTGCACACACCAGCACAGAAACTCTCCTCACAGCATCCTGATAATAACCACCACCATGAACTTAGTGTCTGAGCTGTGTCATGGCTCCTCATCGTCACCTCTCCACTGTGCAGCTCATGGGCACCGAAATAGCTGTTGCACTCTGGCACGGCGTCGTGGAATTGACCGCCTATATTAGTCAGCTCTTGGACCATAATAAAACTTCCACTGCTCCCTCTCACACGATCTCATCACTCCTTGAATCCCCATCCAAGTGTCACAGTCTTGATGTATGAGGTGGACAGTGGAATAAACTTTACTACTCATGGGTTGCCCAGGTCATGATATGTCTATTTGTGCTCTGAGGTCAAAGTGAGATGTTGGAGTGTGTGCGTCCATGAGCGAGATAATAATCTGTTTCCTGCTGTATTGAAGAAGGTTTGTTAAAAACACCCTCGTCCAATATTTGGGCGAAATACTGATTAAGAAAGGGGCTGACTAATTTTATGAAATATTAACACTACTAAAATATGTGAAGAATCTCGCCCTATCATCACACTTCAACAGGTTAAGCATGGCTCGAGGCTCGAGTCTATTTTGGAAACAGTTTTTTTTTCCTGAAGTGAAATTATTCCAACATGAGCCTTTTCTGGAAACACTTCAGAGAAACCATGTATATGAAAGTTTGCATAAAACATCAAGCCTGGTTTTCCTCTTTCCTGTAACTGGATAGTGATGTGGCCAGACATTATTTTAGTTGCAGATTATTTAAAGAGTGCAGCTCTGTAATTTTTACATTGCCATGTAAGTTTCCATGTTTAGTCTGAGTGAGCAGGCAGCTGCATTTAAATTGCTGATGTCACTAAAAACAAAACTATAGGAAATGATTTAATTTATCAGGTAAAGGCTTTTATTCCTGCACAAAGCCGTCTTGTTTGGAAGTCTCTTTTACAATCGTGTTAAAACCCACCACATATTCTCCCTTTGGCTCATTCAAACCTCATTTTAATAGTTTTATTTTGTAAGAATTCTCAACAGGTATCTATATTTTTGAGTAAACATCAAATCTCTCTAGAAAATGACATTAATTAAGAAAAGCCTTGTATTCATGGTGTGATTATGCCACAGAAACATTTTCTTTTTAGCTGGATTTTAAACCTCTTATTAATTTTTGACTTCTTGCTGGGATTTCTTTTTTACATGAGAGTCAGTTTTTAATTGTTTTTACCGAAATAAAAAATGTCCATCTGTCAGGTTAGTGAGGGGCTGCCTTCTGTTAGGTTCCCTCTCTGCAGTGACTGATAGATAAGTTCATTACAGGGTGTTGAATGTCTGCAGTCTAATGAGGATCAATCAGTCCACTTGAGACAACGTGACTTCCTAAAGAGGAATCAATCACCTACCATTTACATTTAATGTTTGATGATAATAATAATAATAATAATAATAATAATAATAATAATAATTTGTGACTAAAATTCACAAATGTGTGAATGAAGCTTCGGGTTGCAACAGTTTTTAGGTGAAAGCCTGCATGGATTCAGAAATTGTGTATAAATATTATCATGAAATCGAAAATGATTTCTTCAGGATAAAAAGAAAAACGTGATGATTTTTATTTTAAATGTGTTAAATAATATAAAAACAGCCGCCTAACTGCATTCTGTGCTATGAGGGAACGCGTGTTATTCGAGATTAATCGCCATATTTAAACACTTTAGGCCACATTTCTCATTTTAGCGAAATAAAAACAACTCCTGGATGTTTTTCGCCACCATGTGAACACTGCTCCCTGCACAATAATGATTCAGTGCGGATTCCAACTTTTCGTATAAAGCGATTTATTAGGTCAATATACTTTACAGGTGTCCCTTGTTTGGTCATTATTTCCTTCACATCTTTTTTCTTTTTTATTCTTTTTTTTGCACAAATAGCTGTCAAAGGTGGATCCTACAGCCGCCAAACAAAAAAAGAAAAGAAAATGTAAAAATTCTTTACATGCAAATGTGGTCAACAAATCGTACCAAACACAAAAACGAAAAAATTCACCAAATGAGGACATGCACATAACCAACAGAACAGTTTGGCCCTACATATAAATACTTAAAAAATCTTTACAGTCTCATCTCATAGTGCCCATTTGTACCATTTTTTAACCCATTTATATTTACATATTCACAGGACAATAAATAAAAATGACAGCAATGTTGCCAAATAATTGATCTTCCTCTCTGCTCAGTCTCACCTCTCGGACAAAATAATCGAATCCTCCTTTTTGTGCTTCATGCGTTCAACAAATCAGCGGAACATAGAGTCAATGTAAGTGTTTCTTTCATCATTAGTATTTGTGGGCTTTTTTTCATGGCCTGGTCCCTTGTTCTATTTGTTGGTGCTGACTCCTCACAGCAAACCTGTTGACGTGCACCGGGATGGGGACCACAATTTTGGGATTTCTCACCGGTTCTCCTGACCGGTTGTTAACGTTGCCGGCTTTGATCCGTTTCCATTTGGCCCTGCGGTTCTGAAACCAGATCTTCACCTGCACCTCGCTCAGTTTGAGTGCGTGCGCGATCTGGGAGCGTTCAGTCAGAGAAAGGTACTTTTTACAGTGAAACTCCTTTTCAAGTTCGAGCAGCTGCTCGCTGGTAAAAGCTGTTCGTCTCCTCCGGCTCTTCCCCGCCGAGCTGCCGGTCGGTAGCGCCTCCTGCGAGCCGGTTTTTAGTTTGCTCTTCTGGGACAGGGAGCCACAGTTGTTCCCGTCCGAGAAACTTTCGTTCTCGCTGTCCGCGGAGCTGTCCTCCCGGTCGCTGCACACCGTGTCTGCCGATTTTAGGTCCAGCTTCTCGTCGTCTGAGCTGTACAGTTTGGTCTCACCTGGAAATGCGAAGAAAGAACAAACACACGTTGAGTCACTTCACGAGTCTGTGTTGCCATAAAGGGACCATTACGCAATGTCTCACGACACTACACATCAGTCATTGTCTTTTTTTTAAGGAGGCTGATGAAGTTAATAGCCAAGAAATAAGTGCTGGAAATGTTTCGCACGAGTGGAAACATTAACTGACCTCACGTTGGGCCTTACAGCTGTGAACATTGAGTTGTTCTCTAAGTTTTTACGCGTCTTGCTGCGTTTTTGGCAACTTAATTCAGGTCTGCCTACAAAATACTTCTACTTAAGTTTCATTAAAAATGTGGCTCAGCATTTATCAGTGAAGAACAATTCAGGAATAATTTCTATGACTGTTCTTTGAAATGTTTAGCTCAAATATAATCAGGTTGCATCCCCAAGAATTTTGACTATAATAAATGTTGCATTATTAATATTTCGTTGACAAAGCTGATGTAAGATGGCTTCTACTTTCAATTTGAGAGCATTTCTGACACCAAACACAACCGATCTCTATTTTAACGCGTTTTACGCACGGTGGCCACTTTTTACGCAGCAGCCTTGAGTTGTGGATTTGATAAAATATCATGGAAAAAGTAACGAGGCCCAGCTCACCTGATATTGTCTGAAAAGTTTCCGAGAAGTTGAGCAGCTCGGAGCCCTTGTCCCGGCTGTGCAGCTCCTCGGAGTGCGGACTCTCCTGCCTCCTCGCTCCGGGATCGGCGGCGCTCAGACGGGGACCCGGGAGCTCTTGTGGCGGGTAGAAACTGTCCGGTGGGTCGGAGAAACTCGGCATCGTCGTGGTGAGCGCCACCATGGACGGCACCCCCTGTCCCAAACTGGCACAGAACGTGTTCGTGAGGCGTCCCGCAAAAGAAGCCAAAGGTGCGAGTGGAGGTATACCAGACGATAAAGGCGAGTGGGATAAAGCTTGTGGGATAACCAAAGGTCTGTACGGCATGAACATGGGGTAGCCCGTGTAGAGCAGGTGTCCCGGTCTGGGCTGAGGGGTCCCTATGAGGGAATCGATTGAGAACGCCGTCCCCTGGCCGCCTGGTCGCTGCATCTTCGCAGGCAAACACTTTTATTTTGGTGGAAACTTGGAAAGCAGGTGTCCTCTCTCCTCTCCTCTCCTCTCCTCCTTTCGAGCGACGCGCAAAAAACTTTCAGTGCAAAGGCGACTTGGCGAATTGAAAGTAGATCCTCTGCCTCTGCGTTGTCATCCCGCGCTGGAGTGGACGTTTCTCCGGATCTCTTCCCCTCTATAAGCGTCAGTCAGCCGGGTCGCTTTGTTGTGTGCCCCGCCGCTACCTTTTCCCTCTTATTTGTCACACACTGAGACATAAACACACGCTCTCTCTATCTATCTACCTCTCCCCTCCTCTGCAACTCCTCCCTCCGTGCGCCGTGTGTGTGTGCGCGCAGAGAGAGAGAGGGAGAGGGAGAGGGCGAGAGCGCATTGGTTATCATCTGCAATACAAGAGGAATGAAAAGGGGGTGTTTCCCTGGGGGCTCATCCATCTTCCTCAAATTACGCTTCATTTCCTTATTCAGCCTCTGACTTTTTGGCCGTCTTGAGAGGCGGTAGTTTCCCAGTGGAGACCAAATAGACGGGTCGCACCCCCGCCTCCCCCCCCCTCTCCAAGCCCTCCTCCCCTTTTGCCAGGTTCACCATTGACTGCAAAACGGTGTGAGAGACTGCTCCAGTCCTTCCCCTTCTATAATCGTTGACCACACCAACCCAATCAGCTATTATTAATTTTGATTGATGATAAGTAATTACTCTGGATGCAAGGGACAGCGTAAAACAACGGTGGCTTTTGTTGGAATATTGGGGCCGATGGGCATCAGAGTCAGGAGGGAGGAGGAGAGGCAGATGTTTCTGCGCTCTCCGTCCCATTCAGCGCGGCCAAAAACAAAGCGGGGAAAGAAGTGCCGCAACAATTGTTCCCCGGAGAGAGATCCTCTGCGCGAAATTGGAGTCAGATAAAAGACGTTTGCTCCGAGGTCAACAGCAGACACATAGTGGCCAAAGTCAAATATGTTTGAACTCGAGGGAATTGATTTAAAAAGATCTGAATAATAAACTTTAACGTCAATGCCTGAAAGGTTTTTTTTAAATATATAAATTAAATGACGCACACTTTTTTTTTTTCTTTTGCTCTGCGCTTTTGGAGCTGTAATTCATCCCTGATCAAAAATGCATGAGAAGATGAAAAAAAAAAAAAAAATCACTGTTCTCTTTCTTTAAGCACTGGTTTAATCGCAGATCATTTCACCTTTTAAATGGCAATGGGAACTGATGATGATTAGCCCTATTGAGTCCTGGGTGCCCGGGCTCTCCAACTGGTCGTCTGATTGCAAGAGGACATAAACATATCACCACCGACTCTGATTAGCAGTGGAGGGCCAGGCCAGGCTAATTCTTATAATTGCATGTGACTTCAGCAGCACCTCTCTTTGATCTATTGAAACCATTTGTCCTCTCCTCTCTGTCTCTGCTCATGTTACACAGCTCCTTCATACACTCTCTGTTTGAAAAATCAACGAATCTTGGGAGTTTACATTCTCACAGCATGGATCTATTTTATTTTATGGCTTTGTTTTATATAAAAGTCTAAATGCAGGCCTCATAAAAAATGTCTAGCAACACAGTGCATGTTTTAATTGTCACAAGAGGTGATTAAAAAAATGTCACTGCTGTCTTTCTTTTTTTCAATACAATGTGAAATGAATAAATACGTCTGCAGATCATTTTAACTTATATAACTTTTTTTTCCAGAAATGACTGAGCTCCTTTGGCTCGTTGTGTCAAAGCTTGTCGTTCATTCTGAATCAGATGACCGAGTTAAAGGTGAATAATGTCATCGGAATGTTTTTGATTAAAGCACAAATACCAATGTGTTCAACGTGATTTAATGTAGTTGCCATTTGATTTTTCTGCTTATCTTTGTAAATAATAATAATTAAAAAAATCAGATTTCTGAAATGTTGTTTCTTTTTTATATAGTTTATTTTATGCTTTCTTTTTTAAAAAAAATATGTTGCCATTATTTTTCTTATTCTATCAGACTACAAGCAAAAACATCAGAGAGAGAAATAAAAAGAGAAGATGCAAGAAAACAGGAAATAACTCAAAAGAAAGTCTAGATTTCATAGCCATGGTGGGTTGTTTTATTTTATATCAAGCATATTTTCTGATACAAAACGCCTAATTACAATCACATCGCTGGGAATACTTATTTATGCAAATATTTTATGTCAGTCCTCAGTGTGCAACACATCCTCACCCTGAGCATTAACATCAAACTACAATGAAAATCATCATGTATAAAAATACGAGCATCTGAGCATCTTTACTATCAAGTGCAGAAGTAAAAAAAATAATAATAATAACGTGAATATACAACAAATAGTATATAAAACACACAATAAAATACCTGTTATTATTCTTTATCAACTCTAGTCTATAGCTCCCTCTTGTGGTGAAACGTCAAACATGTGCTGAAAAGATTGATCCGGAATCAAAGTGTCAGAGAACAAGCAGCTGATTCTTCCTCATCAGAAGCTTATTTAAAAATATGAAGAGAGCTATGTGCTACAGTTGATTTCACTATTTTAATCATGATCTGAGCTGTTATTATATTATGAACAGCCGCTCCTTTCTCACACAGTTAGCAGCATTCAATCTCCACACAAACATCCATCTCAGTGGATGTAACCTCTGTACTCCAGCAGCAGGTAGTTCTTGATGAAGGTGGGCAGACCCAGTTGAGGGACCACCTTGTGTACGCGGCCCTCCAGGAAGGTCCTGAGCTTGCAGCGTGCCAAGTGCTGCAGGGAGCGAGGAGTCATCGCCAGAGAGAAGATCGACTCGTAGAACTGTTTGTGCTCCTGGGTGGATAAAAGCACAGATAAACATGAGATCAGAGATTTGTCTCACTTCACAGCCAATCATAGTGGTGTTCTGACATCAATAAGCAGTAATAATTAAATAAACATCATGTAAGTAATTAAATATACTATTAGCTATGGCCTGCTGTAGATATTATCCACTTACAAATACTGAATATTGCCCAGGACAGCTTTAAACATCCTGCACAATATGCAAAAGACATTACATCTTTTTGTACATTTTAATTTATTCATATAATCATCATAGTGTTTTTGTAAATTGATTCTGTTTTTAAAGGCCACATCTCAGAGTTTCTTCTACTACTCAATACATGTGGTGGGTCACCACAAGTTTAAGAGCTGTTAAACTATCAAAATTAAATCAATCAGCATTGATTTTAGTGGAGTTTTTATGACAGGGCTGTTCAAAGTGGGGCATGTGGTACCATAACGGAAAAAAAAAAAAAATTCCTTTTTTTTTTTGGAGGTAAAAATGCTCTTTAAATTTGTAGTTAATGATTATTTTTTATAATCAGAGGGCAGAGTGACTCTGTGTGCAAGAATTCAAAGGAACTTGGGATCCTAATGCCATTTTTTTAGCTTAACACACAATACAGTACAATAGGTGTTTGCCATTTTTGGCCCTCCAAGGGAAGAAATATCAATCATCCCTGTTCTATGTTCTTGCTGATGTCCAGACAATGTGCCCTAAACATGCTACTGTAGATCTGGCCATGAAAACACCCTATAGAAATTAAAGAAGAGAGAGAAGATGAAGAAATAAAATATTTGGCACAATAAAAAAAATCATTTATCATAAAACACCCACAGTGGTTGAACCATAATCATAATTCCATTATTTAATGAGCTTGCCTTGAACACCTCCGGTGACACAGATTCCACCCAGGTGTCTGTGACTTTGAGGTGACTGTAGGCGTTCAGAAGAACCTCGATGGTGCGTGGAGACGCAGAGCAGTGCTTCATAACCTAAAAGAAACGCCACAACACCGAGCAAAGAGACAGCATCCATATAATCATCATCTAAGTTCGTGAGCGAGCTTGTGACTGCATAGAACTGAAGAAATAAAGTAATTAAACACTTGTGAAATGAACAGATTGGTCTTCCCTCCAGGGGTTTAACTGGAAATTATGCAATTAGTGCTAATTAATCTCCTATTAACACTTGCCTAATTAGGAACCAGGCATTTTGTCTAGTGCACGTGGGTTCACTGATAGTTGTAGTCTGTTTCCCGCAGAGAGTGCAACACTTCATGTTGTGTCATGAAATGGGAATGATGTGAATGTGAAGTTGTGAAGTCTGGAAGGAACAGTTTAGTGTTTCAAGACTCTTTTAAAGGTGTTACATGTGCAGCACTTGCTAATTACCCAGAATGAGCCACCTTGATGAATAATTGGTTCATACTGCAAATACAATATACTAGAAACCAATCTGCAATGCTTTATCCAGTCTGAAATGCATTTGATTTCCTACCATGGGCAGAGCTCCAGGCCACACCCGGATAGAACCATGGTTGAGCAGAGCGCGGACAATCCTCTCGGGCTGATGGGAAATCTTGTAGCACACCACCTTCAGGATGTTGTGCATGGGAGCTTCACCGCCGTAGTCCATGTCGTTAACGGGGGCACCGTTAGCCAGCAGCAGATCCACTATGTCTGAATTTGCATTCTTACAGGCCATGTGCAGAGGACTGTTTCTGTCCTGGTCCGTTGTGTGGACGTCGGCCCCCGCCCCCAGGAGGATCTGGCACGTCTTGAAGTAACGCTGAAGCTCCTGCAGCTCCTGGCGTTGGGAACAAGCAGCGTTCAGGGGTGTGAGACCCTCATTGTTCTGTCTGTCCACAGCAGCTCCGTAGCGCAGATAGAGCTCAGCGTGGTCGGGGAGGCCGTTCCTGGCCGCCACATGTAAGGGAGTGTCATCTTCATCGGTAGAGCGACCGTTGATTGCTGCACCGTACTGAAGGAGACACTTGGCACATCTGCAGAATTAAAGAAGCTTAATTTGTACTGAAGTTGTTATGTATTTGTCATTTAAAACTTTTTTGCTTTAACATATCAACATGATGTAATTACTGACTGCACACTGTAATGGCTGTAGAAAAATTACACCATCCCTGTATAGATTTGTTCCCTATAAACCTTGTTTTCCCAATTATTTCTGAAATTACAAAGTAGCTATATGATCAGATCAGCGCTTCTTGGTCAAATTTAGATTCTTACAGTTGTTTTTTTCTTTGGATGGTAGCCAGGCTGCTAACGCTGCGTTTGCGCCAACAGTAATACCGCAGGGAAACGCTAAGAGACGTAAAGTTAAAAAATAGTTTGACACCCTTACTTTCATAAAAGGGGATATTATAATACTAATTTTCTTACAAGATCGTGAATTTGTGAAAGTTTAGGGTGGGTACTTAGTTTTTCAAGTGGGTTTAATCAATTTCTATTCTGACCGCTGTATTATAAGCAGCGCTTTTAGCTGTCCATTACCTTCTCTGGCTGCTCGCTAGTTTCAAAGCACTCTCAACAGGAGGTGCTGGTGTACACAATCCTTCTCTTACAAAAGTTCAGTTCATTAGCAATAAATACACCCTTGCTCTTTTCAATTCAAGTCAAGGACGGCTAAGGTTAGAACATTTAGAAAAAGTTTAGAGTAAAGTAAGAGTAAAATTATGGTATAACTGGCATAACTGATTGAATTCACTTGACTTGTCGATTGTGCTCTTGTGCTACTTTTACACAAGCAAAATGTTTTAGCATTTACCCACAGTGGCTGCTAAATATCAAGTCATGAGCCATTTTTCAAATTAGCTGAGCTATTCTACAATCTCTCTAAATACCCTTTGGAAACTCCTGCGTTACATGAAGCACTTCATGCACTTCTGATCTACTCACTCTAGGGATTCAGGGCTTGTGCAAATGTGCAAAGGCATAAGGCCCTCTTCGGAGACAGCGTTGGCATCAGCGCCGTGCATGAGCAGCAGCTTGGTACACTCTGGCTGGCAGTTTTCACAGGACTCGTGCAGGGCGGTGTTGCCTCCAGGTGCCAGGTCTACATTGGCCCCACGCTGCAGCAGGAGCCTCAGGCAGTCCGTGAAGCCTCGGCCGGCTGTGATGTGAAGCGGTGTGGTCAGCTCCTGCTCATAACTCAGTGACCACAGTCCTGCCAGCAGGGGAGCACATTTGGCAGAATGTCAACTTTGAGCTCGACCCTTAGGATCATAAAAAAACACTTTTCAAAGCACAAGTGGTTGCATGACTCTTCCTAATACTCAATAACACTCGTTAAAACACCCTGATACCCCGATGAAAAGTAAGACCATAACTTTTAGAAAAGAATCAAAGTTCTGATAAACCTACGCAGGCATCTGTAGTTAAATCTGAAGTTCTTCCATTCCTCTACGTTGCTGGTGTCATAAATGGCATCAATAAGGTAGTCGTACTCGTCGTCCACCACGATGCTGAGAATCGTTAGCTCATCACCAACAAGTAGAGCGTTCCAAAACTGCAGGACACAACCTGTGGCTTTGGCTGTGGCGATCACGTCCTGGCGGTACGTCTTTGGTTTGCGCCATTTAATCTTAGGTGCTACATAAGCCATACTGGAGCTAACTAGATTTTTTGTTTTAAAGTTTTATGAAAGGGTGGTTTCTCCTGAAGGAAATAAGCACTTATGTAGGTTGTTTGTGTAGACAGTTCTATTTCAGGGCGGTGTGATGTGATATTTTGGGTGACCTGGGGAACTTCGCCAGCGCAGTGTCGGGAGCCAATGACTGTGTGACATGTCACCTGCCCACTGATTCAGCAAATCCACTAAGTCAATGGACAGTGCTTTGTTGCATTCAGTAAACTTAGAGAAAGAATAACAGAATGATTTTCCAGGTCATCAACAAGCCAAAACTGACTCAAAATGTTAGTCTTCTACTAAATAAAAATGCAAAGTGCTTATTTTGTCTTCAGTGAGAGGCCACATTGAATCCAGAGTATGTGGAGGACATATGATGGCCTCTATAAATACTGCCACGTGCTCTGTTTCTATAAATACTGAGTCACTGTGTCTTTAAACACATGTACCAGTTACATACTCCTCATAAATTAACATAAATTTAAAACAGTGATTTACTTTCTCTTTTACAGACACACAGGTAATTTTTGCCTCTTCTGTTAAATAAAAGGTACTTTTAAAGGCCTTAATTTTTTATGCTAATCACCAGGAAATTAAATAAAGCTACATAGCTGTGTAAAATGATATGAATTCCTGAATTAATTCCTAATGAAGACAGCTCTCCTACCGTCCCCTGTGGCGACCCAGCGCATGTCCCCTCCTTGTGGCTCAATGATGAAGCTTGCAATGGACCCTTTGGGAAAGAGGCGCTGCAGGGCCTCCAGGTCTCCTGTATACAGGGCGTTGTGGACGACCAGATCATGGCAGACAGCTGCTGGCAGGGCAGTGCTGGACCTCAATGGTGCCCTGTCCCTGGCCTCCTTCTTCAGCATATAGCTATTGAGGTGTTGGGAGGCCAACAGCCTCTTGTACTTGTATCTCTCCAGCATGTCCTCATCACGCTCAAGAGAGCGTAAGGCCGTGGATGTGAAGACAAAGCTGCCTCGTGACATGCTGAATGGCTTGCCTCTCGAGGAGAAAAGTGGTTGCGTGAGATGTGTATGATTAAGCGAGGGAGATGTCTAAGAGGGCCTGTCTCTCTGTTTCTGTTTTTGTTTGCCTCTCTCTGGCTAATGTCCACTATGTGCCTGCCGGCTGTTCACAGGGTTGGTTCACAGAGTTGTTTTGATATTCGGTATGAGACCCTCCCTGCAGTGTGACAAGTAATGCTATTTTTATGTCTCACATGCAGCCACTCGAGCCTCCCCTGTTTGCCTTTAGCAAAGTCACAGTCGTGAAGTGTCTCTGTCAGGCTGCACGAATCAAATGAGTTGAATAAACTCATGTAGCAACAATACATGTTGTTATTGGGCTGATGGAACATGTTTTTTGTTTGTTTTTTTAAATACACAGTATCTTATTAGACTAAATGTCCTTAAAAAATATATGTAGCTTTATATTTACAAATTTTAAGGTTCAGCACATACAAGTAATACTCATTCCAGAGTATATTGTGTTTCCATCTCTTCTACTCTAGAAAGTGTTGGGCAAGATTAGTGTAAGTAAAGGGTCAAGTCATTGGATTTTAAACCTTTAACATTAACATTCTCAGCAGGGATTTCACTGTAAAACTCAAGAATAAGTTAAAAAGCAACAGCTGACTTAAAGGTCAATTGTGAAGGATTTAGTGGTGAGGTTGCAGATCGAAAAGAACAAAATACCCTTCACCTCACCCTACCCTACACTAAAAAGCATGACTGTAAATAATGATGACAGCTCCCCAAGAGAGAAGCCAAAACATGCTGATCGCCCCCTGGTGGTTAGCTACAGTATAGGTCATAAGTACATCCTCCTTCATGTTGGCCAAACTAAAAACTCGTAGTGCACACCAAACAAATATTCCCAAATATGATTTCTGTAATTTTCATACAGCAGCAAAGGAGGAAGTCAGGTGAAAGTAAAGAGCGATTACTCCACTTAGGGAGGAGGTTGGGGACAGATCAATGAGCCAAACCAGCACAGGACTTTCACCAAGGTGGACGTTGTTCATGTCACATGTGAAACTTTACGTCTAAATCTAACCAAACAGTGAGCTTACAACGAAGGTCTGGTATGTCTGACGCTGGTATGGTACGTTGTTTTGGGAACAGTGTTCTTTTAGGAGTGAATGGCAGTGTACCTACTCAGTTAGTTAGGTATGAGGATTTGTTGGTCATCTTTGGTAGTTCTTATCAGATTGATGTATCTTCTCTAATTGACAGCCCTGCTCGTGGCTGAGTCGGGCAAGTGTATCGGCTGGAACTCGATACCGTGGCTTGATCACTACTGCGCAGGCTCTGGCTCCAAACGATGTCACCAACGCAAGATGTATCGTGACTTGTATCCGGGATATTTTGGCTTCATTTTTGTGTCGTGGGAGGAAGAGGACAAGCGTTGTCCATTTTTATGCACTTTTTTACATCTCTAGAGCCAGTGTTTGGTTTGTCTGTTCTGGGCTACTGTAGAAACGTGGTGGTGCAACATGGTGAACTCCATAAGTTATTGGAAACATAATTATAAATATCTTCTATTTCTGCCAATAGATCTTCCTAAACCCCACTAAATCCTACACGCTGGACCTTTAAACATTTCAACAACTTTTAAGGTCAAATTTTGTCTCGACTTTTTCCTAAGAGGAAGAGCAAATAAGAATGCGCTATTTGTAGGCCCCTGTGAGTGTGTGTTTGCAAAATGTCTTTTTCAGCTCAGTATTTTTTTTTTTTATTCAAGAGCCTTAATGGATTTTATGTATCCACATGGCTCCCTCCATTAGAACATTAGGCTGAATGACTGGCAACCGCTGTGTCACTCTGCCCCACGTGTAGTGTTCTGATGGCGGAGGGGACGGCGCATAATTAAGCCTGCTAAGCCTACTCGCTAAGCTTCTGACAAACATCTCTTTTGACTGATGGACCGCCATTTTCCAGAGCTAGTGGAAATTTCACTGATCCCATCTCCAAACTCCCGAGACACTAAGAACAGGTTCTCATGGTGAGCGAGGATGGCTCAGAATTACCTATGAGTCTTTTGATACTGATTGACTTAAGCTCTGAGATCACCACGTGCCAAAATTTGCCGTATTATACATATTTTAATGTATGTTTACCCACGTCTGTGTTGGAGTCTATCAAGATGCACGTAAGCTCTGTGGAAAACACGGTGTGCACCACAGGTGAAGAAATACATGATATACGCGGGGAGGTCTTACCTTCTCTCCCATTTGAAAACAGAAGCATCGCTGCATCTCATCTATACCTTAACGACTGTTCTGGTATGGAAATCAAGGTCATTTATTTTATGTTACAGTTTGGTAATAGATGCCACATTAAACTGAAGGCGAGTAAGAGTTTCAACTTTGAAAACACACATTACCAGAGAGAGACTAGGAATATTGTTTTTGCGGCTGGAGTACATCCTTTTAAATGATATACATAATGAGTTTATAATATGCATCTGGGCTACCTCCTCTCTACTTTGATGTCTTCCAAATGGCCCGGGTGTCATCAGCAAAACATGTAGGCACTTTCCCGCCTCATTGACTCCCAAATGTATTTTAAATATCATTCCTGGTAACGCAATTATTTAAAACGCTGAACTAAACACTTACTAATGGGGAAAAAGACAGCGACTTCGATAAATTCATTTCTCAAATGGTGGGCATTCATGTTTCTTTTTTTTCTTTTTCTTTTTTTTCTCTGTGAAGCGGAGGCAACTCTGATGGCAACAAAAAAACATCAGCAGTAGTAACACCCCCTGCCCTCACAGCCCCCCGTGGACATATTAAATCTTTGGTTTCCTCACATTACCCACCAGTAGCTGTCTCTCTGAGGTTTTCTGCATTGTGGTCAGCTGCCTTCCTCTCCCAAGGCGGTGAGAGGCTGGACATCAGCAACAGCCCTGATGAGAGTGAGGCACTTCATTTATGCAATCATAGGCAATTAGTTCCCTCTGATTATGTGCCTCTTAATGCTGTTTTGAGTACTGTGGCACACAGTAATACAGAAAGAGATTAAACTATAGCCCTCCCTCCACACTGAGCAGTCATTTAATATACTGAGAACATAATGAAATGTACACAGTAATTACAGTAATATTAAATGCTAATGGGTTTGCAATTGGATCTGTTGTTAGTTTAAGACGGAGTCTAGTGCACCCAAAGAAAGTCTAAGTTTAGAGAGTGCCTCACCACGACATCAGAGCACTCAATTATCCATCAGGTGTTTCTTATTTTAATGATTTATGTGATACTTATTGTTATTCCTATCAGAGGAAGTCAGATCCTGTCTGGTATATTCTGTAGAGCAATTAATATGCAATTTACATATTTCAGTTCACATGTCGGGAGTTAAAGAGAAACAGGGTCTGAAGTTTGGCGGAATAACTGTGAGGTCACCATGGAAACATGATAATGAGTTTGCTTAATTGGCTAGCTACACTATCTAAAGGGAAGCTAGTCGCTGCATTTATGGAGTCGTCTCATTCTGATTTACATCTTGGGTTATTGTAATTTTCTAAATATCATATTGACTCTGACGCTCCATACGAACACATTAAGGCAGACGCACACACTCTGCTCTTAGTCTTTGATGCCATTAAAAGACCTTTGATAGCCAATCAACACTAGTTTACGTCCATATATATGGCTCATCGGAGTCAACAATAGGGCTAAGAAAAAGGTGCCCCGTTTGCAAACCTCCCCCAGGTTTCATCACGATGCTCGAGATGTTGGTGGAGAACCTAAATGAATTTATAGAGCCTTGAATTGAACAGTAGCTCCAAACTATTCTGTGGAAGCATGATTACTTTTTCTGTACTCTTTCGACTCTGAGCCCACTACCTATAATGTATTGTATGGGTCTTTGCAGATTCCAATTGTCTCTCAATGCACTGATCACCACGCAAATAGCCCTCTGTTTCATCATGACAATTGAGAGGTTCATATTTCAACCTAATAGTCCTGTATAACTTTAACCATCTATCACAACCTCATTTCATTGCGGTTGCAGTTAATACGCGCTTCCCTGCCAAGTGGAACATTTTCTAATGATGCACTCTCACACGAAAACAAGGCAAGCCAGCCCGTGCTCTGCATCACTCACTAATGCACCCATCCATAATGTGTTCATAGCAGTCTGCCTAAAGGAGGCAGCGATGACTACCGCTTGGCATGGGCATGAGAGGGGATATGGGAACGGGTGCAAGATACAAAACCTAAATGGCTATGATAATCATGAACAAAGTCACTGCCATCAGAGACTGTATCACCCTCATAATAACATCTGTAGATTTCATATCATTACCAAGAATGCTGGGAAACATCTAAAATGGATATCTCAACAATAACAGTCAGTGGTGGGAGTCACATCCAAGTGCATTATTAAAGTGAGCCCGGCTTAGTAGGATGTTGACAAGGGTCGCCTAATAGGTGTATGTAAAGCCTGATGTAAACACCATTCTAATTAGAGAGACCTTTATCAGTTCCTCCATTTTATGCAGATTGGACTGGTGCAAACGCAAGTGTGATTATCCTGTAATCAAGTACTATTCAGTTGACAGTGTCGTCTTTTAAGAACCTGATTAGAATACATAACAAGCATACAATGTTGCATTATCTCCTCTGTCAGTTTATAAATATGTCCATTTTTAAAGCTAACTGAATAATGGATCTTGTCAGGGTTTGGATGAATGCATCAGAGGTGATAAAGATCACTTTTAAAAAAGAACACTGTGTCAGTATATTTTGAAATAAAAATAAAACAGTTTGGACCTTTCATGTATTTGTCGCTTTACAAGGGAGATGAAGGATGGTTATAGGTCACCTGTTTTTCACAAACATAAAAAACAAACTTTGAAAGCTATTTTACTGCTGTTTTTAAGACGTTTCTAGATCCCATTGCACAAAGAAAATCTGTGCAATGGCGTCAATTTGTGTTGAAAAGTGGTGGGGACGTAAGGGCTGAGATAATATCACTGACACCCGACAGTAGGAACAGAAAACACGTCACAAGTAATGTTAAAATATAAGCTGGGTTGGCACATTTTTAAAATGATACAGTTCAAGGATTTTTCAGGAGCAAATTATTTCAAAATTAAGGGACAATAATTTATATTCAAAGATATTCACATATACCAGTTTCGAGGGCGTTACTGTGCTGAAAAGATGTAGGAACACAAGGCCTCAGATAGAAAAAATAAATAAAATAAGTGGTCTTCAACATGTGATTTTAGGCAATGTAATAATGTGGGGGAAAAATGCTTAATGGCACATCAAAATGAATGTAATCTCATTTGTTAGTTAACATTTCTTTGTGCAAGCACATTTTTAACTAATTATGCTTATGTCCCTAACTTCCCCAGTGTAAACAACAGCTTTGATTATGTGATTTCTTTTACTAATTTCTGATGGTTGTTTTGGCTGTTTTGTTGAGCAAAGCACAGATAATATTCTTTCTCATGTTGTAAAACACATTACCAATAATTTATCGTAAATAATAATAATATTTCAAGTGTATTTATCTATGTTCATATTTTATTAAATATAATCTATCATACAGTTTTTCCAATTTAGCAAGAAATTCCCAGGAAATCTTACTTCCGGTCGCCATCTTTGTTTCAACAAACGTTGAAACGTCAATATCAAGTTGTCCTTTTGTTTTTAATGTGAAGTTGCTGCGGCAGGCGGGATATTTGTTTTGTCTCAGCCAGATGGAAACTTTGAGGAATTTTGAGATGTCTTCAAAAACATAGGTAAGTGTCCTCAAACTATGTTTTTTTTTTTTTTTGTTCCAAAATTTGACGTGTCAACACAAATGCTAGCGTTAGCCTTACCTGTAATAATCACTGAAGTGGGACGACGATGTCCTGCTAGCAAGAAGGCTAGCTGTAAGCATGCTAGCTGTAGCCACTGATTTGCCATGACACAAGAGGCTTGTACAAGTAGTGGTCGTATCAGTGGACTCTCAAAGCTTCCTCATCAGGTTTAAGAGGTCTCTGATTAGGGGAAATATTGAATTAAGGAGAGAAAATGCTAAAACCAAGTAGAGATTATGTGACTTGCTGTTAGTTATAGCTTTGTTAGTTTCTATGTTAGCTTAGGTTTGTTATCAATCTTTCAGGTCGCAGTAACCTGACTAATACCACATCTGTCATGGCTGCTGCACTGAGTGCATCCCTGTCTATTTCTGTTAAGTCAGGAGACACAGGTGCCTTTGGATTGGTAGGAGGGTATGGTGATGAAGCGCAGATGTGGATTCAAAACAAAGTGTGTGATCACTGTGTTTTCTGTAATCAGAAATAATATTTAATATTTTAATATCTGGTTTATTGTGATCAGTATCCATTAGGCGATAAAATATGTAGGCCACTGACTAAAGAGTCACATTGTTATCCGCTGTCACACTGTTATGCTGACAATGTGGGGTTAGCTGTTGTCTTAAAATAATTACCATGATAGGGACATAACTGACATCCCTGATTAGAGACACAATTTAATTTCCTTTTATGTATCTTTCAAAAACCCCTGTGCAAGTGTTCAGACTGTCAAGCATAATCTGAGAGCTAATTATTATCTAATAATAGTGCTGTGCAAATAAATAAGAAGGGCTGAACAAAACCAAAATATGAATATTGCAACGTGGCCAATGCAATATCCCGATCACAAGAAGCAGCAAAAACAGGTGACGGGAAGATGTGGGAAAACATGTCTGTTTGGTACTGACCCCAACAAATGTCACATCATGATTAAATTTTTTTTTCTCCAGTGAAAATGAAAATTGTGAGGCAAAAATGACCATTCCTACTAGTCCTATTACTACAAAATAATCACAATCCGATTTTCTATATCTTGCACCCCTATTGGGTGTTAAAGATAAATGCAGCATGATACGGATCTCGTGCCTGTGCTTTATTATAACAGTGTACAGTTGATTTGATCAAATTTAGAGCTGCAATGCACAAAAAACTTGCATTAACCATAGCTGACAGATCCCCTGTATGCATGTCATAATCTCGTTTATACGTCTGTTTATCAAAAAGACAATGCTTTGAGTCAATGTGGCTGCATTACAGTTGTGCAATTACCCCATCTAGTGGTTAATACGACATGTTACAGCTTCCCCCCCCTCATTAAATTGAGAAAAAAAAGGGAATCAAAACATGGAACCAAAAAACATAATCTTTATGCACTTAAAGAAATCAAGAAATCAACCAGCTTACAAAGCTACTCATGCACATTTGTCCTAACAGTCCGGAGTGCGTTGAAGTCTTCATTTGGAGCTGGTGTACTTTGTGACCGCCTTGGTGCCCTCGGACACGGCGTGTTTGGCCAGCTCCCCGGGCAGCAGCAGCCTCACCGCGGTCTGCACCTCTCTGCTGGTGATGGTGGAGCGCTTGTTGTACTGAGCCAGCCGGGACGCCTCCGTGGCGATCCTCTCAAACAGGTCGTTCACGAAGGAGTTCATGATGCTCATGGCTCTGCTTGAAATCCCCGTGTCCGGATGGACCTTTGTGAAGGAAGAGGAGGAGGGAAATGGCTGGTGGTTAATTGTAAGACAGGAAAACCGAAGCAGTTCAAGCCTCTTCTTCTTTTTTTGTTGTCACCCACCTGTTTCAAAACTTTATAGATGTACATCGCGTAAGTCTCTCTCCTTTTAGCCTTTCTTTTCGCCTTTTTCTCACTCGAACTCTTTCCTTTCTTTTTAGATATGTCGTTGGTCATTTTTGCAACTGTGTTAAATGTGTGAACTTTGACAAAGTTGCTTTCGTCAGATGCTTTATCGTGTAAGTATAGGAATAACTATCCCAGTTTTCTGGCTCACCTGCAGCTGTTTATGTAGCCCGCGTTCATTAGTGACTGATTTAGATCACCTGCTTTGACTTCGGACGATCAGTAATCACCATGAGGAGGGATAAAACTGTAAAACGTCTTAGTGTTTATTCAGGCAGGTAGTTCTTGGTTGAAATGTGTATTGCAGTATTGCAAGGCCAGTGATCAAATGTTGCTAAGTACATTTACACAAGTACTCTACTGAAGGGGCGCTATGTAGTTTTGGAGAAGAAATTCAAACCAGAATTTCTATATTTTATATTTAATAAGGGCCATAATACAAGTCAGAAATATTAATCTTTCCCATAACTGAATAAACAAGCTGTTTTTCGGTAAAATACAAAAATAAAAATTTAAAAAATCAGTGTTTGAGGCTAGAAAGGTGGCAGGATCCACCAAATATTAAAGTAAAACAGTGAAATTGTGTTGTCCTTTTAAAGTCAGTTTGTTTATTCAGTCATGAAAACAAAGAAAGTTTGTTTATTTAATTTGTTTTGGCATAAAAAAAATCAGTCAATGAAGAACATTATTTATTGATTCCGATTTCTTCCCCAAAACTTAATACTGCACCTTTAAGTTATTAGTTACTCTGAAGATTTTAGGCTGCATCCAAGCCAGAGTTGTGCATTTTTTAATTGAATTATTTCATCGTCAGTCACATAAAAGCAAAACACAACACTGATTACGATTATCAGAAAAATGCTGAATATTGAATATGATAATCGACCAGGCGACCCATAATATGCAGTATGTAAATATATGTATAACTTTTAAGAAGGTCTGCAATTATTGACATAAAATTCCTTTAAAAACTTAATTTAGTATCCGAGACTTTATAAGACTTTTACTCAAGGACTATTCATATAGATGACTTTCACTTTTACAAAATAATATTTTAACATGATATTGTTTATTTTCACTTAGTTATGACCTTTGGGTACTTTAAACAACACTGTAATGTTATTTTTGTATTGCAGTCTTGCAGCCAGGGATGGATTGTAACTAAATATTTTCACTCAAGCACTGAACTGAAGTACAATTTTGAAGTACTTGCACTTTCCTTGAGTGTTTTCATTTTCAACTACTATATATTTCAACTTGATTACATTTTGGAGGCAAATTCTGTACTTTTTACACCACTTGATATTTGCTAACCATACTAGTTACTTTGCGGAGTTCAGAATAATGCTCAATATTCGATCCGATAATCAGCCAGGCTGATAATTGGTTGACCCATACAATACAGTATTTCCATACATGTAAGTATGATTTACTTTTACTGCTACTTTTGATAATTAAGTATCCTTGATGTCAGAAAATTACTTTTTATGCTTTCATACATTTAATACCAGATGCTTTATAAGACTTTTAGTCACTTATATTAATATTAGGGCTGCACAATTCATTGAAATGTTATTGAAATCACAATATGGCCAAGTGTAAAACTTAAGATAAAATGTGGTAAAATATGTGTGCATTACAATATAGTACTGTGGTGCTGCAGGGATACCCTGGTCATAACATAACAATTATTAAACAAAAGCATAACAATTATTTTAATAGGGTTTTTTTTTTCAGTGATAATGAACATTTTGATGCAAAATTATCATTCCCACTAATTGTAAATCATATCACAATTGCAATATCTGTCTAAATAGCCACAATAGGATTAAGTAATAATGAAGACCTGATATCTATACTTTTACTCAAGTATTATTTTGGGTACTTTTTACAACACTGTGTAAGGCACTAATGTGATAAACAGAGGCTGAGTTATACTAGAGTCTACACCTTTGCATTTAATAATTGTGTCCACTGGGTGGCACTCTTGCACCAGTTATTAGGCTGCATGAAATCCTATTATGGGAGATGTATACCTGCTGTAGATCCCACTGTAATCCTTTGTAATCTTCCATGTAGCTTGAAGCTTATAAACTATTTTAGACCTAGAGGTGTATTTAGATACCATAATATTCATAGAAAAAGACTTTTGAGCTGGCATATTCAGTGTTTATGTGAGCCAACTCTTGATCCACCTGAAGGCCTGCATTGCTTTCAGATAGATTAAAATACACAGAGGATGCTTACTAGAAATAAATGGTATTATGAGCAAGGCTGGATTAAAGGCCGAGGACTCCAGCCTCAAAAGCCCAAGGTAATTTTTGTCTAAATTAGTGTGTGGGCATTTACTTGGTGCATAAACTATTTTGAGTCCAAACAAACTACTGCACAGATTTCCCAGGAATTTTTCAGCTTTCTGTGAACGATTGTTTTTATGCTTTCTGAGGCAGAATATAGTTTATTCACATTCTCAATTTATCCCCTTCATCACATTCAGATATCAGAAAAATTCACATACTCTACGATAAAGTTGACAATAACTTTACATTCAATAAATGCAAAGTAGTGCAGCTTTAAGGCCCCCTAGTGGGTTCGTCTGTCCTCTTGATGTTGTACATATAATGTGCCGTATTTCAATTTTAGTTGATGTTGTTATGATTTCTTATTTTGGTATCTGGGCTTATTTGTTTAGTAATTGTGTGTTTACCTCAATGAATTTGATTCTGGACACTTTTATGTGTAGAACATCTTGATAAGTGTTAGATTTAATGCTGATATTTGGGATAAAAATGGTCCTGCTCCAGGCCTGTATTTTCTTTACTAGATATTCTTTTATTATGAGGGATGAAGAGTTGGACATCTAAATTGTCCCTCAGTGTGCGATTGTTGGAGTCATTCAGTATTAGAGCATATCTGAATACCTATTACATCCTCATTTTATTTTAAAAACATGTTGGAATCTACTGACTTTGACCACATGACCATTTTTCTGATTTCAGTTTAACATGATCTCCTGTTTATTAGGGCTGCAACTAATGATTATTTTCATTGTCGATTATTCTGTCGGGGATTTTCTTGATTAATCGGATCAGTTGTTTGGTCTATTAAATGTCAGAAAGTGGTGAAAAATGTTTATCAGGTTTTCCCAAAGATGATGTCCCTAAATGTCTTGTTTTGTCCACAACCCAAATAAATTCAGTTTACATTCATAGAAGAGTAAAGAAACCAGAACATATTTACATTTAAGATGCTGGAATCAAAGAATTTTGACCTGGGTTTTTTTTTTGAAAAATTTGTAGGGATGCACGATATGTGGACACGAGCCACACATGTCGTCGCTGGAGTGGGCATTGTTTTTCAAGTTCAGAAGAAGACAACACAATTGAAACTTGCAATATGTGTTCTGCAAGTGTTTTAAGAGGATGGGAAAAAGTCTGAGTTTAACACAATAAACCTTATCAGAGCTATGAATAATGAATCATCCATATTTGCCCGCTACATCTTAGCCTTTTTACCCTCAGTGGTGCATAAACTACAGGTTATGACCTTATTTTTAAAATACAACGATGTGAAATTGTTATGGGTATCAGCTGTGAGAAGCAGGTAATTATAGGTTATCGGTATCAGTTTAAAAAGTCCATTTTGTGCATCCCTAAAAATTTGATCATGCAGATAGTTGTTGATTAATTTAATAGTTGACAAATTGATTAATCATTTGCAGCTCATTGACATGTCCCCTCACACTGACAAACCAGTTTAAAGTATAAGCCAGTAACACAATACAAAGATGTATCCATATTGTGTGATGATGCGTCTCTGTTGTGTTCTCGCCTCTATATCGCTGACATTTTATCTATTTGATTGATGAGATTTAAGGCACTTGAAGGAACTGAACACGAATGGTATGTTTCATCATCATACAAACACATCTCTCTCTGGTAAAGCACTTTATGATGCTCATTTATTATATCATACCATTGCTTTGCTGAGTTATATCGGCTTTAAAAATGCTACTGAGGCTCCACTCAATTTTGAGATTCATCCATATCACAAATAATCTTACAACCTCAGTTCCAAGAAAGTTGTGGCATGTTTGTTCTTCTCACTTTACTTTACAAATTCATGATGAGTATACAAAAAACAATAATGATTATGAATTTGAACTTGAATTTAATGTCTTGTCTTTGTACTGTGTTCAATTGAATATAGGTCTTAAAGGATTTGAAAATGATTGCAATCTTTTTTTATTTACATTTTGCAGCATCCCAGCTTTTTTGGAGTCGGGGTTGTATAGCAAGTAAGCAGGAGATGTGATGAAGTTACTGCAACATCACTCTATCACATACAGTGCCCGCCCAAACCAAATTCTGAATTTGGTAGATGTGATTTCCTGTATTCTGGTGCATTTTTGGGATGGCCAGCTGGAGAAGGGCAATACCTAAATTCGTTCAGATTCATAGCCTTTTGCTTTTTGACTTATTGTGGTAGTGACTTCATGCAACAACTTGGGCTTCAGGGCCCTTTGACCTCTTGGGACCAGTAGGCTCATTCAGTAATCCATCCTTGCTCACATGCCACAAATGTTTTGGGGCTCCTGGCCCCTCTAGACCTCTGGCCCTCTGGGCTTGGTAGAACCCTGTATTAATATAGTTGTTATTTACAGCAAACCAGTCACCTTTTAACCTTAGAGGGTACTAACATCACACATTTTTTGGAAACTTTTATATTCAAAGTGAAGCACTAAGTGTGGTTTACTGAACTTGTATTGAAAAATAACAAAATACAACAGCAGAGATCGCAAAAAAATCTTTTTTTTTTTCTTGATTGGGGGCCCCCTGGTGGCCAGGGCCCCAAGCAGCCGCTTAGTTCGCTTATGCCTCGGCCGGCTCTGATCACGGAGACTATTGGGTTACAGAGTGAAAAAAAAAAAATTGACAAGCAGAAACATCAGAACTCTAATAAACAGTGGAGCTATAGCAATAACAGCTTCATTAGACTGGACTCATTATTTAAATCCTTTAGCAAGTTGCAGTTACTTATTCAAATTTTCACAAACAAAACATAAAAGGAAACATTTATATCTGTTGTATAATACACCCAAAATACTTCTGCTCACAAAAATACAAACATCTGGTCAGCTTTTGTTTTCTCATTTATATACTGTAAAGCTGCACAATAAATTGAAATACAATTAAAATCGCAATATGGCTAAGTGCAATATACAGATTGCAAGATTCTGCAATTTTTGGATAAAGGCAAAATATTCATTATGATGTTAACTTTTGCATCACAGTTCTAATTTTCACTGAACCCCCCCCCCCCATCATTCTCACTCCTTGTCAATCATACCGCAATTGCAAATAATTAAATAATTGCAATATAATTCTTTTGACCATAACGTGGTGCCCTAATATAGTGTATATTTGGCAGGACATTTTTAAGTGAGCAGCAGAGTAGAAACTCATCCATGTTATTTATCTTCAGGTTTTATATGAAAATAATTTGCTGTAAAAACCTGACCTGACCCGCTGATACTTAATAGATTTACTGAAATATCTGTTTTTCTCTAAGAAATGGGTACATTTGTTTTGATGAATGATACATTAGTGTTACAGTTTCAATATGTAATTACTGCTAACGCTTTTCATAGCACATTCCCATTTCTGTGTCCAAGGTCTTGGATGCTCTCAATTTTGTTCTCCACGAGTGCACAGCAGATATAGAGCAGCAGATTACATATGAATAGGCCTTTATCTCCGACAGCATTTATGCAAGGTCATTTGCAGCAACTGCCACACACGTTGTATAGCAGCTATTGGTAGACTGTATTGTGAAGGCCATCTTTTTCTCTGTTGTCTGGCAGATTTTTCTGCTGTTTGCTTGTTTCATCTTCTGAGAAGAAAAAAGGTGAGTATGTGTGCACATCTGCTACACTGATATGTCTGTCTTACAGTCGCAGAAAAAGAAAAATGTTGCCTGTTCTGTTTATCGCAGCCTTTCATATTAACATATTGCTAAAGGCGACGTGCAGTGGTTGTTTTATTTTTTTTTGTGCAGGGTTTGGAGGTTAATAGAACAAAGCTTAGTTTGATACCTGCACTGATTACTTACTGTAGTTGCAGAATGCACAAGTTGTCTCACAGTTTGGTGTACAAATATAACAGTTCGTGTGTATATATATATAACATATATATATATATCCTGTAAATGCACTGATTGTGACGCAACCTCTTCTATTTGATGTAGTCCTACGATGCCGTTTGATACCACGTTGGTTTCAATAGGCTGCATATTTAACAACAAGCTTCCCATATACACGGCTCACCTGCTGTTGTGTAAACTGAATTACGGATGAAAAAGTCCAAAGGGCAGGGTGTGTTTGTTGGGTGACTTTATAAAACATATTGTTGATGAAGAAAGTCAGAACAGCAGAACATAATATGAGAGAGAAACAGAAAGGCAAGGCATAAGTGCATGGCCATTCTGTGGGACACAGTGATAAGATGCGTACCGTGATTTAGGGCTAAAAATATGTCTGTAACACACATCTAAGCTACTCAAAAAGTTCTAATCATTGACTTTGTATGAGTTGCAATGTACTTGTTTAAGCTGCAGAACGTTGTATATAGTAAAACAAAGTTATTAGAGGCTGGGATAGCTATAAAGGATCACACTTTCAGTCTAATCAGTAGTTCAGGTTGTGTTCTGCTCCCTCCTGCCGGTGCTGCTCTGTTCAGTGCAGTGTTGCATCTCTGCTGCTCCGTCTTTAACTTCATGATGTATGTGCTCTTAAATGTCGACTGCTTTAGTGCAGGGTTCAGTTCCTAACAGGGCAATCCGTCCTTTGAGGTGCTTGCCAAATCTGCATAACTTACTTGGGCATCACAAAGAATGACTTACCGTAATTGCTCCTTTTAGCTCTACATCATATCAGGGCGGTTTGCTTGTCATAGGAATTTTCGCTGAACTGTTGTAATTATAGCACATTAATATCCAACATCATTTACGTATATCCACATAGTGAGAGCGGGAGTAGTGCTGCTGTGTTGTTTCCCTGCACTCACTAAATTAAGATGTTTACTTGTCAAATCAGGTTAACTTTTGTTTAGAGGATTTTGTCAAGGCTTTTGCAACACATCTTTGGTGACAGCAGACATACAGCGCAGCACACCAGCAGTATGAATCCCATTGTTTGTGACTGTGCATTGTGAACCAAGCTAAACCATGGCAAGCTTGTTATGAAACAATTCAGATTAAAACTGATGAGAAAAAAACATTTCTCTGTGTTTCAGCCATCAAAAATCCTGATATCAGTGAGCGATCCATACAGTGGAACTCAATCACATTAATCATTTCTCCCAGTGCTTAACATTTTAATGTGCATTATCCCGGACAAAGCTTTTGTGGATTTATAGACACATAACACATTTCTTGGATGTGCAAAAAAGCAATCTGACCTTTGCTCAACATTTCTCCTACCCAAAAGCATTTGCACAAAGTATGATCAAATAAAGAGGGACAAGGAAGAGCATAGATTATGATTGAGAGCTGAATTATATCTAAAAAATATATATATATCTTAAAAAGTAAAAGCTCCTCACTCTCGTTTCAGCTGCATTAGAGTTGACTAGCCTATATGTTATGTTGCATCTCTACAGTGTTAACTTCCTTTTACAAACATGTATGGACTAGTTATATATGCAGTTATGACGCTGTCAGTTATTTGGAAAGAGTCTAGCCACTAATCTATAAGCCAGAGGTGTTTTAGGCCAGGAATATTTCACAACATCAATTGATGAGTCAAATTCAAAGGCCCCCCAAAAAGAGAGTGCAGTGCATAGCAGCGCCTCAAATATTACTCCTCCACATTAATATTCACTGCATTATGCTGTGCATTCTACCATCCACTTGAAAGCCAATTACTGTTGAAAAGTCCACCACTTTCATCCTGCAATCTGCAACAACAGGCATGCCTGCTAGTATGAATTTGGAATTTAAGTTTGCTAATCTCTGCACAGGACAACATTATCCAAATGTACAGAGAATGCAAATAAATCAGCGTGAAGACTATTTTGCATTCTATTACTGACATGGAAATTGAATGTCAAATGCAGATTTATGCAACAACAATGACAAAAATCACAGAACTCTAACATTGAATATTTATTAAGATGTGAATAAATGTTTGTAGGTTTGTTTCACTGATGACAGTTCAGTTTATTCACCACAATCTACTTCATATTCAGACTTTAAGTCATTGTTCAGTAGCTGTGAAACCAGGAGCTGTGAACACATCACTGTTTGCTATGGTGAGGTTACAAAGACATAAACAGGAGTAATTACAGATAAAAGATAAACAACAGTAAAATTCATACAATAAATTAAACAAGCGAGGTAAGAATAACTAAAACACATTAAAAACAACTAAAATGGAAGAGTGACCAATTCAGGAGAAAACCGTTCTGAAAAAAAGTGTTTTTAATAAAGAGATTTAATAAAAAGAAACAGAGCTTGCCTGCTTGATCTCCTCCAGCAGCCCGTTTCAAAGTCAGGACTCCAAAGGCTCGGTCTCCCCTGGTTTTTAGCTTTGACCCAGGAATTATTAAGAGTCTTCTGCTGGAGGATCTCAGGCTGCACTCATAAGGGGCTTAGTAAGTACATCATATAATTAGGGGCCAACCCCAAATGTGCTTGAAATGTTTGTTAATATTTTAAATCTTACAGGTAACCAATGTAGAGATGCTAAAGCAGGCGAGTAAAATAGACTAGATTGGTTTTAATAGACTAGTCCAGTACTGGGAGATGGTCCCTTAGACATTATTGCTGCTGTTGGCGTGTTTTAGTGTGTGTTCTTGTAGTTAATGCAGGGTATCTGCAGATCCTTAAAAGTCTTAAAATGTCTTAAATTCAATTATATAAATATTATGCCTTAAATGTCATTAAATAGTGTCAAGTTTTAATTTGTGAGGTCTCAATTGCTGCATTATATCTAATTTCATTTATCCATCTTTTAATGTATTGTTGTCAAAAGGAATTGGGCACTTTTGCAGTCCTCATTTCAGATGTTACAAATCTTTAAAGCCAAACACTAAATGTAATACTGTCCTATTACTTTATATTTGCACTTGCACAATGTTGATTAACCTAACTCACTCTAATAACCATAAACATAAAACTTACCTCTGCACTTGACCTCATACTTTATCTACTATATCCCTTTATACTTACATGAAATTAGTGAATAAAAAAAAAAAAGATTTGTCCAAAACCTAGGTGCTTAATTCCGTTGAAAAATGGAATAAAAAGCATTACATTCAAGTGTCTGATATCTGTAGACACCCTTTATTGTATTTTCAACAAACACCACAACAGTATACATCTTCAAGTACTCCCTACATGCTCATTGATGTACTGAGTTAAACTTTATTGTCATTGTAGAGTAGTACTGTATTTCTAAAGTACCTGTGCAGTATCTCAAATGTGACTCCATAATGGAGGATTTTATAGTTTGTCAGTGTTTGTCAGCAAAATTGACTCACTTGGCACTGTTTGTGAATGAAGACATATTAAAACTCAGTGAAGGCCTCATATGTTAAATGGGCACAGCATCATCCATCACTGCTAAGTGTTTGTAGCACATTAATCATTACCAGTCATGACTGTGAATACAGAGTGCAGCTATAGGAGTGGGTAAGCTGGCCTTGAGTCAGGCATCAACAACTTGTAAATTTAAACATCATCATCAAGTCGGTGACATTTTGACATGGAAGAGTACCTGATATATTTCAGGTGTCGTGATGTTATGAGTTATTTAAGGAGACATTTTATGCTCATTTTCAGGTAAATTGTTTTATTTTAGTTTTCTCATACTGTCAAGTGCTGCTCACTGTCTGGTCAGCTTCACTGGTGTTTTTTTAGTTAGCAGCAGTTTTTACCATGGATATCACCACAAGAAGTGCTTCTAAACCAAACCTTCACCACCACACGTTAGAGAAGGAATATGATCCATATAAGCCTCTACCGCACTGCAGAGCAGGCCAGTAATTGCAGCTTTGTAGCAGTCTTTGTATGGTGTTAGCAGGCTAACTGCTAGGCGCTAATGAAAGTTGTCAAGCAAATAAATTCATGCAGTTTGACTATTTCTTTTTCACACATACCTTTATTGTTATCTTCGGGGCATGTCTATCAAGTAAATGTACATGCAGCAACACAAGTGAACATACAGGTGAGGATCCCGTGGCAAAACTGGCTGTGTATAACAACAAAGCTAATGCTAGCTGAGCTGATGCTGCAGTACAAACATGAAAAGCAGCATCAAAAAAACGGTTCCCGGCATTAAAACTACTGCTTGTTGTTTACTTGGCTTCAAATGAGGCTTAATGTTCACACAGTTTCTCCTGGCCCTCAATATTACAACAGTAGTCCAACATCGCACCAGACTGGCAGTAGCCACATTAGCCGAGCAACAAGCTAATGCCTGATTCAACAGGCTGACCCCTACAAAATAAACAGTAAAGCAACATGGCAAAACTTTCAAGTTTGAAGTCAGGTCACAGACAGCCAGTATCGATCCATTCTTGACCTTGTAAAGTTACTGGCCCTCATTGATAATGCAGTCCATAGTAAAATCCACACATCCTTGAGCTTGCAAGTTACTGGACAATTCTGGGAGTAAAATTCACTCAATTTAATAGATTTTCAGTCGCTTTTCAGCCAGTTAGGGGTTATTTCACAGTTTCTGAGTTGTTAGACACTTTGGATACCCAAATACATACTGCACAAGTGAGTTTTTCATAAAATGTCTCATTTTAAATGGCTTTAGTTCTGTTTTGATTTTAGCGTGTACTTCTTGTGGGTGGAAGGAGCAGAAAATGGCTTTCGCCTTGTAGTTTGAAAATTGCTATACCTCAGACATTGTTCTGGTTGACCTAATCTAAGTCTCAGCATTGCCTGTCAGGTGAAAAGATTGTGATAGTCTGTCATGCTGCATTCTCTTCTGTGAGCATTTTTAAAATTGCATCTCGACGGTGACAATGTATGTTTGACACAGCATTCCTCTGAAGTTTACGGATGAAATGGTAGTTTTTATCTGAATTGCATACCTCTATAGTGTTGTGGCAAAATGGTTGCTATGGTCTCTGTGCTTGGTTACCGGGGCAGAATATTGATTTAATCCTCAAGGGCTGTGGTCATATCCTTGGCAGTTCACCTATTGTTATGATAATGAGACATCCCTGGGTAGCCAATGAGTGATAATCTTGTTTGGTCCGGGGAGAAATGAAAAGGTTTTTTCAGCGTGGTGTGCTGACATTTTAACCCCAATAAAATCACCAACTCCATTACTGGTGAAGCCTGAAACTCACATGTAGTCACACCATGATGAACCATATCCAAAGACTGCTATAGCCAGACTGTGAAATGCTTTTGGGAATAGTCCATCGCTTTGAGCAACAAAAATAAATAAATAAATAAATAAGAAAAAAAAGCAATATATAACCCATGCTGTCACAAGAGAAGCCAATACATAATTAAATAAGATGATTAATGAATCATATGTAATAAATAATAAAGAAACCATTTAACCAGGTTGTTTGTATTTGCTGGCTTTACTTGTTTGCATTGGAATGAAAATACAAAAACGTGGATATTTCTGGAACTCCGTTACGTATGTCAGTGCAATAAACATGCAACCTGTGGCTTTCTTGTATGCAAGCAGACATGTTGGCGGAGGCTGTTGGAGCAGTTTAGAGAATAATAACACGGTGAAGGTGGCGTCCAGATTGAGAGACTTCCCCTGTGAGCACAGACACACAGGCAAAGCAGCCATTCAGCAGTGGGATGGATCCTGACTACTAAAGAGGGAGAGGGAGAGAGAGGGAGACTGAAAGAGAGAGAGAGAGAAAGAGAGCAAGAAATGGGGGAGTGGTGGGAGAGAGAGAGGAAGCGAAAAAGAGAGTGAAAAGGCTCCACACGGCAGAATATAAATCTGTATGTTAACAGGACTAAAGCTGGAGGTCTCGAAGCGGCTTTAGTGGTTATGCTGTTGGGGGGTTGGCCATAAAGCATCAAGAGGTGGTCTTCCCTATTAACTGAGGATCTGTTCAATAAGGAACCCGTGGAAGCTGTGAACGCCGGTTGTCAAGCACAGTGGTGGGCTGGTCGGAGGTCTCTGACCCCCTCATTTTCATCTCTGGAAGAAAAAAGAAGAGCAAACAGAGACCCGAGAGAAAAAGGAAGGTGGCAGCGAGGGACCAGTGAGCCATTTCTCTCTTTATTACCTCCATTCACAAAACCATTGCATCCCATTATCACAGCGATGTAGAGGCATTCTCTCCGATTAGAGGAGGAAGGGTCCCATTGACTGCTGAGGCTTAGCACCTCTCTCCAAACGCTAGCCCTTTTCATCGCAGCCCCCCCCCTCCACCACTCATCTCTCGCCTCTATCCTTACGTCTGCTATTTTCTCTGTTTTTCTCTCTTTTCTTGTCCCTTGTATTCTTGTCCCTTTTCACACCACTCAGGAATCAGGAGGCATTGCGTTTTGGTAGAAGTGGGTGTTTCTGGAGCTGTCATTGTGTTTGGTGCCGCTACAAAGGACAGCTGAGCAGGGAGTGAGAGAGACAGCTTTGGAGATAATAAAATAGGAGGCTGAAAGAAAAGAGGGGGGGACCTGGGACTACAGGAACAGCTGACAACCACTGGAAGGTGAATTGTGATGAAAAGACAACTGTTACAGAGACTGACAACCATTTTAAGGTAGCTACTTAGTGAGACCATTACCACTTCTTGAGGGAATAAAGAAACAGTGTGCCAAACCAACACTGCCGGTTGGATTCTGCTATTGCTGTTGCTAAGCAAAGTCTTTAACCTGAAGTTCTTGGGGAGACAGTGTTGAACATCACTCTACAACCATGAAAGGGAGCTCAGAGGAAAGCATTGAAAGCATCAGGCCCTCCAACCTGCAAGCTTTTGCTAACATATCCACCCTACATGGCATGAGTCACATATTCGCCTATGGGCACATGACATTCCGACGGTTTCTTTGGACTCTTTCCTTCCTCGGTTCACTAGGCTTATTGATGCTGGTCTGCATGGATCGAGTGTCGTATTACCTGGAGTACCCTCACGTCACCAAGCTGGACGAGGTGGCGGCGACTAACCTCACGTTCCCATCCGTTACCTTCTGTAACCTCAACGAGTTCCGCTTCTCCAGAATCACCAGAAATGACCTCTATCATGTGGGAGAGCTCCTGGCCCTCCTCAATAATAACTACCAAATAGCCAACCCACACTTGGCTGAGCCCGAAGTTCTGGCTGCCCTAAAGGATAAGGCAAACTTCCAGAACTTCAAGCCTAAACTGTTCAACATGACTGATTTCTATAACCGCACAGGTCATGACATCAATGACATGCTGCTGCAGTGCACCTTTCGAGGAGAGGATTGCTACCCGGTGAACTTCTCCACAGTGAGTATTCATGCATGATCTCTTATCTTAACATGCTGTAATTATTCAGTGTCTTTGCTGTTCTATTTGCTGCCAGACCTGACAGACTGTCTCTTTTTTATGTTCAGATGAGCTTTGGGTGCGTTTTAATGTTGCTTGAGCATTTTATTTGAAACAGATTTCTGACTTAAATGCATTTGGTACTTTAATATTGTCCAATGTTAATCTTGTGGTTGTTATTTCTAAAGTGTTCTTACAAAAGCTTTTGTTGTTGTGGGTGTTGTGTTGTGCACCATAGCTGATGCTTGTGCTGTGCTGCATAAAACTTGTGATAAGGGCAAGGTTCGAAGGTGAAATGCTGCAAAGATTTCCTTTTTTTGCCATTACTGACTCGCAGAGTGATCTCTGACAACAGTTTCCAAGACGAGGATAAAGTGTTTTTATTAGTTGTTCTGTATCCCCATATCTTGAGGAACACTTTTGTTCCCATGAGGTGTTTTACTAAGGTCAAACAGACGGGTTAAGCTTGCACAAGCAGTTGTTATTGCAAATCTGACAGATGCTTTTATGACTTTATTCAAACTTTGTTCCCAAACAATTATTGCTCTGTTATGAGGTTGGGGTCACTGTGCTGTCTGTTGTCATTATTTTCCTATCTCTGTTTATTCTGATCATTCACAAGTTATTTCTCAGTAGTCAGTGGCAAAGTCAGTGTAATGTTTGTTGTGCATTTTCAAATGTCTAAACAGAACCAATACTTCTACAAAGGTGATTTTAGAAATCATTCAGAAAAAGGTGCTTTGGTGCACCAGGCAGTCAAACTCTGTGCTTTGATTCATTCTTCACTTCATTTGGCTATGTACCCAATTAAGAAGGACTCTTCATTCATCGCACAGTGTGAATGGAGTTCACTAAACGGTTACTTTTGGTTTGTTGTGTTAACAGTGAATTCTCCATCATCAAAAGACATTGCACATAGCTGATACTACATGTAAATTTAATGATGGAATATGAAAATGGAAAGAAGTTTGGAAAAGACAGTAAATTTAACTTCGCCCCCCACTTTTGTGTGTTGATTAGCAAGGAATGGAATATATTAGTTATACCAGCGACCTAGATCGAGGTGACATCAGAGCACACATCTTAACACACCCAAGTACTGCAGCTGCATTATAATATACACTGTGAGTACTGGCTGTATATTTTTACACAGAGAAGATAGGTAAGCCTTAATGTAAAGGATGGTCTTAGAGTCTGTATTTATGATTTGTGGATAAGAAACATATCCCAATAGCATTCAATGATGTAGTTTCTGAGCCTTGCTTTAAATGGTTAAATTAGTTCTACAATTAAATCAGCATCATGAAAAATATCAAGCAAGAAAATGTGATTATATTACTGTTTTTGCTGTCATTTCAAGTTTATCTGAAATTCATGTGTATTATGATAACATTCTGAATGTTTATTTTCCTTTCATACAACCTGTGTTCTCTGCTCTCAATGCTATTCAATGCATGGGTAAAAGTTTGAGTTTAATCAGGCTGTTTTATTACAATTAGCCCATTAAATGTGAGTGAAATACAGACCAAAAAAGCATGCAGCTTTCCTTGGCTTTGTCTGGTTCGCCCATTATTTTATTCAAACAAGAAAACTGTACATCAGCCAAAAAGGAAAAAATAATAAAGATGCAGCCTAGGGATAGGCTTCGCTGCAATATCACTTGTTTCTGTTTGACTTCCCACTCTTATTTTCAGACATTTTATTATTCTCACTGCGTCTGAGTCCTGTATCCCATCCCTTAAAGTGCAGTATTGATGGAGTAACACCTAACTTACTTATCTCTCAATTGAGTCTATCCACTCTGCAAAAATACGATTCTAATCTACGACGTATCTTTAATCAACCCTGAAAGAAATCCCAGCAGATGGTCAATTTTAAAGTGAATGACTCTATAATCTTCAGAGTTGATCAAAAGTCTTCTCTGCTGTAGGAGGAGATAAAACTAATTAAACACTGCTTTTCAATCTTACTTCTTTTCCATTTGTGCCACGAATATTATGAATTGGGAATGTTTCCATTTACATGTTTGTTTCCAGGCAGCACTCAAGAGTGTCTTGAGAGACAAATCATTCATGGGAAGCTAATTGCCGTTGTATTTCTTGATTGAAAATGCTTGCCTTATCAAATTAGTTTGGCAGAAACTCTTAATGAATTTGGTTTTGCTGCATGTATACTTGTTTTTGTTGGGCACATTCGGTTGTCCAGCTGTGAACCTTTACCTGACTTTGACCTGAATTACTGGCATCACATTTAACCAGTCTTGTCGATACTCATCCATCACTGTTGTGTGTTGTCTGGATATAACGGCTAAAGCGTTGCCACACCACGCTACATTATGCTCTCAGTGGACAGAAATGTGTTTGTCAGGACTTGGATGAGTGCCAGCATACCAAACCCATCTAGCTGAGTGTTTTGGTGCTGTATAGGATAATATTCTCACACAACTAACTGTGAACACCGAGGCCGGCTCACTAATGGAGTAACTGAGTCCATAACCTGCTTCTTTGGGGGGGAAAACATCTCTGCTCCTGTTCATTAGAAATCTTCAGCAGGAATGACAAAATCAGGTTGTGTTTTGTTGACTTTGTCTGGTAATATGTGTTCATGCTGTTTTCTTTCCCAAACACAGCATCTCTATTCACTTGCAGTATACTGATATCTAGACAACGACCACAGGAAATTTTCAATTACTCAATTCCCCCCTCAGACATGTTGAGAGGAAGATTTACAATGCAAAGGACTGTGGGAGTGATGAGCTTTGACCTTGAATAAATGAAGGAAGAATTCCATTAAGTCTGGGTTATGATGCAGTTGGGAAACAAAGCATTCAAAATGTTTTGCATTGTTATGGATGGGTGGGCAAGGGGAGAACGGCAATTTGTAATTCCAATGCCGTTAACCACTTTAATCCCTCTTAATGATTTCATTGGGCATATGTTACCAATGTCATGAAACATTGAGATTATTCTCATGGACCTCTCATGGTCCTATTTTAAGAACATTTTGTCACGTCAGTTGAAATTCAAAATAATTTGCATGACATTATCCATGAAGTTAGCTCTCTAGCTCGATCAGTTCTTAGGTTAGGGCAAGCTGTTTGAATTTTTTTAAAATCAGCTTCTTCCAGGTCATTTGCAGTCTTTTTAGAGTATAGCGGTCTTTAGATGGGATAACATTCTTTAACCTTTGAATTATTTTGCTTGAATTTCTTCCACAGTGAGCCTCCTCCTCAGAATGATGAAACACATTAAGCACAGTCTCTTTGGTGTTGTGTGAAAAAAGACCTTACAGTCAGAAGTGAATCAGAGTTCAGATCTTCTCCTTAAATCTGCTTTCCATCACCCTATTATAATAATTCTGACACCTCGACTAATTCTTGTGTTATTTAAGGTTCGTAGTAGGATTAATCAGACTTTAATTCTGACATTTTGTCACCATACCAACAGTAATCCATTCCTAGATAGTTCAAATGAACTTATTGGGATTATGTTTGTTAGTACAGCACATGCATATTTAAAAGCTGTACTTTGAATTTAAATGCCGTGTTGCTGTCAACAAAATGACCTTTATCAATATGTATTTATTGACTTGCTGTGGCTCTGACAGACTACATGAGTAGCTTATGACTAAGACTGTATGTAAATCGAGCCTCGGTCGATGATATACTGCAGCTAGTGAACAAGAGGTCGATTATCATACTCTGATAGTGTGAATGTAGCGCTCCATTCTTAAGTCTTGACGGGTCAAGACAAGTCCCTTTGGGCTACATTTCTGTCCATTTCTTACAGAGTGTTTAAAAATCAGTATTCATCATCACAATTTGCTGAAGCTCAGTCTTTAAGAACCCGAGCTGCCTTTCATCTTATCATCCAGATGACAGCAGGTGCCAAGGGGATGAAAGATGGCTACAGTTGAGACGAGGCTGACTGACACAGTCTGACCTGTGGATCTACACATAGGGTAGTTTTGTTAAGAGGCAGAAGTCCTCAACATTTGGAGGATATTTTCCCATCTAAACCGATTGATGAATGAGCCAGCCGATATCTTTCTGTAGCCCTAACATTGTTTTATCACAGATGATGTATGTCAGCAGAGGTACATATATTGGTTGATTTACATAAAAATGAGTACATGCCATAAAACACACTTTAAGTCATAATTTAATTGTTTGCAGAGCAGGTTCTTTTGTTGACAACACTCTGTGGCACCGCAGCTGAGTTGGCAGAGTAAAATATCACAGTTCAGCAGATGGTGATGCAGATTTTGTTAATAATAACTATAATGATTAGCTGTAGGAAACCCTGTAAAATATGTCTTGGTCTCAAATTTAGAAGTCCTTGAAAATAAAATGTTAATTTATGAATATCAGCCAGTATTCCTTTCTCACAGAGGACATATTGACTCGTAACTAATAACATTAGTAACAGCTGCATTTTGTCTGAGTGTAGCAGTGTCAGGACCCCGGAACCTACATACAGTATAATAGCGCCAGTAAAGCAGCAGTAATAATGTTTTGTTTTACTTGGGGACTAGGGATCAAAATGAAAACACAATACTGACATTATGATACATTTGTTATGAGAAATGTGTTCGCAAACAATTGCATTTTTACATCCAGCAGACACTGAGTTAAGTTTCTGGCCGTCTGATACATGTCAGTCTGATAATACCTCTCCTGTTAGCTCTGTTTTGGTTCTCACCAAGTTTTCGCTCATCTGAGAAAAATCTTTGGCTCTTAAGATGCTACATGCTACAAAGTGTCCCCCAGCCAACTTCACTAACTTTTGCTCCATTCCAGTCAAAGTCGGAGGCTGGAATATCCTAGCTGAAATTTCCAACTTCTGACCTCCCAAGGTTTCCAGGTGCATGATGTCAAAAGTTAATAAAAAAAATTTGGCTGATCGCACCAAGATGATGTCCCTTTGGCAAGTGTACATACATTTGTACCCTCAGCAGTACAGCCTCCTTGCACATATAAACGAAATATCGAAAGGAAATCTAAATAAGTATCTAAATATTCCATTCACTAGCCTAACATGAAACTGATGTTTACAAATACACCCTACCTCCTCCCCATGGGTGCTGCCATTATTGTGACAACTGCTCCCTCATGCAAGTAGGAATTTCGACTTTGAGTGGTTGTAGTTTTTTCTAGAAGGCGGTCTGAACATTTTTAAGTACTGAGTTGTCTGAAATGCAGCATTTGTCTCCCTGTCGGTAAATGCTGGGCATGCTTACGTGTTGATCAGAGCATTTTCACAACAGCTGCCTTAAAGTTGCGTGACAATTCTCTGTAGGTTAATTAATTGTTTGACTCCTTTATTATTACACATGCCCAATTCATTCATTACGAAAATATTGATTAGTGCAGCTTTAGAGTTTTTCATTACACAGTTCTTTTCCTCTCTGCTGACAGAGCAGTCTATGTATTGTTGTTGGCACACTTGTTTTCCCAAATATTGGTATTCCTGCCAAAATCTGGGATCAGTCAGGATCTAATCGATGCACATGCTGAAACTTTTGTTTACATATCTTCTTACCATGTGTACATTGGTAGACACAACACACAGAGGCATGCCTGCGGTCAGGAGCATGGCAGCTGACACAGCCACATGGAGCCTTGTGTACACATACAGGGATATACAGTGAGAACTCTCCACAAAGCTACTTGCCATGAAATAGAATTTGCAGCGGTTAAACACCAAATCCACAAACTCCTCCAGCAGCAACTGGATGATTCCGCTGTAGTCATTCGGTTTTGTTAAGTGTGTGTGTGGGCTGACTTTATGGAACAAAGCTATCCTCAAAATTCAGCTGGTGGGAACAAGTAATCTTTGAATTTGCATCATTAAGCTGATCAGTTTTAGGAAAACAAAAATAAATTAATGTATCTGTGCTGTACCGCCAGCTGCTTGGGAAAAGCAACTGATATGTGAAAACGGTGAAGGGATGCATCATAGGAGAGTGTCAGGAAGGAAGAAAACAAGCCGCTCCACTGAATGATATTTCATGAGTTTCTCTAGAGGCGATGAGTTGTGAAAAGTTAGCAGAGTGTAGCAGAAATACTCTGTATAAACTCAGAAACAGAGTCAGATGGGAAAATAGGAGAGCAGGGACAGATCTGGAAAGTAAGTAACATGGAAATATATACAACAAATAGAGCCTAAGGTGCGATGCGTTTTTAAGATGAAAAATCTGTGACCATTTTCTGTATTTTTTACAGCCGGAAAAGTCAAATACATCCTTGCCCATGCTCTGACAGTGGTTTAAGGGATTTAAACCATTTACTGGGCTAAAGAGTGACTCACTAAGTGCTGCAGGTGACGTGATATGGATGCACACAAGCAAATGTGTTAAGAGTTATTTCCTTTTAGGGCAAATGTCAGCACTAAGTACTTCATTAAACATGCTCATTCTACAACATACTAAAAATTTGTCATTAAAAGAAATATACACACATTAAACTCGTCAACATTAATGGTGAAATAGTCTCAATTAACAGCATTTACAAGCAAAAGTACATGCTTAACTTCAGTGCTGAAAATACAGACAGGGCAACTGGGCTACACTTGGACCTGTGGTCTCAGAGGGAACAGTATATGTCCCTGTGACAAATAGTGGACCCTTAGTCACATTTACTGTAGGACACGTTTTAAAGCTGAAACCGCTGCAGTCCTCAGTCTTTTAAATTACAAGTCCTTTGACTTATTGAGGATCACCAGTCCCCTGCTAATGTTTACAACCCTACCTGTAACTCTGGGGTCTCCATTACTTAGAGTAGGGCATGACAAAGACAGAGAGGGAGAGAATATCTCAGTGTGCGGTAAACAACAGGATGCCTAAGAGGAAGATGAGTTGTTACAGAGAAGAATGGGCTTATTTTTCTCTGGCATCGCTTTATTCATAAGTATCAAACCAGATCTAAAAATAAATTTACGATGCCAAGGAAAAAGGCGGGCAGTGAGTGGGAAAAAAAACGTCATTACATTTGAGGCAGTCACTTTGGAGATCAGTAATGTTCAGCCAGCACCTCCTGAAATTTACTGTACGCAAGTATACAGTGTATATCCACTTCTGGGTAGAAGGATTTACTGAGTACCTACCTGAAAATAGAGAAATAAATCATTGTCCGTCTCACAGAGTGAGGCTGCAGCCAATCATGTGATAATCTTTCATGCAATTTATGGTGTTAACTGCTCACAGGAGACTTTTGTCCACTGACTTCAGCCTTTAAGGCAGTGCCTCCATCCAGGCAGTGTACTGCCCTGGGCAGAAGCACTTTCTTTAGGATAAACTAAAAGTCAAAATATAAGCTGCTAATGTCCTCTTACCCACTAGCTTTATGGAAGGGTATAAACTATCTCATAGCAGGTTAGTAAAATACAAAAATGGAGCAAAATCACTGAATATTTATCTTGTCATCATGACCAAATAAGCTTTCTGTGAAGAGGTTAGAAGTTTTGCATAGCATGCTGTCCCAGCATAATTCAGTTGAGTAATGTATATTAAATAGGGACATAACACAGCAGATTGACATTCTTTGAACAACAATTACTGAAGACTGAATGCAGTTCTATAGTTAAATCCATACAGACTTATCTTTATATTTTTGTATGATTCCCAACATCAGCAGTAACATTTCTGCAGTATGACAAATATTTTACTGACTTTCAGTGTCATCTCAGGAAGCCTGAAAACATCCAACTTGACTGCAGTTTTGTCACTTCCCCCAATCTAAACAGGCTACTCTCTGCATTCCAGTCAAGGTGTTCTGAATGAGTCTAATCTCTGTATGAGATTGCCCCATGTCACCACTCAGATTTGACATCAGCAGATAACAACATTAGTTATTACAGCCTACTGCTGTTGCAACCAAACGACAGGTCTGCTGTAATATCCCTTAAATATTACAACGGGGACTGATATCGTAGTAATCAAAAGTCAGTTTATAGAGACCAAACGAAATCCCTGACAGGAATTGCCATGTGTCTGGTGATGATTTAGCTATGCAGAGATTACTGTGATCGCAAGAAAACAAGCTTATTATGGTTTGATCATCAGCACAAAAGAATACAAATAATTGCAGCTCTGGCTTCAGTATAGGTTGATATTGTGCTTATTATCACAGCAATTATAAATTAGTGAGATGGCAGCAGTTACACTATTAATACGTGATGACATTTACCTGTACAAAAATACTCAACAAAAAAAAAACAATCATAAAAAGTCAAACTCATGCAGAGTTGTATGTTGAGACAGTGTAAATGCTATATATACATATATAAAAAAAGGTATTGGTAGGAATGAAAAAAGGCAATTTGTATTTGTCAGTTTTTTAAATTGAATTCTATTTACACACTTACCAGATAAAACTCTAACTCTTTGTGTATTAATAGCTATTCTTCTATTAGTCTGCCAAATGTCAAAGGGGCACCAATTAACTCCATGAAAGCACCAGAAACAGCACAGTAAACATACACAAAAATGCTCTGCCTGTGTGTGCAATAGACCCACACATGGTCGATCCGCCACTGCTACCTAGCATACAGCTAACATCGCTACAGTCAATATATTGGCTGTTTGATGTGAATAAACATGGACTGCGCATACGGTCCAGCAGTCAAATTCAAACAAGTAGCTAAGGTGAAAAATGTGCTTGGAAAACAGTCCACAAACACCAGTATATATATATATGTGTGTGTGTGTATATATACAGTATGTATATATATATATATATATATATATGTGTGTGTGTGTATATATGTATATATATATGTATGTGTGTGTGTGTGTGTGTGTGTGTGTGTGTGTGTGTATATATATATATATATATATATGTGTGTGTGTATATATGTATATATATATGTATGTGTGTGTGTGTGTGTGTGTGTGTGTATATATATATATATATATATATATATATACATATATACATACATACATATATGTGTATATATATATATATATATATATATCTTTTCATAGTTGATTTAGCCCTAACCCTCAGCCCTAGTTTTCATTTAAAAAGTAGCCAGGGTCCCATATCATTAAACTGAGCATAATGAGTCTTGCAAACATCAAGCGAGCATTTCAAATGTAATAATCTAAAAATTAAGTGGAATTTCTCTCTCAGGTATCAGTGGTCCACTTGAGGAAGGTCACTCACCAGAACTGCTGATTGAAACTAGAAGATATGCATTGGTCCATTGCCTCCCTTTTATTTGCAAATAGAAGAGAGCACATGACTCACTGGATTCTCATGAGACTTGGTTATTGTAATGGATTTGTGATCACTGTGACCTCAGCTTAAGTGATATCAGAATTATTTGTAGAACCATGCATTGTTATTTTTGAAAGTCATTTATAATGTAAGCAAAGGTTAATGTAGTTTATTTTTTGATCATGACTTGCCATTAGAGAACAACAGATAGGTTGAGGATGATGTTGCTTTTGCAAAACAGGCACTTCTATATTTTTTGGTCTTGCTCGTGCACAATGAACATTTTGCACCTTCTATTTGCATGAATGCTTTTTCCATTAAAGTACAGCAACACAATGAGGAAGCACAAATGAATATGTCTGTGAGTAAATCGATTCTGCCTCCTACATGTTCAGAATGTTTATTAATTCCCACCAAATTTTGCCCTGAGCTCAAAAACAGGCGACTCCTTTTAGTTCCTTACATTTCAGTTTATCGAACCACTAATCACACAGACTGAACTGCGCTAGAAATCATTTCACCTGTCATTACCTTGATTGTGACCTGCGTCGCACCATCATGAATAGGGCCGCAGCCCTTAGCTCATTTACATTAATGGGTTGTGGTGGTTTGTTTATCTTCACCACGACTGGATTACTTTATATGGAGGCCAAATTGTCAATATGTCCCCATGTGTTGTACAAGCTCCGTTTATGACTGAGAGTAGCACTGTTCCAGTTTGTTTATGGGAAACAAGACATTTCCAAGCCTTGTATGAATAATAAATACATAGGAATAACAGAATTTCTTAACTTTCCTGGGTATATTTCACTCTAATACTGAAACAGTTCCAAGTTGTTTGTCTGCTGTGCATTGCTTTGATATGAGATAGCTTGCAGCTTGCAGAATTACTGTTCTTTAATGAAATTAATCTGAGAGAGATTGATGTGTGCCTCTGAGCTTAAACACTGGCTTCTTTTTTTTCTTCATTAAGCCCAGTTTGCTCCCGGTACATAATGTGCTCTGTCATGATTTGTCCTTTAACAACCATGGCCAATACAATTATGTTTCAAAACCCTTTAATTTGTGCTTAATACTAAATCCAGACGATTCCTTTACTTCACACATGGATTGCAGTATTATGTGCTTTTATTTTTTTCCTGACAGCTTGTGTGTTACATATTATATACCATCATCGCTGCTGCCTTTCACAGTGTCAGCTGAAATATGTTGAGTAATACATAGTAGGTCAATGGCCCCTCAAACACTTCAGTACTTGTGAAAATCCAATCTTACAGTGCCGTGGCCAAGAATAGAGACTCCATCACCAATGGGCTTTGCAAAAAGTTTATTTCTATACACTGTTACAGCCAGCGGTAGCAGAACATGCTGCAGTTACAGATACAAGGCTTTTAGATGATGTGATTGCCTGCGGTCAATGGCCAGGCAGAAGGTCACACCTCTGCTATGAGAGTAACAGACCGCTCCAGCATTCCCCAGCCGTCTCTGTGTGTAACCATCTGAGCTGACATTTAAATTTTTGTTTGAATTTTTGGCTGTATTTATTTATTTTAACCTCATTTATCCAGGAAAAGTGTTTGCTCTTTTCGAGCAACACAACAACTGCAGCTTTATATGTGTGTGATATTTGACATTTCATTATTGGATTCCACCAGTTGTTTGTATCTTTTTCACCAGCCGTTCTGTCTGACACTAAAAAGCCACAGTGGTTTAGAAGTGACAAGGGTTGCTGTGGTGAAATTTTTTTTCCCACCAACTAATAAGCCTGTGACAACCCATTATTACGTCTTTTCTTTATAAGAAAAGACACTCACTATCTGTAGAGGGCTGTATGGATTTGCTGCTAATGTAAACCGGACATTTCCTACGGCTGCAGCTTCACATTAAATACATTTAACTGGCGAAATATGACTTCGCTTTTATAATGAAGTAGGCTAGTCACAGGAAATGCAGTGTTTTCAGCTAGTTTAGCACTTACTGCTATCATTCATGCAAAATGCGACTGCAGAGAAAAGCAACAGTCACTTTTGGCATTTGTGATCATCGGATCAGTTTGAAATATGTCAGGAAGAAGTTTTATACAGTCTGTGGGAGTAATGGGACAAGAAGGAGCTGTTAGATTATGAGCTCAGGCTACAGGCTGCACACCTCCAACTTCTCAGTGAGGTAACCAACTCCTTTTCCCTCATTACTGTTGTCAGATTCCCTGTTAGCATTGGATTTAAATCCAAAATATCGCCAAAAAGGCGCTTTTGCTTTGCACCTTGACAACAAAGCCTCTGCCATCATCTTTCTGGTCATCACCTTACGCTCGTCATGTGATAAGTGAAATATGGATCCTGCTACTCTGTGCTGCGACTCTGTGTTGCTTAATGGAGCAGACACTTTTGTAGCGTCCATCGTTCTACTAAGTATTGTTTAAAAAAAGCAAAACGACGGCATTAGGCAAATAATTTAATGCCCAAACACTGTTGCCATGGCAAGCCTAAAAGTGACATGTAGTTAGTAGCCCTATGAAAAAAAAAAAGTATCAAAAAAGGACCTAGATTTTGATCAACCATGCAATACAAAATCGAATAATCGTTTCAGCTCTTAAAAGATTTTGAAAGCATGTAAACTGAATTATCATTCCAGCTTTCAACAGCGTCTTGTATTGTATTATCTCATAATTTAACAAGCCATCCAGCCTACTTTTTTTTTCTCTCTCTCTCTCCATTCTGGTTACTCCAAGATTTCAAAGGATGTAGCCAAAGGGAAAGTCATTGCACTGACAAGGGAGACCAGTGTCAGCCCTTTGAAAACCCATTGGATCATAATTATACTTGTCACACCATACTGGGTCCAGCTAGGGTCTTATCATGCACTGTTTTTCAGACCATCGAATAGACCATCGTATCTGCTGCAGTGAAACAACTGAATGTCTGGAATTCGAATAATTAATAAAGTTAATTGTTTTTTATTTCACTCTTGCATTGGCAATGTAAACATCTATCTTCCATGCCAATAGAGCCCTCATGAATTGACTGGAATAGTTAATAGAATTACATATTACTGCTGATGAGCAGCAGTTTATTGTTGTTATTGATTATGTAAGGATTTTCATGCTAGCGACAAATTAATAAGGAACGAAAACAATTAATTCCATATTTCCCATGCTCTGCAATGACTAAAGTGCCATCAGAAGTCCTGTACCAATCTATTCACAGGGACAAAGCATAAATATTTAACGCCAGTTTTTCATCACATCTTATGTTGAAACAAATGATAACCTTCCTGTGTTAAACCTTAAGACTTTGATCGTTAGCTGCTCATACAGATCAAAGCTTGATGTATTATTTCATGATGAATCTGTTTTCTCCTTTTTGTGTGAACTGAAATAAAATCTAGCCCCTTGCTACCTTGGGCCAGTCTGTTGCCATGGCAGTCGTCTGTGAGGCATGCTCCTTTGCTGTTATCACAGATTGCATTACTCTACGTTCAGCACAATTACCCGACTCATCTAACCAGCTCTTAGAGTGCGCCGGCACTCTTCCTGTGGTTCACATGAGGTGTAATGGCAACTTCAGCCCTATATCCTGTATTCCCGTGCCCTTTGTATTTGTTCTGAAGTACCTCTTTATGCAGAGTGCAGTGGATCACCAACATCTGACCATGTTGCTGACAGCAAAATGACATCTCATTACCCCGCTGATCAATATATTAAATCAGTGGACATTACGACATACTGAAGGTGGCACTCTTCACTCAAGAGATCAATACGTGAGCATGGGCAGCACGATGATTTTTTTTTCCTTCCCTGGAATATTTTTTGGAGAAAACATCAGAAAGGTCCTCTTAAATGGTAATTATATTGAAAAAATATGTTTCAGTAATGTTTACTCAATCTTGAAGTTTCACTATTCATTTTGTAATTCGTTTAATGGATATGTTGATATTTCATTCACTCATTTAACTTTGTGGAGAAAGAGACCACAATTAGCACTTCTGTTTACAGAAGTAAACAGAATAACGCACGATACGATACGATTCACAATATATGTTGCTCATGATAGCATCACGATACAGCGATTCTGCCATAAGTGATGCATTGCAAGACAATCATCTAACGATACATCACAATATCTGTCTAACTCAAAAATACAAAAAACTCCTAAAAAGGCAAAGTGCAGGAATAATGTATTTTTTTCTACTGCACTGTGGTGTCAGTTTCACAGAATTTGAGTCATAGCTTAGTGCCACACACACTGACTGCAACTTGTCCATGTCCGTGTGTGTCATCATTCCAGCGTAAAACAGCCATAAACTGGCACAAGGCTGAACTGTTAGTAAGCAGAACATTTTTGGAGTTAAAATGTTTCATAGAAAGATACAACTATGGTTCACTGAATTATTTTCAATCTGTGTTAAGTTTATAGAAGTTTACAGCACAAGAAATAATGAAGTTATGACTCTGGAAAGTCACATTGGCGGGGGAATCTGTTTAGAGCCCCTGCATATTTAAATAAAAATAGTGATGTTTGGCACCAGTTTATCGATAATCATATCACAAGAGGAAGCAATATAATATATTGCTGTATCGATATTTTGTCCCATCCATAATAACAACACAGAATATTCCTGTATAAGGTTTTCCTGTTATTGATCCAGAGTTTGACAACTGTAACAAGTTCCAATTTATTAGCCTTTCTTGTGTTTCTTTGTGTTTTGAGCTAGATGCTTGTTATTACTATGCACTCCCCTGAGACTCATTATGGCTGTGGAACTGGAGGATATAAAATAATGGTTTCACAGGGGACATGATTCTTACTAGAAACACATTTTTGGAATGTAAAGCCACCACCCCTGTGTGTGTTTGCTCGTTTTGTTTTAAGGTGCTGGGCTGTTGCAATGTGGACACTTAAATGCCAAATGTGTATTTACCACCACGCCCTTCAAAAGTGTTAAAATGACTGTTGTCATGGATATCCTAATGTGACAGAGTTCAGAGTTTTGTGTAATTCAAAATGACAGTGGCTCTCATTTATCACTGGGTTTGACGGGAAGCCTACAAGCCACCTGTGGATTTTAATGGAGGGCAATCAAAAGTGGTCATTGTATTATTGCACAGCACAGCCAGAAATTCAATGTAGGTGTAGTGAATGTGCTCCCTCAGCTTGCACTCCTGCTAATATTGAGAAAGCGCCATGAATCAGGCAGTATCTGTATCACCACCATGCCAATCTTTAGATTTGCAGTTGTTTCAACAATAGCACAATAAACGAGGACCAAAGCTCCTACTTAGTGAGCTGGAGGGGTTATGGGGAGGGCACTGACAGAACTGCGAACCTGCAAGAGATAGTGAAACACAATCACACAGTTAGCACAGCACAGAGTTCCGGCACTATATTGTTATCTGTAATTGTAATGACCTTACCTGAAATGTGTTGTTCTGATACGTGCGAGGAGGAGTGGTGACTCATCTAGTTTGCATTTTCTGTAACTGTGCTTATCTCAAAGTGTCTCTATTCTGCAGCACAGTTCGTACCTTCCTGTCTCTGCCTCTGTATCCGTGGATAAGTAAACCTGTACTGTTGCTTCTGATTCACACTGCCCGACACAAAACAATACACAGCTGTGACTATTCTGATCGGAGAAAATTTTAATTTCTTGCTTTGTCATTCAAACAAACAGAACAATCGCATATTATTTGACACAAGAGTATGCTTAATATCTGGATTGTGAATTTTATGATCTACCTTAAAAATCTTAAGCTGTTTTCACTGTATCATTATGAGCTCAAACAGATTCCTCTCAGCTCATTTGGCTGTAAATGCCCATGCCTTGAACGGCTTTGTTTTGAAAATGTCTCACATAAAACAACAGTTATTTTAGTGATTATTGCGTGCCTCAGAATACAGTAATTGCTAAAATGATGTGGCACTGCACTTACAGTATCCTCTTTGCATTTAACAAATGCAGCAGCCAGATAATTTATGTACTCCGGAAAGCCAAGGGAATCTCTTTTTCTCTCTGTCCTCATGTCTTCCTCATCCCCTCTTCGTTTCATCTCCATCTTCCTCTACATCTCTCCCTCTCTCTCTCATACTGTATGTGGCGATGAAGTCTATTAGGAGTCGCTATGTTTGACAGCCACGGGGGAACATTCCCTTTTGAAGACACTTCACGCTGAACACTTAAAACAGTAATTGTTATTAAGAAACTGCTGCTTTGGTAGCTGAACTAGCTCTCCCTAATGGCTGGTTTTAGGCTACATGTTCCCCTGATGTAGTCTCTTGATAATGCTGCGATTGTCGAGATTCTTTTGAAACCCTTGTTTACTCTACAAGCCAATGCCATATGGTAGCAGTGAGGTCCATTCAGGATCGTGTTAAGACGTTGTTGCATCTACATTAGAGTCTACATACGTCAGCGTAGCTCAGCTGCACAAAGCCGAAGGAGATGTGTTTCTCTTCAGTGGGTCGTGGGAAGGCTCTATGCAGACAAGTCAATGTCTCACTCACTCTGCTTAGTCAGGCCTTACACGCCGGAGGCAGATCACTGTCTGCCTGCATATAAATTAAAGCAGATAGCCTTGTCCATGCTTTATTATCTGTTCTGCCACTGAGTGCTGTTTCAAACTTCTCACTGAGAGGTGGTGCTTATTTCACAGAGGCTAATGACGGGAGCGTCGACCTCATTCACATCCTTCAACCCGAGGATGAGTAACGACCTCCGTCATGAATTTATGGCAAGCGCTGCAAATGAATGATCAGTGATTCATTGGCATTCTGGTTTGCCGTGCTTTAATTACCGTTCCAAAACAACACCTTTGTTTACCATCTACACATAAGGCTCTGTACACGTGTGTGCCACCATTTGAAAAGATTGGACATGATGTGACTCACAAAATGGATCTTACCAAAATATCTGTTTCTCAACCAGGTTATTATTGGTGTGTTCTCCAGCCAGGGCCGTAATCACTGGCTTAGTCATATTGTATTTAGCACTTACGCACCAGCATCCTGTGTACAATGTGGCCCATGTGTATTTCGATGATAACACATTTTCAGTTGTTTTTCTCTAAGCCAGCAAATTGGATTTGAAATCAACCAATAACCATAAGGTTAAAGTGCTGACATTTAACTTTAAGGAGATTTGAATGAGTTCAGATACATGTTGGGTGAAAAGTGTAGGAGTAGTAGCCCATTTTGTTCACAGTCTCTTAATTTTAGTACCACACAGCTGGACAGTGAACCCAAACATGCAGCCAAAGCAATCAGAGGGATTTTCAGCCTCAAACATTTTTAAGTGATCCACTGGGCAAGTGTTTCAGCTGTATGTGTTTCCTATGCTTTTTGTGCCTTTTCCCCTCCTGTCTGTCCTTTCCAGCTCTACCCAGGTGTGCTCCAGCTTGATTGGGTAGTAACCTGGTCTGGCCAACATCAGACATTGGAGACGTCCAGAGTGGGAACTGTTGAGCTTAATGCCTCTCAGCCAGGGATTTTGTACTGTTCTAACTTAGTGTCTTTTTGTTCATCTTAATTTAGTGTCTTGGTTGTTTGACTTTATGCAAATAAATGTGTTTTTTTATAAAGATGGTTAATTTGGGTCAATCGCTGAGTGTTGTTTGCCCCATAGGGCCGCCTAAGGGTGGAGTGTAACAATTGCGGGCTCGTCTGGGGTCAAACAGTCTTGAGGTAATCTTAATGTGTTTTTGTATCTAGTGGCCTATGTTTATCTATAGTTGCCGTCTCATTGTTAAATCGCTTGAAGGTGTTGCTGTATGTCTAGTTGTGCTTTTGACTGAGCACCCTGACTAGATAGCCACTGAGCAAGTTCAAGAGATTGCCCCTTATTCTTTTGTCTTTCTTAGTTTTGGTGGTAATCTTGAGTGAGTAATCACTTGACCTTAATCTAACTGATCATGTGTTTCAGAGATTGAAGACAAGACTGAAGGCAAATCACTCTACATAATGAAGCAATGAATATGGCTGCAGGGGAGCATCACCAGTGAAGATACTGGTTGATTGATGATGTCTATAGAGCCTTAAGTCAGCCACTGACTGCAAAGGATCTGCAACCAAATGTCAAATATGATGAATTAATTTAAGTTACCTAGAGTTCCTGAAAACTGGGGCCCTATTTTCACATGTAGAGGTGATGTGTGATTACGGTTAGAATTGTTTCAATATTGATATCAGAATTGAATCTGCCTAAAATGGTGGAATTTGTATGGGCAGGTACATGAGTCTATGAACCGATCTGAAAACACATTATTTTTTTTTAGAAAAAAGACCCTAGTACTTCCCAGCAGCTTCGCATACACCTGTATGCAATTTAACAGATTTTACTTACTGCATAAGTAGCCGATATCCATCCAACGGCAAGGGACTTGTGTAACACACACATCTATTACATAGTATCAATGGACTCGGTATTAGGAAGAAAACGTGTGTAAGTACAATAATAAGCGTATGTGTGAAAACAAACCTAAACCAAGCTTGATACCTTCAGTTTTTATCTGATGTGGGTACATCAGACTTTGACTCCAATAATAACAAGAAAACATCAAAGTCACACAATAAGACAAACTAACTCACTGATTGAAGCAGCGTTAGACCAGCAAATATTGTGTTCTGTAAAATTACTGCTTCTGCCAAAGGAGTCTGGTGCCTTTGAAAAGAGCATAGATGTGTATTCTGTTGTAAAGGGCTGTCTTATGGCAGGTAAAGCGGTCAAAATACACTGAATGCATTGTAGATTTAAACTGATGTTTTTTTTTAGGTGGGGTTACATTGAACAAGTAAATTGCCTCCATGCAAAAACTCGTCTGCTACTTCAAAGGGGCGAGTTCCGGCTGCCATCTACTGTAGGTAATACACTGTCTATGGATAGGTACCTCATACAAGCCCACTTCAGAAAAATAAAACTATCTCTTTAAATGTGACACAGGTCTCAGGATAGATTACTTGGACAAAAAAAAAACGACTGACAATGTCCTCACTGCTGTATATTTCCAACCTGTTACTACATTCTGTGAAAACACAGTCTGGGCTATAGTCTGAAATGTTTTAGAGAAACCACCCTCTGGAGTACAGAGACAACACAATAAAATGTGTCACTTTCCAAATAGACTTTCTTCTTTTACATTCGTCTAACTTCTCAACAGCATTTATTTTGCATGCAAATGTTTTGTAACCTCTGTGTGTTCTGCAACAGCAGTGTCTTATCTGCTCAATGCATTTTTTGAGTCCGTGTTTGGGTTCGCTAATCTAAATTGCAAGTGGGGAACCTAATACAAGGGTTTAAGATGCAGAATAGAAAATCAGCCTTGGCTCTTTCATTATCCTAATGAACTCATTACGGGTCTGATAATTGTCCTCAGTTGGCACAACTGATTGGAAGCTGTCAGCAAGTGATATTTCACTACAAGTTTATTTTCTATATTTCACTCGGCCTATGTGTTAATATAAGATAGCACTCTGTGAACAGCCATAGTTATTGGCACAGTAATTCTTATTTCCAAGCAATCTAATTGTCATGTTGTCATTGTAGATCCTGCTGTGACTACAGTTTCATAAGAATTGTTTCATCATTAGATCATCTTCCTCTCTCTTGCACATAAATTATTAAAATAGTACAAAAAACAAACTAGATGAGATTAGTTTAATCAGAGAAATGGAACATGTGACAAGATTAGCTAGATCCATGGGAATCTGCCCATGTGAAGTTTGGGAACAACAGTTGTGCCAGTGATTCAAACTGGGGATTTTCAGGACATACCACACATGGAAGGGTTAACAGTGCTTCACATGGGTCCGACAGACTTCTGAATAAATTTTCAGAGGAAATAAAAAAAAAACTCCCCCAGCTTTGAAACCAGAGAGAAATAATTTTAATGTGGTCGTCTCTAGAAGGAAAAAGGAGAGAACAAATAGATTTGCAAGCAGATAGTGCTTGGATGCAGATTATTATGCAGTATTACTCATTGGGATGCATGTCTTTTGAGACGTTATTTTTTACCTATTATCCGAGGCATTTCTGTTTCAGTCAATGTCTTCGCAGGGGCAATGCTCACTTAGACTGCTGTTCCTCCTAATTTCCCAGGTTAGGTCCGTCTTCATTCAGGCTTGTCGCAGACTATCTTTCCTCCAGTCCTTCTAAAGAGAATTTCACTCAAACTCATGCCTTCTACCCTCATCTTCACCCACAGCCCACACCCAATCTCATTTACCAGACCAATTTCCTCTCTTGTCTGCAAACCAGAGCCAATGTGAAAAATGCCATGTTCTTGTCTCTTGTAAATGTGAGGGCACATTCTCTGACATGTTTGGCACACGAAGGCGCAGCGCCTGGCCTGTCACCAAAACATCACTGTGAACACTGCATGTGATAACAGTAGAAGAATATGAATTCTGGCTTCATTCTAGAAATATACTGCACAATGCATTACAATATGTTAAAGTGTGACTGTAAGATCTTTAATACTCTGGTCTCACTGCTGTGGTGATTCTGCACTGCATATCCTAGTCAATTAGCATCACCAATAATGTGATGTGTTTTTCCTTTTGTTTTTCTCTGTCTGCTCTGTTTAGACATGGTGGTTATTGCTGTTCATGCTGAGTACTTCTTATTATGCACTCCAAACAATTGCTGCATCTGTCACATGCTCTGCAGCAGAAGGTTTTTACCCTGGAACACCTGCCTGTGCAGAAGACTTGGGTGTAGATCGACAAACTCTCATGCAGGTACATTAACAGGGGTCTATATTTTCATGAAAAATTATTATGAGAATATCAATAAAATCATGGCCATCTAAAACAGAAAATACAAACATTAGGTCTCACTGGATCTCTAAGATACAGTACCAATACACTACCGAACTTCATAATTCAGGTTCAGCTTATCCCTTCCAGACTTGGTGAAAGGCCCACATGCCACAGGCGTGTTCTGGCAGAAGGGTGCTTAGCTTGTACCAGGGGGTGAGAAACAGCTCCCTCAGTCAGCAGGATAAGATTCTCCTCCCCTCCAGTCTCACAAAACTGCCTCCTGCCAAGAGCCTCCTACTGCACTGCCACCTGGTCTTCTGTGGTATGTCTAATCCCAGCCAGAGACCCATCCATAACCCAGCCAGGTTTCCTTATGAAGCTGTAGTCCCACCATCAGACCTCAGCGAGGACCCTGGCAACAACTTGTATGAATAAGCGAGCACCAGTGCCAAGTGTTTAGCTAATCTGCTTTGTTGAGGTGTGATTGAATTACAGGTTTGAATAAGCATACAATTAATTGTTGACTTTTAGTATCATCTCAACAAATGTTTTGGCCAATTAAGGTAGTCACTGATGGAGAGCGTTGTACTCATCAGCGAGACAACTTTTTAATTCAAAAGGTCTGTGTTTTAATCCAAGAGATAGAAATAAAAGAATGACGGTATGGGAACAGAAATTTGTGTTGATATAACAGCCTTCTGTGGTTTCCTGAAATGGAGGATTTTATTAAACAAAGGCAAAGGCATTTAAGTCAATCGCATGCTTTTGATACAAGACGCTGGAGCCACACAGGGACCCAGACATTTAGTTATTCAGTATGAGAAGGGTTGAGGCTGACCTTTTTAAATGGAATATTCCCTTAGAGCAGTCGCCAGCGACGAAATTTAAGTCTTCAATCTTGTAGATGTAAACTCTGACATTCAGAGCCCTTATGTTTATCTCATTGATTCAGCAAACGTCAAGCACCAGGGCGTTGCAAGCAAATTCCCTGCTCTTCTCCCCTCCGCCTACCATTTTTTAGCTCTTTTAGGGTTGTGCGAATTGTGAATACAGATTGTACGTGATATTTAAACAGCCATAACATTTCCCCTAAATCAAATAGTCATTGCCCAAAGCAGGTTGCCTCATCTGCGGCATGTTAAAAGCGTGCTCTTGATTAGTGTTTGTAATTTGTCCCGCTGTCTTTGAGAATGCAGCACATTACCCGTGCTTAGAGGTGACGAGGCTGCTGTCAGAGGCTCCAGCACAAACTCCTGTCCTGCCAAATGGTGCTGATGATTCACAATTATCAATTTATTCACAGTGAATTTAAATCTAAATTAGCAGTTGAACCTGTTGTGACTGACATTAGTGAATGTCTATTAACTTATTAATCAAAGTTGTATTAATTATTATAATGAAATTGCCCAGCCACAGTCATTAAGTCATTTCATAGTAAACACTAACAATTCTGTGTGCAATATGAAAAATAACTGGCATTTAAGCTATCTAGTGTTGAGGTGAAAGAAACAAATTATATTACTTAGCCTATGTGATGTTGTGAAATCGTCACATTTGCTTCCTTCTTTTTCTGCTCATCCTCTCTTGAATGTTGCTTCACTGATTAGTCGATGTTAGGTCTATTTCTTTTGCGAAGAGTCGTTTCAGTAAGTGGAAGTAAAAGCAATTTGTATATTTTGAAGATATTTAGAAACTAAATAATATCAACATTGTCAACACAATGTGAAGAAACAACAGTGTTGATGTCTACGTGTTGTGTTGCAGAGATGTCTATTGAAGTTAGCATGTTAATCAGCTACTGTAGTCGCAGCCTGTCCTCAAATACCGCTTTGTAGCAATAGAAGCGATAGTCCTGTAGCCCCCGTAGTCTCAGCTGGAGGCTGTATGCCAGTGGCGAGTCCGCTATGTTTCACAACCTCTCTTAGCTTTTAGCGTTATAAATGGACAAAATAAACCCACAAGAGGAAATATGCTTACAACTTTTTTTTCCTTAACAAACAGAACAATACAACCATTAATCTTCTGAATTTGTGTTTCTCTCCTTCCAAATTAAGACACGCTTAATTGTCTCATTAACGCAACATTAAATGCACCTCATACTTTCCACAATCACCTCTTAGCTTGCTACATCCAAGAATAGCTGGCAAAGGGGCACCCGGGTAGTGGTAGTCAGCTGGTAGAGCTTACACCCCAGACTGTGTCCTCGTGGCAGCGGCTCTGGGTTGGAATCCAACCTGTTTTCCCATCTTTCTCTTCCTGTTTCCTATCACACTTCATCTATCCCTAATAAAGCCAAGAAAAAAACGAAAGAATAATAGCTAGCAAAGACCAGAAGTTGTCATTTACTATGGTGATATGGTGCCTCCTATATTTCTGGAGCAACCTTGAATTCCAGGCATTTTTTATAAATTACACCTTTAAGCTATCTAGCTAGTCTAGCTAGCTTGCCCTGTATTACTATACAGATATACGGACCCGAGCAGAGTTGAGGTGGTTAAATAAAGATTACAGTACTTTCCAGTAAGAGTAAATTATTATTGTAATCTGTCTAAAATGAAAGATTGACAGATGTTGACCCCAAGCATCTGAAATTCAGGGCAAAATCAGCATTTAAACGCATCCCACCTGTATATGGCAACAGTGTCAAGCATGCTACAAGCTCTGCTGCTGATGGGAGGGAAGATGGGTCTGGCATGAGCATTTGCAGCTCTCCTGCTGATACAGCTGTTAGCACCCCTGCGGCCCATCTGAAAACACTATAAAGCTCCGTAAAGCCAAGGCCAGCTGCAGACTCAAGTGCTAATTCTCTGTAGGTTTATTACTATGAGCCAGTCCCTGTTTCATATTGTTACATTGTCATTTAGTATTGTTAATATGAAATTATCAATTATAACTGCTTGAAGTTCTCATTCCAAAGAGTGACTTTCCTTTTTTCTTATCTGTAACTACTAATTTTCTCTCAGGCAGATATTAGGGAGGAAGCAGCTGGATGCTGACATACATGCTTCTCCATAGTTTATCTATGCTGAGTGCCCTTACAAGACCGAATAGTTCTCCTCCCAGCCCAGACTGTGTTAGTGTTGTCTTGACTGTAGTGGATCTGCAATCTTGTCAAGGCAGAAAAATGTAAGGCACACTCAGCTAATTTCTCATGGCTGTGTGCCACTGGGGCTAGCCTGGCCCGGGGAGCACCGCTTCTTGCTCGTGGAACACAGTATACACACAATCCATCACAGAGCCACGACGATCAGCTACCCAGCCAGCCTCAGCTGGATCTAAGCGTGGAAAGCACACTTCCTTGATTAATGGAGTAGCTGGCTGCCTAATAAAGGTCTTTATGTACCTCACATTTCAAACAACCTGCTTCAAATCAGAGTCTTTAGGAATGTAATGTTTTTTTTTTTTTTGGTGGCATTATTCCATGGAAGGATCACTACTTTAACACAGGGTGCTTTTATCCTATCGAAAGCCGTTATCAAGCCCACTAATCTATTAATAATGGTTCTATTTTTACTCTCAATGTTCTTAAATTGCAGACACAACTGCATTGTCACAGAAATCAATATCCTGTTAAATCCACTGTGCCCCAAGCCTCTGTCATGTATTCAGAAATCAAAGATCAGCCATAGAGCGCACAATCCCATATGGGTGTGAGAATCCCAGGGCACCTCGTTGGTCATTGTCCACCAGCGTTGTCAGACAGAAAGCGACATGAGTGAGCAAATGACGCGGCAGCTGCATTGTCCCTTTGTTCTGTAGTGGAGCACAAACAGACACAGAGCACAGAGCCGCTGGAGCTTTTCTTTCCTCCAAGTCTCTTGCCATATTGCAGTGTGGACTGGTGTTGAACATATGTAATTACCTGGGCCTCGGTAGGTGGGATTAGGAGCAGAATTAAAATAGTGTGGATGGCAAAGGGGAATACAAGAGCAGAAACATAAGCAAGCTTTAGTGATTACATTGGGAACAGTCGCAATTGCAGCACCACTGTATGTTTGTGTGTGTGTGTGTGTGTGTGTGTGTGTGTGTGTGTGTGTGTGCGTGTTGTGCGTAAGTGGTCTGCATGAGTTAGGAGAAATCAAAGACAGTCAGATCTCTTCTGCACTCACTCTCCTGTGTGGCTGTGGTGCAGTGGAGATATTTATCTGGGGTTGTGACACACCCCAACGCAGTAATAGTTGCATCTGTTCTGTCAGCCTGACCTGAGGGTTCACTCTGTTTACAGTGCACCGAGACATACTTTGAGCCAGTGACCCGACTGTGTCAGGAGGCTTCTTTTGTTTTTGATTTCAGGAAAGTTCCTCCAGGCCTGTTCAGGTCACACTGTGCTTTATGAACAAGGGGCATTGGTGGTCAAGTGGGAATGTTTCATGGGCATTTGCTGGCTACCGGACTAGATAAACCTTGATGATTGTACAGCTGTGTACAGATAGCGTCAGTACACATTGATACTGGGTAAAAAAAAAAAAGAAAAGCATGCTTGTCAGCGCACAGATAAATGTTTTTATGACAAACCTTCATTCCTCTCTATCTCCTGTAGCCATATGAACGATGTCAATTCAAGCGTCACATTCCCCAAGGTGAGACTTGCATGGGATTCAAAAGGGGAGAGAGGGGCTGTTATTGATGGATGAGCAAAGGGATTTAGCTCCCCTTAAGCTTTTTTATCAATATAACTTGTATCTGTGTAACCAAATATTTCCACGGTATCCATCACAGATTTACACTGGGTTAGAGAGTCAAGTCTATAGCATATTAAATCCCTGAATTGCTTTTTCTCAGTCAAATACCGACTCTAGCACATCGGAGTCGAGTTGACTTCTCCTGTGGGGCCAATTCTTCATCAGTACGTTTTTGCTCGCTGCTCTCACAGTTCAAGGTTTCAGAAATTCTTGAGGCACTTTGCATACAGTATATATGATATGATATGATAGCTAAATACACTCTGCATGCGAGATTCATTCTGCTAAAAGCTTTTCGTTTTTCTCCAGCATGTGTGAGTCTCCCTGATATGACAGTGTAAGGCTGTTTCTAATACCAAGTCTGTGAGGTTGATTGTTGTAGTTAAAGCCCTCAGGCAAAGACTGTGAATGTGACGCCTTGAAGACCATGAAAACACTCGCAAACCACTCAGGTGTACAATCATATCATAATATTGCATAGCAGTCGGATCCATTGGACATTAAATCAGTTGTTTTTATGAGTATATGACGAAGCCACTATGCAGCTTTTTTGGGCTTTCTTCCCTGCTGGCTCTTTGGCAGAAAACTCGGATGACCGCTTCACCTTTTGTAGGTTGATGCTGTTTGCCTTTGCTTGCTAAGATACTTTGTCTTCAGACCAAGGATGAATGAATATCACACGTCAGAGCTTCACATTTAAAAGGATTTATATTTTTGTAACTATAATAAAAATGATCTTTCCCCACTGAGAGTTCTGTAGCTTCAGCAGCTGTGAAGCGGACATTGCAGACCACAGCAACCATTGTTTAGCTTTTCACGTGGTGAAATATTTTGTCAGCAGTCTTTAAGTGTGTAGTTAAGACTTGTAAAGCAGTTAGCCCAGCAGGGCGCTCAGCTAATTGCTGCAAGAGAAGGGAGCGTGAAACCTCAAAGTTGTTACACTTTTGCTGTTGAACAAGATGAAGTTGTAGCGCATGATCACACAGTGGTGGGATAGCTCACTACTGCTGTCCAAGCTTTGATGTAGATGGATGGCTAAAGAAAGATGCAGTTAACAGAGGGAGACAAACAGACAGGCAGAGATGGAAAAATGTAATAATACTCTCTGTCCTCAGAAAAAAGTTAGATCACTGCCTGTAAATGGAAAAACAAAAAAGAAATATTGATCATTCTCACATGTACATAAAATACCATAGATTATAATGTTCTCAACCAGATGGTTGCAGAAGCAACTTTTTTTTTTTACTATCCCAGTCTTTATAGATGGAGGAGACATTGGACATGGGGTGACAGGGTCATGTGTTTCTGTAAAGTGAACACTTTGAGCGTGACAGCTTTGATGTCAAAATTTATTGTGTTGAAGGTAGAGGTGACACTTCAATTTAACTCCTCCACCTTTATCACTTTAAGGCAGTATAGAAACATTAGATACGTGGTTTATGACAGATTTTAAGTGTTACTGATGTATAATTTTAGCAACTAGAACTTCTTTTGTGGGCAGCTGTAAGTGGAGGCTTGTGTCTGAACTGAAAATGAATGACAATATTGTAGAACACAGTTGTAATAGGCTACTAGAAAATTTGCCCTACAGGAGAAGTTATAATTGTTGTACATTAATAGATAAGTGTACCTATATCTATATTATATCATTATCATGCTTTGAGGCGATATATTGTCTTAGGTTTTGCATATCTTTATATCGTGATATGGCTCATAGGTGTTGCCTTTATCTGTTTTTAAAGGCTGCAATCCAATATAAAACTCAACAGTCCTGTATCACTCTAAATTTTAAACCACCCTCAAATGCGTAACCATGATTTAAGCTCACCTGATATTTTTTCATCAAGATCTATGCATTATTTCCTGAGAAATTAACAAAAATGTTGACTCCTTATCTTGCAATGTGAAAGAAAGTGAGAAAAAATCTCTTGAACCAGATCCACACCTAAAGTTAATGGCGTCTATTCTGAGACGAGACTCATCCTTCATCCAAGTTTCGCGGAAATCTGTGCTGCAGTTTTTGTGTAATGCTGCTGACAAACCAACCAACAAACAGACGGACATGGGTGAAAACATAACCTCCTTGGCGGAGGTAATTATGAGAGCTTTCGCACACATCCAAATGGCACAGTGTGGACAGCCCATTTCTGCCTTTGGGTGGGTGATCTGGCCAAAAAAATAATATCACAATCTATTTAATTGCAATCACAAGCCAAAATCTAAATTTGATCTTTTTTCTGGATTTTGGAATACTCTGTATAGCCTATGAATTTCTCCAGTCGCACCATTAAACCACAATAATGCATTAAAGATCTTATTGGCACAAGCTCCACATCCGCCATGCCACTAGCTATAACTCACATTGCATTATTAAGTACGAGCCATATTTCGTCCAATCATAGCCAACCATAGCCGTCTAGTTGGCTACATCATTCTATGGCATGTTCATGTCGTGTGAATCTGCTAGTCAATGAGGTAATGAGATGTTTAGAAACAAGTACAAGGATATTAAATCCTGCAATCGCCACAATTCACAGAGCAGCCACAATTTAATATCATCAGATCGCCCACCCCATTTGTTGTTGTACTATAGGTGACAGTATTTTGACTAGTATACAAATTGTGCAGAAATATGTAATTAGTTAGGTTGTTTTACTGTTCAAAGATGCATACAAGAACAGCTGGCGGTCTGAATTTTGCCTAATATCACATAAAAATCAAATAATCCTACCATGTTCCCTCCGCTGCTGTTTACATCTCGTCTACATCTGTTAAATTCCAGGAATTAGAGGGAGCTTTCTTGCTACTACAAATGTCTCTAACTTAAAAGCTTTGTCTGCCTCTTATTCAGTGACATTTTTTGATCTAACCAAAATAGATTATACTTCCAAGTCTGAAGGGAGTGAGATCCATACTTGCGCAATCATATGACTGAAAAACAAAAACTCATGTTCTTTAAAAGATGAAAAGAGAACAGCGTCAAGTCAGTATGCCAATCTTTAGAAGAAGCCTTACTGTAGATTGTTCTCTCAGAAGTCTCCATGATATTACTTTGTTTATTCTCTGCTGGTGGTTTGCAACAGATCAGGAAATTGGCGTCTCCTGTGGCAGCCACTTTTGTTTCCACTTATACCCTCTTGCTATCGCTCTCTCTTTAGGACAGGGCTGAATCCCGCTTTCTGGAACAAAACTGCTGAGAGTGCACCTGTACATGATGGTATAAAATGTTACTGTGAAGTCATCAGCTGCAGTCAAGCAGACCAAGGGAATGCAGTTATTTGTTATTTTTGTTGCCCCATTCTAATGAAATATAAAAAAGATTAATGCATTTCATTGGTATTCTTATTGCTTTTCTGCTTGTGGCACCAGATTGACAGCTGAGAGAGATTTGTCTGCATGTGCATGGGGATCTATTAGCCGGGTTTTGATAAGAGTGTGAGGGATTATTTCACCTACTGACAGCTGTTACTTGTGCACAGAATTTATAGTGGTAACTCAGAAAATCTGTTGTAAATTTGTTTCCGGGCCTCATTGCCTGACTGTCCTTGAGTCCAGATTTTGTGCAACTTGGGGTTGCTTGAAATGCTTTCAGTAGATAAAAAAGGGCTATCAATCAGCTCGAGGCATTCAGGAAGTTTAGATGAAGTGGAGAGGCCAACTGGAATATTGACTGAGCCTCTGCAAACAACATAGGTATTAAAACACTTGTGTTGAATCTTTTAATGTCTCTCCCTGGCTAAAGGTTTCCTGGTGCCTGGAAATATCATCCGGTGTTGAATGAGATAGTGCGACAGTTGCTGAGCTGACACCAAGCTGAAGTTTAAAAGGTCATGTGTGTAGTCTGACTGAGGTTTGTTTATCCTGTCTGACTAAATGAACAGCTGATAGGGAGGAGAAAGGGTGGGCTGAGCTCATTATTAATGCATACAGGTTTCGCAGGGGCATTATTAACACCATAGCCGGTCCCCACACATATTAATGCAGCTGTGAGGTGCCAAAGAAAAATTAAATACACTATGTATTATTTTTTTCTGCTCATGATTTTAGCAGAGGTGTGTTTGATGGGGACATTTCAGCACATTTTACTTAATAGCATAATGGTCTTGATTTAAAGCCAAATGCAAAGTATGAACAAGGGGTGAGCTAGATGCTCTGATTTTACGAGTACTCATAACAATTAATATGCTTTTTCTGGACATAATACTTTATTTTGTTGCTCTATCAGCCTAACCATCATGATAAATTTTAACTGACAATATAAGACATAAACAGTGTTGACATAGTAATCACATAGCTTTTCTGAGTCAAGCTAGTCTGAAAAATCAAGACTAAATTAGGGCTCACACTTGATTAATAAATCATACGGCCCATAAAATGTCAGAGAATAATAAAGTATTCCCATCACAGTCCAAGGTGACGTCTTTGAATAGCTTTTTTTGTTCAACCAAAAGCCCCAAAACCCAAAGATATTCAGTATACCATTATACAAAACTAAGACAACTAGCTGTTGGTCAAGTAATTAATTAATCAACTAATCATTTCAGCTCAACATTCAATTGCCGTTTAATTGTCACCTTATTGTTGAGCCTTACACTGTGGTCACGTTAGTCATTCTTTTGCCTGGTAGTGACATATCCGTCCATCAATGTCATTTTATGTCGGCACAAAAGATGCATTAGCAGTTGCTGTGAGCACTTAACTTTACATTTGTTGTGTTGCTTAAAGAAATATTCCAATTTGTTTGTATTTTAAAACAAAGCAGGATGTATTCCTACACCTTACCACGTAGCTTTTGTGCCTAAACATAACCAAACCACGACTGGCAATACAAAACATAATGTTGCGTGACAAAAAGGGGGGAGTTTAATGAGATTCACCCAAAACTAAATGGTGCTTTACTATTTTTATTACAAACAGAGCTTCACTGACTTGTAAAATTGTGTTTTAAAGTGGCACAACTCAAACGAAATTATTTGTCTCTTGCTGTTGACTGCAGCACTTATTTTTTTCTGAGAGAAGGTAATCGGAAAACAAGTGATTTCGCCTCTGTATTGCAGTGGAAAGTAGGTATGGGTTTCGAGGGTACTGTACAGAATTTGTCATTCTGGTGTAGGAGTGCAGCAATGTAGAGGGGAGGAGGGTTGCAGAAGTCTCCTTGTGTTTTATTTACATCAGGCGTGTTGTGTCTCTGCCAGACAATCACCTCCTGTTTTCTCTGGACTTGTCACAAGCACTGAAGCGTGGCTCTCTAATACAGATACAGATATGAATATTATCTGCTCGGCTGAGGCATGTAGCATTAACACAGGGGAGGGGAACATTAATTAATTATCAGTCACCTCATTATACTTCTGATGATAGGTTAAAGTTTTGAGCAGAGAAGTTTCATAGTGCCCGAGGTCAATTAATTCTGTTAGAGGCCAGAGAGAAAAGAGTCCAGCAGCAAACTCAGGGGAGCAAGAGTGGAAATGAAAGAATTGATCTCTGTCGCAGTTTTCATGATCTTTTGCCTGTTCGGAGCTTTGGACGATGCTAAAAGGTCAAATTCAGCCGGGGTGCGTTCAAGAAAAGACCCGGCAAAGCAAATAAATATTTGTGTGTACATACAGACTCACACTAAAACACATTCCCATGCATGCACTTATCTGCCCACTCATTTGTACACAGAGAGGCACAGACAAATGCACAACCTGGCCTCCCACACATATATGCATGCAGAAGTCACATCACATGCACAAACACACACATACCATGAAACCTGTCACGTCCTGAGCATTTGTATTAAAATCCAACCTGCCTTTCAAGTCTGCATCAGAGAGTTTTGAACCTTCACTTCTTTCTCCCTTGCAGTTAAAAGGAAGCTCGGCTGGTCTAAGCAAAATAAAAGAGAGAAGCAATTTAGCATTCAGGCCTTTACTGTCATTATCTCCTCTAATTATTTTATGAGGCTTTGTTGATGCTCATGTGTGCATGAATGACAGAGGTTACAGGATGTTTGAAATAAACGCTTTGATGATTCAAGTTGGTTATATTTGAGCCCAGTTCAAAAGCATGAACTCTGCTCAAGGGAGCATTTTGTGAGCATCTTGTGAGAAGCACAACGATTTTCTTTTTGAACACCATCTAGGCAAATTGCTGTTATTATTCAACTGGCTTTGACAAAATCTCTGTGCCCAGGGACATCATGTTCCTATATATTCCCACAGTCAATTTGAATGCCATAGCTCTATATTTAATGCTTTTATGTAGCTTATTAAGATACATAACTGACAAAAACACAATATGTCTTGATTTGGTAAATGGTGCTCATGCAGTAATAGGTCCCAGCTGACTACCTTTGTACTGAATATGAAGCAACTGGCATCTTATTCTGATTGGGCCCCCATTTATCATTTTGCTGCTTGTCCTATGTATTGACAGAAGGTGGGTCCTGATGAAACATCAGGATTTTCTGCTTCTTGTTCGCAGTGATGTTATCTTCCCTGGCTAAATTGAAATATTCTGAAGATGTCTATATGCAGTTTGGAAACCACAAAAACAAGCCCGAGGGTTATGGCCAAAATAAGAAACACATTTAACATCTCAAGGAATATTACATAACAAAAGGAGGCAAACTGAAATTAAACTTGATTTTTGCTACGATACACTGTACTGTATATATTTGTATTTCTTCCTCTTTCTCTGTATCCTCATATACATGTGTACCCTTGCTGTCAGTTTTTGCCTATACTGATTTTGCCAAAATTATAATCACTTTAAAGAAGGATTAATGGCTTCGACTGATGATGTTGGCACTATAATTTCATTGGTGCAACATCTGTGCGGGAGGGTGGGCCTACTGATTGTTATATTGCTTCAATCTGTCCACAAAGGCAGTTACCGGGCTAGGGACTGACTGTCTGGTCATGTGCCATCACCACAACTGGATCCATGAAAGAAATTGTTTGCTAGAGCTCTCTCCTTTGTATGATGTGAGAGGACAGCCCGCTCGGCAGGATAAAATGTTGGCAGTTAATGATTCTGCAAACCACTGATATGCTCACAGTTGTACGTGTCATAGGTCTACCCAACATATTGACATTTCTACAATATGTGTCATACCATGTTCGCATTACATGTTATTACCTGAGAAGTCGGGACATCTCAAGCTATGTATATGGCAACCAAAACAGGTATTTTAAGCTAAAACATTATCTTTTCCTAACCCTAACCAAGTGGTTCTTGTTTCCAAACCCAACCAGATCATAAGCATTATGTTGTGACAACATAAAATAGAAAACTAACCTAAAGAAACATAAAGTTGCAACATGGAGAATTGTAATGATTCAACATATCCATGGTTTTCAGCAGCGTACAATGCATTTATTTGGGCGATTAGGTATGGGAGGAACAAAGTACCAAGTGTACAGGAACTCAGCGCTAACGTTAGTCAGCTAGGCTAACTAACTTCTACTTTCTAAGTGGAAAACAAACACAATGGATCCTCCCAAATATCGCATGTTGTAAAGGGACAGACAGCTGAAAAGGCTAACAGTATATAGAAGGGTCAAAAACAGCTTGCATTAACCTTCGTAGTCCAGATATTATGTCAAACTTGAGTCAGTAGTGTGAGATGAAAGTTGACAGTGCGTCTGCTACCAACTCCGGCTCGCAGTTGTCAGTCAACAGCTGTCAAGGGAGACACCTCAGAGGACCCGAGGTTTATACAGTTATACAGTTTAAAATTTCCAAATTCAGTTTCATGCTCTTTGGAAGAATACATAACAAAGCTGCGGTTTTATTGTGTTTTATGTTTCCCCACATCAAAAGTTAGGTGAGTTCAAATATCAGTTCAACTTTGACATTAAAGGCAGGCAAAAAATATAAAAAAGTAAATTATTTCTAAGTAAAATCTGAAATCATTCTTCAACTTTAAAGTTTAAGCAGAGCAGAGGGACAGTTTGATCTACTTTTTGAGGCCGCTCAGACATTTTGAGATTTTCAAACATGTTTGATTTTGTCAGTGGAAAATCTACAATGCTCTTCTTGCACAGTGAGGCAACACTTAAAAGGAGGACGGTGGGCAACAACTGGGAGTGAGAAGACGCTCTGCAGCATTACGAACATCAGAAAAGGCGCAGTGCAGCCAGCTGATTTGATTGGACTTAATTATTTTGGCTTTATAATTTACCTCCAGCTCTCTGCAGAACAAACACAGCACATGCAGCTCACATCTCCTTAACCATTCTGTCCCCCACATGTGGCATGTAGCCCGTCACTCTTCTTTATTGTGTCTTCTTCTCCCAAATCAGTCAATGCTGTGAGCTGCTTCCTTCTCAAGCTGCATTTTAATAAAGTGTGGCAGAAAAAAACAGTCACATTTTGTATTTATTTTGACAAGAGTATAGTGCAGTGTATCAAGTCCCTTCGCAACTATATCCAAGTAGCCTACAAAATCACATTTTATGACCCACTTTTGTGATGCTACTGGTAGATTTAGTAGTGTTTGGTACTTGGTAGTGTGCTTTTACCTTAATTTGAATCTGACTTCAACATCTTGTAGCACAAACTGAGCCCACCCAAGTGGAGAACGGCAGCTGTATCTGCCATCTCAGCTTATCAGAATTATTTCCTCATCAGCCATTTGTTGCTGTAATAAATCCACATAAATAATCTTGATTCAGTGTACTGAAGCCTGTTGGAAATAAACCAGGACTTGTTTGTTTTACTGCTTCTTCCCTTCTCTTTCCTTTCCTTTTGATCCCCTCTCTCTCTGGATATTTTGTTTTTCTACTTCAGAGCGTACCTAGTTGTTTAAGCATGGATTAAGCTTGGGAAGGAAGTGCACCCATTGGTGTCAGCAGGGAGTCTGTATATATTTTTTTATTTCTACACTCAAAATGTGCTTTAACCCAAGGCTCATTTGTTGATATTTTGTTGCGTTTCCACACTGTTTCCAAAGTTTCACCCAAGGGGCTGGAAGCTTGAGTTCCCTGTGGCGTGGTGTTTGATTGATGCAGCCTCTCTCCGTGTATGTGATGTGTTCACTGATGCGGTGGTGATGGAAGGAGATACCCCTGCTGAAGCTGATCTAGTGAGCAGCTGGCCCATGTTCCACACTCACACAGTCGCTTCGCAGTTGTTTCCCATCACATTCTTCCTCATTATGACTTGAGGGCTTGTTTTGGTGGCTTTGCTTTAGGGAAATGGTAGGATTTACTGAGCCGTTTTACACCCCAGGTTAGTCTTTGATGATACCCCACTAGAATTTAGGTGCACATTTAAGAAAGTTAAAGTCAGAGAGTTTACAGAATAAAGATGTCATTCCTCCTGCAGCCGTACTCATTACTGCACACCTGGATTTGACGTGTTAATAGATGCAGAATTGGAGCATGTACTGTAGTTTTGTGTTCAGATAGTAAATTCCATTTGGATCCAGTTTTCAGTCAGTCGAGGCAACAAAGAACCCTGACTATGCTGCCGTGATTCTGGATAGCATACCAGCACTCCACAAGCATAAGAGGCGTGATCTGTAACACAGTGTTTATCATGAAATTTTGTAAATGCATTGGGAAGCGCTTTCTAAACAATATCGTAACATGGCAATAACAATTATTCACCGTCCCTGTTAGACATCTTCAGTATGTTTCTCTCCTTGGCGCTATCTGCTAACTGCTGCTAGCTGGGTCACACACACACTGTAACACCGCATCAAAACGACACACCACCTCCTGTCCTGCCGCCTCACCAACCGACTCTTTTTACACAGACATCAATTCGATAGTGGCAGATGAAAACATCAGACTTTTTTGGTGGAGTGATGAGGGGCCTTTAACAAACTGAAACCAACATTAATGCCATATTTCCACCATGTTTTCTACATCGGTTGCACAGTTTGAGATTTAACCGATGCTCCATTAATAGTCATTTCGATGCGCCTCACTGGAGAATTAGCACCACCGGCTGTTGATCTTGTCAAACCAACTCCTACTAATCACATAATGGCAGTGAATAACACAAGTAAACTGTACGGCAACACCTCTCAAGAAAATCACAGCAATGCCAGGAGAATTTCACTTTTAGACTCTCACTCATGTCATCCCAAAACTTTAGATTTCTCATCAGAACAGTTCTGCATGGGGATCTCCAGTATTTGGAGCATGTAGCTATCGAGAAATAAGGTTTAGGTGTAAGTACATAGGCTCTGTCAATGTGTCAGATACATATTTCGTCAGTGTATCTTATATAATGCTGCTCATCTCATATACTGCCTCCTAAGCTAACAAACGGTTGTTATAGATCATCTGGTTCTAGGAGTGGGTGGAAAAGCTGAACCAAATTAGATTTTGTAGAAAAATGTTTCCCCTCCGCTGCAGAGTTCGTGTTTTCCAGGTCAAGGTGGTTGTACAGTAATATGTCTACCTTGTAGTAGAATACAGTTTGACCACCAGTAATACTGGAAATCAAAGATTCTAACTTGAAGTTCACAGTAAGCAAAGGTGTTTTCAGAATGAATGTTTTTCTTCAGTGATCCTTTAATACCTCAAAAATCTTCAACTGAGAAGCTCACTGACTCAATACATTTTAGTTGAACCTCACTGTGACAGTTATATCTATATCTATGTCTATATTTTGCAATGTGGAACTGCACCTCTGGCATGACATGAGGCTGACTTTGAAGGCTTGGCAAGTGTTTGTTTGGATTTGCATCCAGATGAGCTTTACATTTAACATCTTTATGTACGACGTGGCAGGACTATCAGTTCTATCCAGAAAGTGAACCCAGAATGCTCAAAAATCCAGGTACTGTAAGGCCACCTTCTTTATCTGTTTACATCTCCACATTGGTGTGACATTGTAAAATCTCCTGGTCGCATTCCATGGCATTCAGCTTCAACTGTGACTGTTAGTGTAACTAATGCAAACTCCTCTGTCCTCAGGGTAAAGAAAAGAGTATTGCAGCTGAGAGGATCAGGGCTTTGGACAGCTGCTATTGAGTTTGTTTCATTTTAGAGTCAGCTGTGTGAGGTAAAATGGTTCATAAAACTGAAGCTATGATTTGCAGGGTTATCCTTTAAAAAGTGCATTTGAATGTCTGTGATAAGTGCTTTGCCCTGCCAATTTTTGCAGTGTTTTGTTTACATTGTTAACATAACTTAAAATTATCTATCTGCCTTGTGGAAATTCTACAGATTCCTCTCAGAGATTCTGATGTGCTTTTTCACTGATACCGTTTTAATTGGGGAAAGATCTGAAACTCTGAAAAAGAGCAGCTCAATAGAGCTGGAATCAGATAAAGAGGAACTGCTGAGTGCATCATCCTTAAAAAGTTCTTAAATGTATAGAAGTAGTCACTAAACACAAGCAGTGTTTACAATAAAAAATAAATTAGGGTTGTACAAACATAATTTTCAATATAAGTATTGTTGTATATTCAGATAAAGGGACGCTACCCGGCCCTAGCCATGCCCCATCCCACTAACTAATTAATTTTTCATCGTTGCATTATAGAAAGAGATGATAAACAAAATGTCACAAAAAATAAATAGGAACATAGCAAGGAAATAAAAAAACAATACAAAGGACATTGCTTAATCAAATGCTGTCCATTTTAATGTATTACATGAGGCAGTGTAGTGCAGGAATGAAGATGGAGCTTCAGGGTGGGATGCCAGAGTGAGAGGGATGTTTTGTTTGCTTCTAAAAAAGGTGGAGAATCCGTGACGGCACCGTGAAAAATACCAATTTATAATCATGCAGAATGTTCATGATCGTCCTCATTTGCATGTCAAGACCTGTATTTGTGCATCAGCTTCATTGCCCTGGAAGGTGCATTGAGTCATCCTCCTCCTCACTGGTATTTTTTCCCGCAGCATAATTTAACTCAAACACCTGATCAACAGACTCCTGTTCAACAGCTTTAGAGATTACCTTGTACACAGCGTATGATTCAGCACTCATCAGCCCAGAAAATAAGTAGATTGACTGTGAATGTGCTCTCTGAGGACTGGCTCATGAAAGCGCTGGTTAGTCACATGTTGTTATGGTTTGACAAGTGATTTCTCCCCTGGTAGCCACCTGTAAATCTTTACTCTATAGTTGGTTGTCACATAGGCTGATTATCATCCATGGGGTAAGCCAAGGCTCCATTATGTAATTGCCATCTTCAGTGAATATGAAATGTTTTACCTTTCTTTGTTCCACAGTTCCTTTCAAATTTAGATGTATATATTACCAAGAAATCTATAGTATAGTACAGTTCTCAAAAGCCCTGCTACTCATGACCATTTAGAGTTTAGAATAGCTGTCAGTTAATGCATAATGAATGGTTGCTTCACCTTTTCCCTCTCTCTCAGTAGCTTTACTAACAGCTCTTTAGAAAAAAAAATAGAAAGAATTGCCTCACCGTGTTAAATCTGACCTCCTGCTTGGGAATCTATTAAATGTTGCTTATAACCCAGAACTGAACTACTTTTATTAGAGCGCCAGCCTGGCCATCTGACATTGTACTGTCCCCTGAGTGAAAAGAAACCTGTGATCCAGTACTGAGCCATCGTTGATGGAGCTGTTTTAGTCTTTCCTATGGCTGCAGCTAATATTTTCTTATAACCAATTAGTCTGATTAATCCAGTAATTGGAAAATAATCAACATTTAGTCTTTGAAAATGTCAAAAAATATTGAAAAATGCCCATTACAGTCTCCCATAGCCCAGGGTCTTAATTTACTTTTCATATTAACACCGGATCAAATTGCTACGTGTAACTTTGTTGTTTTTGTTTAGTCGAGGGGTTCTTAATGTATTGATGACTTGGTGCCAATTTAGAGAGGCAGCATATGTTTGAGGGCCTCGCAGGAAAATCCATCAACTTGTAAGATTTGTGACTGGTCTCATAAAGGCATTTAACACTAAATTCCTTGAGCCCCAAATTGACCTGTTTGCAGATAAGGCAGATCATTTCATATGTCCCCCGAGGTCTGACATAATAAGAGTTGATTTATTTTCCTGAAACTTCCATCGTGGCCCTGCCATCTCACTTACTCATTAAACTGTAGAGTTGTCCACCGAAATAAAGCACTGGCATTTAAGACAGAATGCAATACCCACTAAACACTCGAGGTGCCACTAGTTGCCATACAACCAGTAGCTTTCTACAAGATGCCATTTCTAACCTGACTGACGCTTGTAAGTGAGAGCGCAGTTGGATACAGCAGCTGACTAGTGCATTGAACGTAGGTTATTGAAAGTGTCGAGACCTGCCCTATTCTGCCTCTGACTGGCTTTTTTCACAATGAAACTACACCCACTTACATGTGACGAAAGCCTCAACGGATTTGTGTTCCTGGTACTCCGTGCGAAGTACATCACCTTTTTCAGTGGGAGAAGGCAAGAAAAGAGTTCGTATGATAGCCACCTTTTCACTGTGAAAAAAATAAAGAACACATCTGACAGAGAATTTCGTGGCACAGGTTAACCGATTGACAACAAGAGTAAGGAAGATCGGTGGGGCCCGTGCCCACAGCTGAGTGCCTGTTCTTGGCTGTTCTCCTGTGTTTGCTCTGGACAACCAGAGGGAGGGAAGGAGGTCAGTTGCCAACCAGGGTGCATCTTGCAAGACAAGAAGTGGAATCCATAATATTGTGCCCAGCACAGAACGAAAGGGAAAGTTAGAGACTAGCTGATGAACACAGCTAGGTTGCTCCATGTCCGCAGGAAGTGTGAATAGGTAGGCAACTGTTTGCTTACTTTTTTTATTTTTTTTTTACTCTTTTTAAAAATCTGTCTTAATTTTCTGATTCACTTGAACCAATTCTTTGTACTGCATAAAAAGTCCAAAGCAGGAACTTGATATTTATATAGTATGACATCAGGTCCAAAGCCATTAGCTCCACATTAGTAGTACATTGAATTACTTGTTAAGAGCTTTGCAATCAAATCAGAGAGTGTGGCTCAGTGGATAATTCCAGAAACGTATGTCTGCAGCAAAGATTGAAGGCACCAGCACGTCCTGTCTTAAGATTTCTGCTCCACTGAAGCAGGACTTTTGCTTTTCTGTAGACACACCTTAAACCTTGTCTCGTTCTGCTCTAGCCTAAAGAAAAATAAATGAAATTCTCCTTTTTTTTTTTTTTGGCATGACTCAAAATGTTAAATTTCAACATTTAATTAAACTAGACCTGATTAAACCACTGCTCTCCCTCAATACAAGGGAACAAATGGATGCGCCATATTAGGTTGTATCAGAAAATGTGCTCCCATTCTTTGCTGAACCTTCAATCATGAATGCTGAGAGAGTCGGCAAGACGCGACGAGACCAGCCTCATAATTAGGAAGGGCTCAAAAAACAGTTTCACTGGTGCTGCTGAAATAATGAGTGTAATGAGGTTTAAATAACAGCAATGCCTTCCATAGTATTTTTCCTGCATATATTTACATAGGTATGTACTGAAATATATTCAATTTGTGTATCTTTATTGAGTATGCAAAGGCCAAAGCGTCACAGTTGTACTGAGCTGAAACCTCAGGATATAGAAGTGGCTCATTATTAAGTGAAAGCTCAAGGAAGGTTTTACTGATGACAGAAGCGAGATATTTTTATTTCAGCCCCAACAATGTCAGATTTAAACATTTATTCCCCTCCTTTTGTTTGTTTGTGATATGAAGAGTATGTCTTATTGCTTACTGTATATGCAAAGAAGCAAAATCACATTTGCCAGCTACAGTGCTCTACAGAGGATTTATTACAGATTATCAACTGATTCTTGTTGATTTACATAAAATGTAATCTCCTATATATCAAGTGGATTTGGATCAGCACTTCACATCCTATATGAATTGAGCCAGCGCTTTTGAGTCTTTCCTAAACTAATCCTTCACTCTTGGCTTTTGTAATGACCTTTTTGCTCTTGACATTACAGAATGTAATGAGAATTATCACAATGCCTTTGAGAAAACACGCAGATAAATCCAGACAGAAGAAATTGGAGAAAGAAAGTAAAGCGTCATTTGGAGATACTTCACTAAACCGTTATGAAGCCAAATGGGATATGTAAGACTGTATGATATGGTGGAAATATCACAAACCTCCTGAAACACATAAACATCATACCCATAAAACGGCATGATTCAACATAACAGTCAGAGAAGAGGGAGAGAAAGCAGCCAAATGTCTCTGCATCAGGTGCCAGAGTGAGACAGAGTTCTCTGATGAAGCCTTTCAGAGAGTCGGCCATTATCCAGGTACACAGACAGAAGTGACAGTTCAGGCTTAAGTGGACAACTATTCAAACAGTCGGCTTTCTTCTTTCTGCAGTGTGCCCGTGTCACCGTATTTTAATTTTGTGAAATGAAAAAAAACATAAGGTAGAGACTTCTCACTGTCTTTAAAGCAGCTAATATGTGATGGCATAACGAAATGTAGGATGTTAAAACTTTAAGCAATTATCTGAGTAGAGTTTATGAATGATTTGTAGCCAAAAAAATATAGATTAACACAATGTGTTTCTTTTAGCTTCACAGTCTTTGATGGAGTTTGCCTATTATGTGTAACTAGATGTCTCGACTAATAACACAACAAAAGGAGGGAGTTCAGGCTCAGTGAAGGAAGCAGAAAAGCATTAGTACAATTTATGAATAGCCTGCAGTAAAAGGCACCTAACCTTTGCACTCAATATAAGGAATGTACTATTTGTTGCCTCCAGCTGTGGTCTGAGTCTGCTGTGTTTTGTTTTTTTTAATTCACCCAATGAGAGAGTAGGGAATTCTACAGTTACTGATGTGTGATATTGCTGGTAATATGGTTTTGATGCATTAACAGACTTCTTTGGCACTGTCAACTTGCACAGGGGCAACCTTAAAACCCTGTTAGCTACCAATTAGTTTGTAAGATCCACTCTGCTGATTTGTGTGTTTTATGATACTCCGCCTTACAGACAGATATATGTTTTTTCGAGTAAATTACTGTCCCTTTATTACACCATCAATTGATCCGTGTTCCCGTCAATAGTCATGAGCTAATTGCGAAGACAGTTTTTGTTGCCCTTTTTCAGATAAAATCAAGTTATTTTTTTGTCACAAGAAAATCTGCGAAACAATCCCCCCAAAACATCCCCCCATCAATACATATAAAACCTGAAATCAGCCCACAGTGGTGCAGAGAATTCTCTTTCACTCTTCTTCATATCACATATCATCTGTGGCTGTCATCCATACTGTACCTCACAGAACCGCAGTTACATACAGTATGTTACTCTTGTTGGGTGTTGTAGTTTGAAGACATCGAGTGCGCTGTTCACCGTAGTTGCTTGCAGTTGTGGTTGAGATTGCTCTGAATTAGCTTTTTTAAAATACACATGAAGAGGCACAATCAATCTCAATGGTTGGTTGCTAGGTTACTCTGTAATGACGTGTTTGATTAAAAAAAACATGAAGGATACCAGCTTTTATTTCCTCTCATATTTCACCCATTGTTTTCATTTGTCAGTCATACATACAACAAGCCAGTGGCTTCTCCATTTTATGTTATGGTGAGAATGAGAGATCAGTTCTGCTAACTGTCTGGTATCGGTTGGACATTGGTGAGTCATTCATGTTACAATAGAGGTTCAGCAACACGAATTAGGTGATAGGTCAGTTTGAAGGGTCAGCCACACACACACATCTTTGCTATTGGTTGTGGCTGCGACTTCGGCACTCAAAAGTTCACCAACGCAAAGCCGAGATGTGAATTTTCTTCGCCAACAGATGAAATGTTTTACAGATAAAAATGGCAAAAAAAAAAACTGTGGCTGTCCAGCTTACTTGCAGAGAAAGTCCGCTCAAACACGATCTAAAAACGTCAGATCACCCAGTTCTTCTCTAACTATGCCAACAATCTGCACCAGATACCATCCATTGAATTGGTATGCATTTGAAGAAATGCTGGAGAAGTGGGAGTCATGAAGAAGTTCAGTGAGATGGATACCTTGTGTTTGATATTTAATCAACAAACACAAGTTAATTGTTGGTCTTATGAGACTTTTCTCTGTCAGAGTCATGCAATTACACAATCGTGACAAGTTATCTACCAACATGATACAATCCATCCATTTCCAGGTGGGGATGATCATACTGTTAACCGTAATTAAGCTAATGATGACAAGATTAGATGCTCATTATACGCATGCCTGGAGAAATGAGAGATAACAGCATAAACTTGATAAGCTCAGGAGATGAAAAGGCGAGAACTGGCAGTTTATGGCAAAGAGAAGGAGCAATGAAAAGTGTGCTGTCAATTTAATGAATCATGAATTTTGCATAATCACTTAGTGAAGGAAGTGTTATCGACAAGGGGGAACATTCCTCCTTATGAATATCTAATCTACCTCGTTTTGAGAATTAATAGGTCGCAAAAAAAGACTAAATACTTCAAATGAATTGTTTATATCTACAAATGTTTTCATTTTGTTGCAATGTTGAACGTGCAAACATATTTAACTCATCATGTGACACACTCAACCCTCTGTGGATTTCTGCTGCACCAGCAACAGTTGTGCTTTTACTAACAACCTTCGATCGGTGTGTGCAGAAAAATATAATGCACTCTGTCTCCGTGCTACAAGTGCTTCTCTTTGAAGCTTAATTATCTCTTTTCAAATGTAGCCTTTGTGCACTGTCAAAAGTGGTCACTGGGGCCAAAGTCATTAAAAAATTACTACTCATCCATACATGTTTTGAATGAAGTACCTGTATTCTTCGCAATCATATTTTCAATTTATATCTAAATAGACCAGCACAGCAAAATGCTCCTACCCCCCTTTGCTGAGAAAAACCTTTAGAAACAACCCTAGTAAATCTTCTCCAAGGGTCCCTGCACTATGCTGCTTTAAATTCCCAACCTGCCCATCGACATGTTTCTATAAATAGCCTGCTCGGTTTTATTACCGCGCCTTTACACTGATGGCAGGATGGCAAAACTACTCGACACGGGCGCATACCTCCCTTACAATTGATAACAAGAAGTGCCTCATGGTAATTAGCTAACTGCCTCATCAGGCTTTCCTTCGGAAGGGAGGTATACAGCAAATGAGTTCAGTCATGCACAGATATTCAGTGCATTTTATGAGAACCTGATTTGCTGGGAAACACAGAACGGCGCAAGCTTAACCTATTGTTCTCGACATTGGGTGATATTGAGTTTTTCCTCAACATGTAGCATTATCAGTTAAAAAATCACTAGTAAAATGATTTCTTTCTTGAATGTGTAAACAGATAATACTACAGACAGTGTTATTTTTAAAAATTTGTGTAGTTGTTTGTATATTTTAAGGCTACACAATGCACATCAGGTATGTTCTGATTTTACTGAGATGTTTACGTTTTTTAAAGAGTTTAATCCTTTTCATTTATTGCTTTTCAGTGTCCGAAGAAATGAAAGAAAAGAAACATGGGGATGCTATGATTATACTCAGTCTCCCGGAGCAATCACGATGTAGACATGTGTTCAATAGAATGAGTGGTTTGCCTCAGGCACTTGATTGTATTGTTTCCTTTCAATTGATTTGGGGGGAAAATCAAAAGGCACCATATGTGTGGGCTCGAGGATAAAAACGACACACACACACCAGATGCAGCAGAGCTTTTATACTCCAAAACAGAGGAGGCATAAGGAATAAGCTTGTTTAACCCCTATGTTACCATAGAAAACAGCACCTTGTGGGGTGAGAACTGTGTGAAAATTAGTATTTGTGCCTAAGTGTGGGCTTTTCTCTATGGTAGGCACAAATCACAGAACACATCTTGATCATCGTCATGAGCTTCTATGGTATCATATCTGCATTTAAGGTGAATACTCACTCAGTTGCTTGAAGCCATACTCTGCACTGTATTCATGTTAATGGTTGGAAGTAGACAAGTTGCAAACATCTATTTTTACCCTGTGGGCAAATCTGAATCAGTTGTGTTCACCGTTTGCATGTATGAATTTACTTTACATAGTGACTGCGGCAGTAAATGAGACCCCAGCCTGACACTCCATGCCCACACACGTTGCTGTGTGTGTAGGAGGGGGATTGGATGACAAGTCCAGGATATACTGTATAGTGCTTGACTCAAGCTCACTTGGTATTCCAGTGTATTTCAAAAGCCACATAATTCACACAGAAAGGCAGTTTTCATGGCAAGACCCGCCACGTACAGCTTATAGTCTACGATGGCGTTTCACGTTGCATTGTAATGCATGAATAATACCCTCTTCTTACGAGCTGTGATAGCTACAACAGCAGCTAGATGGATGAAGAGGTACGTCTTTGTGCTGCATCTATTTGATTCCCCACCCCCCAGAGCTACAAGCAGGAGCCGTCTCCAGCTAATGATCCTTCACAAATTAAAAAGCTGCAGCCCTGAAACCAAAGTCACCCCTTCGCATCCATCAAAATATGCCCATCATTAGACCAGTCCGTATTGAAATAGAGTTAATCCTGTGTTTCTCCTCTCACATCCTCATGACACTCGGCTGCACACAGACTGCATTATTAGTGCGAGGGGACAAAGAGATCTAGAGACCAATTGATCACTAAAATAACAGCCTTTCTCTTCGTTCCTACCGATTGAACATCTTGTTTTGGAAAACGCAGTCTATATACTGTATAGATACCAATGATTATGTGCATAATTGTCTCTTAACCGCCTTGATTACACCGTTAAATCGAAGTAGATTTGAAGTGATGTAGCTAACATACCTCATCAAGACCTCGCTCTGCCCTTTTCCTTATCTCACACTTCACTAGATATGATAAGAGTGTCAGAGAAAATTATAGTCTTTAAATTACCTGTCCTTATAAACATAGATATACAGGACAGATGGCAGCCCATGGCAAAGGCTTTCCTGTCACCCACAGATTTGCCGTAAGAGCATTTATCATGGGTGGACAGACTTGTTTGCCTCCCTGTATGCTATTGGTCATGGAGGCTTGAGAGTAATAGGTGGAAAGCCAAGTCCTCTTCCACTGCCATGTACCAGCAGCTCTCACAGGCACCCAGACCCACTGTAATCTCTCACACGAGTGAACTTAAATTAAATTGAAATTCTCAGGTGTCAGAAATGTATGAGCACCCTCCTGCAACCACTAGTCTCACTACTTATAAGCACTTATTGTGCTTTTTTTGCCCTCAGGCACAAATGTTATATTTTACACAGGGATAAAATTGGCTTCACATTAGATAAATCAGCTTTCACTGACACCTCAGAACAAGATGAATGACGGCCATCATTTATTAATGTTCAGCTGCGCAATCATATGAATATATTTTGTTTGAATTTGGTGGCTTGAGTCATTTTGAAATGATAGTGACTGAATGTGACATCCACGAGAAAGAAAAAATCAAATTTCACAGAACACAGACTTCACAAGTCTCCTTCGAGACCTAATCTGGAGGCTCGGCTCTGCTGAGAGGAGCAGATCTGGACTAGGATAGATAAATAGCTTGTTTGTCTACGATAACAGAATGATTTGCGGCTCCGTAGTTGCTCTATGAAGGAATACACACTGTTTCTGTGTGTCTGCCTCACACATTGTCATTAGGATTCACCAGCACAATATTTATCACTTCATTAGTCTCTTGTTTTCCCACATGTAGGTCTAAGTTGACTCATACGCTGTTAATATGTCATATAGCTCTGTTAGGTGTGTATAATTCTGTTTTCTAGACTGCACACATTGATCTGCTGGCTGTGTCTCTGGTATATGAAAAGTTTACTCAATTGTGCCAGAAAAGTTATCATCCATGCTACATTGCACTGAAAGGCTTACTTTACTAGCTACACCTGTACAATCTAATGCAATCCAGTACAACAGTCCTGCCACATTTTATCAAAGCATTCATTAGTGCCAGCTGCCAGCCGGCTACTTTATTACATTAATTCTTGATTTTAATCAAATTTGATTAAGCAGTTGTGCTTTGTGAATGTGTGCACACGCTCAGTTGAGCGGGTGTGTCCTGCCGAGTAGTGAGCAGAGAGTCTTCCTTCATTGTTGACAAATATTAGCTAAATAATTGATGACTAAACACATTAAGAATTGCATTGATTACACAGACTGAGAACAAACTCATTAATGGGCTACTTTAGAAAACAATAGTGCCAACAACTTGTATTACTTACATTGTGCTTTTACCGCCGACCCAATTACCACAATAAATGTTGGCAATATATGTTTTCAGCGAACCACGGATGTTTTTAAATTTTACTTTTCTTCATGTTTCAACTTTACGTTTCTTGAGGTTGAATTGTCAATTTTATGTTGATGAAGAACATATCATGTTTTGGCTTAAAATACCTGATTTGGTCGCCACAAACGCGGCAGGAGATGTCCTGAGGTCTCGATAAAAACACCTGGTCCTGTCGCCACAAATATAGCTGGAGATGTCCCGAAGTCTCTTCAAAAAGATCTGCTTTTTGTCGCCACAAACACAGCTGGAAATTGTCCCGTATCCTTAAAAATGTCTGGTGACGTCATGCTCACAGATGTTAAAATACAGTTTCGAACAGCGGTCCCTGGCTTAGCAGCTCTGTCGCCTAGCTTAACTCTACCACCATCCCCTCCACCCCATGATATTAAAGTCATGACTTGATGATGCAAAGTGCATGTGATGTGACACATATTGTACAAATGCTGATCAGTGTATGTGATGGAATAGTGGCATTACAATGTGCAGCCAAAACCTTTCTCTGGACAGGCATGCCCCCAGACCACCCTAGCTGGCAATTTCTCCTCCCTGCTTGTGGAAAGCCCTGCACATATTCTACCTTAACGAAGCTTATAACGAACAGTTTCTGAGGAAATCTTTCTCAGGGGTGTTAAAGCAAATGTCTGTTTAATACTGAGGTCGTAGTTAGTGGGGGTGATTTACTGGACTTACTTATGTTGAAATAAGTTTCTATTATAGGTAGACTATGAAACACAGGCTACATCATTAGCATCGTTTAAATACCCTTTGAAAATTTCCTTATAGGAACATCTTTACTTCATAAATCTGAGGTTGTCTCTGTACTTTATAGGGAAGCATTTATGAATATGAATATAAGTTGCTGGATTTCATTTGCCCATTCTTGCCATGTTACAATTTTAACTTTATTTCATTCAGTTTTTATGTTGTTCAATCCCTCTTCTGTTTGTATTGGTGTTTTTATTGATTTTGTTTTTGTCTAATTATTCGTATTCTTATTATATTAATCTATGTGGTGGGTTAAACATTAGAGACATGCAGTCCAACACCACTGCAAACTACAACCATAGTTTAATAACATACTGTACAGCCAGATGAATACATCTCTAACAGTGACAACAATGATAATAATAGTTTTAATTTGAGCTTTTAAGCCTACTTTCCAAACTTAGGAAATTGACAGGACATAAGCAGATTTAAGAATAATTGCAAAGGGTAGAAAACAATAACTGCTGTATAACATATTAAAAAGATTAAACGGATGAAAACAGATAAAACACTGTCTCAGTCCCAGTAGCACTTTTCCACAATACTGCATCCCTGGCTAAATAAACATTGCCACCTGCTGCCAGCCTCTATTAATTGAATCGGGTCACAAAAAAGAGTCTTTTAAACACTTTTTTTACTGTGTCAGAGCTCTGACTGACTTTCCTTCTTGCTGTCACAACCAAATAGATCACTCAATTGACTTGAACGAATGTCAAACATTGAACTTTGGGAGCACAAATCCTTTTAATGCGTGTCTTCAGATATATCAACAAGCATTAGTCATCATAGCTCACGGATCTGTCAGGATGTTTTTCACAGACATACGCAGGCAATGCAGCTGTTTGAATTTTAAAAGTCTCTCTCTGTTGGAGAATCAGGAATGAGGTCTCGAAGACTGTACTACCTGCGGGGTAAGACGTTTTGTGGGGACTGTGTCCGTAGCGAGCGCTTGGTGGATGAGCAGTGGAGTTGCGTAGCAGATAGCTCAGAGGCACACAGGAGAGCTTGTTAAGGAGGCAGCTGAAAAGTATAATGGAAGCTTCTCACTTCACCGTCTGCTAAAGGGCCCAGACAAAATATATATATATCTGTACTGAGAATAGACAAACAGCCAACACAATGGGCCCTGGTGCTGTATGTAAGCCTTCCCTCTGAAAAAGACCATCACATGGCCCTGTAGCAACTGACAGCATGTTTTTGTTTTTGAAGACAGGGAAGCAACACCTCTGCACTGCTGAAATGAAAAATTGCTGTTCACAGTTTACATAGCTTTATGGACAGGTTCTGTACACTTCACCCGGATAGCTGAAAGCCAGAAGAAGCTGTAAAGAAGTGCAGGTAATAACCGGAAAAAAAGTACAGCAGGAGAGGTCGGGCACTGTTGTTTATTCCTCAAGAACGATAGCCAGTTGTCTCTGCGGTGTGTCATCTGTAACGCCTCCAAAGCACATTTCAGCAACATTTTATTAATTGCTGTATGTGTATGAAATTATTCATATGTATAAGCCTTAATGTCCTTGCTTCTGTCCTGCTTGGTTTACCATCAGAACGATTTAGTTAATCCCAGGGGAATTGAAGGAAGTAGGGCTCAGCAGGGTGTTCTCATGGATTAATGTCACAGGTTGTAGCTGAGTGAATGTTTACTTGCCCAATTTAATTGAATTCCTCATGCTTCATACGCAGCCATTTCAGGCCGAAGATAGCCTGATTAGTTAACTCAAGCCTGCAGCCAAGTGACAGTCCTCTGCCACACCAAACGATCGGATGTAATAGGGAAAGATTCTTGCAATCAGTACAAATACAGACTTTAATGCCATTGATTCCCGGGCCGACATATGTGCCTATTTATTTTGTCTCAGCCTAAAGTTGCCTGTCAGATGTACAGAACGAAGGTAATTGGTTTCAGTGTGCTGTTCACACACCAGATTCCCTTCACGGCACAGCTCAGAGGAGGGGACCACACATGAGTTTTCAAAGGTTTATTAAACCAAACACAAAGATAATCTCAAATATGTAAATAAGAAACATCAGAGATGTGTGCAGTGCATGGTTGATTTGGCAAGGCAAGCTTATTTGTGTAGCACTTTTCAAACCATAGAAGAGAAGAACATTTGAAAAGACAATCAAAAGGGAAATAAAAATATATAGGAATATCAAGAAATGAGATCACATTAAATACAATTACTGGTAGACAAGAAATGATGAAAAAGAATAAAAGTTATACCACACTTTCAGTGCAGTAAGAGCAGTAATAAATAACCATACATTTAACACAGGTGATGATGGTGAGTTTTTATATAGATTTGAAAGTGGCTAAGGTTTAGGAACATTTTAGATGGCTTTTCTAACTGACTGCTTACTAAAGATCTACAGGGCCTACTGAGTTTTTATCACGTGCTATAGGGCTGGGCGATGTAGCCTTGCAATGATATTGCAATATTTCTAGGCTATATTGCGATACATGATATATACCCTGATATTTTGAAAACTACTCAAAAGCCCTTGATAAATGCTAGAACCATACAACAAAATGAAATATCACAATATATTTGATAAAAAATACAGTATTATAGGGTTGACTATTGGTACTTTGACAGCATTAACATTAACACAATGAGATTTTTGATGAAAAAAAGCCTGGTAAGTTCAGAAAATGACTTTATTAAATGACACTTTACTGGAATGCAGCCTTTAAAACCAGGAAAAGACAACACACGACATATCATGATGACATATTGTCTCATACACGATTAGGATATTATATCAATACATTGCCCTGCCCTAATGTGTTGATGTGTTTTTTAGGCAGTTAGGGCATTTATCAAATAAATAGTAAATGGACTCATGTTTTTGTAGAGCTTTCCTGGTCTAGCAAACACTCAAGCACTCAACAACACTTGCCACATTCTCCTATTCACACACATTCATACACTGATGGCAGAGGCTGCCAACCAAGGTGCCAACCTTCTCATCAGGAGTAGTACAGGGCTACCTAACCAAAGAGCCCCACAATATTTCTATGCTCATCCATTTTCACACCCATCAGTTCAGTATCATCACCATGCAGCTGTAGCTGGGGTTTGAGCCACTGACCCTCCCATTAGTGGACGACCTGCTTTGACCTGCTTCTGAGCCACTATCGCCCAAATGATATTAACTCTGTGAAATCCATTTTATGACCAAATAGAAGCTGCGGTAAAGAACTAAAATTGATGTTTATCCTACTGTGCTAATTTGCAGCAGTAATTCGTATTGAGAGAGCTGAAAGCAATGCATGCTAGAGTAGCTAGCAGTAGCTCCAAAAGTCGCTAAAAATCGTCAGATGACATCATACGCTCATTTACATATTCATGACATAATTGTGCACTCATCTGCATAAAGCAGATTGTTTCAGTTGTAAAGAGAGATCACTTATCAAAGGTATGTAGAGAAATCTTTAGCCAAAAAATGGCAAACTGACGACAGGAACACCATCTATTTGAATTTTAAAAAATCTACAGAGGGAGGGAGAAGATCAAATGAACTATTTCAATATTTACAAGATCAAACAAACTATTTACATATTACAGGCTGCACAACACTAACGCAGAGAGAAGGAGTGATAGAGAAGCTCAAACAAACTATTTACATATTTACAAGCTCCATTACAGGGAAAGTTTCAGAGAGAGGGCATCACATAACTATATAGGTCTCAACTTAAAACTACTGTGGTGAGCAGCGTGCTCCTGCCTACCCCAGCTGCCACACCTACTGACAGCCTGCACATGGCGCAGGAGAAAATGCAGAGATCCTGGGAATTAATTATAAAATAATACATTTGGCTTTTTCCCTGATGGTCAGAATAAGTCAGCAGATTTGTTGCTAGTTGCTTTTTAGAAATGAAGTCACTAAGAAGGTCTGAAAAGTTGCTAAATCACTAAGTTGGCAACACTGGCATTAATGAGGTTCTCTAAATCTTGTATGGACATTGAATATCTGATTTTCACCTTGTGGTTTGCATATTAAAAGGAAGATTTACTTATTGCCACAGTGTGGCTTGGAAGCTGAGATCCATTAAAACATCAAGATTTCTAAGGTGGCCTTTAGTCTTTATAGCCTCAGTCAAGGTGAACATTCACCTTAAGTCGGTCCTCTTGTTGCCAAAAAGAAAAGTCTCCGTCTTGTCTTCATTCAGCTGAATGAAATGAAGTCACGTCCACTTGTTTACTTGCTTTCTATAAGCACCGACACAGTGGGAAATGTTTTGCAATGTACAAAAGACGTGAACACAAGTATAAACCCACCCAGAACAACAAACCGAATATCAGGGGAGCGAGAGAGTGACTGTCTGCCTCTACCAGCTTATAAAGCCGAGGATCCAGCCAGCACAGGTGTCAGCCGTCCCTCAGATGGACTTCCTGCCAATCTCCCTGAGGGAGCCGACAGCAGACAGGACCAGGCAGCACTACAGGGCTGTCACACTCCTCACAGTTACTCTGCCTTCCTACTCTGTTTCATTTTCCAGACGTCTTTCAGACAGCTATCAAAACAATCAAGCTCCCTCTAGTTAGTGTGAATGCTGACACAGCATTCACACTATTGTTCTTCCGGAATTTATTAAAGTTTTTATTATTATTATTCCTGATTCCGTACGTTTTTTGGCTCGCTTCTCCTCCTACAAATTTTGAGCTACACAAACCATTCAACTATCAAAATGTCCAGCTCGTTAAGGACATGATGGCGTGTATTTTTCTTTTCTCTATCTTTTATACTTTTGGAAATATTCAGCTTTTTCTGCAAAATTTTCCCCATTCATCCTTATGGGGATTTTGTCAAATTTCATTCTGCTACTACTTCAGCATACGTTCAGCTATAGAAACCGTTCAACTATCAAAATGTTCAGCTATTTATGCTCTTTCAGCCTTGTACTTTTCAGCTTTTTAGCTTTTCAACTTTTTCAAATATTCAGCTTTTTCAAAACTAAAACCAAAATTTTTTCCCATTCATCCTTATGGGGATTTTCTCACATTTCATTCTGCTACTGCTTCAGCATACGTTCAGCTATAGAAACCGTTCAACTATCAAAATGTTCAGCTTTTTAAGCTCTTTCAGCCTTGTACTTTTCAGCTTTTTAACTTTTCAACCTTTTCAAATATTCAGCTTTTTCAAAAAAAAATTTAATATGGAAGCAAATGGGAAAATCTTCAAATCCTCCTCAAAACTCATCCACTTTGAACCTCTTCTGCTCCCTCATACTTTGAGCTAGAGACACCATTCCAACTTTAAAATAGTCACAAGACCTTCAACTATTAGACATAGGTTTAGTTTTTGAAAATCTTTTATGGTTTTGAAATTATCACAGTTTTAGTTTGAAGGATTTTTAGCTCGTCTTCTGGGTTTATAATGGGTGTGTATTGCGTGAGCTAGAGTGGGTGACATCATCGCTAGAGTGGAGAGCAGCTGTAAAAACTTTAGAAAAAACTCTCTTCAGCTTGATTTGGGTCCCACAGCTTTTACTTCACATAGACAATATATACATAGAAATGTAGGAAATCTTGTTGGCTTTCATATGATGGTCTTATTTCAGATGTGCGACTTAAACTTTTGGCTGTAGAAGCCCTCGAGCGACAAGCACTCCAGCAACTCCCCCATAAGCCGCAGTGTTAACTTTGAGCCTAAATTTCTGGAGTGGAGCAGACGGTACCGGTTTTGTCTCTCGCTCTTGTGCCCTCATTTTTCACTCTACAGAAATAAAAAATACATCACATGGTTCAGCAATGTCTCCTGTTACTCACTGTATACATATTTTGGCCATAACCATTACACTTTTTTCTAAACCTGCAGCTGTTTGGGAGGTGTTTTCCCATTCATTCTTATGGGGACATTTTCAACTTTGGTTCTGCTACTGCTCCAGCATATGTGCAGCTACAGAAACTGTCTGGCTGTCAAACTGTTCAGCTTTTAAAGCTCTTTCAGCCTATTACTTTCAGCTTTTCAGCCTTTTCAGCTTTTTCAAATATTCAGCTTTATGTTCAGCCATAGAAACCATTCAACTATCAAAATCTTAAGCTTTTTAAGCTCTTTCAACCTTGCACTTTTCAGCTTTTCAACCTTTTCATCCTTTTCAAATATTCAGCTTTCTGCCTTTTCAGCTTTTTCAAGTATTCAGCTTCATGTTCAGCTAGAGAAACTGTTCAGCTATCAAAATGTTCAGCTTGATGTTCAGCTAGAGAAACTGTTCAGCTATCAAAATGTTCAGATTTTCTGCCTTTTCAGCTTTTGAAAAAATCAGGTTTTCCTGCAAATTCTTGACCATTCATTCTCATAGTTTTATGCATGTTTTATGCATTAGGCAAGTGTTTTCCAGTACATTCAGCAGATTTTGCAAAATCACTTCAGCAATCAGCATTCACACTGTATTTTCGCAGGAAATACAATTTTTCTAGTTAGTGTGAATGCTTCAAAGCATTCACACTATTGTTCTTCTGGAATTTATTAGTGTGAATGCTTCAAAGCATTCACACTATTGTTCTTCCGGAATTTATTATTATTATTATTATTATTATTCCTGCTTCCGTACGTTTTTCAGCTCTCTTCAGCTCCTTCAAATTTTGAGCTACAGAAACCATTCAACTATCAAAATGTGCAGCTCATTAAGGACATTCTTGCTTGTATTTTTGGTATTTCTATCTTTTATACTTTTGGAAATATTCAGCTTTTTCTGCAACATTTTCCCCATTCATCCTTATGGGGAATTTCTCAAATTTCGCCCTGCTACTACTTCAGCATACGTTCAGCTATAGAAACCGTTCAACTATCAAAATGTTCAGCTTTTTATGCTCTTTCAGCCTTATACTTTTCAGCTTTTTAGCTTTTCAACTTTTTCAAATATTCAGCTTTTTCAAAACTAAAACCAAATTTTTTTCCCATTCATCCTTATGGGGATTTTTTCAAATTTCATTCTGCTACTACTTCAGCATACATTCAGCTATAGAAACCGTTCAACTATCAAAATGTTCAGCTTTTTAAGCTCTTTCAGCCTTATACTTTTCAGCTTTTTAGCTTTTCAACTTTTTCAAATATTCAGCTTTTTCAAAAAAAAATTTAACATGGAAACAAATGGGAAAATCTTCAAATCCTCCTCAAAACTCATGGACTTTCAACCTCTTCTGCTCCCTCATACTTTGAGCTAGATACACCGTTCCAACTTTAAAATAGTCACAAGACCTTGAACTATTAGGCATGTGTTTAGTTTTTGAAAATCTTTTACGGTTTTGAAATTATCACAGTTTTAGTTTTAAGGATTTTTAGCTCCTCTTCTGGGTTTATAATGGGTGTGTATTGCGTGAGCTAGAGTGCGGAACATCACCGCTAGAGTGGAGAGCAGCTGGAAAGACTTGAGAAAAAATTGTCTTCAGCTTGATTTGGGTCCCACAGCTTTTACTTCACATAGACAATATATACATAGAAATGTAGGAAATCTTGTTGGCTTTCAGATAATGTTCTTATTTCAGATGTGCGACTTAAACTTTTGGCTGTAGAAGCCCTCGAGCGACAAGCACTCCAGCAACTCCCCCATAAGCCGCAATGTTAACTTTGAGCCTAAATCTCTGGAGTGGAGCAGACGGTACCGGTTTTGTCTCTCGCTCTTGTGCCCTCATTTTTCACTCTACAGAAATAAAAAATACATCACATGGTTCAGCAATGTCTCCTGTTACTCACTGTATACATATTTTGGCCATAACCATTACACTTTTTCCTAAACCTGTAGCTGTTCGGGAGGTGTTTTCCCATTCATTCTTATGGGGACTTTTTCAACTTTGGTTCTGCTACTGCTCCAGCATCTGTGCAGCTACAGAAACTGTCTGGCTGTCAGACTGTTCAGCTTTTCAACCTTTTCAGCTTTATGTTCAGCTATAGAAACCATTCAACTATCAAAATCTTCAGCTTTTTAAGCTCTTTCAACCTATTACTTTTCAGCCTTTCTGCCTTTTCAGCTTTTGAAAAAATTCAGCTTTTTCTGCAAATTCTTGACCATTCATTCATTCATGCATTTCCAGCACTACGTTCAGCAGATTTTGCAAAATCACTTCAGCAATCAGCATTCACACTGTATTTTCGCAGGAAATACAATTTTTCTAGTTATTATTATTATTATTCCTGCTTCCGTACGTTTTTCAGCTCTCTTCAGCTCCTTCAAATTTTGAGCTACAGAAACCATTCAACTATCAAAATGTGCAGCTCATTAAGGACATTCTTGCTTGTATTTTTGGTATTTCTATCTTTTATACTTTTGGAAATATTCAGCTTTTTCTGCAACATTTTCCCCATTCATCCTTATGGGGAATTTCTCAAATTTCGCCCTGCTACTACTTCAGCATACGTTCAGCTATAGAAACCGTTCAACTATCAAAATGTTCAGCTTTTTATGCTCTTTCAGCCTTATACTTTTCAGCTTTTTAGCTTTTCAACTTTTTCAAATATTCAGCTTTTTCAAAACTAAAACCAAATTTTTTTCCCATTCATCCTTATGGGGATTTTTTCAAATTTCATTCTGCTACTACTTCAGCATACATTCAGCTATAGAAACCGTTCAACTATCAAAATGTTCAGCTTTTTAAGCTCTTTCAGCCTTATACTTTTCAGCTTTTTAGCTTTTCAACTTTTTCAAATATTCAGCTTTTTCAAAAAAAAATTTAACATGGAAACAAATGGGAAAATCTTCAAATCCTCCTCAAAACTCATGGACTTTCAACCTCTTCTGCTCCCTCATACTTTGAGCTAGATACACCGTTCCAACTTTAAAATAGTCACAAGACCTTGAACTATTAGGCATGTGTTTAGTTTTTGAAAATCTTTTACGGTTTTGAAATTATCACAGTTTTAGTTTTAAGGATTTTTAGCTCCTCTTCTGGGTTTATAATGGGTGTGTATTGCGTGAGCTAGAGTGCGGAACATCACCGCTAGAGTGGAGAGCAGCTGGAAAGACTTGAGAAAAAATTGTCTTCAGCTTGATTTGGGTCCCACAGCTTTTACTTCACATAGACAATATATACATAGAAATGTAGGAAATCTTGTTGGCTTTCAGATAATGTTCTTATTTCAGATGTGCGACTTAAACTTTTGGCTGTAGAAGCCCTCGAGCGACAAGCACTCCAGCAACTCCCCCATAAGCCGCAATGTTAACTTTGAGCCTAAATCTCTGGAGTGGAGCAGACGGTACCGGTTTTGTCTCTCGCTCTTGTGCCCTCATTTTTCACTCTACAGAAATAAAAAATACATCACATGGTTCAGCAATGTCTCCTGTTACTCACTGTATACATATTTTGGCCATAACCATTACACTTTTTCCTAAACCTGTAGCTGTTCGGGAGGTGTTTTCCCATTCATTCTTATGGGGACTTTTTCAACTTTGGTTCTGCTACTGCTCCAGCATCTGTGCAGCTACAGAAACTGTCTGGCTGTCAGACTGTTCAGCTTTTCAACCTTTTCAGCTTTATGTTCAGCTATAGAAACCATTCAACTATCAAAATCTTCAGCTTTTTAAGCTCTTTCAACCTATTACTTTTCAGCCTTTCTGCCTTTTCAGCTTTTGAAAAAATTCAGCTTTTTCTGCAAATTCTTGACCATTCATTCATTCATGCATTTCCAGCACTACGTTCAGCAGATTTTGCAAAATCACTTCAGCAATCAGCATTCACACTGTATTTTCGCAGGAAATACAATTTTTCTAGTTATTATTATTATTATTCCTGCTTCCGTACGTTTTTCAGCTCTCTTCAGCTCCTTCAAATTTTGAGCTACAGAAACCATTCAACTATCAAAATGTGCAGCTCATTAAGGACATTCTTGCTTGTATTTTTGGTATTTCTATCTTTTATACTTTTGGAAATATTCAGCTTTTTCTGCAAAATTTTCCCCATTCATCCTTATGGGGAATTTCTCAAATTTCGCCCTGCTACTACTTCAGCATACGTTCAGCTATAGAAACCGTTCAACTATCAAAATGTTCAGCTTTTTATGCTCTTTCAGCCTTATACTTTTCAGCTTTTTAGCTTTTCAACTTTTTCAAATATTCAGCTTTTTCAAAACTAAAACCAAATTTTTTTCCCATTCATCCTTATGGGGATTTTTTCAAATTTCATTCTGCTACTACTTCAGCATACATTCAGCTATAGAAACCGTTCAACTATCAAAATGTTCAGCTTTTTAAGCTCTTTCAGCCTTATACTTTTCAGCTTTTTAGCTTTTCAACTTTTTCAAATATTCAGCTTTTTCAAAAAAAAATTTAACATGGAAACAAATGGTAAATTCTTCAAATCCTCCTCAAAACTCATCCACTTTCAACCTCTTCTGCTCCCTCATACTTTGAGCTAGATACACCGTTCCAACTTTAAAATATTCACAAGACCTTGAACTATTAGGCATGTGTTTAGTTTTTGAAAATCTTTTACGGTTTTGAAATAATCACAGTTTTAGTGTGAAGGATTTTTAGCTCCTCTTCTGGGTTTATAATGGGTGTGTATTGCGTGAGCTAGAGTGCGGAACATCACCGCTAGAGTGGAGAGCAGCTGGAAAAACTTGTTAAAAAATTGTCTTCAGCTTGATTTGGGTCCCACAGCTTTTACTTCACATAGACAATATATACATAGAAATGTAGGAAATCTTGTTGGCTTTCATATGATCATCTTACTTCAGATGTGCGACTTAAACTTTTGGCTGTGGAAGCCCTCGAGCGACAAGCACTCCAGCAACTCCCCCATAAGGCGCAATGTTAATTTTGAGCCTAAATCTCTGGAGTGGAGCAGACGGTACCGGTTTTGTCTCTCGCTCTTGTGCCCTCATTTTTCACTCTACAGAAATAAAAAACACATCACATGGTTCAGCAATGTCTCCTGTTACTCACTGTATACATATTTTGGCCATAACCATTACACTTTTTTCTAAACCTGCAGGTGTTTGGGAGGTGTTTTCCCATTCATTCTTATGGGGACATTTTCAACTTTGGTTCTGCTACTGCTCCAGCATCTGTGCAGCTACAGAAACTGTTCAGCTTTTTAAGCTCTTTCAGCCTATTACTTTCAGCTTTTCAACTTTTTCAGCTTTTTCAAATATTCAGCTTTATATTCAGCTATAGAAGCCATTCAACTATCAAAATCTTAAGCTTTTTAAGCTCTTTCAACCTTGTACTTTTCAGCTTTTCAACTTTTTCAGCTCTCAAATATTCAGCTTCATGTTCAGCTATAGAAACCGTTCAACTATCAAAATGTTCAGCTTTTTAAGCTTTTTCAACCTTGTACTTTTCAGCCTTTCTGCCTTTTCAGCTTCTGAAAAAAATCAGCTTTTCCTGCAAATTCTTGACTATTCATTCTCATAGTTTTATGCATGTTTTGTGGATTAGGCAAGTGTTTTCCAGCACATTCAGCAGATTTTGCGAAATCACTTCAGCAATCAGCATTCACACTGTATTTTCGCAGGAAATACAATTTTTCTAGTTATAATTATTATTATTCCTGATTCCGTACGTTTTTTGGCTCGCTTCTCCTCCTACAAATTTTGAGCTACACAAACCATTCAACTATCAAAATGTGCAGCTCGTTAAGGACATGATGGCGTGTATTTTTCTTTTCTCTATATTTTATACTTTTGGAAATATTCAGCTTTTTCTGCAAAATTCTCCCTATTCATCCTTATGGGGAATTTCTCAAATTTCGCTCTGCTACTACTTCAGCATACTTTCAGCTATAGAAACCGTTCAACTATCAAAATGTTCAGCTATTTATGCTCTTTCAGCCTTGTGCTTTTCAGCTTTTTAGCTTTTCAACTTTTTCAAATATTCAGCTTTTTCAAAACTAAAACCAAAATTTTTTCCCATTCATCCTTATGGGGATTTTCTCACATTTCATTCTGCTACTGCTTCAGCATACGTTCAGCTATAGAAACCGTTCAACTATCAAAATGTTCAGCTTTTTAAGCTCTTTCAGCCTTGTACTTTTCAGCTTTTTAACTTTTCAACCTTTTCAAATATTCAGCTTTTTCAAAAAAAAATTTAATATGGAAGCAAATGGGAAAATCTTCAAATCCTCCTCAAAACTCATGGACTTTCAACCTCTTCTGCTCCCTCATACTTTGAGCTAGAGACACCATTCCAACTTTAAAATAGTCACAAGACCTTGAACTATTGAACTTGTTTTTCAAAATTTTAAAATCTTTTATGGTTTTGAAATTATCACAGTTTTAGTTTGAAGGAGTTTTAGCTCCTCTTCTGGGTTTATAATGGGTGTGTATTGCGTGAGCTAGAGTGGGTGACATCATCGCTAGAGTGCAGAGCAGCTGCAAAAACTTTAGAAAAAACTCTCTTCAGCTTGATTTGGGTCCCACAGCTTTTACTTCACATAGACAATATATACATAGAAATGTAGGAAATCTTGTTGGCTTTCATATGATCATCTTATTTCAGATGTGCGACTTAAACTTTTGGCTGTAGAAGCCCTCGAGCGACAAGCACTCCAGCAACTCCCCCATAAGGCGCAATGTTAATTTTGAGCCTAAATTTCTGGAGTGGAGCAGACGGTACCGGTTTTGTCTCTCGCTCTTGTGCCCTCATTTTTCACTCTACTGAAAAAAAAAACACATCACATGGTTCAGCAATGTCTCCTGTTACTCACTGTATACATATTTTGGCCATAACCATTACACTTTTTTCTAAACCTGCAGGTGTTTGGGAGGTGTTTTCCCATTCATTCTTATGGGGACATTTTCAACTTTGGTTCTGCTACTGCTCCAGCATCTGTGCAGCTACAGAAACTGTTTGGCTGTCAAACTGTTCAGCTTTTTAAGCTCTTTCAACCTATTACTTTCAGCTTTTCAACCTTTTCATCCTTTTCAAATATTCAGCTTTCTGCCTTTTCAGCTTTTTCAAGTATTCAGCTTCATGTTCAGCTAGAGAAACTGTTCAGCTATCAAAATGTTCAGCTTTTCTGCCTTTTCAGCTTTTGAAAAAATCAGCTTTTCCTGCAAATTCTTGACTATTCATTCTCTTAGTTTTATGCATGTTTTGTGGATTAGGCAAGTGTTTTCCAGCACATTCAGCAGATTTTGCAAAATCACTTCAGCAATCAGCATTCACACTGTATTTTCGCAGGAAATACAATTTTTCTAGTTTTATATTAATTGGTCCGAAGCAATTTATAGCCGCTTTAATTAATGGTCGTGGGAGTGAATTGGAAGCAGGCTTGTGTTCAAACTTTACACCAAGGCATAAATGAGGAGAGAGAGAGAGAGAGAGAGAGAGAGAGAGAGAGAGAGAGAGAGAGTAATACTTTATTGACAAGAAGTGTCCAGTGCCTCCTTTCGACTGTCATTGCTAATCCAGTTAGCTGATTTTGTGCAGCAGTGCAAAGTCAGGGCAAGCAGAGTGGACATTATACTGTAGAGCTGCTTAAATACCCGAGTCTATTTAATCATATCAGCATTCCTCTAAAACATCTCGCATTGACTAAAGGGATCAGACTACTTAGCTGTGATGATTAGTGATAAAAGACGTAATGGATTCCATCAATCAACAAACACTTCATTGATTTGTCAGGATTCATAAGCATGGAGAAGAAGAGTTTTATGTAAAATACTCAGTGGAAACAAGGTTCATTTTCTAGTGTTTCCACAGCCTTCAAGAGCAAATGGAGACTGTAACGTGATAATATTCTGGCGTTGAAAGGTATGGATACGTCTTCGGCCACAATAGGTGAAAGATTAAAAATGTATTTTAACTGTCTCATAAATAGCAGCACACTATCCAGAGAAAGATGGAGTCATTAATGTTTCCTTACTTGGCTGTACTTTTTCTTCCCCTGGTTTTATACCACTGCAAGTCCATCAAAATTAAAACATCTTTACCTCACCAATCTGAGGTTGTTTCTAGTATCCGTGTATACAGTCCATCAATAATTCATGTTACATATAAATCACCATAGGCACTACTGTAAACAAAAAATGACAGTGGATAAGAGAACTATACCTGACTATGACTACAAAACATACAGCATTACAACCAACTTTTCAAAAGACACTTTGACACTACCAAAGACGAATTTAATCTTAAATACGAGATCAGTGGACGCATTGGAGCATACACTAGTCTGCACCTCAATGTGTTTGTGTTCTCAATGTCAGAAGTAAAGTTAAGTACAGGATTGCACTCTTTACACAGTTTATAGGCAAGACATCAGATGTATTCTGGGAGTTTGCTTTAATGTATAAGGTTTGTTATTGTAAGCAATATATTGTAAGAAATGGTTTAACCTTCAGTGGGCCATTTTGCACTGTGATGCCATATTGATAACTGTAATCATGTACTGGCAGAGGTGGCCATTATTGCAAAATGAGCCCTCACAGGTTTAGTGAAGCATAGGGGCCTTGAGTCAGTCTGCTAGGAAGTTGAGTTTCAGTGGACATTATCCTTTATCATTTATAAGGAAAGTAATACTACACTTGGACTCAGTGTTATATTATAGACCACAGGGAATTCAGGACTAGGGCTGGGTATCTTTTTAAAACATTACAATACCAGTACCAATACCAGTATCTTTAAAGTGATAACGATACCAAATAGGGTTGCAACAGATGAAATGTTCACAATAAAATAACCATCTCAGAAACTGTCACGGTATCACACCGTTATTGTTATTATGATTATTATTATCAGTTCCAATGGCCATTGCGGAACTAAACCAGAGGGGTTTATTTTTGCTTTAACAAACACTTAATCATAATTGCACAAAATATTATCTCCTAACAGATGTGAAACTTGATAGAAACCTAAAATGTTATTTTATGATAACGCAAATACAGTTGAATTTAATATGATAGACAAGCAAATGTACACAGTATTATAATCATCAGTACTTCATTTGATACCTAATTTTTTAGCCTAAAAAGGGCAACTAAACTAGGGTTGCTGAAGATTGCAACGTAAGTGTGGAATCCATAACAGATTGTGAAACCTAGCATACAAACCTACCTACTATAGCCTGCCAAGTTTTATCACATCATTTTGCCTATTAAACATTTATCTTTTTTGAAGAAATGGACTCTTGAGGAGAACACAACTCTTGTGTCAAACAAGCTGTTGGCCTTGTGAACATGGTGCAGGTTTCCAGCCTGAACTCTTCTCCATATTTGATGAGGTACTTTATCATGTAACTCAAAATCCTATTTTTTTTTTCACAAGGAGTGTAGAATAGCCATACTTAAAAATATTTTGGCATCTTGGCATGCTCAACTCCGTCAAATGCACCATGCTTGAGCGCCAAAGAACATTGATACCCAAGTGACCCCGACAGCGGTAGTGGGCCAATTACATGTCCGGACATATCGGAGAACGCTAGTAGTGATTGGCATCGAGCAAAACCATCCAAATAATTTTTTTTCTATATACGGATACAAAAAGGGCTGAATGCAGGTATTGTGCGATTGTTTTATACAACTTTGTACTGGGTTATTATATATACTACCAATACTCAGCTCTATTCAGGACTGTCCTCAAATTGTCTGTGAACCAGTGTTCACAAACATTGTTTTTGTGACCTTGGATGCTTCACCAAGATAAAGAGCCTAGAGACAACACTGAGACTCTTATCTGTGAGATCAAGCGGGATTTCCTGAAAATTCTTCTGTTAAGCGAGTCGGAGAACTTGTGGACACTCTGTCTGTGCTCTGACACTGGTCACTGACATTGTAATTTCCTACGGACATGTGCTTTTGGTACAGAGCCACCAATACTAAATGGAAACAGCATTGATTTAGGAATAAAACCTCCAACAGACCGTATAATACAAATCCCACTAAGTCAGCAAATTCAGAGTAGAGCCTTTATTATCTGGAAAGCCCAGACGAAAAGTGTTCATTATCACAAGTCAAAGATCATCCAAGGTACTGGTAACAGTAATCATTAACAGTTTACTGTAAGTGCTTTCCTAGAAAATAACTGGGGTAAATTTAATGACATCTTAAAGGTGGAGTAGTTGGTCATTCCTTAGATTTGAAGGTTTTGACATCCCAGATTTGAGTCTGGCACAGATAATATTTGACATTGACAAATCCAAAATCATATAGTATTAGTTCCTTTGTTCTGCCAAGGTTTTTCTGTTATCCGGTAATTACCTTATCTTACCTTTTACTGGGAACATTCATTGTCTGACATATTGAAAGTCTGACATATTGAAACTTAGATACTTAAGATATGTTAAAATTAAATGTTTCACATGTATCCTGTTTAAAAGGGGAATCTCAAGGATTTTTTAATGAATCAGTAGGCTATAGACTAGCTATGCGATGAACGATACGTTATATTGTTTCATTGTTGCTTCAGTCTGATTGAATTGAGCTTGCACTCGGATCGAATGAAAAGTGAATAGCCTGCCGAACCACCAGAATGGCAAACAATGATGAGTAAGAAAGAGCAGACATAAACGGACAACATAAGACCGAATGTTCTCCCATTTGTTTGTTGAGACAGTGAAATCTTTCAGGACACGTGGACCGGCACTAATTTCGTCAGAAGCGTTCCCTGACACAAGACAAACCTGTAAAATGAGTTTAATATATTTCTTAAAAGTTTCTCTCTTTGAAGGTTCGTGGTCTCTGCAGTCTGAGGTATGCAGACACGGATGGTATGCGGATGTCATTTTAGATAAGATTTTCTTCTCAGGAGTGTTGTTTCTAAACCGTTCTCTTAAATGGATGGGGGAAAGTCACCTTTCATTCCCCTTAACCGTACTTACAGCTAATTGCTGTCTTAGATGGACAGAAATTAATTTTTGAAAGGTCCTTTGAAGTACCCACAGTGAAGCTTTTCTGCCTTTTATATTCCATGTGATTACATTGGCAGCTGTATGAAGTGCTCTGCTTGTGCCTGATGAATAACTGTCAGCATGGAATTAGGCATTAAATCAAACTGAGGAGGGATTCTGACATAGAAAGTTATAGACCAAGCTCTTTGTGAAGCTGAACCACAGTGTACACCACTGCAGTGCAAACAACAACTTAAGCATCTTCCCTTTGCTTTTATGGTGCCCAGTTTATCAAGGATTCATATGTGTTAGGGTCAATACTGAAATATTGAATTTCCTCATAATTCGTTGCCCATTTCCTGCCTGCCATTAGCGAAACCAGCTGCAGTCTACATTCAGCGAAGTCCCAGATTCTGAGTATTGGTATTTAAAAATCTGCTTTTATGAAATGAAAGTGGAGTAGTGGATGGATAGCAGCAGATACTGTGCTCATATTAAAATGTGTTGATGATTTTGAATGGATGTTGCTTTTTTTCTATTTTGGCACAAACAGAGAATGAAAAGATGTAAATCTAAATTTGTCTATCTGTAATATGAGTCATACTAATAATAGGGACTTTTATGAAACATTAACGACTGGATTTCTGGTAAAAAGAGATGTTTTCTGAGTGCTCGGGTATTTAATGGTGCCTCTGAGGAGGGTTTTTTGTTTGTGGATGTAATTTGCATTTACAGTTACATATTGGCACAAACATGAAGATGCAAGTCCCAGGCAATCAAGAACATTTCAGTCTATGATCAAAGGTCAGTGTGGTCAAGTGAGTTAGCTTATCTTTAGCTTGCAGCTAAAACAGCCAGTCACTAAATTGGTCTGTTTCAGTCAATTATATATACAATTTTGATTTGATTCAGTTCAGGGGCCCGTGATAGATATGAGACGATATCATCTGCCCATTTAACATAATCAGTTACAGGAGAAGATGCCACCACTTTCTTTCCTGCTTTTGGCCATACATGTAAACAAAATAGCAACACATAAATAATTGTAAATGATTGTAACCAGCTAAGCAGAGCAAAGTGTACTTTCAAATGGCTCCACTTACACACACAAAACATGCATAACAGCAAGAACTATTAACAAAAGTATAGAATAGGAGGTAAGGAGGGGAATTTCTTCTTCTATGATGGTAGATTAAATATCTTTGGATATTGGAAGAACAAAACAAAACTTTTTGACCCTGCTTTGACCCTTTACTTCATCTTAATGGACATTTATTTTTATTGCTTTGTACATTTTACAGACTAAGAGATTAATTTAAGGAAATGGCAGATTCATCAATATTGAAAGCAATTAGTAGCTTCCATATATCACTGTCTTTCTCAGCAGATGGAGTTTGCTCAGTTTGATGTGATTAAAATTGGTGAACAGCATGTGCACTTTGAGTTCAGACTTTTTTTATCATTAGATCCAAGGTCAGGAATGAGTTTTAATTGTCACAATTACTCTTTATTTTTGTGTTTTTCACCTTTAGGTAGTTGAAGAAATTAACACTTAAACCTTGAAGCTCAACTCTGAGGAGTTTCATGCCTGGAACAATTTGAACTGAATCCCAGCATCCTGCTCTGTCTCTGCATTTTAATGAGTTTATTTGCGTTGTTGTTCATCATTATCTCAGTATGGCTTATTGATGTGACATTAATATGTCATCTCAGCACTTTGGAACTTGGCTGCTTCCCTCTGTTTTGAGTTTGGAAGCACATGAAAGGCTGTCTCTACATGTGGTGAAAGAAACTAGGAAAGACTGTGAGTTGGGAGACAGTTGGATAAAGTCTTTTTGACTTAAGTGTCCTTGTGCCGTTTGTCAGGATATCCTGACCAGCTGCAGGAACACTCTTCTGTTCCTGACCTCTGACTTTCCTGTGGAGGAGGCCAAGCAATTTTGGTATCACAAAAAAAGAGCCAGAAAATGCCAAGAACACTTCAAACTCCTCAAAACTCAGCATTTGGATGGCTGCTGCGATGCACTCTGGTCGACCAAACGCGAGGGGAACTAATTAGAGTTTGAGGAGCAGAGGGACAGGTTGAAACCTTTTGCGCAGTATTTTAATGACCTTTTTCAGCATTAAGAAGATGACATTCTCGTAGCTACCCATAACATGTCTGCCGTCAGATCCAGCAGACTAACTCTGACATTCTCCACACAGTCAGGATACAAAGTGGTTGATGAGAACGAGCACTTAGTCTCTCAGTAATCTTGACACGTGTGAATGCAGAGTTTCCAGACCACAGAGAAGCCATGATGCACTGAATTGCTGATTTCTTGAGACAGTACATTAAACAGTATACCTAACTTAAAGCATCTGGAAAAACTCCACACTGTATTGATTGAACAGTGGCCTGCACTTGCTCCGAGTGCACCTTTTAATTACAGAACTGTGCTTTGACCACTGTCCTATTTGCTTTAGTTGAAGAATGATTACTCAATTTTACCCAAAGGTGAGAAAGAGAATGGTCCTCACAGGGAATCAGTGCTTAGTTAACTGTGAATAGAGAAGAGCTTTTAAATGAATTTACTCAGACAAAGAGAACTTCTGCCTCCGCATCGGTGCATGAAAGAAGCTAAAGTTTGAAGGTGCACTTCTTTAAGTTGTTCTGTGTCTAAACTTTCGTACTATTGATGTGCCTTTGCTAAACCCAATATTGTCTAAATGAATTTTCTTTCAGCTACTTGACATTTGCTGAGAGGTGTGAATTGCTTTTGAGCAATATCTTTAAAGTCAGCTCTAAACATCGGCTTTTACATTTGGCTGCCTTGGTGTTTTTGCCCAGCAGCCACAAAATGCTCAGCTAAAGAATCCACGTCACCGTTACTGTGGCGGCGTCTCCCTACAATAGACGCATGTTTGAATGCAACCTGCCGTAGAAGTGAACAATCTTCTTGCTTTTACCTTTACTTTTTATGTGATGTCACTTTTTGCATCAATGCCTAGTACATTACGATGAACCTGTGCAGTTCTCAGCTACTCCAACAGCTGTGGCAAATTTTAATTTTGGACAAAAACTGAATGTGAAATATACAAGTCATTACTTCATCAAGAGTGCCATGGTCTGATATTATATGCTCTACATAGATCCCCTGGGTGTGTAGAGGACCAAGATGTTTGCCAGAGAGGCTCAAGAATATTATAATTATTAATTCATATTATTGTAATTTTGACCCGCTATTAATAACCTGTAGTTGGCATTTTGTTGCCGAGCAATTCACAAAATAATCTCAAATACCTGGGGAGAAGAAAAGAAAAAAAAAAAGTGTTTTTACAAATGTAACTGGTCTGTATGTTTAAATGAAGCTCTTACAACAGTAACGCTAGTGTAACACTTTACTTAATCACAAATGTAGCGGATGGTCAAGTTTTTTCTCTATTTTCATCTGTTCGAACTGAAAAATAATACTAATAATAATAAAATCCAGTAGTCCACATACAGTAAGATACCTTAATTGGTAACTGGGGGCCGCTGTCTTTATTCCAACTACTCACGCTGCTGCGTGGGCTCCGACTGGGGGGAGTTCGAGATGTTTTGCTCATCACTCCCAAATATCTCTTCGTAAACATATCTCCCGGGGGGTGATGAGGTCGGAGCCTGGACGCCAAACCTCTAACTATGTTTTGCTGCTCCAATAAACATTTCAAACTTGAGTTGTCTGACTGAAATACATTTAAAGCCTGTAAGACAACAGCACAAGTAGCAACAGTGAAAACATGTTGAGTGTGCATGTATTATTAAGTATGTAGTAATTATGAAGTGTGACCTACTCTTGACTGCACTTCTGGCATGAATTAAGTGATGGAGAGAGGGCTGAGTCAGTGTTTAGTGCTGACACACAATGACATCCCCGATGGTAATGTTAGAGCTGTTAAAGCTGCTCTAATCAATATTTTTACATTAACAATGGATGAAAAGCCTACATGTAAGGTGAAAAGGGCCTTTTGTAGTGATTAACCCACAGCGAATGATGACCCCGCAATTGCCCTCAGCTCTCTGGAGCGTTTTAACGACTTTCAGCCCACTGTGTTGACTTTAGGGCCAGCAACCTTTATTGTTATGATTCACACTCACTGCTCTCATCGAATGGGCAGCTGCTTTCAGTTAAAACGCCTTAAAAAAAACTACTGTAGGCTGCCTGGCCAACATCAAACAGCAGATTAGTTTTAGCAAATTTAGTGATTAGCTGTTGAACACAGATAAATATTTAGCAGTTTTAAAAGCCAGATATTTCCCTCAGGGGTTGGTGAAGACCAAACCGGAGCTAAAAGGAAAGTCAGTATTGGATTTACATTCATCAGGTGGATAGAAACACGCCTCCAAATGAATGATTATTTTCACTCCTAACCACTGTTTGCTGACAGTTTTCCGTTATTGTTTATAAGGTGTCAATAGATCGATGTTGTGTTCAGAGGTTGTTACACTGCCACCAAGTGGGCAAAACATTACCTGATGTAGATTTACCACTCACTCCACTTTTGAGATGCAATGCAGTGCACATAAACAACTCACAGTAATTCACTGTGATTTTTATTAGAATAAATGTTAAATAGCTTTAGTATTTGTTCAGTAGCCCATGTCTCTCTTTCCCCTGCTCATGCAGTGAATAAGAAAATAACTTTTCTTGTATCCCTGCCCACTTTATCCAACCAGGACGGGATCCAATCAGGATGTTTGCTGTCTGGCAATTACCCAAAGTGACATCTTCAAACCAACAGTCCAAAACTCTTGATAGACTATGATAAATGACAAAGAAAATTAGCAAATCTTTCCACTAGAGGAAGCTGGAACCAACAAATGTTCAACATTTTTGCTTGAAGAAATGATTAATCGATTATCAAAGTATTTTGTTACAAATTTTCTTTAAATTAATTAATCAACTAATCGTTGCAGCTCTAGTTTTCACATTGTCATTTGCTGCATCATTAAAGATCAGATATCACAAATGCAACACAAGGAGGCTCAAGGAAATCAGTAATCAATAAAATACATGTGATCCATATTTGGAAACCTCAGACTGTAGGTGAATGAAGTAAAGCTGAGAGATGTATTAAATAACTGATTTAAGGAGAAGAAAGACAGAGGGGGATTCGATGAGAAATATACTACGTGCTGAAGGTCAGATAAGGGGATGTATGTAAGAGGAAATAATTGCTGAGATATAGAAAAGCTGTGACATACAGGAGGGAATGAGTTAATCAGGTATATTTGAAGTAATCGTGGCAGGCGATGAGAGGTGCGGCTGAGGTCTTTGCTTTGTTCCCAACCTTAGTTAACTTATTAACTTCATTTTAAATGAATGCTGCTCTGAGCAAATCAATTTCAGTCGAGACAGATGCTTATCAGTATGGACTGAAATAACCTCGGGCCTGCATTCTGTGAATATACACCTCAGTCCATGAGTTGAAATGTATGCAGGAGAACGCATTAATAATGGATGCTGTTACAAAACGCATGATAGGGAGGCTGCAGCAGGATAGAAGATGATGTGTGCTGCAAACTTAAGGGATCAGCTCTGGTTGTACTGACTAGAACTTGTAATGTGATTTTTGATCCTTTTTATGATAAAAGAGGTTATTGAGAATGTGTACAGTAGATGAATGCCTGCTGTATTATGTATAATCATTACAAGAAATCTCCACATTCAGGAGGGATGATGGTCGTCTAAAGATTGTAAATGTGTCTTTGGCTAAGAGGGGTGCCAGGTTTGAATCCAGCTGCAATAAGCCTAATGGGAACCCTGAATGAATAATTCTCTGGCCTTTCATAACAATGTCCGTTAAGGTTTCATTAAGGAAAGCTCTAACCATTTCCCCAGTGTAGCTCCCAGTGGCTAACAATAGATTATTGTAGTTGTACATGGCAGCTCAAGCTTTGTGTGTGCTGCTGTAACTAAATGTGATGCTAATTGGGAATTGCTGACATTTTCTGTCTGCAAAATGTCAACTTTTTTCAGGAGGCTAGGAACACAGCCTTGTTTTTAGCTTTGCGACCACACATTTGTGATGTCTCCAATGGGTTTTCGAGTGGGTCACAGTGTTTTTTCACCCATTAGATAGCATTAGATCTGATGTCAGAACAAGTCCTTGAAGTCAGAGCCACAAGGTTTTACGCAAGCAGTACCACTGACTTGTGTCCAGACAGCTTTTATCAATAAATGAATCTTACAAAAGAGAAAATAATTTGGGTGCGTCAGAGGTCACTAAATTGAATATGCTTCAGTTTTCATTTTTGCTTCTCTGGTGTATCCCTGAACCATCCACCACTACCCGCTGTGGGATCAGGTCTTCCTTCCCAAATGAAACAGGATCTCTTGAATTCAATGTGCCCTTCAAGATCTCAATAGGGATTGGTTGATATAACAGTCCATCGCTATTTCCCAGCTCCAGATATCCAACCCCTTCCCCTCCCACGGGTGCAAAGAGGAAACCAGACCCCGTCTCATCCAGCCTCTCTTGTACATTTAGTTTGGGTGAACATCCCTGGTAGCACCAGTTGTCAGCAGACCACCACTGCAGCAATCACAGAGCTTAAATTGAAAACTCTTTGGTGACAATGGGAGCCCCAGAGGAGGAAGCGCCACGTCCGCCGTCGGACATTACAGTGTTCGGGGCCAACTGTACCCTCCACGGCCTCAGCCACATCTTCCTGCCTGGTGGAGTGACTATCCGACGGCTGCTTTGGGCCGCCGCATTCAGCTCTTCCCTTTCCATCTTCCTCTACCAAGTGGCCGATCGTGTAATCGAATTCTACCAGTATCCTCATGTCACCATCCTGGATGAGATGGACATTCCTGTCATGTACTTCCCAGCCATCACCCTCTGCAACTACAACAGCTTCCGAAAGTCCCAGATCCGCAGGAATGACATCTTCTGGATGGCTGGGCTCTTGGGCGTGGAACAAGGGGACTTCGATGACTTCATGGCCGCCTTGGGGCAGCCAACAGACAACAGCAAGTTTTTCCCTAGCAAGACCTTCAACATGCTGGAGTTTGTGCAGAGGACTAGCCACAACATAGACGAGATGTTGCTTGACTGCAAATATAGGGGCAAGGACTGTGGTGCAGAAAACTTTACCACAGTAAGTATGGCTCCTTCTGTGGGTTTAGCCTTAAGTGAAATAATTGTTAACTCCATCAGAATCACTATAGAAAAAGTATTCATCTTTGTGGTGAGGTGTGAGACAGGGAGGAAGAACTATCTTAAATATTTGAGATTTCTTTGAATGATAAACACAAAATTATTAAACATTTAGACTAGATGGTTATTGGAAAATCTAAAATGATATATTAAATTAAAAGACAACTGAATTAATGAAAAGCCACATTTGAACACCTTAACCTTTGGCAACAATTCCAACAACTGTGAGCTATTTAGAAGTCATTATAATGCTACAGTTTGAATGCTTTATTCTGCCCACAGTGAAATGAAATACTGCATGAGTCAGTTTATGTTTATGAACGCCAGGAGACATTACAGCGCTGAGCCACTGTAAGAGGGTGGTTCTTTTTTTTTCTTTTTTTTTTTTATGAAATGAGCATTGTCATGATGAGACACACACATCAGATATGGTTAGGGAAAGAGACGTCATTTTCATTCAAATTATGTTGTCATTTCTTAATTGTTTTTCAGTGATGGTCCCATAATCCTCCATTTTTAAATAATTAATGGCATGTTTATGAAAAGATTAAGTAGCTCTAGGGGGAACAACAGGTATGGGGGAGTAAGACAGGAAAGAATTCTCAGGAATACTAATAAAGCTATGCTTTATCTCAGTTTACAAGAGCTGGTGCCAAAAGCAGAGAAACCTCCTGGTCTTTTTGGTGATGCCTATATGAATGTGTGTCTAATTCTTCATTTTTATTAATTGTCGTTTTTCTTGAAGGAGATATGAGAATTACTTCCCTAAACATGTCCTCAGAAAGATGTAAACTACCGAGTTGCCATATGGTTCAACAAATCTCTGCTGACATCATGCATCATGCATTATGGAGCAAACATATGCTGTTTTCAAGACCAGTTGAGTTTTTAATACGTTATTGTTTTCTTTGTAAACACCTCGGAAGAGGAATCACCTTCGTAGTTGTAACGGCACCAACTGTTCTAATGTTTTGTCTCATCTCACAAAATGAAAAACACATAATGTCACCAAAACACAATAGTGTCACCTTTTGGCAACAAAAAAAGGTAATTTTTCATAACCCATGTGCTTTCGTATTTAGAAAATGTAATTTTTCCCCCCTCAATTTTCAGGCCTCTACCAAAGAGATAAAATCGTGTCAGCAGAATTTGAATGGAACTTAATCGTCCCGCTGCAGAGACAGGGGAAGGATTGTATTTCGATGAAATGGGCCATTGATTTGAGTGATGAAAGCCTAGCACCAAGATGGGCTTGTCATGCTGCACAGTTTCTTTGAGAACCAGCAGCAGTGAAAGTGAGGCAAATGATTTATATCAATTACTTACTAGTTGTACAGTGGCAATACTATTATTTTGTGTGAGACGCAGTGGTTTAAACTGAAAGATGAGGTTTGGCTTTCTAACCATACTTGACATCCACGGAGAAGAGCTCCAGATTTGAGCCGTAGCTTCTGAAACAAAACGGCACATGTGAGCTTATAAAGGCAGATTTTGATATCACTGTGGTCTGTCAGGTGACCTTGGCTCTTTCTCATTCCTACGCACAAAGGGCAAATTTCAGCTAAATGTCAGAAACTGGAGACGCTCTGAGGGCCTAAGTATAGAGGGGACTAATTAAAGATTCATGGAGCTGCCTGAATTCCCCCTCCTCGGCCTGCTGATCTTACTGTGGGAGGCTCAGAGGCAGGTCCTCTCATAGCAGATGAGATGTGATGGAATTGAGATTATCCATTATATACTTCAGCAACATCACCACAAGATGACTCACGCAAGGTCTAGACAACACCTGACAATTAGCTCTGCGCATGTGGAAAATATATGCCTAAAATCATTCTAACGCCTCTGCTCATATACTTTACATCTGAGTGTTATGCATTTTAATTTGGCACTAAAACGGTAGAACATTAGCATAAATACACTATCATCTTCTCCTATTTAAAAACCCTCAGCATACTATCATTTCTGCTCTTGTACGGTAGAACTTAACAAATTACCTGACGATACTTCAACCTTTGAAGTATTTGAAGTTGTTCTGTGCTGTGTGTTTGTGTGCTATGCCTGAACGTGCATTTTTGTGTCAGTCAAAGTCAGACAAAGAAACAGTGGCTGCAGAAACTCTGTGACAGGAAAGACCAGATGTTTCAACTAATGAGCTGGATATGGGTGCAGTGGTATTGAGAGATCTTGGAGAGGAAATATCAGGGCCCCCAAGTGCAATTATTCCCTCTGCATAACGTAATGAAATATTTTTTTGAGAGGAGGATGCTGTAATTCACTGGAGGAGAACGAGTCTCAGATATTAAAAGGCTGGCAGATGGTAGATGCTGCAAATTTTCTACCCAGTGCTATAAATATGTACAGGAACATAGCCTTGAATGTCCCTGTATCAATCTGTGAGTGAACTGTGGTAATAAAGTTTGTTCAGATTACGCTCGAGGATTTCTGTGCTGCTGCAGGACTTCATGAAACGTATACAATCTTATATGTCAGACAGTGTACTCAACGTTATATTAAAGAAAACACTTTCAGAATTCAGCAGGCCCAAAGGACTTCTGAGTGGAGGATTTATTTCATTATCAAAATTAATCTCGTGCCTCCATCTTGTTGCCTTACACGCTGTCTGTGAACTGGTGTGTGATTGATTGCCTCATTAATACTCAAAGGCGTAAACACCCCAACACAGCCCCACTCACTGCTCTGGATTAAACCTGGGAGATTGGCTCTGACTAAATAAATCATCTGTCGGTGTGTGTATGCAGGATGCATGCAGAAGTTGGCGTAATATCATTTCAATCGATCAGCTGCTCAGCCCTTTAGCTAGCTTGCACCAATGCGGACGGACACTTGATTCCAGCACATTTATCCTTTTACTGTTGATCTCAAGTGTTGTAATTGAACTTCCTGTTAAGGTATCAGCTTGTGTTGAAACCAAAGCCAGAGCCTTTTTTTTTTTTATTACATTGTGGTCAGTCTGTGTTGTTTGGGGATTTGTTGAGAGCCTGCCAAAACAGAACCAGGATGTGGTGTTTTTCTTTATCCGCTGCAGTAAAATCTGGAGGCTGAAGTTGGCTTTGGAGGTCAAAGAAACGCGATAGGTGAGTAAAGGAAGCAGAAATCAGGATTGAGTGTTAGACCTCTTCAGAAACAGTGGGTCTGGCTGCAGACAGAAGCAGTGTGGGAGATAGGAAAAGAGACAGACGAGTGGTGGCTTATACAAGAGGGGGAAAAAAAGCAAGACATAGAGTTCAAGGAGAGAGTGGAAACCAAACACAAAAGAGGGGCAGAGGAAAAGGAGGCTTAGATTGAGGTGGGACTGGGACTCAGCTGAGGACTGACACCATCATTGTGATTCAGCCTGCCTTGGAGCCGAGCCAGCGCTGCCATGCACAACTGGAAGCATTAGGAGAGATGAAGGGAAGAGGTGTGTGAAGGAGCACAAAATTACAGTGCTGCATGGAGCATGAAAAAGCAGGGGAGTGATAAAATAAAGCCTCCACAGTGCAAACAATGAAATAAACAAATCTGAAGCGGGTGAGTGTAGATGACAGGCCAAATAGCAAATACCTAATGTGTTTGTTCCATTACTCAGTGTCAGTACAGGCCTGTACGGGAGCTACTGTTACTGTAAGTGCAGTATTGGCAGTCTGATCAATGGCTCTGAAGAGTAATAGTGAAGGAATTCATAACGGGGGCCTCTGTTTTGCTGACTTGCACATCCTGGAGCAGATACTACTAGAGACGGACATTGGAAGGTGCCAGTTGACAAAACCTCTTAAGTTAATTAGCTTGTTAGGTGGAGACACCGGACACACTGCTTCTCCGTCCAAAACCAATAGTGCCATTATGTTACGTTGTACATTGCCAGCCTTCTGGCATCGTGTGATATCCAAACGAAATCATGTGTTTGGCCTTTCTCTGGCCAGATTTTCATATTCCGCCCTGCAAAAAAAATGACTCATGGTTTCATATCACATGTCCGTTTGATCTTAGATTGCTTGCCATGCCCTTATTTAGCTTTTGTTTCCTCTAATGGCCTCTGAGATCTATATCCTGCTCTCTTAGCCAATAAAAGCAAAGCCTCGCGCCTTGTAAAGTATTGTATCTTCTTTCAAGTAAGCTGAGATTCAACCCGACACCACGAGTCATTGTACGACAGATTGCTGGAAACGCTAAATCATTTTTTGGAAGCTTGAGTGATGATGTAATCCACTTTCAAGTGTTAAAAAAAATCATTTACATTTAGATTCTGTAATAGCATTTCTTTGAATGTCTGGAAGAGAGATAGTGGCTGTAGCCTCGCGGATGTTTAGAGCTGTGATATGAATTCATAATATGTTCACCTGACACAGGAAAATCTCTTGATGGAATGCTGTTTCTCGGTGGCATTTTTAGGCCTCTGGCGAGTGCTTACTTTGCTTAATTTCTGGGCAAGCGGGCAAAATGGATTCAGGAACGACTCACCAAAAGCCCCCAGCTGAGCAAACAAGATGAGAACACGCTAAAAAAAAAAACAAGATTATCCTTGCAAATGAAAGCACCGGTGAGGAAATTTGAGGAGTGAGTTTATCAAAGTGTGACTGCGGGCTGCAGACTGAAAGCTTGAGTGACAGTGTACTTATGTTTTTTTTAGTTGGATTCTGCCTGGAATGCAACAAGGGAACAAGACTGCAGGTGAAGCCAGCAGCATCTGTTTTTTATTGATAGAGACTGCAGCTGCCCTCCACCAGGGCGGGGTATACTGTACATGTGCTGTGCCAGAGATGTTTGCAATTACTGTACATTTCAAAGTCCTGCAATTTCCTTTAGTGAATCTGAAAAAACACGCTGCAGCAGTTTAAGAATACAGCACTTTTAGAAAAACAAACATAAAAAGAGATGAAAATACAATGAAATGCAGTGATTTAGGCTCCTCCAATCCAGCTTAGGGTTTTATTTTTTAAAGTTTTTTTTACAAAGTACATGCCCATGTTTTCCCCTTTGATGAATTTTATATGAGACATTTCAAAGTATAAGCCCCTGTTAGCTAAAAATCCATTCTTGCTTCCCTTGCATTACTTGTGCAGCATACAGAGTGGCTGTGTTGCTTTTCAAGGCAGCAAGAGGTTAGTTTCATTTAGAGGCAGGCCACAAGATGTCTCCCTCTGCTAAAGAAGCTGCTCGTCCACCAGAGTGACACCCCTGATTGCAAATGCTTTGGCTCTAGCCGCCTGTCTCTTCCAGATTTGCATTTGTTTGGTCATTTTTGGTCCCAGTGTAACACAGGACTCTCCTGCCTTTCTCTGGTCTTGATTTTAAGTCTGGGAATACTCTGGGAGTTGTGAAGTTTTCTGTGTGACATGCTGCATATTAAGTAACTCCATTAGGAACCCTGAACTCACAGTCGAGAAACTCTGCTCTAATATATGTGGAATATTTCCTTGATATTCAACAAATCAGCTTAATTTTCTCAAGCTTTAAATATATATATATATATATATATATATATATATAGAGAGAGAGAGAGAGAGAGAGAGAGAGAGAATATCTTTGGGTCTTGGAATGATGGTCATATACAAAAAGGCATTTGAAAAAGCTGTATTTGAATTTTTAGTTGACTATAAAATCTTCTCTGTCACTTCTACAGAAAAAACAAACTGATTAATCAAGAAAATAATTGCCGGGTTAATCAAAAATGAAAATATTCATTAGTTAATTAAGTCACGTAAAGCAACATTACGCTGACAGAAGAATTGGTGACCCCTGCTAGGACTGTCGCTATAACCGCGACATAAATACCATCACAGGAACCACCACAGTTGCAAGTGACGTTGCATACCTCATAATTAGTCTGTTTTTTAAGATGTAAACAAGCAGCTGCTATAGTAAAATAAAAACAAAATGTAACTGAGACTACGTATAATTTTCTCCAAGAGCCAGCCAAATATAGAAGCGACAATATACAAAATCTGCGTCCCAGGGTGACTGGGCTGAAGTGACTCGACTCAGCAGAAGCTTTAACTCTGGAAGATTCTCTCCCTGCTGCTTAATATCCCCCTATCCACAGAATCACAAGCACAACAGTGTCCCAAGTTTGGATCCAAATTTTGCCCAGGATCATAATACCAAACAGGAGAAAGTCACGTAGCCACTGCATCACTCACTCTGGTACTCCCGACTGGAAACACCAGCAGTCTTTTAGTAGAAAACACAGACTGGTCCTCTAATTATCCCCACTGACCGCAGCTGTGCTGTTTGCGTCACATGGCTTGCCGGCATAACCAGGAGGTAGAAGTAGAAAGAAACATGAAAACATTGTACTAAGATGAAACATAATCCTGCTGTGCCCATTGCAAATAACCCAATTTGCAAAACCAAAACCAAAGCAGAAACGCGCTATTGAGCCACCCTAAATTACTATTCCCAGCCCTAGCAATTCACTTCACCACTGTCATAAATATGGACAGCTGTACAGCCAAACATAAAGTAAGTGCATCAACACAAAGCAAGCCAGCTAATATTACTTACAGACATTATTAGTGTACAGCAAGAACGCCAGCTCGGCGTCTGCAGCTTCTTATTTCACCAACGACTAAAAGCCAGTCTGAGATTTACTCTTGTTTCTTGCCTCTTGCTCTTTCTCTTTTTCTCTTCTTTGCTTCCTCCATCGTCGTCCTCTGTAGAGGATGCTACACCCGTAGAGCTCACCTGGCTCCGGTAAAATCTTTACTTCCCGGCACTCCTGTGTTAGCGATGTCAACACCAACTGTGTCCTGGTGCTCCGAGCTTCCATTCCTGCCCCAGAATCAGGTAGCTGCACAGCTAACCGAGCTAACTAGCTAAGGGCACCTACAGTTAGCAGCAGTTAGTGGTAACTTAACAAATAAGCTATCTGCTCATCAGGAAACTGAATCACACAGAGTTCTCCATTAAATATCCAGTGTCATTGACATAGTTGGTGTGTGAGGTTGTGCTAAATGGACTTTTATAGCGCTTTTCCAGTCTACAGACCGCTGAAAGTGCTTTAAAACACTTGTCACGTTCACACACACATTCATAGGCTGCCATGCAAGGTGCCAACTGCTCATCAGGAGCAATTTGGGGTTCAGTATCTTGCTCAAAGATACTTCGACATGGAGCTGGAGAAACCGGGGATTTGAACCAGCAACCTTCCGATTACTTTACGACCTTCCAATTAGTAGACAACCCGTTCTACCTCCTGAGATACAGCCGTGCTACACACTTCTTGTGGCATATCGTACCCACTCTCCCACACAGGCGTTCATGTGAGGAGAATGACAGAGGCACCGTTCCGCCTATTGCAAGTCAGTCTACTGTCAAAATGATTTTCAAGTCATTATTTTAAACCTGCAGTGCAGAACTTTTGTCTGTTGTCTGTCTCTGTCGCTATGGTTGCTCCCACCTTCAGCACTGATAAATCAATCTTTGCTGGTTGGCGTAAAACGCATCGCTAGCGGTGCACCAGTGCAGGAAATTTGCCACTGACTTCAGGTTTAAAATCTCCGGTATACAGCGATGGATATTCATTTATGTCTAAATCTAACAGCAGGTTTAAGATAAAATAGATACATGATGTTGTTTTAAGGCTGCAACAAACAATTATTTTCATTATTTGTTTATTCTGTCAATTAACTAATTATTTTGCATATAAAATGTCAGAACATTGCAAAGAAATGTCCATCATAAGAACATGGTAACATTGTCAAATTGCTTGTTTTCTCTGTCCAACAATCCAAAAGTGCCAAATATTGTGTTTATATGTATCATAGTAGATTACAAAACACAACAAATCCCAGGTGGGAAGCTAGAGCCATGGATTTTTGGCATTTCTACCTACAAAACTACTTATAAAATTGTTATTGATTAGTGCCAGTCTACTAATCGAATAAAGAGTCTCGCTATACAGTAACTGCACAGTAATGTGGGATAGAGCTTTTATCCTTTTTCATCTTCGTCTCTGCCTCTGTATTTGCCGTGTGCATTTCTCATGTGCATCTAATTGCTGCCAGTATTTCATCTGGTGTAGAACATTCTCACTGGCCCTTGAAGGAGCTCTTCCCTTTACTCAGTCAAAACACCGCTCCTCCTCTAATGAGACCTCTGGGGTTCAGCTCGGCTTTGACATGAAAGAGGATGGTTAGTGTCAGTCCCTGACTTGTCTCATGGACTGAGCTGGTCTTCAAACTGGCCAATGAAAGTGAAAATACATCTTTTCAAATAGTTTTCTTTTTCATCTAACAGCAATCAGCTGCTCATTTCAGTTTGGTAAATGTTATTACACTATGATGCTCTAATTACATGCTCGAACACTGAGACAGAGATGAAATGTGTTTGCATCCCCAGGAAGATAACAAAGGAAGTGTGTGAGCGGCAGAAATGTGTTTTCAATGAGGAGCATAGTAATTTTACAGAAGGAAAATCATTAACTTTCACCCTGAGCGCTTCATATTCTGGAGTGATTGCAGCACGGTCTTTGAGGGGATATTTTAATTAAATTAACGATTTTTGTGAAATGATTTCACAAATAAAAACAGTTTTTAAAAGAGTCACGGTGTCAGCCATGTTAGAAGAAGCTCCAAAGCACTGCAGTGCAGGAACATGATTGCAGAGTGTTACACCAGAACTAGATTGGAAATACTCTGAACTGTTTGTTGTTACCAATAATACAGGTGCAGGGAAAATACTGTAATCCTTTACATACAAAGACAGACTGTTCACTGCCTTGTTCGTTTGTCTGGATCCCTGCACATCATTGATTCTGCTGAAAACAAAAACGTATCTGTGTAAGACTTCATTAAGGTAGTCCAATATTTACACTTAAAGTTGCACTAATCAATAGTTTTATGTTAACTGCAGAAAAAATGACTGTGAGATGAAAACAGTCACTAATGACGAACCCACAGAGGATTCTCACCACTTTCCCTCGTCTGCGTTTTAGCATATTTCAGTTTATGATTTTTCACGCCCACGACTTAACTGTTTTGGATCACTCTCTCTGCTTCCATCAATCTTGTCTCCAGCAGCAGCAGGCAGCTGTTTGCACCCGCTGTACCCTACCTGCTCTTACAGACAAGGTTATTGACGAGCATTTAGCAGCTAAAGAGACGGATACTCCTCTCAGGAGCTGATAAAAACCAAAAACAGAGCCAAAAACAGAATAAATATTGGACTTACATTTATCAGGTGGATATTTGCTGGCTTTGTACAGGCAACTGTTTCTACATGGACTTTAAAGCTAAAAATATGTGTATTGTGTTTTGTTGCACTGCTCTAAGTTTACATACATGATTTCACCACTTTGTTGTTGACGTATATTGTGCACCAGTTTCTTGTCAGTAGATACTACTCTCTCAACACAGGTGGGATTCTCGGTTCCGGGCCACTTTTATTCTTTGAGCAGTTGGGAAACAACACAGGGCTTGCTTTGGTCTTGAGAAGCTGCAGCCTTTATTCACTGACAATGTGTAGCCTACACTGTACATTTACCTGTAGAATGACAACTTCACTGTCAACCTTTTTCTCTGCTCCGCTCGCATTCATTGTCACTTTCTGACGCATCTCACTCAACCACACACGTATTACCCAGCCATTTAAACATTTTGACATTGTTTTGCTGGCTGCCATTTTTAAAAACCAAGGTTGAGAGAACAGATAACTGCTTGCCAATTTAAAGATGCTAGGTTCAGTGTTGCGTGAGTGATGATCATAGTAATGTTTCTCTGACCGATCAGTGGTTGGCAGTGTCTTCACATCACCTTTTATCAGCTCAGCTTTATTGGATCCTCGACCGAGGTGATACAAATATCCCAGTCAAGTTACCAGGATAAAAGATGTTGGCAGTTACATTCACATTTGAGGCTACATACCATATTGGCATTCCTACCTGAACAGACTTTTCTGTCAGGAAGTGGAGGGGATGGTGGAGGAATTACAGGCAAGAAGGCGACTGTGTTTCAACATTTGCATGCATAACACCACTGTATATTGGGAACTTGGGACAATGGCAACAAAAAAAATGATATTTTTCGGAAGAGGTCAGGAAATCTACAGATGCATTTAAGGCAACCAAAACTGTGATCCTTTCCTGAACATAATCAAGTAGTTTGTGTGCCTACACCTCACCAAAGCATAAGCACAGCAAAGTCACAACAACGTCACAATGATGTTGTCACCCTGAACAACTAATCAATGAACTGACTGATCGTTTCATCTTCAAATAGTAACCTTTTTCTGTAATCAGGTAACCTTAGTGAAATGAAGGTTTTAGATGCAACTGCAGACAGAAGAAATAACACAGTCACACTTGAGCAAACACACAAACAGACATGTTAAGTTAAAGAAATTAAGTGATGGGTCAGGTTCAGTGGTGCCATGGGAAAACATGCTTGTGCTTAAATGCACCACAGTAAAAGGCTGAATTTAAGTCCATTTGTGGAGAGCCGCTTTCAAAGACAGAAAGCAAATGTTAAAAGGAGTAATGCTGATTGTCATGCATGGCCTGTGTAACTCTGGAGCTGGGAGTAATGAAATTGAGTTGTGGATCAAACTGCTGACGGGGGACGACTCAGAGACCTGGAGAGCCGTACACCTCACGCCTCCACTGAGCTTGTATAGGACAAATAATTCAAGCATTCAACTCATCAGTTAATTGCGCCTCATTTCTATTGACATGTTCCCAAAAGAAACCAAGAATAGAGGAAATCAATGCAGCTAGTCAATCAGTGGAGAAACCAGGCAGCTATAACTCTGATAAGGTGGTATTGTGGGAGTTATTTACTTGGCTGCCACTCATGCAGCATTAGTGTTTTCTCCTCTTTAGTTTGCTTTGTTATTGGGTCTGAAACTGAGGTAGTTATCCCTGTTGATGCCGAAATAGAGGCTATTGTTCACTTTGATTGGATCTCTCCTAACAAAAAGATAATCCTCAATTCTACAATTAAAAAAACAAAAAAAAACCCATCCGGTTGTTGCTAAGAATAAAAAGGGTTGAGCATAAGGCTTTAACGGAAAGCAATGCAAGGCATCTGTTTTGTCTGGAAGACAGAAAAAAATAGGCGTGGTGCGGACATGAGATACAGTAGCTGCTGTGGGAGCTGGAACCAGGCAATTAATTTAGTTGTTTTGCTGCCGGAAAGCTCTGAAATCAGCCAGAGGGAAAATAACTATTACCACGGTATTGAAGCTGTTACTTTGGCTGCTCTTTATTTCTTAGTATTCAGACATTCATTAAAGTTATCAGACTGTTATGACCACAACTTCTGAACACAGAGAAAGCTGTTCTGCATAGTGCTCCCCGCTCCCTCTTTGTTATGAATTAATAATTTTGGCTGTAATTCAATTGGCTGAAGATAAATATAAATGTTATCTCTTTTTGATTAAATTAAGTTACACATCTTAGTCAAATAACAAGAACAGGAAGAGACTTCCCGTGCAATATTTATAATGAATAAAGAAAAATCTGTCACATTTTTTAAATATGCATGCTCCGTACTAAATGACACTGTGGTCCTGACAAAGTGGAGCTGTGATTACCCTTCTCACAATTTGTAATAATGAGATCCAATTAAATTTAATGCAGTAATCAAAAGCCTCTATTCTTCTAGTCACACTCCTACTTCTTTTTACTTATCATTCGTCAATGGTATTGATTAAAGGAAAGCATATTATCAGAAAAGAAATAACTGAGCAGAAAATACATTGTCTTCTTAAATATCTGTTTCTGTAAAGTTATTTTTCTGCTGTAGCTTCAATGCCCATTTAAAGGTGCACTATGTAGTTTTGGGGAAGAAATGTTAATGTTTCTTATACTTTATAAACAAACTAGATTAACAAACTATCTTCTTCTTCCTGACTGAATAAACTGAATAAACAAACTGACTTTAAAAACACAATTTCATACTGTTTTATTTGTTTATATTTGGCGGACCCTGCCACCTTTCTAGCTTCAAACGGTGTTCTGGGGAACAGCTTGTTTATTCAGTTACGGAAAACATTCAATTCTTCTGAGTTTGTATTATTACCTCAGTCAACTGTAAAAATATAAAAAAATTAAAGTTTGAATTTCCTCTCCAAAACTACGTAGTGCCCCTTTAAACAATTTGTGTTGTTTTTGTTTTTTTAACAAAAAGCAGGCTTGATGGTTATTCCACCATAGAAAAGTAAAAACTAGAGCTTGACTTGACTTTTGGGGCTGCTGCTGATACCAATATCAGAAGGAAAAAAATGTCAATATCGATATATTGGCCAATATACACACAATTTTGCAATGATCTCAAAGAATGTGGTTATCAATCAATACATCTTATTGTCTAAAATGAAATCATTGCGCTGAAACGGTTAACTTCTCTAGGAATTGAATGGTAATGATTTTTCCAGAGCATCTTTTTCTGTATTATTTCTGCATAACATTTTCATATTGATGCATATCGGACAACAATATTGGCCAATAATATTGGCCACCTGATATATATGAGTCGAGCTCTAGTAAAAACAGTAAGTTGTGGTTTTACGGGAATTTTCGTGCTGGAAGCAGTGACCGTCCGTTGTACATACCAGGCTAGCTGTTTCCTGTTTATGCTAAGCTAACAGCCTTCTAGCTCTAGTGTCATATTTAGCATAGTTATGCCAACTTTTACATCTCACATTCAGATTTTTTCCTCAAAATATGTAATGTTCCTGTAACATAAAACTGTATTTTCATGACTATATTTTACAATGAAATGTTGGACATGAAAAACAAAATCATGGATTCAGAATTGGCAGATCAGTTCTGGCATCTCTTGACATTTTTTCATAACTCTAAACAGAGACAGGGACCCCATGATGCCCACCCGTCTCTGTTATATTTACACCAGGTCGATTCCAATTATTTTATTAAATAAATTACATCTAATCTTGCAAATGACACCCTCTCCTCCAAGCACACACTGTTATCCAACATTTAAAGCTATTTTTCACTTTCCACAATCTTTCTTTCTTTCTTTTTTTTTAACAACCTTTTATCACCACAGCTGTGATCAGGTTTCTCCGCCAAAGCTCACATTTCAGTCTGAGAAGATTCCAGCGAACATAATAATAAAAAATAGTCTCCGTATCAAGCTGAGCCTTCTGCCAAGCAGAATCCTCTGATAGACTCACATAAAACGAGCAAAGCACCTTTAAAATCAGCGAGAGCCACATCTGCATGCAGCAGGATGTCAGCCCTCATTACACTGCGTTTGTGAAATTATATTTGATACTGGCAGAACGAAGAACTGGAAACTGTACTGTAACGGATATTTCTAACACATTTCAAATGGGATTTTGCTGTATTTTTCTCTAACTAGCTGGCTCACATTAGTTATCAATTATAAAGAAATATTGATCCACAAACCGGGCTGCAGATCATCAATATTAAAGAATTTCAGACTTCATCATTTTCTCTGTTGCTGAATTTCTTTATCACAATTATTTCTACTTTGATTGATTCCTTCCCCCCGCCTCTCCATACCATTGGAGGTCTACTTCATCACCGGAGGAAAACAATTTCATCCACTGGCTCCACCTCATTCTCCATTCGACTGTAGAGAGAGTGTGTAGGGGGGCAACAAGCTTTATATTCCCTTCTGCAGGCAGCAAGTCAACAGACTAAAAAAGCATCTCTTCAATCTGTGGAAAAAGGGAGGAGTTGGGTTCTGGGCAGCTACTGCACAAAGAGAGAAACCACCGAAATCTGCAAGTATTGTCTGGCACTGGAGAGGGCGATGGAGGAGTGAAAGATCTGAGCAACAGGGGTAAGCCTCTCCGGATTTTCAAAGTGATTGCCTCTGGGAGTGAAGTCGTCGCATACATCTGCAATTATCACGTCCATTTATCTATTGATGAAGGACTGGTGATGGTTACGCTTGATGGTTTTTGTTAATGGAGTGATTCAGCTGTTTTTCTCATAAAGGAATCATTATGTAAATCAATTTTACCTCCCCCAAGGAGCTCAGTTCCTTTTGTTTATGTTCACGGCAAAGAATTTTTAAGCCTGAGCAGTGGGACAGCTGCACACTAGGACTCCTGTCGCTGCTACCTGGAATTTGTGATACATAAATCTGGAGATGTTTGTGGAGAAAGCCACTGTGTGTAAACTGGGGATGTGTAGAGCTGGCTGCTAGGAAACAACATTTGGTGAAGAAGCACCTGCCTTGACACGAGCAATTATGGTTGAAGCACCAACATCCGAGTCAGTCGCCCTGGGGCCACACAGACAAAATGATTCCCAAGAGACCCCTGTCAAAAAGTCCAGCTCGCTTAAACCATCGTGGAAAGAGATCACGGTGGGTTTCATAATGAGGACCAAGATCCACGGTTTGAAGTTTGTCTTCTCTCCGGACAAGTCCAAACCACAGCGAGTCATCTGGATCATGGCCTTCTTTGTTTGTGTCAGTCTCCTCTGCACCTGGTCCTGGAATCGAATCCTCTACCTGATGTCCTACCCAGCCATCACAAAGATTTACATGGTGTGGGCTCACAACATGTCCTTCCCAGCTGTCACCTTCTGCAATAAAAACGTTTTCCGTGCGTCCACTCTGACCAGGGAGGACCTGTATCACAGCGGCTACTGGATGGACCTCATGTATCCTAATCACACGGTGATGGAGAAGAGCCTGTCCATCCTTAAAGACAGCCACAAGCAGGGTCTCCTGAGCCTGCTGGACTTCAACAACTACAGTCCGCACCCCGATTACCGCATCAACACCACCGAGATGATGGGACGCCTCGGTCACCAGTTGGAGGACATGCTGCTGGAGTGCAGGTTCCGCGGGGAAACCTGCACCTACAGAAACTTCAGCACTGTATGTACAGAAAAGAAATGTGGTGTTTGTCAGGTGTTGATTTGAATGTTGTTTGCAAGGTGTATTAATAATTAATGCCAGCATTTGAAGACGCACCCTCCAGCAGCTACTCTCTCTGGGTGTTGTAAGGTGTTGATGTTTCGAAGCTGCAAACAAGCCTGTCCTGTTTTTACCTCTCAGACATGACAGCTCCTTTCCTTATTAAACTTGAAAAAGTCACTCAAGGAAACAAGTACTATGTCACCTTCGTGTTGTGCTGGGAAATCAATGTCATGTCACCATCAATGACTTCACTGTCTACTTTATGTTTTTTTCTTTACGGTTTTGCATGCAGTTATACTCACCATGGCGAGTTTCTGAGTTGCCAGATGCTTTTACGCCTTTTTGCTTTATAACCCGTGACAACAGTGGTAAAGGAAGAAAAGACATTAGAGCATTAATAATTCAGACGTCGTAAATCAGTTCAAATTAAAGTTTTAGCTTCTCTAATTAAACATCTGGAGGGCATGTGGAGTATATGGCCTTGTTTCAAAAAATGCAGCTGAGTTTCCTATTTGAAACACCAGACGTCTAAGTCTATTATACCCATTAATTGCTAGTAATCACTGAATGCCACACGGAGGAGGTGGATGACGTTTCGGCACCACTTCGAATTATATTATTTTTTCTCAAATACTTTCACCACAACCAGGCGACCTATAACGTGATCAGAAAAAAAATGAAAAAGCTTGATGGAGAAACTTGTGCAGTGTGAAGTATGCATGCAGGGAGACTTATTCATTTCTACAGCACTGAGAATAATTTAAATCTGGGAACAAGCTTATAGATTTCAAACACTAACCTTCCATTCATCTTAAAATGCAAAGTCCTGCATGCTACAAGATGTCGGCTCACCATGGTGGCTTCCTTGTTTTGCACAAACCCGTGCCGAGCCTCCACAATCTGTTAAATCAGCCTTCATGGCTAGATTGGGGTCAGAGTTGGGATTTAGACTGTGTTGTTTCCATGGTGTGGCTTTGGTGTGGCTGAACAGAGGCTCGTGTTTTATCCAAACTCAAATCTGAATCTTTAAAAAAAAAAAGGCTGCCAGTTAACATGCAGACCTCATTATATAGCCAGCAGGGGGAAAGGACCAAAGCGCTGTCTTATCTGTCTGAGCTTCATGTAAGTCTCTCTGAGTCTGGACATGGAACACTGCCTCTGATCTCTGGAGATCAGCTTTTCCATGGTGGTTGAGTTTTTGCCAGCAGCCATCTTACCACGACCTCACCACACTGGGTTGTGAAAATCAACCATCAGATGACATCCCTTTCCTTTCAGGCATCACTTGTTTAAAAATGTAGCGAGGACAGACAGGAATCCAGATTGTCGACAGCCGGCAAAAACATCATCCCAGCAGTCAGAATTGTGTGTAAATGTGTGACCCCTTTCTGGTTGCCAAGTAAGGAAATTTGACAACCATGATCACTAATGGAGGAAGTGGGACTCGGTGTAGCAAATTACTTATTTAACTTTTGCAGAAGGAGTTTATATGGAAGCAATAAAGGGTCGAAATAATATGATTAGGAGCAACTGGTTCTTACAGTGTACTAATAATAACTGATATGAAATATGTTAGTCAGAACCATCAGTCTGAATGTATTTGGTTATAATTTCCCTTTTTAAAAGTTCAGAAGGTAATTTCTGCAATTGAAATCAAATGTATTCAGGCTTGATTTCCCTGATGAAGTTTGAATTTTGGTGTCTAAACGTAACTAATCCAATTTGAGCAACTTGTTGTTTTTTTTGGCATAACCTTCAAAATCCCAAAATGACCAACTTTTTATTTATTTCATTGGACATTTTCTTTGTGAAGCCTTGAAAGATTTTGAAAATCTAATTTGTAAAACTTAAAATGACCTCATGGAAGTTTAATTTCACTGGTATTAATTTACACTACTAAACATTTAATAGTGACCATAAAGTACTGAGTATTTAGTTGCTTATAACGTTCTAGAGTTAGAGATATTGCGATTATGATGATTAACATTACAATTGTTCATTGAAAAAGCTATTTAAATCATTTGTTGGGGTCTGAACCAAACATACACATTTCCTTACTTCTGGACATCGCTCATGCTGTTTTGTCACTGAGCTGGCTTTTCTTCGCTTCCACAGTTTAACAAGGATTTTACAGTACAGTCATGACTCATTCACAATCACTCCCCCTTAATTTGTAGTTGCTTGCTTACATGCGGCATTTATATGCAGTTTGATGAACTTGTGTGACTGTTTGTAAGCCACGCGTAGGTGTCGGCACAATTTTAAATGATATAAACTTACTATGGCAGCTGTTTCTGGCATTTCTTAACACTGCAGGTTTTTATATTGTGTTGAAGTGCATGAAGGAGAGATATTCTAGTTCCTCGGAGTGTTGCATAACCAATCAATTATACAGTTTCATAGTCTTATCTCAAATTGATAGGCTTATCTTGAATTTACTCAACCCCTCAAGCTGCATTCAGAATTTCAAACTTTTTCAGCCTTTATCCAAACTGTAGAGTGAATTTAAAATGTGACCGTTTTTAATCTCAGTACAGATTTACTTTACTTGTTTGGCAGAGGATAGAGAATTTTCTAATCACAGAGAAAATCCATAAACTCGGGAGAGGGGGAAAAATTTCAATCTGTCAACTGTGAGTGCTGAAGCAAAAGCTGAAAATAAATAACTCAAACCAATTGGATTAATTAAATCAGGAAGATATTTGGTGTGAGCAAATCTACTGTAGCGATTGCACATCAAACGATAAGTACCGCCGAGCTGTACTGGCACAGGTTCGGTCTCTTAAGAAGTTCGTTAGTCAGGACACACAAACGTCTTTTAAAAACCCAATTTGGAGTTTGTTTGTGTGTCCAGAGAGCTTCCACCTCAGATGTTTCGTATTTAATGACAGCAAACCAGTACATTCACTCTAAGTTACTCAGGGGAAATTTGGTGTGAAATTGGGTAAAGATTGATAGCTACTGCTGCTGCTGCTGCTGCTAAGGAAAGCTCATTATTTCTCAAATCAGAGCCAGGTGCCTGCTTAAAGCTGCTGCTGCTTTCTCTGATAATCACAAAACCTCTGCAATGATTACCTGTCCTGCACAATTACAGGCTGATGTGTAATACATCCCGTACAGGTGCACAGTTTGCCCCAGCACAAAGGGAAGGCTTTGACTTTCCATTAATGCCCCTGTTTCTTTTTGTGCTCTTTACAGATTTACACGCGCTACGGAAAATGCTACACATTCAACTCGGGATTAGACGGCAACCCTTTGTTGACGACGTTAAAAGGCGGCACAGGGAACGGCTTGGAGATCATGTTGGATATTCAGCAGGATGAATACCTGCCTGTGTGGGGAGAGACAGGTCAGTGTGGTACCTTTTTTACTTGTCGAATAATTTTACCTTTTATCTTGTTGGGTAACCCTTAAAATCCCCACTACTCCACTGGTCCTTTGTCATTTCTAGAACATGTGGATGTATCGCTGGATATTAGAGTTGAAACAATGAATTGAATAGTTGTCAGCTATTTATTAATCACCCATTATTTTGATAATTGATTCACTAGTTTGACTGTTCTGATTCCAGCTTCTTAAATTTTCTGGTTTCTTTACTCCTCTATTACAGTAAACGGAATATCTTTGGGTTGTGGACACAACAAGACATTTGAGGATGTCTTCTTGGGCTTTGGGAAAGACTGCTCGACATTTTCTCACATTTTTTTCACATTTTATAGACCAAAAAACTGATTGACAGATTAATCAACAATCAAAGTAATCATTAGTTGCAGCTCCTCTTGATATAGATAACAAAATCCCAAGATTTTCCTGGGTCTTCTTATTTAGCGTACGCCTAAATTTCTGCCAAATTACACAGAAGTGTACTAGCATGTATATTATCTTGATATATTCCCCCATGTCTGCAAGTGACATCTAATAAAATACATTCATCGACATATTGTCTTATATTTATGGCAGACAACAAAGCCACTGAACCGTACATTCATAAAGTATACGGCATGTAGTAAATCATTGGTTGTAATCCTGTACAATACCGGTCCTCTACACTAACACATGAGTATCTCACTAATATTTGCTTCCAGCATTGGGCTTTGGGAGCACTTAGCATCAGTGCCAGAGCCAAAAAGCGGGTCCCAGTGGCGAGCGTACTTGTTGTTATATTTTTCTGGCGTGCTGTATCCACAGATGAGACCTCCTACGAAGCAGGCATCAAGGTTCAGATCCACAGCCAAGACGAGCCGCCCTTCATTGACCAACTGGGATTTGGTGTGGCCCCTGGTTTTCAAACTTTTGTGTCATGTCAGCAGCAACTGGTACCTAACGTTCAGCCTCCTTCCCCTCCGACCTTGACCTCTTTTTTGCTCCACTTCATTCTGTGTTTGTCCCCAAATCCTTGCCAGCCAGTGCCCATTACCTCTGTGTCACAGAGTCTGGAGCAAAATCAAATCGTTGATTTACCTTGTGAGGGAAAAGTGCAGTCAAGGTGTTAAATGAACACCCAGTTTTTCTGGATACATGAAACAGAAGGAATTATTGCAGCCAAGGAATATTGACAGAGCAGGGCCAAGTAACGATTTGATGCAGGCGTTAGAGCATACTGTGCTTATCTGAGCCAAAAGAAACTCAGACTACACAGCAAGCAGAAATATCTGGCAGCTCAAAGTGTTTGTTTTACTTTTCATATGGAGTCTTCACTGCTTTTAGCATGGGAACAAAATACAAATATGGCTGATTTGAATGCTGTGAAAATTGTCTCCAGTGGCGCATTCAAAGAGAAGGAAGAGAAACTGTGAGGAAGACTCACAGGATCCACACAGCCACGGTTAACAGGCTTCAATGATCCGACCGTTAACTCTGATTAATAAGAAATAAACCGAAGAGTTTGAAGAGAGAATGGACAATTTCTTATCATTACCACCCTTTGAAGAAATTGTTAACGTGATATTAAGCTTTATGAATGGTTTTCCTCTTCATTATTGGTGAAATGGTCTGCAGCGTTTAGCCAAAATCAGACTGCTTTAAAGACTCGCTATAAATAACTGACCTCTGAATACTCCCTCTCAAGTCTTACTGTATCTTGAGGGAGAGATGCTGAAATATTGTGTTTTTGAAGTTAAAGTGAACTATTAAAAGAAGCCTGGTGCATCTGTCCTCATATAAGTCTATTCCTCAGTTCCACTTACACTTAAGAGTACGCGTCATTAGATGAGACTACATACAGCTATTTTGAAGACACATTTTTAAAATGTAGGATAATTTTTGACACTGTAAAATGAGTGTTTTCGCACCCATTTTAGAGAGAAGCAGAAAGGTTTGTTGACTGTAGAAAATTAGATCCTGCCGTCAGTGAGGGATAAAAATTGATCGTGCAGGGTCATAACACTCAGCGCACATGGATTTCCTATCCAGATTTAATGAACGTATACAGCAGTTGTGTGACGTTGCCAAGATAACAAATTCAAATTCCTTTGTTTGAGTCTTTTGATGTCCAAACGGAAACAGCGACAGGAGAGGGAAATATCATCACTAAGTCACAAGAAAATGGCGCCTGTGCCACAAAAGATTTCAGGTTGTTTTGCAATGATTACCTTTGAGATCAAGCGTTTTCTTGCATTGTGCTGCAGGCTCATTAAAATTTCCACCACATAATGAGTCCCTGTGAAGTAATGGATACTCCAGCAGCTTATCAAAGCCATTATTTTAAGCAATTAATCGAGTCTAATTTAGATGATTTTGCTCCTTAAGTTAATGGTCTTGGTCAGTTCATGAGCATGAGATAAATAAATGATCACGTAAAAATCTTCCACCCTTGATTTAGCAGAATAACATGGGATGATTGAGGCAGAGTTTGGTCTCCTAAAACAGACACTTGGACACCACAAAGATGACAAATGTTATTTCGGGGAAGCAGTTATGAAACATGTGATGTTTCACGCTCTTTCTCTTTCTCTTTCTCTTTCTCTGTATGATTGTTGTGAAATGCTCCAAGTGTATCATCATTCAGCCATCTCCGAGATGTGAATCAGATCTATTAATCACCATCAGGAAGTTTCCCCCGCAAAAGCAAAAGTGCACGGGTTGTCATTTATAATCAAGACACGAGCACCCACACCAGCGGCAGCTAAAAGACGTGTTTACGACCTAAAAGATGGGCTGAATTAATTAGACTGTCATTAAAGTCTGGCCAGCATTAATTTCAGTCAGTCTCCAACGAGTACAGTGACACTGCTCTCAGTGTAATAATAGACAGCTGGTTCAAGCACTTATGATTTCAAGACTTTTCATTTGTTCAGCTTCTTTAGGAGGAGTTTAATTTTTAATAGGAGCCTATGACTTGTGAGCTCAGAGAGCCATGAGGACTATTGCACCAAATTTTAACTGGAGTTATGTCACGGTTGAAACTGAGATGTGTCCTCACTCAAGCTTGAGTGGATGTAAGAGGAGAATGGCTGAATGACAACCCACCAGCACACCACTGCTGCTGAGTCTTCACGCACCACTGGGAGTTGAAGCTGTATCGTTGTTATCTGACAAAAGGCTGTCTTACCATCCAGAGAGGAGTCGACCGCTTTCTGCCCCCTTGCCTTTGCTGTTGCTCCTCTTATTATTTTTTGATAATGATGTGGGCTGTGTTCCCTCACCCCCTCGCCCTAGATGAGACGTCCTATGAGGCCGGCATAAAGGTACAGCTTCACACTCAGTCAGAGCCTCCTTTCCTCCATGAGCTGGGCTTTGGGGTCGCCCCCGGCTTCCAAACGTTCGTTTCCACCCAAGAGCAGAGGGTAGCGTATGACTGTCTGGGCTTGCTGCATGCCACAAATGCTGTATTGTTAAATAGCTACACACTCATCATTAAGTACCAGACTTTCATCTGCTAGTCCCCCACTCCCTCCCTCCCTCTCTCCCCGAGGAATGGATCCATCTGTCCCCTTCCTCTGTGCGGCTGAAGCAACTACATGCAACGACATCAGCAGTGCGTCCTTGTCGTCATTGTCGTCTCCGTTTAATAGATATCAGTAAAGAGCAGCTAATGTGTTTCATTCCAGCTTTAAGCCATTCATTTGAGTCCGTAACTTCATCGAAGCTGTTGTTTGGCTTTACCCTTTCACTGCCATTGACAGTTCTGTTGACATTTTCCTTTTGTTCGTTTTGCTTTTATGTCTTCTTGGGGCGATCCACTGGACCGCTACTTAATGTCATCTGGAGGGACCAGACAATGTGATTCATTAGGTTTTATTACCCACGAGGACTCTGGCATCAGTTTGAAGTCTAGCAGTTATTGCACTGGGGTTTTATCTCCAGTGTAACTCCAGTTATGAGAGTCTGTGGGCTAGAAATGGAGTCCAATAAAGGCTTAATCATGTTTACTAGTATAAGTCTACTCCTTCAGTGAATTCCACTCTATCTCTGTCACTTTTTATTGACTTAATGAGCTTCAGATTGTCTGAGTTAGCCAGGTTAGAGCCAGTGGAGATGATTTAGAATTACAGCGACAATAGCATTATCATTTCCCTGTGAAGTTTGTCAGGAAGAAGCCTTTGGCATTGACTGCTGGCTAGCTCCCACTGCAATTAGCAGCGACATGCACAAACGCCCGAGCAAGCATCGGTGGCCCTCATAAATAATTGGTTAGTTTTTGTCCTGAGAATGAGTAGTAGGCATTCATTACCATAAATTGCTGTAAACAAGACTTTTAAAGCGGACTGAGAGTCTTGTTGGTGCCTAACTGTCAGTGTGTTCGGTACACCAAAATAAGAGCTCCTTTAAAGTGTTAAAAGAAAGCTCCACACGTACGTACGTACGTACACACACACACACACACACACACAGAGGGCACATCGCTGCAGTTATAAGATGAGCACCGTGGGTCTAATGTTTAGCGTGAACCCAAACCTTAAAATTCAGGCATTAAATATTCCTCATTAGTGGATTCATTGAGAATTCCCTCAGTTACTCATAATTGTAATGACCTGCTCTTCACCTTTTAATGAGAGTTTTGCCTCTAATGAGACTGCAAACTGCGAATCTTCACTTCATTGTCAAATTCACAGGGGTTATGCAGTCAGGGTAGTGTTTTAATAAACTCTCCAGGGCTTAGATTAGAAAATTTAAATAGTTAATCAACTATAAAAACGCTTTCATTAGCTTCTGGAGAGTAGTTTATTCATTAGGACTTGTCATTTACTATAAAACAGGATGTAATGCTCTGTATAATGTCTGTTAAACTCATGTGTTCGTTCATCCGAAACCTGTAAACTGTTTATTGTTCTGAGTTCTGTTCTCAGGGTTGTAAAATTTGTCCATTGATTGTGGTGTCCTGTCTGAAACTACATATTTTACAGATTCCTCTTAAGCTTGTTTCTATTCCCATGGTATTCTGCTTCCTACCGGGGACTAGACCTGCATCAGTAATGTTCTGCATGATGTCTGCTTGCTGCTATACATGAGCAATAATGTTGTTCTGACTGGACGTTTTTTGTGCCAGTATTGTCTCAGTGCACATTTTCATTTAAATGCTTCTGTATTATTATTTATTTATTTTTTATGTTTGAGACATTTGTGTTGGGTTTTGTCAGCTTGTTGTCCTCTTTTGTACTTTGTAGCGGGCTTGCAATATGTAATTTGTTGTTATCCTGTGCGACGATATACTGAGGGAAAACATGTGCTGTTTGCTCTTTCAGCTTCAGTACCTCCCTCCGCCTTGGGGAGATTGCAAGTCTACTCCCATAGACTCTGAATTCTTCTCCACGTACAGCATCACCGCCTGCCGCATTGACTGTGAAACCCGGTACCTGCTTGAGAACTGCAACTGCAGGATGGTTCACATGCCTGGTATGATTTCGGAGAGGCTTGACCAGTTAAAATATGTGGCCAAGACGTGTTTACTCATTTCTATTTGTGTAATTATTCTGACTTTTATGTAATCTCAAACAGGAACCTCCACAGTTTGCACTCCTGAGCAGTACAAAGACTGTGCTGACCCAGCTTTAGGTGAGCCCACACACTTCACTGCATAAGTATGAATTGTTAGTGTGATAGTTTTGCATTAATTCACCCGAGTGTTCATCAGCGCAGCCATGAGACTATTCTATCTTTTATATAACACCTCTGTAGCTTTAACTCGGAATTGCTTTAATCTCAGACAGTGCTGAAGCAAAATAATAAAGTAAAATTATTGTTTAAAAAATCCATTAAGAAGATTTGTGATGTGTCTATGCTTGGCTGATATCAAATAAATCCCACAGAGATTTTTTCTCCCTCTGTATTATAGCTTCAGTCATTATTTGCTTTCATGGAAAGTGAACGATGGCAGCAAATGTAGTTTTTTTTTTTGTCTTGTCGTGTGCGGAGATATTTTTAGCAGAATCTTTTGAGAGCCTCTATGTGCAGGTTTGTTTGATTCTTCGCAGTGATCACAATATTTTTAAATGACTTTGATCATCCACAGACTTTTTGGTAGAGAAAGACAACGATTACTGTGTGTGTCAGACCCCCTGCAACATGACTCGCTATGGCAAGGAGCTGTCCATGGTTAAGATCCCCAGTAAGGCATCTGCTAAATATCTGGCTAAGAAATTCAACAAAACTGAGCAGTATATTGGGTAAGTATTATTTGGCAGCAGTCAGTTATTCAGATCTCACCCTCTTTTCTTTTTTTTCTGTTGATGGATGGATGTACTGTGGCATAGCATTACCTGGGTCTCCATCGTTCACCTTCAATGTAACAATAATGAAAGATAGTTACACAGGAAATGTGAGATATCATTTTGTGTGATATCATCAGAAATAAACTCTTTTGGGTGTGCTTTTGTCTGTCCCCCTTTCCAGAGAAAATATATTGGTCTTGGACATCTTCTTTGAAGCTCTGAATTATGAGAAGATTGAGCAGAAGAAAGCCTATGAAATTGCAGGGCTTCTCGGTAAGATTCTCACAGTTTTCAGGTTCATGGTGACGGAAAAGTGTAGCTGACCTCGGTGTCAGCACTCTCAGCGGGCCCCCACCGCACATTTTACATCGTGTGCTCACTGTGCCCAGTGCTTTGAGGCTTCCCTCTTTGAACTGAAACAGGCGGAACACATTTTCATAATCTGATGCTCTTGCAAGGGCAGCCGGGTTGGGCCTGATGAGAAGTTGGGGCTGGATGGACACTTTTGACAATTCTGCTCAGATTACAGTGAGAGATACTGAATTGGAAGTGACAGCATGGGGAATGGTTTCACGCACCATTGTTCAATTACTGTACCTGCCCATATCTGTTAATCTCTTTTGTTCTAGGTGACATTGGAGGTCAGATGGGGTTGTTCATCGGAGCCAGTGTTTTAACAATACTGGAAATCTTTGACTACCTATATGAGGTAAGTGATGGTTATAAACTGTTAAAATGCAAAACTTTGAACACTTATGCAATTTATTCTAGTCCTCGTGTATATAAAGGTAAATACTTTAGTGTTATGCTTGATTTTACTTTTTATACCTTATAGAAAAAGTCAAAGGCTCAATCCCATCTCCAGTTTGAACCCCACCCATTGTTTTCAAGTGAACCCCCTGCCCCTCAGAACAGACTTACAAGGGCTAGTGATTGAAATCTCCCTTTATGAAAAAAGATAACCCTTTAAGACCCTCTTCTGTAGTTGCCGATGGCGTTTACATAAACAGATATGACTGGACTTTTCCAATGTGTCGTCTTCAGCTGTCTTCAACTTCACGCTATCAATCAAGTCATCAAATAAATAAAAAAAAGCACTGCTTCATTACCTGACCACTGGTGGTGCTTTTTAGGTTGACATTAGCAACATGTGCTCCTACCGATCAGTTGGAAATGCAACACTGAAATGCGTGACTGTCATGCACAAATCAGCTATAACAATGTAACGTTAGCTAGCTAATTAGCAACCGAGACATCAGCAAACTAGAAGTGATTGTTTTTATGCTTGTTATAAAGAAAAGGATCATCATACACTGAAACAACAGAGTTTGCGTAACCCTCTATTTGAAAACCTCAGGTTGACCAAGTAGCTCTAACACTTCCCACAACAAGGATCAGGACACCCTACCCCTAGGCATGAACGTGCTTTGAACTGGCATGGGTTGTCATGGGATTGGGCCAAAGACGGCATGTTTTTAATCATAAAGGAATAGTTCGACATTTTGGTGAGGAAGCTTATTTAGACAGCCAGGTTACGTCTTCCGGTAAATATGAAGGTCCAGCCAGCAGCTTATTAGCTTAGCATTGCTTAAAGACTTTAAACAGGTAAATAGCTAGCCTTGCTCTGTCCGAAGATAACAAAATCTACCCACCAGTACCTCTAAAGCTCACAAATGAACACTTGTTTGTTTCATGTGTACAAAAATTGAGGTGTAAAAATGTCAAGTTGTGACTCAGGGACCAAACTATTTGTCTGAGAGAAGTAAATGCCTGACAACTGCAGTCCAGCACATTGCCTCCAGTAAAACCACAACTTTCATGACTTTTACACTTTTCAACAACAATCATTCTTGCACTTCAGTTTATGTATGGATTAAATTAACAAGATATAAGTGTTTAATTGCTGCTGTTGTCCCTTGTGTTCATGCTAAGCTAAGATAATTTGCTGCTGGCTGTTTATGTTTACTGTACAGTTATCTCTCCTGACTCTCGAATAAGCATATTTCCCAGAACGTAAATATATTTGTACTTAATGTTTAGTCTTAATGTCACTGACCATGACATCTTCCATGTGTAAATAATGTGTAACTGATGTTTTTTGCATTCAGGTGTTTAAGGATAAGGTTTTGGGTTACTTCATACGCAAGAAACGACCACAGCGTTGTCAGAGCGACAATCTGGTAATTCTAGCCTCTCTGAATGCATTTGATTGAATGAAATGAATGTGATGTGATATTAGATGAGCTCAGGAACAACAACAACAACAACAACAAAATGTCTGCTAACACTGGAAATGCTTTTAATGAACAGCACCAGAGAGAAAACAAAGCCGCAGCACGCTGTCATCATTACTTTCAATTTCCCATGTAGAAAAGACATATTGCGCTAGAAAACATAATCGTTAATATTGCATAAACATAGTTTTTATTGCACAGTATGAATGCATAATCAGTGTATCAAATGGTATACAAACAGTGCTCTTTATTTACTATGTGAATTTGAGGATCAGCACATTTATTCCTTGTTACGAAAAAAACAAAAGCTGATCAGTGTTTACAAGGAGGAAACTGATTTTTTTCCGTAGTGTTGTGGTTTGTCAAGTGTTTTACTAACCGAGTTTCCTTAAACTACAGTTCATGGACAAGCACAAGTGAACTGTCTGACCTACTCTTGATTACATTTTCATCATGACTCATTAACTGCTCTTATATTCGGTTTGTATTACCTCAGTTGACCCAAACACCGATCCACTTTTAAATACTTACACAATATGTAGTACAGTAGCTTCTTGATTTCACAGTCAATCAAGAAATTGCGGCTCACTTAGAGCAGAAAAAGCTGTTTTTTGTACTGGCTTTATGTCTGGCAGTGTGATCAGAGCGAATTAAAAATCCAAGTGGATTCAAGTGCGGAAAGAAGAATGAGCTGAAAGCAGAACAAGATTAAGAGGTCTGGAGATTTTATTAACATTTCATGATCAACTCTTTTTTCAAAGCCTTCAAGGCAGTAAAACCCATTTTAACTTCAAAATGAAAACTAGAGTAATGTGTGGCATTTTGGTCCTGCCCTAAATCTTAGCATTTTGTCGAGCCCAGCGGTTTAACACTGCGGCCCTCCACTTCTCCTGCAGACTGTTATGTAAGCTTTATCCAGAGCAGGGAAGAAATTATTAATAACTGAAATGCACCTTCTTAACAGCAGTAATCAGCAAATGTTCATCACATACTGCTGAATCAAACTCTTACTAAAAGATGGAGAGTCTGCAGTTATAGAACCATTAGTACCCTCACTGTGCTGAGAAAAAAATACTTGAGCTTATTCATTTCAGGCAAGTTTAAAACTGATGTTATTGATCATGGTTTTCTTAATGCCAAACTTAAAAATGATAGTTGTTCACCTTCAGTTCCCGCCTGGGAGGAGCTCTCTGTTAGAACAAAGCAAGAATGCAAATAAATGGTTAAAACAACTCCTGAGGAGTCCCACAAGGAAGTTGATTGGGTCCACTTTTATTTTCAATGTTAAGTAATTTATTTACTGTATATTAGTATAAATATTCATTTGGTTATGTATGTTGACAACCTAATCAGTATATAGCAATAGTATCTCATGAACATGGCGAGCTGCATACTATTAGAAAAATGGATGAAAATAGTCAGTAAGGGACCTAGCTACGGCTAAATGTATTAATATCTCTAATAATTGTCACTCAGCTTAGTTTGTCTGTTGAAGGAATAAAAACAAATGCTGAGGCTTTGAGTAAATTAATGTACTGTCTCGCTTTGATCATCATCAGTCACATTTTTTATATAATTGAAAAGTGTATAGTTGCTGTTTTTGAAGAAATGTTCTGCATATGATCTGTCTTCTGTCATGGCCGACGATGACTCACGACAACTTGTCAAGAGATAAAGTAAAAAATGCATTGAAAAGAAAGATACCATCATGACTAACTGTGGAGGCTGGATCAAATCTGTTTTTGTAGCTCAGCAGCTATGACAAAAAACAAAACGAAAAAATGTCATAGATGTGACACATTTTGTGACATGTTCACAAAAAATTTGTATGATGAGAAATGTTCTCTATAGAGCCTCTTCTGTGTGGAATATCCTACACGTTACTATAAACAGATCTAAATTCACTAAAAACATATGACAATCTGAAACTTGGTACATTTGGTACATCTTAAGACCTATTTGAACAGGGCTAGTATTACTAGGAGACCTCTAGTAATTTGTAATAATTACAGAGGACGTCCAGGAGATAATGTCAGTAAATACGAGTGAAATACAGACTTTGCTTATCCCGAATGCACAACACGAAAAACAGACACAGGGTAGTCATTTGTTATTCTAGTCTGGTTTTCCTTTCTTGCAATTTATTTTTAATGTAATGTTTGTTTAAAAGGTTGTTGACCTGCCAATATAACCGCCATCAAATTAACTTTCCTCTCAATGTGAACAGAACTTAATTTCAAACTGTAAACTGTAGAAAGCACTTAATCAACCGCATTCTAACGCATGGGGAACACTGGTCAAGTCCAAATAACAGCTAAAAGCCACTAATCCCTCTCTGCAGCTCATTGTAAGCTAAAACATTTCCTTTTTTCTGCTGCTGTTTTCATCAAAAGCATTTAAGCAGATTTCTGTTAAGCGCAGACGTTTTGTTTTGTCCCTGAGCAAACTGTATCTACCAGTTTGCATCCAGTCTTATTGGCAGAACCTTGGAAATGCAAGGTCTAATTCTTTGTTGTGTGTCGCACAAGCCCAAGACTTTTTCATTTCCAGCAATCCGACTTACTTTTCTTCAAATCTGTGAAAAAGCCATGGGTTTGTGTCTGCATGTGGATTGTGTGGTGCATGCTCACTTGCCTCGGGTTCAGGATTTGGTTTGACGGCTTATGTGGAGGGAAAAATTGAAAGAAGTGGTCACAGATAGGTTAAAACGAGGCAGCAGAGTTATGAATGAGGTTAATGCAGTCAGTCTGGCTTGTGGAGAATCAGCTTTTAGAAATTAAAAGTGGCAGAAGAAGAGTGTGTCATGCTTTTACTAGTGTGATATTTACTGTATTCTTTCCCATTCATGTCATGTTCACCTGCTTACAATAAACCATCTTCTCGTACTTCTTTTCTCTCATATTCAATAAACGTTTTTTCAACTAGTCCATTGTCACATCTCCACTCAAACAGCCCGACAGTAAAGTAATGCATTTAGTGGTTTATTTGACTCTATTTTTAGTTTGACTGTCATTGTCCTCAATGATCGGGAACACTTACGGATGGCAGTAATTGTCTTTTGTTTACCCGGCTTATTAGAAAAACTTGTCTCTTCTTATCTTAGTTCGAACACCTGTCCTCCTCCTCCTAATGAAATGAGGCGAAAAACAACCTCTTGCAGTATTCCCTCGCAAGTTTTTAACTACTAGCATTTGCATTGTGGTTTATTTTCATTTCAGTCACCCTCACCCATCTTTCTTTTCATCATGTCTATTCCAGGAGTTTCCAGAGAACCCAACCAGCCCTGGTGTCACGCCTAATCATGCCCCCAGGTAGCACACCCCATTGATAATAGATGCTCCCTCCCCATGCTGTCCCTCTCTTTCATACATACTTGATACCATCTCATACATCATTTCCTCAGTGGCTACAAATGATTTGGTTGCATTTAGTAGACAGTCAACAAAAAGAGGGGTGATTATTCTACTGCAGCGAGCGTTATTAACATCAGGTTAGTTCGGTGTGTTTCTGTATTTTATCGGCTCAGCAGAAGACATGAGTTGGTTGGATTCTCCAGTAAAGATACGACTCTGTGCAAAATGCAAAAACTTGCTCCTTCCACTGAATAATGATGCTTTTTTTCCCGTAGGATAGAGCGCAGTACTCCTGTGAAAACAGATTACGTATTTATTGAACTGTTGTACAAAAAGCTGAACCACATGAGATCTATTTGTTTCCCCGCAGCACAGAGGTCCATTTAGAGGCAATGCATTTGAGGCTCACGCCAGATAACATCACTAGATGCATTACTTTGTGATGTTATCGCAGGTCTGCATGCAGTGAGTTTGCACAACATATAAATGGTTCTTTGTCTGCTCGAATAGCGAATTTTTTGCCAATGGGGACTACCAGTGGTTATCTACTCACGGAGCACATAGAGAAAAAAATGCAGACATATGTGGATGTTTTCAGCTTCCGTAACTTTAACAGTTTAACATGCTAGTGTAAAATCAGGACTAAAAATATGCTGTTTTCTTTCTCTTCTCCCTCCTTTCATTCATCTTTTCCCCACCTCCCCCTGATTTTTTCTTTAAACTCGCTTTCCACTGCGATGTGGCTGATCTTGGGACTTCCAAATCTGTTTTATTCACCACCTCATCGTTGTCCACATATGTTTCTGTCATTCATTGTGTTTGATTATACATCCTATCATTGTGATCAACCTCATCTATTTTCTGTTTCTGCTCAATTTCTCTTTGCCACATACGTTTTTCTCCCCCCCCCATTTGTCCTGGTCGCTCTCATTTTACCTGTGGCTCATTTCTTTCCTCCATCATCACCCCCTCCATCGCCCCTCCCTCCCTTAACCCGGTTGAACTCGTCTTCCCTCCTTCCTTCCCCTCTGTTTTGCAGAGCACCTGTGACACCCTCCGGAGTCACTCGGACAGTCTCGGATTCACGCCGAACATGTTACCTCGTCACCCGACTCTAGGCAACTTTGAGGAGTTTGCTTGTTGACGACATAAAGTAGGGGTTGTGGGTGGGGTGGCGGCACATCCGGGGAACTTGACAGCAAACTGTGAAATAATGTATGTATTTAGCAGAGTGTGTAACTCACAAGACGTATAGTAGAGTTTATCAATGCCTGAATAGAAATAGAATACTATCATCAGAAGAAAAAGAGACCACTTCCAAAACAGAACTCAGGTTTAACTGCCATGTCGAGGCATTAGTGTTAATTTATTCATGTTTCATTTTGTGGATTTGTTTTTCTTCTCACTCAAGAGTATACAATCAGTGAAGATAAATGTGTCCAAAAAAAATGGCTTTCTGACCTGTGTGAAATGAGTTACATAGTACTGTTGCTCTAGTTTTGCTGTACATCAATCCAAAAAAAAAGAGAAAAGAATACATGTGGATTGATATGTGTAGCATTGCAGTTTCTTATAAGTGTTAACGTCTTCAGCACCTAAACAATGCTGTATTGAGTGACCTTATACTTGTCACCAGTTTGAACAGGAGAGCCTTTCTAGAAATCTGCTCGACTTTAATGAGCCGATTGTTGGTTAAAAGAGCTTCTCGCACCTGAATCAAAACACAAGACAAGTGTTTAACGTTGCCTTTTGCTACTATGAGGCTTTGCCTCATTAATTAGACGACTGTGCTTATTCAATTTAAAAACAGAGGAGGAACTTGATTGTATATATGCAAGTATCTAGTTTTGTTCCACGTGGATCCCCGGACTACAGAGTCGGATGTTTTTGTTAACTTAAGTCACTTTTTACACACAGTTAAGGTAAAAAAAAAAAAAAAAAAAGAGAACCAGGAGGCCGAAACAAAGGCTGTTGATTGTAATCTTTTTATCTTTATATAGCTGACATTTCAATTTTTATTGTTTTGCTTATTTTTGGGGGGATGGTTTTGCTGTGCTGACTGTCACAAAAAAATAATGCTAGCATGCAGCTTGCTGTAGAAGTTGGCCCTTATTTACATTGAATACATTAGAAGAGAAACAATCAGGCTTTCCTTTTTGCCTTTTTAAACAATTCTAGCTATTTCTCATTACAGTGTCTTAGAGGTGTTCATCAGCACAATCCCCTGTGATAGTAATCTATTGTCTATGGAACATAAGTAGAGTTTAAAAAGGCTTGTCGGTGACATTCCTAAACTTGACAGAAATTTGTAAATACCCGCAGTCAAATCAATGCCATGAAGAAATTCTATACCACTCATGTGAGACATTGGTCAAATATATATATATATATCTATTTACTGTATATATAAATATAGATATATATGGTTAAAACTGTTTCTTCATCTGTTCTTACACCAGAAGGAATTTGGACTTTCTATCTGAGTGGACCGTCTTTGAGTTTCTGGTGATTATAACGAGTGAATAGACTTTATTAGAATCAAGAGAATTGCCTCAAAACATTAAAAACCACCACGCAGCTCAGCCCCATTCAGTTCAGTTGATTTATAACAGAAATGCATTGTACAATTTACCCATTGTGTCCTTTTATTATTCTTATTCTTATTATTCCAGAACGTGTAATAAGTCACAAATAACAGTTTGTGATGTATAAATGATCAAGTATAATAAACAATATATTTACCCATCTTACCCACGTACATAACTTTTCTTCTTATCTTCTTCGTGTGAGTCTACTTCCTCTACTGTTAATGTTCACTGTTATTGAAATCCGTGACACTACAGTCAAGGACTTGTAGGTACATATCCTCACTATAAATACTGAAAATCCAGAGAACAGTTCTGTTTTTATAAATGTGAAACTTTCAAGTATAATAATGCCAATCAAGTAAATGGTGTTCATAACACTGTAGCTTTATTACTCTGTTGTCTGTGTATTAGATGACTGTTGATGTGAAGCACAAACCCTTGGAGATCAGCCATCACTTGAAAAGCCAACGACCGGACGTCTATGGTTGTGACTACCTTATATGGCTCTTATTTTAGCTACACACACTGTTAACACGTGGTGTGTTCACCGCTCCTCCATCGTTAATGATATAATAGAGCGAATACTCCGATCACCTCATGAAGAGACTTTTTATCCAAATGGAAATGTTACTTTTCAGGAAACAAAAAAAGCGTGTATCCGTGGTGGTTTGTTGTGAGCAATAAGTGCACTGAATCAGAACCAACTGTTCAAATTGACGTGGAGAAAAAGAAAATATTTTGGGTTCCCATTTTCGATTCATGACATATTCAACATCTGGAATGGACGATGACTGAACAGCTGCAACACAGATGTATGATAATGACGACTGTATATTCTGAAGAAAAGGGACACGGATGCCAATTCATGTTACGCGATGACGCTATTCTGATGATGCTGCATTGCCTTGATGATTTTTCGAGTGTGTGCGTGTGTGTCATGTTGTCAGGTTAAAAAGCAGAAAAATGACCCAGCATTTACCGCAAAACTGTGGATGAAGGATTTGTGAAAATGGCCTGGGTCTTTACCTCTCTCCCCCCACCCCCTGCCTTACTACCAGTCAGAGAAAAGCAGAGTGTATGTGAACTGGCAGAAACTAATAACTGAACTGTTTGTGCTCGATTGATATTTACCACGTAGTTATGGCCAAGTAGAGAACAGTATCCTATATATTTCTGTCACCCAACACCTAGATTTGAACTATTTAATTTAACAGTTAATAATTTATGTCACATCGCCCCGTTTTCTTCCTTGCATGACCATTGTGTATTCCTACAGTATTATCTCTGGTCTCTTAATGTAATCTTAGCCATGCTATTCACTTTGTATGGTCCAAAATGTATTTTCGGAGCCAGATGAATCAAAATGAGTGTTCTCCACATCATGTGATACCACATCTTGAATCTTTATAGCATAGAAGAAAATACTCAAACCAGGCTTGGTATCGTGCAATACTCAAAAAGAAAGATGCAGTGCGGATGTGGGGGAAACTGCATTATCTTTCCATCAATTTGTAGGGATTAAGTAAATATAACGTGGCTTGAAGTGAAATGTGCCTTCAAGACTGGTTGTAACATCAAGATTTTCATGCGCACAAATCTCTGGGGAACTGAGCTTGCTTCATCTGGCTCTAACGTGCTTTATGTGCATTTTATTGTAGATATGTGATTTTAACTCTGAACTGTACATTAAATAGTTAATAACAATTAACTATGTGTAACGTAGTCAGTCTTAAGTCAAATGGTCATGAGGCCCTGAAGACATGTCATCACCTCCACACTGAGCGATGTGATCCTACATGAGCAGATTTGCATGTGAAATAAGAAAACATGTTTATTTCTGTTGTCATTTTCAGTAGTAAGTGCATCGTGTTAACGCAGTGGTCCCACCTATCTGGCATTTTCTGCTGTGCCCATTTCATGTACTGCATTGTTTCATCAGTGTCTAGGGTAAACTAAATATATCCAACAGTGACATGTCACTAACTAGTTAGTTTTGTTGTTTTGACATTCAGTTTAATCAAACATGGACCAGCTTGTTGTACACTGAAGCTGACACAATTACAAGTGAAACTAGGGCCAGATCCAGTCTACTGGATTCTTTCATTTTTACAATTTAAAGCATTGCCGTCATAGATCTAACAAAGATGTTCCTGAAATAGTCAAGGTGACTTATGAATGATTCTCTCCACAAGAGTCTGTGTAGAAGCTGTTGTGGAGCTCTAAATCGTATCTCACCATCTCTCTCTGCAGATGGAGTTTGCCCAGTTGTCACAGATAAGATCGAGAGCTCCACAACAGCGACTACATCAATGGACTTGGTGGCGAGATGAATTTGTCAGCTACTGTTCTGTAGAGAATAAACTTTTAATCTCAATTTTAAAAGACAACAAGAACGAGAGAATTTGAACATCATTTCCGTGACGGCCGGGCTCCATGTGATGAGAGAGATCTTGTGATTATGTTGAAAAGGTCCAGAACAGAGACAATTTTGTCAAATACTGCTCCCAAGGTCAAGAATGAACTTCAAATCTCAAAAGCAAAAATGTATTTGTCTTATTGGCTGAAATATACACAGAAAGAATCATTGACATCTGTCCCAAGCTCTACCAACAAAAGCAAATGTACTAGCAAAGTGCAAAATCCACTCTTCATTCAAAATGGAAATCTAACTCTACAGCAGTTGGTCTGAAATCTTCTGTCACTATGAGATAATGAAATACTGAGAGCAAATGCTTTTGTGTTTTTGTCATTATAACTTAATCCACACACACACAACCTTCAAAACATTTTTAAATCCTAAAAAGAGCCGGCTAAACGCTAAAGATCCGAGTATCATGAAGTCATTCAAAAGGAGAGTTTCTGTACCAAATGAAGCTGTGCTACATCAAACGAATGCAAAAAACATGAGCAGACATTCCATCATTAATAAATACATGCATCCATTATCATGTCTTACATCAGCTAAATGAAAATAAATCATTTCCCTATTAACACAGTCACTTCAAACAGCTCATTATGTAGGCTTTTATGGGATGAGTAGCACTGTAACAATCTGGAGTAAAATAACACTGCAAGCTGTTAACCATGTTAATATAAAGTAACCAAATGGAAACAGCTAATGGTGCAAAACAATCATGAAAATACAGATTATCAGTGGATTTTTTTCAGCTCTAATTTAACTATTACAAAAGCATTATTAAAAAAAAAAAAAAGCTATTAGTACAATAATGATAAAGAAAAAAATGTATGTGTCACTAATGGTCCACTAGTCATTAACATATATATACTGTATATATTGGCCCATTTATTGATAACCGGCTATAATCCTGGCTGTCAGTGTTCAACATATTTAATAATATTAATAACTTGACGATTTAAAATAAAACTGTCAGTTACAAAGTGCACGAAAGACAAATACAAAAAGGGAAATAAAAAGCCTGAGCAAAAAGAAAATTATAAATTAGCTTCCCGTGCTATTATACAATCTCGTAACAGGTAGTGGGACAGAGAGTTTTACTGTTGAGCATGACAAGTCTGTTCTGGTCTAAAAAATTTAAAAATAAAGAAAATTAAAAAACAAGTGTATTTTACATGTCTGTAATTTCAAAATAATAATTTCCTGGGAAGTTTCCAAGGACATGAGTATTTGATTTGGTACTAATTGGTGTTTAAAAGCCAGTTTAACCTCAAGAGTCTTAGTGCAAATAAGGCTTGGGCCGATATTATCAAACATCATGATATTTGCTGTCATGTGCGATATTTTTAATAACAAATATCCAAAAGCTGTTACAGCATCTATGGGCTTTTATTCTGAAAAGCAAAACACTGGCCTGATGTAGCAGCAGGCACGCAACGCTTTAATATACATACACTGACAACTTTGTTTCTAAGAAGATTGCGAGCTCGCTAATGAGGCAAACTTTAGGGTTTAAAGAGGGAGAAAATGGCCTGCCAAGGGATTTGAATGAGGCCACATGTGGTCTTTGCTGGAAACAAGTGCAAAATAACCATACATTTGCGGTCTCGCCTCAGAGTAGATTACCCAGCGCAATTTGCTTGAGCAACGATAATATTATCTATCGCAAAATTTAAGCAGAATGATATCGGGATATAAAATGTTACATATCAGCCAGGCCGAGTGCAAATGATCATCTGAACATGCAAAAATCTGAAAGTTGATCATCTTTTCCAATAATAAAAGAATAACTTTAGATTATTAAAGTCAGATTTAACGAGAAAAGTTCTTTCAAAGAAAGAAATCAGTAACAATAATTAGTACCAAATCACATACTGTAGTTAAATATCCTGAAGAAATTACAGACGTGTAAAATTTGGTGTTACAAAAATAACGTACAGTCCTTAAAAGAGACATTGAGTTAAAGCCTTTACAACTTTCCAATGAATCGCTGCGTTGTGGTTCTAAAACTAACAAATCAATCTCTTTAATTAAGCGGCATTGTAGCGTTAGCTGCCCCAGGAAACTGTGGTCTCCACTTAGAGCAAATATATCTGTGGATATTAGCACAGACGTATCAGTACCAGCATACATTGTGGCTAACAAGCAACAACAAACTACAGAGGAGAAATGCCAAAGATCTAATAAGCAGATTTAAATAAATCTCATCAAGGAAAAATAACTAATACTGGCTGATAAATCATCGTCATACTCCTGTATCGGTCGAGCTACAGTTTCCACTGATGTTAAGACTTTGTAATAATGGAAGCAAATTGGCAAAATACATCACAACAGCAACAGAAACCAGAATGTTCAGGAGGCTGTTTGAGTAACTGATGCAGCTAAATCCAAGTATCTCAAATGAATTCACCAAGATTAAAAAGGGTCTATTTTCATTCACGCTCAGCTATTAGAAACAAACAAACTGCACATGTTAATTTCAGTCTTATTGGAGCAGTGGGGCTTATTGTTGACAACCATTTCCACAGGTATAAAATGTATTCAATGCAACACATAGTGCACCCTCCAGCATTTTGTGCTAATTAACCGGGAGGCGTATATGTACCAAATTAAACAGGCTTGCAACTTAAAAAGAACCTAAAACCTTGCAGAGCCACTAGGACTTTGTTCCACACAGAGGCACAGCAGAATTAAAGCGGGGGAGGGAGTGCTTGAAAACCAGTGGGGGATTTGCCTTGTTGGGGACTGGTCCTAATGACCCGACAGAGGGAAGGATGGAAGGGTGATTGATTCTGGCGGCTGAAGTTTAGTGAGAGGCAATTTAGCATTTAGGGTGGGCAGAAATCGGCGAAGTAAGGGTGCTGCAAGGCCTCCTCTGCAGAGATCCTCTGGACAGGATTACATTTCAACAGGTTCTGGGTGAGATGAAAGGGAACATTTGAATCAGCAAAAAGCAATAACACATTTGTGACAAGCAAGAAAATATAGTAGCAACATCTGGTGGGTCATTTTAGCTCAAGTTATTGAACTGTTTGTGCAAACAATCATAGAACACAGACGGAAATTAAAAAGAAACATTATTAATGACAATCATTTTTGAATGTCGGGGCATGTGTATATACAAAGCCAAACACTGGTGCGGACCCACTTATTTGGCAAGCTAAAAGCGAACGTACCTGGAGTAGATCTCGTCCTGTGCTACTTAGTTTGGGGACCACATTCACCAGTGAGGTGGTGGCTGGATACATGGGATATGGCTGCAGGTAGGAAAAGAAACTGTAAATAATAGTTTGAAACAGAAAAAACAGTAACATATGGTGTATACTCCATCCACTGTGGGTAATAATTTACCTTGTAATCAGGGAGTTTCGTCATCGTCTGCCACTGTTCTTCAGTCGGTGTACCCAACAATGTACCGAGTGGTTAAAGAAAAACTTCTTGAAAACAGAGGGATGTGTCCAACCTTTTAAGACTCATTGTTTGTAAATCATTGATCACAGACTAGATCCATAGTTCGGTCTGAACAAACCTCATTGGTCCCCAATATCAATACCTACTAAAAGTTGTCAAAAAAAGATATCTGAAGATTCTTTTCAACTGGTCGTCCACATCGTTCCCGGGGAATAAAGGCCTTCCAGCATTAGCCAGCTCTGAATGGGACAAGAGATCAAAATGAAATACGATTAGTATTTTGTACACGGCTTGATGGACACACTATTCTACGTATCCACCAGAAAACACACAGATTCAAGCCCACATGAAACATGAGCACACAAAACCACAAACAACATGTAAAACAAAGTGTTCTCATAAGTTAAAGCATGTCAGGATAACAACACTAAAGGCTTAAATAACGTATTACGACTGCAGTCCTGGCCTGCCTTACTCTACAAGCTGCACATTTTTAGGGCTCAACAAAAGAAATTAACACGCATTTTTGTTTCCTGAGCTGATGCTGTTAGTAGCTAAGGAGTGAGTCATCTCACTTTAGTTCTTGTTGTTATTTCATAACCTCTAATTAAAAAAACTATTTGTTGAGGGGAAAGTAAAACTTGACTCAAAGCAATTATATTTCTGATCCAAATGAGAAAAAAGCTGTAAGCAAAAGGAATAAAAGCCATAAAACAGGCAATATCACAGAAAAATAAAGAGAGAGGAAAAGTAATGCAAACATAGAGATAAATAAAAAAATAAAAATCAATAAAGGACCATAAGAGGACGACATAAAGGGCTGAAATTGTCTGCTAGAGAGCTCTCTTGGACGATTTAACAGAGAGACAGCCCTAAACCCTCGTGGACTTACTGGGAATGAGTCTGAAAGTCTGTAACTCTGAGTGCTGACGTTGGGATTGTGCTCAAGTCACACCAGGTAACAAACAAAGTGAGGAAGCAATTTAACAAACCTGCAAATATGCATCCAGCAGACCACATGTCAATTGAGGTAGAATAAAGTTTAGCACCAAACAGCACATCTGGAGGCCGATACCACAATGTCACCACCTACAAACAGATCAGAGTAAAGTGTTAGACTTAGACCAATTACAGCAGTTATCACGACCATTAACTGATGTTAACAATGTTCAGACATCGGCGTTGATGACTGCTCTCTGAGGCGGGTGTTATTTTGTCATGACACTAATTGTACAAGCACTGTCACCAACAGTAAGCAGTCATCTTACAACAGCTCTCTGGTTCCCTCGACACCTTCTTGACATTTTAACAAACTGCAGCTTAATCGACCGTCCAGTGTTTTACAGACATCTATTTTTCCAGGTTATGTGAAACTGTTTGGTGAAGAGGTGCGATGACAGAACAGTGTAAAAAAATCATAAAATCAAATTATAGAAAAGTTTCCCAGAGAGTGTGTGGGCAGACTGAAAGCAGTGCTTTTGTTTCAGCCTGAAAAGTATAAAAGTTCAACTCGGTACAGAAGTTAATTATGAGACCACCTGCTAGAGACTCGCAGAACAACTTCTCAAAGTCATTTTACAGAGAAAAAGAGGAGTAAAACTGTGAAATCCTCCAACCGGAATGACATAAACGTACTGTTAAGCTGTTGAGTAGTTTGAAAGTGTTGAAGTCGGGAACATTTGCAGAGTTCATCTCTTATTTACAAAAAAGTGACGCACAGAGACATAAATTGAGCGCGCTCTAATGCCTTTTTTAATGCTTTACAACACATCCTGCAGCACTCCGTTTCAAAGCCACCTGTGGGTTGTGGGACATTTTTAATTCATCTGGGTGACTAGTTTAATGCAGAAGAACTTCAAAATTAGTGTGGGGGACTCTGCATATGCACTTTTCTTGCATAAAAAATGCTCATGCGCCTGAATTAAACCTCTGTTACTGCTTTAATTTAACTTTATCTGTCTTTATAAAAACTTAATAAAAAGTAGAACACTAATGAACTCCACCCTGAACCATTTTCTTGGATTTTTACGGATTCGACTTGGGTGAAAAATAATCCTTGTAATTCAAACAAAATTCCCATACTATCAAAAGACGTTCAGCCACTGTGTTTAATCTATGCAGCGTGTTATGTATCACATCCAGTACATAGTGTGAAACCACTGCAGGATCCATTCATTTCTTCTTGCAGAAGAGTCTCGGGGAAATACATCCTCTGAAGTGACCTTTTCAAATGACCTAACTTCAAGCTTTGTTCCCCTCTAGATTTTCTGTTTATTACATTTTCAGATCAGCGGTGTCACCCTGGGTCAAGAGTCCCCTCTTGAGATTGGCTCGCCGGGCCCTTAGGTCAGCCAACCAAAAACCACTAAACCTTTCTGAGACTCGCCTGTCATTTCTTTGATGGCATCAGCAACAACACAAAAATGAAACACTACTTAAGCTGCTACTGTGTGTTGCACCCTATCCTCAATCACTAATTTAGCTGATTCAGGACATTGGAGAAACAAATTGAGGCCATCAACAAACACAATCGTGTGTCCCTGATACATACTGAACATTGCTGAAGTGTCCATGAATCTGCAATTGCTGCTGCAGTTTGCTAGTTGATTGCTACTACTGTGCCATATTTGATTTTAATTTTAACACAGAGATATAGATTTTTAGGTCATGTTGTCCAGCCCAAAATATTGCTCTATTTGAACATGAAATGGCTCATTTAATGCACCAAGGTAGTGAGATTTCCAGCAACACTTAGTGGCACTGCACTACGCCATCTTATGGTTTGAGTGTCATCTATTAGGGACTATATGCAATATCATCTGTGTGTGTGTTTATGAATATTTTTGCACTTGTATTTTACTAATCAGAGACTGCTCATGTGGCCGACCTCATGGCAGTGTCACCTGGCACATCACTACTTTAGAGCATTAAAATAAAAACTGGATTTAGGAGCACTGCAGTGTGCGTTTCATTTTTTGCACCTGGCCTTTTTGGCTTGGATGTGCATGCACACTCTTATTTGTAATCATATTATTCAGTTTTGAAACTAGAAATACATAGGGCTGTCTTTTTCATGATTTGGGCAACGCTTTGCATTCTTCTACATGGCTTCAGGCAGGAAATGTGCAAGACAAACAAACATGGAGGGGAGTGAACAGGTTTAGGTTTGTACCTAAAAGAAGTGCTTCTTCTGTCACATGGACGTGGTTTGTGATTGAAAAGTCTGCTATGCAGACATAATACAGCCTGAATTCAAGAGCACAAATCTCTTCATATTATTAGCTAAAAGCCCACAATAGCAGTCAAACTGTTCAGAAGTCATTCTGCGACTTGGTTTCTCTTCAGATGCTGAATGTGCCAAAAGCCAATGTGAATGTCACACAGATGAAACAAGTCAGTCATTAGCACCTGCTGTGTTAATGAAGTACAACCTACCTCTGCTGAGTAACACCTGACAGGAATGCCAAAGGCTCGAGCCAACCCAAAGTCAGCCAGCTTCAACTCTCCATTCTATAGACAGAGACACACGTTATCATACATTCATGGGATGTTAACACCGCTTTTACAGTGTCACACAAACTGTTACTCATTTAACAATTTACAGGTTTGTTTTTGTTTGCCTTTCTCAAATGATTTTCTCATACAGGGAGTTATGAATATTTACCAGCCTCCAAGTCAAAGTCCACATGCACCTAACCACTCACTCTGTTTATGAGGAGATTCTGCGGCTTCAGATCTCTGTGAAGAACGTTTCGACTGTGACAGAAAGCGAGGCCTTTCAACAGCTGGTACATGAATGACTGCAAGTGAGAGAGAACGAGTTTAGAGACAAAACAACTGACAGCAATTGACATATCGATGACAACCACAGGCCAAACATGGCGCTTTCTAATAGCCAAGCTGCGTCGCTCTTGGGGAAACTTTTCATTGGCTAGGTTTGTTTTACCTTCACAGTTTCAGGATCTAGATCCCCATTGCAGCTGTCAAAATACTTCTTCAAATCCTGCAGATGATGAAAGACACACATTAGCCTGAGAAAGTATACATTCAAAACATATGGTGTGTTTGGGGTGCCTCTATCTCACCTGATCACAATATTCAAAAACCAGGGTTAACTTCTTGTCACTGTGCAAAACATCATGTAGTCTGGAGGAGACAGGACAGCTTTAAGTTGATGCTGGTTGACACAGGGTTAAATGCAAACTGCTTGGTATATTAACTCATCTGACAAACCGTGAAAAACAACCTGTCACTCCCACATAACAACAAGTTGACTTCAGTTCGGGCTGCAGACTGACCTGACAATGTTTTTATGCTTTAGCTCCTTCAGAAGACAGATTTCTCTCAGGGCAGAACTTGGCACCCCCTGAAAGAAATGACACCCAGCTTCATTAGCACTAGCATGCTAACAGCTTGCTAGCATTCAATGAAATTAAAACGTTACTATGAAAACAAACCTCGTCGTCGTCGTCCAACCTCACCCTTTTCAACGCCACGATTTCGTGGGTTTCTCTGTTTTTCGCCTTGAAAACTGTCCCATATGTACCTGCGAGGCGGACAACGTAAAGTTCAACCTCAGTTATCGTACTGATGAATGAGCATAGCAGCGTTCAGAGGTGCTAGCATTAGCTTGTAGCTAGTATTAACATCGAATAAGCTGTAGGACAGAAAACCTCCGGCAAATCTTGTCACTAAAATATTATAGTGTAAGTAAAAACTGCACACACTGATTTGTATATGGTTAACTAACTAGGGAATTAGTTGCAGTAAGCACAAGGTTTACAATCAAGCTTTAACGTAAGCTAGCTCTGCATGCTAGTTAAGCAAACCAGGGTAACTAGCTAATATTAACTTTATAAAGAAAAGCGTACGAAACTTACCCTCTCCGATTTTTTCAAGCTTTTCATATTTCTGCATGTTTGGCCAGTGAAGCCAGCCTTTAACGGGCTAGCAACCAATGAATGATTAAAGCCCCAAACGGGGGTAAATAATGTTATGATAGCTAGCGTTAGCTTTAAGCTATCTCCACTTGCTGCTCCTGGTCGGTCTGCAGCAAAGCTTCTCCTCTTGTCGGTCATCTAGAGGCCAAGGGATGAATTGCAGCACAGGTTGAAACCCAGGCCAAAGATACCTAATCATTGCAGGATGCTGTGACATTTTCGGAGCAATTTTCTACACTTTGGAGACATTTTAAGGCAGATTTAGCTTGTTAAGAGAAAACAAAATGAGTGTATCCAGATGGTGAACTTGTTCAGGTACAATATTCACTCTCAGACCCACATACTTTGCAGGATGTGAAGCCTAATCTGCCAGTTTAATGTTCAAATTGATACAAATCTTAGCTTCTCACTTGTTCTATTGCACATAATACAATTAATGAACAGTGATGGCTTATAATCACCAGGGACATTCATGTCAAAAGGGACATTAAAGGATAAATTCACCCGAAAATGAAAATTCAGTCATTCTGTGCTCACCCCCGTGTTGATGGAGGTCGAGTGAAGCTTCATCGTCCAAAAAACATTCCTGGAGCTTCACAGCAGACTCCTAAACAACTTGAGTAGATGGGGACTTGTTTTAAAACATAAACAAAACAACTGAAATAAAGCACAAAATGGCTCCGCACAGCCCGTCCAGCGCAATTCAAGTCATCTGAAGCTCTGCAAACTGATTTACACCCTTTTTTTAAGCCAAAATATTCACTAGCTGCTCAGCTAAAAAGCATTAGTGCGTACCCCATCTTAAGTGGGTGCATCGGAAAGGTCTCTTTTTTTACACCAGACAAGTTGTATGGAGCCATTTTATGTTTTTCTTCCTCTTTTTTTTTAAGGTTTTAAAACAAGTCCCCATCCACTTCAGTTACCTAGCTGAATGCTACAACGCTGTTTTGCCCTGAAGCTCCAGAAATGTTTTGCCGAGTACGAAACTTCACCCAATTTTCCATCATCATGAAGCCGAGTAGATAATGTCGTCATTTTCAGTTCCAATTTGGTGAACTTATCCTTTAAAGTCATAAATCACACATTCAGGGGAAAAAGGTGGTTGTAAAAATGTTGTACTTTCCAGCAGTTATGATAAAATAGATTTGACTGCAGTTAGTGTGACACATCCTGAGGTAGATTTGTGCCTGAAAAGTTTACACCCCTGTAAGGGAGGTTATATTGGTGCCAGAACAGCCGTTCCTCCCAAGATGTCACATCTAAACAGAATGGATGACTGTGAGGAGCGACTGAAGCGCAGAGTAGAAATTACATCCTGCTTCCTTTTTTCCCCGTAGAGAGCAAAAAGATTTCAACTGCAGAATCACAACAAGAAATGACACCATCCACGAAAAACATACTGTTCGTTATGTAGGTGCAGTGTTCAGTTTCTTCTGTACGTGTGACAAATCTGTGTTGTGATTCATACACAAGGAAAATACAGTACATTCTCATTAAAGCAAAGTTTAATTATGTTTTCTATTACATTATAATTATAATTCTGTACAGGATAAGAGAAAAACAGTGTTATGAAATATCCTTTTGAGTGAGATACTGTACAGTAGTGTGGTTTATTCCTCATCACAGGCTCATCCAGTTGGTCCGCTTACACATTTACATAAAGTTTGTCATAAAACTAGCTTTTAAATTTACATAACGTGTTTAAAATGAATTATCTGTTCAGGCAAGACTTCCCTATGAATTTCACTACTCTTGGTAGTCTCACTGTAGAGCTACGGTAAACAACTTCTGGTGTGTTCATTTCTGCCCCTCAGCTCTTTGCCTGCGGATCAGATCAGAATAAAGTCCTCCTTTGCTCAGCAGCTCCAAGTGAGTCCCAGCCTTAAGAGAAAAGAGGGAGCTGTTAGATAACATCAAAACTTATATATCACAGTCAGTGCATTGAAATGGAAGCGAACAATATACCTGTAGGATCTCTTTGTCAGTACCTCTTTGAACTTGTAAGTCAAATAAAGAAGCCGAGAGGAGATAAGAGCGCCTCCATCTCTCCGAATACCTCACCTCCACAATGCGGCCGTTGCTCATGACACAGATGAGGTCGGCCCCTTGGATGGTGCTCAGCCGGTGGGCGATGATAAGCACAGTGCGACCCCTTGTGGCTCTGTCCAGGGCCTCCTGCACCACACGCTCGGATTCTGCATCCAGGGCGCTCGTGGCCTCGTCCAGCACCAGGATGCTGGGGTTCTTGATCAAGGCGCGGGCAATGGCGATGCGCTGTTTCTGGCCACCTGATAGCGTCACACCTCGCTCACCTGGGTTAGAACGGCTTAGTATTTAAATGGAACACAAATTTTATGTGTCTTGTAAATACCTAAACGAGGACACATACCAACCACGGTGTTATAGCCGTCTGGGAAAGCTGTAATGAAGCGGTGAGCGTTGGCCTGCTTGGCTGCGTTAATGACCTCAGCATCTGTGGCCTCAGGCTTCCCAAAGCGGATGTTCTCCATGACGGATGATCCAAACAAAACGGGCTCCTGCAGAGACACAGGGTTGGTGATGAAGACTGGACATGTAAAAATGTTTCTAAATAATAGTTTGCTTAAAATGACAAACTAAGATGAATTAATAATTAACCTAAACCCAACATATCTTCATCATCACTTTGTGGACTACCGCTCTGAAGTCTCAAGTTTTGTATTATGGCTGTAGCCATCTTGGATTTCGAGGCCAGAAGTGACCATTTTTTAACAAGGAGGTGGAGCTGGAGATGGTATCCTGATTGGATATGATGGAGACCCCGAGGTCATGCGGTAGTAGCAACTTAATACGCTGCTTTATCGTGTGTTTTACTCTAAATGGGATCATCATTTACATATGAACATCATGCTGTATTGAAAAAGACTTGAAACTAGCGACTGAGAACACAAACTCATTAGGAAACTATTAACTGAGGTAACAAATAAAAGGAGAAGTAGGGTCATTTTCTTATAAGCTTACATACAGTCTGACTTAATTTTGAAACCAGTGGAGTCGCCCCCTGCTGGCGAATAGAGATAAATGTAGGTTTAAAGCATCTCTGCATTGCCTTCACTTTTCAGACCCAAAAACTCTGTCCGGTCTTTACCTGATTGATAAATCCAACGACTTGTCCCCTCATCCAGGACAAATCAAGAGTTCGAATGTCAAGTCCGTCCAGCATGATAACACCACTGGTCGGGTCATAGAAACGCTCCAGCAAGGACGCCACAGTGGACTTCCCTAAAATGTATCAAATGAATCATTACAGGCTCACGATCACATCGTTTACACGTCACACGTTTGCAATCTGAATCGTTACCTCCTCCAGATTCTCCAACAATCGCAACGGTTTTAGACGGTGGCAGTGTCAAGTTGAAACTCTTCAGGATCTGATGGCCAGGTCTTGTTGGATAGCTAGAAGTAGTAAAAAAAAAGTATCATCTGATATTCATGTTCAGTTAGCGTCTAAAGTTGTCTTGAAATTGACTTTTGTTTTGTATTCACCTGAATGAAATGTCCATGAAATCCACTCTTCCTGTCAGAGAATGGTACGGGATGCGTCCTCCTCCGGACAGGGGAATAGTCGGCTTCAGAGACAGGTATTCAAAAACCCGAGCACCAGAGCTTATTCCTCTCACCATCTGTAACGAACGTAAGAGAGATTGGCTTGATTTCTGCCTGAATAATATTTCACATTTCTACAAATATGTGTCACTCCTATAAGTCACGCTCAACACACATATATCATTTTTTACCTACCTGTCCAAAAAGGATGGAGATACTGGCCAATGACCTGAGAACAAAGAGAATACAGGAGTTATAGCCTAAACATCAGCTACATTTCAACGAATAACGTTGACTATAAATGGTCATAAAGAGCAGTGATTGTAGAACAAGTTGTGTCTTCTACCTCTGAACAGTCTGAGAGGCAACCAGGAAAGACATGAGGTCTCCAGGGGACATTTCGTTGCTCGCAATTAAAGTCCCTCCGGCAAAAATGGTTCCGAGGACAATGCCTGTATTAACAGCGCACAACACAAAAACATGACTATACAGAGCATCATGAGACGTGTTTATCTGTTTTCATCATAAAATACACTCACAGTTCAGGGTGATGTTTGACAGTCCTTGGAAAACCGCTATTCCAGCACCAAGATTTTCATTCAAGTCACATGATTTGTCAACCTCGTATGCATACAACCTGCAGGGAAAAGATTTCATTCATACATTTTCGGAAACAGGGTTTTGATCTCTGTCCTGATGAGGGTATGAGCACCGTTTCAGAAATAATCTCTGTCCACATTAACACCCCTGAAAACGCACATCACGTGGCCATTCGTGTACACAATGCATGCCTGTGCCGTTGTTGACAGAAAGCAGATACTATACTCTGGTAGAAGTTGTTGCTTAGTTACAGAAACTTCCATTCTGTCAATGTCCAAACACAAATACTCCAATATCATAACACATACGCCGAGTCCACACTGGCCACTAATGCTACACACACAGATAAGGCCTTAATTAGGAAGCAAACATGTGTGTCCAACATTTTCTCTGACGTACAGCACACTGAGTCTAAGTCTATGAGTTCATCAAAACGTGGTCTCACTCACTGGAGCTCCCGCTCCTCCATCGCAAAAGCTTTCACTGTCCGCACATTGCCAAGTGCCTCATCTGCCACTCCTGTTGCTTTTGCCACCTTAAGTTAAGCACAATTAAGTCAAGACATATTAAACCTTGTTTGTCCAACAAATATACATGCTGTAAGTACAGACACTGAAAACGAATAGCTTGGTTTGTTGTGTAATAACATACTTAAGTTTCATGGTATCAGTGCAAAGATTGGTTCTCAAAACCACCAGAAATCTGAAGGCAAAGACTGCCGAAGGCTTATTACTTTAACTTATTTGGACTTATAGTAATATATCTCACAATACAAGCATTAACATAGACATATCTTTCTGTTTGCGTGTCAGCCCACACAATGATGAGAATCTGAGTAGGTGTCAAGAAGAAATTGTAAAGAAACTTTTTAATATTTGTAGGCGGAAGTGAGAACAGATCTAAATATCTATATATACGGTGTTAAGAGAAGAGGAGGTAGAGTACGTTGACCACTTTCGTAAAAAAAAAAAAAAAAGGCATGTTTTTCTTGCTTATATCTCTGTCATTTTGAGTTACAGCTGTTCTGATTTTGCAGCCCATTGTGACTACCAAAATGATAATACTACATCACCTGTTCTTGAGCCAGACGCGACAGTTTGCGGAGGACCGAGCCAAAGAGTGCACCTGCTCCCACGAGACACGGGAGGACAACTACTGTCAAGCCTGTCAGTTTGGGGGAGATGACGTAAAGAGAGACGAAACATCCAATTGTCTGTGTGATACTCCGCAGTCCCTGCAGATGTCCAAGAAACAAAACAAAACATGGGAATAAGGAGACCCAAACAATATAGCATGTTACTTATTACTTTACATCACAAATATAGCACTTCATACCTGAGAGATGACAAGTTTAAAGGATGACTTGAACTCCTGAATGTCAGCAGTCAAACGATTCACCAGCTGTCCAGTTTTATTGGCGTCATAGAAAGCCACATCTTGCCTGAGACAAAAAAAATAACACTGACTGCAGATGTAGTCCATCCATGAGCTTAATAATGGACCATTAGCATATAAATGACAGCAGGTGACCAGTGCTTCTACTGTACCATGCAACACTGATGGATTTATGTACCTCAGTAAAGATGCAAAAAGGGTTTTCCTCATGTCTGCTGCCACTCTCTCCCCCACCCTGGAAAGCAGGATGATGTAGCCACTTGTCAGCAGGCCCTGCAAAAAGGAGGTGATTAATGACCAGCGCAGCAGAACATTTTCCAAAAAAGCGGCTGTGACATTTATAGGTTTTCTTGCAGATTATTTTTCTTCACAATGGATGTGAGTGGAACAGAACGTGCAAACATGCTAGAGTAATAAGCATCATAGCTCTTAGGAAAATTGACTTTCTCAAGCCATAACATCGGCAAGCTATAACTGAGCAGAATGATTAACACGCCAACTACAGCCTGGTATCATAGAGATACACTTGTCTTCTTCATTAACGCTTCTCTGACATAGTTTCAGTAAAAATATAGCACAATTAAAAGCTTCATAAAGTGGTCGTTATTTCAGAGCTGTTATATTGTCCAGGTGTTACTTTTATGGTGTCCACCCCCTACATTTCTTCACAGGTAATTAACAGAGAAATAAATGTCTAGTTATTATCCTCTATATCAGTGATTCCCAAACAGGAGTACTTGCACCCCAGGGGGGAGACTTCTGTTGTTGCTACGTTGTAAATGGAGAGATTGTAAATGTAGCTCAACTACAATTTCAAAAATTTTAATTAATGATTTGATTAAAAAATACATCCACGTCTCGAGTCAGCTATAAACAATTTATTTAGGTGATGAACTCATTTGGCTGTGGGGGTTAGGTCATACGAAAAGGTCGGGAGCCACTGCCCTATATTAAAAGTACAAGCACAAGACTCCATGCGCAAATAAAACACCTGACTGGGCAATGATAGTTGTATTAGACGTACTGTATCTCTCCACTTGACAGTAGAAAAACTATGGCTTATTGTACTCGTCTCTTGTCAAAGCTCTGGCACAGTAAGTTGTGAAATTGCTTGGCAGAATGACAGATTTATTTACTTACCTGGAGACCATACATTGCAAGTAATTTTAGCGCTGGACCTCTTATCTCCCGGATATAATTCCTTGTATGTTCTCTCAGGTAGCCTGCCACAACATTCACCAGGTCGCCAAGCATCAGGGGGATTTTTATGTTCAAGATAGCTGCGCCAAAGGCAAGCTGGAAAGAAAAATACTGATGTCACATCGTATTTTATTTTATAAACACTGAAAGCATGTTTGGGTGAACTGAGTTTAAGCTTACCACAACAGCACCGATGAGAGCAAACAGTTGAGGCTTGACAAATTCCCACAGGATATGCCATTTGAACTCAGGCACAGGGTTTTTGGCTACAACCTCCACAGGGATGTTGTTATTCTCATCTGCCTCGCAGTAAGCTACGTGGCAAAACAGTCGTGCGGAGACAGTGAGCGCTGCTGGTCCCAGGATGAACTTCAGAGCCACTCCCGGGGGTTTGGATGTTCGGGTGGTGGAGTGGCGGACAGCTCTCTGAGTGAGGCTCCAAAAACGGCTGACGGCATTTCCAGTCCGCTGTGAGGAGCTGTGAGCTTTAGATCCTGGAGATGTGTACCACCTGGATATAAGAAAAGAATATTGAAGTGACATTATGTAACTTTTTCACCTTAAAATATAAGCTTTAAAATCATTTTGGTACAGTGTCTTGTAATAGGGTGAATGGTGTCTCTGTCTCAGCCACTCCGCCCCCTCATCACTTGTTTCTGCACTATGTAGCTTCAGTGAGAGGGGAGGATCACAGCCTTACATACATGTTTACTTCAACATACAAGTTTTCAACACGTAACATTGTTATGATGTAATGATAAACTGTAGAAATCGACAGTTTCTACATAATGTTGCTTTAATACAATTAGGCATTCAATAATTGATCATTAAAGTATTACAAAGCTAATGTAACAATGGTCAAGGCTGAAGAAATTCAGACTGATATATAAAAAGGATGTAACTAGTATAAATCTGATGATTATTTTTTCAATCAATCATCATTAATTAATCTTATATAAATCTTACATTGGACTCAACAGGAAGGGATTGCATCAAGTTGCTTGTTTTGGCTAAAACTCAAAGTAATTCAATTCACAGTGATGTAATATAAGACACTGGAGCAGCTGAAACAATTAATTGATTATGAAAATTCACCACAGGCCTGACGTTTTGTCAGTTTTACATTGACTTGAAGAAATACAATTAAGCACAAATATGTTGTTCATTAACTTTTAACTTTCTGTCATCTAATTATTGTCTGTTTGGGATTACAAACTCATTTACAGTGGAGTCCAAAAGAGACCACGTTGAAAATCTCTGATAAAGTCACGCAAACCTGGAAATAATTGGAAAGGTTGAGGACTCAAGGAAGTAAATGAAAGTGTCAGAAGTCAAACTGTTATTCTGAGCAGGGGGGGGACTAAAGGTTTCTAAGGGGACAGTGCATCAGTTGTATCCAAAGCACGATCAGGCAGACCCAAAGTGACCACATCATCATGTGATCAATACATAAAGCTTGGTTCACTGAGAGATGGAGTCACTGATACAGAATTTGCTCAATAAACAACACAAGACACCAAGCAGCAAAAGTACTGTCAACAGATGCTGTCTCGTAGTGATCTCAAAGGACGGGTAGCAGTTTCTAAACCACTCAGGAGGGGAAACAGGGCCAAGCGCTCCAGGTGGGCTCACAGTAGATGACCAGAAAAAATGTCTTATTTACTGATGAAGTCCAAGTTAGAGGTTTATGGCAGATACAAAAGGACGTATGTAAGAAGACAACAAGGGAGAAACAGTAAAACATAATTCATTATAATATTATATACTATATATATCATAATATTAACATAATAATATGGGGGAAACAAATAGTATTACATTACTTTAGGACACACTGCTCCTAAGTACTCTGTCTATCTATCCATGAACACTAATGAAACCTCATATGCAAAGATGTTCTGTTCAGAAAATCAAAGTAGGCTAAGCTTATCAGTGTTGATTAACTAACACATGGCCCACATAGCAGCTACAGGTCGGCTGTCACTAGCTGAAGTAGTTGCCGGGTCACATTACCCTACCGTGCAAGTCTCCATATCTCTGCTGTTTTACCGCGTCGCGGGTATAACGACAATGACCGCACCGGAGCGCTGATGTTTGCTCTACAACAGAGTAGCTGGAACATAATTCACGCCTATTTTCTAATTAAAAAACGCTCATTAGATCAAATGAATCGTTAAGCTGTACAGTAATCCACAGGCAACCTGCAGGCTGCCATATTGGCTCTGACCCATGGTGCATTGCATGTAGCTCGAGAGGAGGTCATCTTTACTATAAATATCGGGTTGTGACGGCAAAAAGGAGGTTTGTTTCATAGCAGGCAACAAACTGACGAATATTTAACGATTTGGGCAACGTTGTTGAACAGAGACACGACAAAAATCTGACTTTCTTTGGGGAAAACGCGAAAAAAACTACAATCCTGACCCGGAAATGACGGCGAGTAAAAACCGGAAGTGGCGCCAATGACGTTTTGTTGACATTTATTTGCGAAAGACAAAAACAGTGGACACACAGAGGATGGTGTATATTTGGAAGGCAACCAGCGGACCTCGGGACAAACTGAAGACCACCGTGTCGTGATTTAAACGCAGCTGTGGTCACAGATTGGACTCTCAAAGCGAAGAACGAAAGCAGATCTGGATCAGCAGATGGACGGAGCAAGTCGGGAACAAAACAAACCGTGTCACCGTGACTACACGAGAGGCTGAATCATTCACAGGCTAACCAGACAGCAGACACTTGAGTTAGGTTTTAACGTTATTTTAAGGCAACTAACATCCAGTAGTCAGTCTGTGGGAAATTCGAGCTCTTATATTTTATCTGCTACCAAGTATATTACATGTTGACATGGTAGCGTAGACGTACAAGAGCGTTGTCCGCTAGACTAGCAAGTTAGCACGCTAATGCTAGCCGTGGCTAACGTTCCCCTCATCTGAACTGCTTGGGCTGCTGAGAGGCTAGCTTACACGATGTACTGAGGCTGCGAGACTGCATTCACTTCCACACAGTGTTTACTACAACTAGCTCGTCAGTAGGGAGCGACCATAAGAATGTAAAAGCACAATGGCCAACTTTGAAGCTTACCAGGAGTATCAGAGAATTGAGGACTTCGAGGAGGACTCACCACCAGGGGAGGAGGATTTAATAGTGCATGTGCCAGAAGGCCTAAAAGGTAAACATGTCATGTAGACTGAAGCATCTGTAATATCACTGACTAATAGGCTGTTTACTCTGTAGGGGTTTCTAGCTGTCTAATGCTTTTGTTTGTGTTGCAGACTCATGGCACCATATCAAGAACCTGGATAACTTCTTCACAAGGATATCCTTTTAAATTACAGTGTAGTTAAATAGCAGGTCTCCCAACATGTCATTGGCATCATGCCATGCTGACACACATATTTATTTAGATGCATGTCAGCAGTCATATATAGAATCTGTTGAACTCCACAATGTTTACTTCTTGACAGCCACTTACTTTTACAGTGCTTCTGGGATCAATAGGAAAGTGAATTTTCTTGGAAGCGTTGAGTTTGATGATTTAGACAAATGTCAGGTGTCTTTGTTTGTGTTTTTCCTTAACCGGCCTGTCCACATCTATCATTTCCATCAGAAGAATGGCTTTGCCTGTATGATGCTGTCAGAGTTCTTTGAACTCGTGTGAGTATCATACTGATTCCTGGAAAACATCATCAAGTTTTTAACAGGAAATTTATTTTCAGTAAAGCCTGGGTCTTCCTCTTCATGGTGTTTATGACAGTTAAGCGTGCCTCAGGCTTCAGCATGAACAAGTTCAGCCAGATGATTTCAACACCAGCTGTACTTGAGTCTCATGTGAAACAGTTGTTTCTCAGTAAAAAGAAGAATTGTGACTATTTATTTATTTACTACTTGCTCTCTTACTATTTACATATACTTATTATATTATTGTTGTTACTTATTTACCAGCACCAGCCACCACCCAAATACAAATGGCTAGTTGATGAACCTCAAACACAAATCCAAAAAAAACAATGGTAATCTATTGATTGGCTGGTAAAATTTGAATACTTACTTGACATTTGGCCAGTCGACAAAAAAGTTCATTTTGCACCCTGACTTATTTAGGATTTAGTATTGTTGCTTTTCTTTAACATTCATTATAGTAAATGAGTCTTTGGGTTTTGAACTATTGGATAGACAAAAGAAGTAATTTGAAGTCGGCACTTTGGGCTCTGAGAAATTGTGATGAGCAACGCATTTTTCACACATTAAAAACTGAACAATTAATTGTAAAAAATAATCTGCAGATGAATCAATAATGAAATGTTGCAGCTCATCTGTGAACATATTAAATAAGCGAAACACAATTCATCTGCAAGTTCAAACATTAATCACTTCTCTATATATGCTGAGTTCACTGTCTGTGGCTTGATGGTGAGAAATGAAATACATTCACTTATCACAATACTATATACCAGTATTAATCTCTTTTGTCATTGTTGTTATTTTCTTGTATGAAACCTAATCTCTTTTTTCCCTTTTCGTCCCTTCCTAACAGTCAGCTTTTGTTTGTTGTCACATTCACAACGTTCCTGGTCAACTGTGTGGAGTATGACGTCCTGTTTGCCAATCGAGCAGTTAACCACACCGGCCCAGGCCACAATCCGCTCGACAGGAACAAGGTCACTCTTCCAGATGCCATCCTACCCAGCCAGCAGTGCACTGAGAGGTAATCATCTTTAACACACTATTAAGGAGAGCTTTAGTGTGTTTTCCTAAATAGAACAAAATCAGTCTAAAGTTGAGGCGAATTAATCAAAAAGGCTGTACAGCCGCATAAAGTGATGTTCTCTCATTCCAGCCAGTTTGATAAGGCGCTTTGTTCTAAAGCAGACATGGTCTTGGATATTATTAGAGCCCCTTAGAGACAGGCCTTTAGAGGGATTTAATTTGTCTGGCTTAATACAGATGCAATCAGACTTTCACACTTACTTTTTTGTTGGATTGTGCAGGATGTCGCTTCAGACCTCAAGATTCGGTCGCATTAACAGTGAACGAAAATGGAACAGTAGCCTATTGAGATCTACGCCATGGCTTTCCTTATTTACCCCAGAAAATCATGAGAACTCTCTTGTATTTATGATGCTAGACAACGACTCATCTGAACATCTTTTTTTTATTTTTAAACTTAAAAGAAGCAACTGTAACCCACAGCCCAAGTATGTCAACGTGACACAGATTTTATATTATTTATTGTGCATTATTGTTTTGAAGATATCTGCAAAATATAAGTAATTTATGTCAGATAAAAGTGCCAGAGGTAATGGCAGATTAAGAGCTAGCATTAAATGTTTGATTTGTTTAGAGACCCGTTCTGTGCAAAAGCATAAGGTCTTTAATTTATTATTAATGATCTTTACGTTCATTGTACACTCACAGTAGCACCCAATACTCAAAAATAAAATAAACAAACACGTAAGAAATATTATTTCTAAGTGACAACTCCTTCTAAGAAATGTATTTCTTTCTCAGTTTTGTTGTTTATGTCAACCTGAGATTGGTAGCTTCAAATTGCAACATTCCTCATGGTGACTTGGAGGGAGGTATTTGTGTACTGTGGTCAGATTTGCTTCAGGGAACATGGCAATGCATGTAACTGATAGCTTCGACGAGGTAAAACTGTCCTGGCGAAATACTGACAACTTGGCTGGGCCAGCAGGCTGACAACCACATGACACCTCACTAGCTGGCCTCAAGGGACAGACCCTCCTGCCCCACCCCACTCTCTCCCTAGCCCCATGCTGTCAGAATTGTTTTATTTTTTTTTTCCCAAGATCAAGATGTAACCTAGCCTCTACTTGTTTTCTCCAGCTAGGCCTGTCATCAATTTGTTCCTGTTTTGACGGTGGCTCAATAGTCATTTATATCAAAGTCAATGACGTACAAACGTTTGGAATTCTAATTTGGGAACAGCTTGTCCCACAGTTTGGATCCTCTCTGTCCTCTTCATACCCCGTCTCTAATTTCCCTTGTAAAGCCAGATCCATGTCCTGAAAACTAATATTTTGTTTGTTATGTCTCAAAGTGACCTAATTCATTTAACCTTTATTTTGACTCAGAAATATGAAATGATATAGACGTTTAAAGGAGCAGCAACATTTGTGCTGATATGGGCTAATGCATGATTATAAGTTTTGTTAACTAATGCACAGTGTGTCCTGTGTTTTGACATGTTTTGACATGAATACTTTAATAGATTACAACATACGCTGAAAGCAACAGTTGCTCATTTTCTCCTCTGTTTATCATGTTATAAGTTAAATACTATTTAAAGGGTCGATTTACAATGTCGTACTATGCGTCCAATTAGATGTATGTCATTTAACATAAATTCTAAATCCAAGATTTCAAGTTAGCCATACCGTGAACCACCTGTCTAGTAGAACCTGCTAGCCAATTCACTAGTGTTAAACTAGTGAAGTGGCTATGAGAAAGACCTCACTTGAAATTTTGGATTAATTCTGAGTTAAAAAGACTTAATTTAGAGTTATCTGAAGACTATTAACACTTGTAGTTATGTGTTTTATTACATAAGAATATATCATAATTTAAGGCCCACACTGAGGGAAGCATATTAAGATTGTAAGTACAACAACTTCCTTATTTAGTATGACTAAGCAGTTAGGAGGTTATTGAGGTAAAGCTCTTAGTTAATGGCCTTTTAGTTGGAGAATATGGTCACACAGGACAAGGCATTGATAAGTGCTTTAAAACGATTCATAAAGAGCCAGTGTGCTACTAATTTGCATGCTAAAAGCAACTAGCTAATGTTTATATGTGTTTCCTAATCTAAAGTGTCCCTATATTTCCATCCCATTCTAAATATTGCGTGAGCGTTGTCTCTAATGTTTGATTACAGCTGTAGCTGACATTTACATAGTCGCCATGTCTGAATTGCAAAAAGCCATTACTAACAAGAAACATGAAGCCAGCCATGTCTAAAAAGGTTTTTTGTTTCTTTCCAGCATTCAAGAGAACAGCTGGATTATTTTCCTCCTCATCATGGCAGCCATCTTCTGGATCTATCGACTTATCAAAGTCTTCTGCAATGTTCTGAGCTACTGGGAGATCAGGCAGTTCTACATCAAAGCGCTGAAGATCAGAATGGTAGGTGCTGCACCTGGAGACCTTATCATTACATACAGGGAAATGTCATTCAAATCAATGTGACAAATGTCTTATGCTTCTTTGAAGATGACATGAAGATAACCATACCTAAAATGATGATGTTTGTCATGCATCGTCAATCTTTTGGTTTACTTTGTATTCCTTGCCTCCTCGTCCCAGGATGAACTATGCAACGTCACATGGCAGGAAGTCCAGGACCGGCTCATCAGCCTGCAACGAGAGCAGCAAATGTGCATACACAAGAAAGAGCTGACGGAGCTCGACATCTATCACCGCATACTGCGATTCAAGAACTACATGGTGGCGATGATAAACAAATCACTGCTGCCAGTGCAGCTGCAGCTCCCCCTGCTGGGCAATGTGGTGTTCCTCACCCAGGGCCTCAAGTACAACTTTGAGCTAATCCTCTTCTGGGGTCCTGGCTCTCTGTTTCAGAATAAGTGGAACCTGCACCCCAAGTACAAGAAGAGTGGAAACCGGCTAGAGCTCGCACAGCAGCTCAGTAGAGTCATCCTGCTGATGGGTTTGGCCAACTTGCTGCTATGTCCCTTCATCCTGGTGTGGCAGGTGCTCTACGCGTTCTTCAGCTACACCGAAATAATCCGCAGAGAACCCGGAAGCCTGGGAGCACGACGCTGGTCCCTTTACGGCCGTTTATACCTGCGGCACTTCAACGAGCTGAACCATGAGCTGCACGGACGTTTAGGCCGTGGCTACAAACCCACTTCCAAATACATGAACTCCTTTACATCACCACTGCTGACTGTGATGGCGAAGAACGTTGCCTTCTTCTCGGGCTCAGTGTTGGCTGTGCTCATCGCGCTGACGGTCTATGATGAGGACGTTCTGACAGTGCAGCACATTCTGACCGCTATCACTGTGCTGGGGGTGGTTATCACTATCACCAGGTGAGCTTTCCTGCTGTTTATGATATACAGATATACAGTTTATTCTGTAATAGATTATGATTTGCAACATATTTATTACATTTATCCAATTTGTGTAATTAATTCATTAAGTTGTATTTAATGGTATGCAGAAGCTTGTTTCAAATTGGGGGAGTACTTTATTTCTTACTAATGAATATTGCAAGATTTTCAGTCATAAAAATCAAACTTTATCATACAAAACAATCCTATTACCCCAATTCATCTCACATGTCCAGCAGTTCTGTTGAAAAATGTCCATATTTTGTACCTGTCCTACACCAGGTCCTTCATCCCAGATGAGCATATGGTGTGGTGCCCAGAACAGCTGCTGCAGTGCATGCTGGCACACATTCACTACATGCCAGACCACTGGAGGGGCACTGCTAACAAGAGCGAGACCCGTGACGAGGTGGCGCAGTTGTTCCAGTACAAAGCGGTGAGGGGCGGAGAAACTCTGTGGATTGGAACACATTTGTCAGAATACATTTATGGATGATTTTTTTTGTGGTGATTGATGAAGTTGTTAAAGTGGCTCCTGGGTCTGAGATGCAGTCTGGATTTATTAATGAATTCTTGGGAACATTGATCTACATTTGACTATGTGTAAATTTCAGAATGTACATTTAGTGTTTTTCTGTCCAAATCAGGTGTTCATCTTGGAGGAGTTGCTCAGTCCAATCGTCACACCCTTCATTCTCATCTTCCTCCTGAGAAATAAGTCTCTAGAGATCATCGACTTCTTCAGGAACTTCACCGTGGAAGTGGTTGGTGTTGGAGACATCTGCTCGTTTGCGCAGATGGACATCAGGCGTCACGGAAACCCAACAGTATGATTTCTTCCTTCTGTTACATCAAATACAAACCACTCAATTCTTAAGTTTTTTAAAATTAGACTGGAGAGAATTTGACTCTCAACAAGCAAAGGTCTTAGAGAATATTTAATTGAATGTTATAATGTTGAATTGAAATTCAACTTTATTTATTTGCAGTGGATGTCAGAGGGCCAGACTGAGGCCTCCATATACCAACAGGCTGAAAATGGCAAGACAGAGCTGTCTCTCATGCATTTCACCATTAAGAACCCGCGTTGGCAGCCGCCTCAGGAGAGCTCAGTGTTTATCAGTCATCTGAAGGACAAGGTGCAGCACGATGCACAGGGCGGCCCCTCCACCCAGCTGCTGCTCTCTGAGGCTCCCCTCTGCACCTCACTGCAGTCCAACGAGTCTGCCACTGGGGTAAGAAACCCAGAGGACACAAATAGTGTGCACCACACGTGAACTAAAGCTATTAGTCATGCTAATCAAATTGCATTGTCTATTAATATCGCTGACAGTCGGTTCATACATTTTAACTAGAACAAAAATGAAAATAATTCATAGTTATTACCACTGGATATTTTAGGAATTTAATCAGGTATTTCCCCCAAAGAATTTTAGCGTCAATGTTTTTCTTTTCTATTCTACTTTAATTGTATTTACTTATTGGCTCTGATGTTTGCTGTTTCCAGCCTGATAATCTGTTGGCGAGTGTCCTGGCCCACCCCATTCTAACTGCGTCAGGACTACAAGGCCGAGACCATCGCTTCATCCCACCAAGCACCACTGCTTCCGCTGCTGCCAGCGTCCTGGCCTCTCTGTCCTCCTCTCAGCTCGCACATCCCGGCCGCAGCCGCACGCACAGCCTCCTGCCCTCATCCGTCCACCCCGAGAGCACCATGTACCGCAGCGATCGCACCATCATTGACAGGTACTTAACATGCGTCACATTTTTCTGCAGCATTATTTATATACTGTAGCTTTTAGAATTAAATAAACAGCTGTGTTTCTTTTTCAGTATGACTAACAGTGACTCTCGCATCCGGAGCAACACACTGCAGTCAGAGTTTGCCTCAGCAGAGATGAGTCTTCACGCCATCTACCTGCATGAGGTAATTTCCTGAGCTGCCGCCCCCAGGCTCTGCAGTTGACTTCCATTAATATATTTATCCGTCTTCTCTCTTAAGTTTTAAAGTGATTCTCCCCAGACATATCCTCTGAGTATTATACAGGACATACACCTCTTAAAGGTGCTTGTAACGTTTGTATACTCAAAAGATAGATTTAGGTCAAAGTAACACTTTTCAGTATCTCTTGTACATTAGTACTCTGTTCTGTTGTACACTGACAACTGCTTATCTCCAGCTCCACCAGCAGAGCTCCCATCCACAGAGAACTTCGGGGCAGTGGCAGAGCCCAGTGCCAATGAGAGATCTGCACACAAACACTGGTAAATATTGATTTTAAAGAACCTTGCAGCCTCAGTTAAGCTATAAAACAATTGATAAGTTACTATCAGTGTCAGTTCTGTTCGTTAAGCTTGATTTTAGACTTTGACGTTTTCGACTTTTGACGTTAATATTAAATGTAATGAGTCTGTGTAATGTGAAAAAGATTGCTTATAGTGCTGAAATCATGGCTGTGACCTAAATCTGCTCCACTAAATTACACGCTCCAGTCAGATCAAAAACTACAAATTGAGCAGAGGCTTAAAAGACATCAGATTAAATTAGAATAGATTTTAGAAGGAATTATGTCCGCTTTAATATTTGTCTAACTTACATTATACTACATGGTAGTGCACCACGGAAGCCAAACCTGCACTGACAACTTGGCACAGTAACATTACTGCAGATATGAAGCTCACTGGGGCGTATTACAAGTTTCAAGTCTCTCCAAGTTGATTTTCCAACTAAAGTGAAATGGCTGCTAGAAACATGAAGAAATACAATATACAAATATTTAACATTGCAGCATACTTTGAAAAAAATTAAATATTTGTTTATGATTTGTAAATTGGCTAAAATATACTTATACAATCCTTCAATAATATTCCTCTTTGTTCAAAAAATTAATATATTATATGATATATTATAAGTATTAACATGGAAACATATTGAAAAAATAATCACACTGATCATAAAATCTTCAGTGCTTCAAATCAGAAGTGGGATAAGGTTGAATCATTTCCCTTCTGCTAACTTCACTATGCCTAACAGCATGGCTACATTGAACACCCCACTTTGGGGTCTTGATGATTGTTTAGTTTACCTCTGTAAAAATTCTGATGGTTGGTTTCAGCCTCTAACAAGGTCTGTCAGCCAATAGTATAACTCATTATTACGCATTAACTGTGTTTTGTTGGCATCAAAAGTCTTGGTAGTTGGCAGTTTGTGGAAAAATGTAACTGTTTTTTTACAGTATGCACACAGCATACTGTACTGCCCTAATGTTAACTAGCTAGTGTTAGTGACATTAGCAATAGCTAGTTAGCATTAGCAATGTTAGTGTTAACAAACCACTTGAGGGAGTGTTATCAATAACACCTTTTTAACTAGCAGCGGTTGGTTGCTTAGTTACTTTCTCTAGCTGTAGATTTTAACCTCCAAACTCTAATCCATATTATATCCATATTATACAAACTCTGTGAAAAGACAGTGCTGCTGGGTCCAAAGATTTGAGACACAATCCCAAAAACAAAAGCTCACAGACTTGTTATGACCTGTGACTCACACAGCAGGTGTAGCCAGCTAAAAGATACATTCCGCTGCACATTTGCTCCGCAGCGGTCTGAGTACATTAGGTGTTCAATGTACTGTGGCCGAAGGCCAAGAAAGACTGACCTTATATCAATATTCTTCTCAGGTTTCCAGGCACAGAGTGGCCTTGGTACCAGCATTTCCATGCCCACCCCAGTCCACCTCGGACGCTGGCAGGAGGAGGAGGAAGAGGAGAATGAAGACGATCAGGAGATTAACAGTGGATCTACTCCAAAGCAGGGCACTGGGAGTAGTTGTTAAAGTGCCTTATGTCATAAGGTACATGCTCTCTTTTAAACACATATCTAAGATGTATGCTTTGTGGTTCTGTATCCTGTGACACTTGTTTGTTGACACTAACAACAGGCCTTTTATCCTACAAGGGAGACATTGTCATGATAATTTCTCCTCTCTCTCTCTCTCTCTCTTTTTTTTATAGAGTGTTTACATTTTACTTTCTTCTATGAACATTGTGGCCTTAGATGATCTTCATGGAGAATATAGCATGGACCTTTAAAAACATCATTCAGCTTTTGTTGTAGGAGAGGCTCATTGAATAACCACTGTCTCCGCACCTCCACGCCTCATCCTGTCACATCAGGCAGACTATGGCATCAGGGAAACCATACGTCTTCCGTCCGTTTCGTCCTGATTTTGTCACTAACTTGTACAGACAAAGGGCGTGTAAAGTGGCAGAGAGACAATATAGTGTATTCATTGGATCACTGTGTGATGGTGGGTGCGGCCAATTTTTATTGTGGAATACAAAAGGCTCATAGTGGCTTCTGCTGAGCCTGCGTGTGCACAATTCTTGTATTTGTGCATCACAAAGTTTTACAGCACGAGTCTAATTGAAGTTTCTCACAGAGTGGTGTCTTGATCTGTGTTACAAAGACTGCAAACTGTATTGTAGCTGCCTGAACAATTTTGATCACCTGAAGAAAAAAAAGAAGTCAATAATTCACGTTGTGCTGTTTGACCCTGGTGATTTGTAAATACACTTTTGCGTCTTACTTATCCTTTTAAAAGTCCTCATTTTTACTACCAGATCTAATCCTTGAAAAAGATACCAAGTATTGACTGTACAGTAGCCGTACTTCTAAAACACCATGTGTACCTGGCAAAAAGCCCTATTGGGTTTGACAGAACATGTCTATACACATGCTTTGATGCTGCTGTCTGTGTTTAGTGGTCCTAAATACAGATTTTATTCAGTATTAATAGTTCTGAAGCTGATGTATCAAGACATTACTGTTCCTTTTAAAAAACACGACAGAAATCATGGGGCCCAAATACACTTGGCGTCAAAATCTGATGCAGATATAAGATGTCTTTTTAAGTCTATTTAAGCTGCACCTAAAGTCAGCTTTATGCCTTAACACCGATATAAAGACATATGTATTTAAATCCCGTATGACCTCAGTGGTGGTGAAGAAAAACTAATACTCCAACCAATACCTCTGCAGTGTATTTACTTTTATGTAAATATATATATATATATACAGTACATAAAAGAGTATTTGCAGTGTACAGATGCATCTTCTAACTGCATTTTGATTTTAATGGCAGGTGTAAATGGAATCTGTTTATTTTCTGATCTTATTTCTCGCCCAGAAGATGTTTTGAGTGAAGCATCCATGTCCCAGAATTTTTTTATTTTTTTTTAAAAGAACAAAACAGGGTGGTATTGCTTTTACAAATCTTTATCGTGCACATGAACATGTAGTTTGTGTCCCTTTGTCCAAATTGCTCACACGAAAATAGAGCCTCGTCATAAAGGGCTGATTTTAGTTTAGTTTCCACAGTCAGCATAAAATCTTAGCTGCAGGTTTATTTATTCCCTGTTTCCCCCCCAGATATTTAATTGAGATATGACTATTATTTATTTGAAAAGAAAATATTTAGATTATTTTGTCAAATCATTTGCTATCACAAAAGAGTATAATCTTCTTAAAGGAAGAAATGTAGCATGTACCCCCACTAGTTTTTGAAAAAAAGCAATTTTTGATTTTGAAATTCTGATAAAAAGGATTTATTAATGCAAAGAAAACAAGGCCAGCAGCATGATGTTGAATGTGATTTACACTTACACTCGGACTAAATCTGCTTGTCGATGCAGTGTGCAAAATATCTTTCTACTCTTTTCTTTATTGCATTCTACATAGATCACAGTAATATAGATATCATCCTCCAAGACTGCAAGACTTTAGAGGATGCAAATGTGTCTTTGCCCTCGCGCGTGCTTCGAAACTATTACACTTTTTGTTTGTTTGCGTGTGTGTGTGTCCGTGGAAGGAATGCGTTTTGACACCTGCGTAATTATGCTAACATGAACTCAGAATTTTTGCACTGACAGAAAATAAACCATTTTTTTAAGATGTGTGCATATATACAGTACCTGGAAAAGTTGATTTTAGAAAGGGCAGGTCTCAAAAAGGGACGCTGAGTCAGTCTCCATCCTCCTCTCGTTGTTTGTATATAAGTAAAGCATCAGCATGTGTCGACCACCTGGAACCACTGTGGCCAGATCACATAAGGTCGTTCTTCTTACCTCTGGTCAGTAAAAAAACAAAAAAAAAGTGTGTTTCTGTCACACTGTTAAATATGCTTACATGCGTATTGTGGTCACTGTCCATTTGTGCAGTGAGTTTATCCCTGTAGAGACACTGGAGCTCAGCTTTGTGCACAGAGTTGATTTCTGTTGACGGTCTCCACAGTTACACCTCACTGCTATGTTTGTCGTTTTATTTTAAGCAGTGCCTTAGTGTTAAGGTTTAGTATTTGCTCTGAATAGAAGCCATTTCATGTAAACTATTGCATTTACGTTCACAGATTTAGCAGCACACATATGTACAGTATTTTATTTGGAAAGTCATTGTGTATAGCATCAAGTATGTGGTGAAGTTGTGGATGTGGCTCCTAGGATGATTTCTACTGTCAGTCTGTTTATGTGTCTGACAGCACACGTCTTCTTATCATGGTGTCTAAAATTGCACTGTCCTCAATATCCTACAGCAGCAGGAGTTATGCCTTGTAATTGGCAGTGTCATCATGGCCAACCTTCTCACCGTACTATGGTTTCTTATCCACTATACACCAGTCTAAGAATCACACTGACTGGAACAAGGTGCTAAGTTTTCATCCTGAAATGTTGAACATGTTTTAAGACGTGTTTTTTGTTTTTTCTTTTTGTTACATAGGTTTGTCTGTTTGTTTTTATTCTGTAAATTAAGAAAACACTAGCTGAGAAATGAAACATGCCAAAAGAACTTGTTTTCGGCACAGCTTTACAATACATGTGTTGTTTTTCTGTGAGTGAGTAGAGAGGCAAATAAATCTTATTTTGAGTGTATTTAATCATTTCATGTGTGGTTGATTATGTGATGTTTATTTGAAATAAAAATCTATTTTAATTTTCTCTTTGTTTTATATTATTTTGGGTAGTTTGCTGCATCTTGTGAGATTACCACATGGAGCATTTTCTCTCACACTAATATGGCACTGATGCATGTGTCCTTCTGAACTGCAAAGCCTTTTATATTAAGTGTATGTCTTATGGCTCAATGTCAGCCTGTCAGCCTGACATTTTTGTCCACAGTGAAGTGTCTTGATAACTGTTGGAATAATTGAAAAGAGACTTACACCTACACTCTTACTCCATGCCACAGAGGTTTAATGAAATGATAATGACTGAATAATGAATTTAAATTTACTGAATCATTAAACCTCTATGGCATGGACTAAGTGTGCAGTGGTTACCCTCTTCTCATTCACATGATTTCCTGATAGCCTTGAACCTACGTGATGTGTGTGTAACCAGCCGACTCTTCTTCAACTGTTGGAATGATTGCCATGACATTTTCTGCAGCCATTAAGTCTTTTCATTCATGAATGATGAGATTAGTACTCTGCAAAAAAGTTAAATCTCATCAAGTATACTGTCCAATATCTGGTCAAAATATCTCATTATACTTAATATACGTCAATGTTGTACATGTCAATCACCTAGAAAGTAACATCTCAGCAAATATAAGGACTTGCTTCTTGACAATTATCACTTGTTCTATGGGCAGGTATTTTTTGAAAAACTTATTAGACACAAGAAACAACCTGTTTTCAGTATCGTTACTGATTTCTCACCTGATTTCTTACCTGCCGAAAAATGATGTTAACATAGGCTGTTAATCCTAACTATTGTTAGCGTACATTTGGCCCCAACCACAATGATCCTATGTGTATCTGATCAAATAGAGACTGACAAACTGAGAATGAAATGTCCCTAAACAGCCAGTGTACAGTGTTTAAATAAATACTGGAGAACAACTGCATATGTGAAGAAAGTATAAGGCCTTTTGTGGCTCCAGAAGCAGCTGCATTTAATCTGATAAATTACCTCTAGTGATGTCATTTATTGGCTAAATTGCTTTGTGGGTAATGTAGGTGCCAGGATTTGAAAAAGCAGTCCACTGGTCTAGCATTGCACCTCTGTAACACTGCCGGTCTCATTATGGATAGTTAGAAACAACCAGAAACATATGAATAAAATTCATACAAGCTTTTATTATACCATGCATTCTTCTTGGCAAATCACCCACAATGCAACTGGCAATTTATCAGATTACATGCAGCTTCCTCTGGAGCCATAATAGGCTTTACACTACTCTTTTCACATATGAAGAATTACTCCTCAAGACCTGTAAACACACTTTAATGTGTAAAATTGGATACCCTTTAAATCACCTTTGTGTGGGATTCAGAATGGCTGTTTGGTGACTCCTATGATTACATAAAATAAGTCACTTTGTTGGACAGCAGCATAAGGTGAATTGAGGTTATGACATGGACAACACAACAACTCAACCACTGATGAAACAATGAAATTACAAAATAATCCTGTACCATATCTTTAAAGGATATAAAATAATATATTTCATGTAAACATCTGATTTATATGACTTCTGAACTCTTCAATAAGAGCTCACTTGAACAACTTTTAAAAAATGAAAAGCTTTATATATTGTTGCACACAGGACACCATGTCTCTTGTGTTATAGACAGTGGTCCAAGGTGGATTGAATTGCCTCCTCTTCCCCTCCCTCTTGCTCAATCACTCACCGTCTCTTCTCAGATACTAATCAGCTGACACATCTCAGAGTTTAGATCCACCTCTCCTGTGCATGCCAATTCAGGTGCTGTTGTCTAATCTTTGGGATGAACATCAAATGCAAGGACATTTACTTCGTACTTTGCTCGCACTAATACAAAGTCGGGTGAAGTTTTGTAGGCCACAAAACATTTCCGGAGCTTCACAGCAAAACGGCGTGGCAGCATTCTCCACTTGTTGTCGTAAAAAGAAAGCCAAATTCAGCTCATCCGGTGTAATCCAAGTCTGTGGACGCCCCAAGATCCCAGATTTATCTGAAAAGACACATTTTCAGGCCAAAATCTTCACTGTAGCTGCTAAGCTAAAAGTGTTAGTATGCATCCAGTAGGTGTAGTGGGAGCAGTTGTTGCAAACACTTTTTGCTGTGAAGCTCCAGAAATATTTTGTGGACTACATACATCACCTGACTTTCTATCCGCATGGGAGTGAGTAGATATTATAGGGTGACCTTATCCTTTAATAACAGTTGATTGATGGTGCAAGGGACCTCTATCCTTTTTGTGTATTTAAATAGTTAAGGGGACTTTTGCTTATTGGCTTTCTGTCCCTGCTGTAATATTTGCTACTCTGTCGATACTGTAAATGCTATCTTCATTGTAAATAAACACAACAATGGCTCTATATTGTAACACACCCGTCTCATCTTTTTTTGTGTAGTTGTTGAACTCCCATAGAACATTTCAGGAACAGAAACGCCCTCTAGTGTTCATTCTTGGCTATCTGTCCTTGGTGCAGCTCACATTTGTCTCACTTGTCATCTGTTGTGTAGATGTTCTTTGGAGATAACACCCATGTGTTTCGGTTGTGAACATGATACAACCTTGACCTTATTCTAGAAATGGCTAAGAGGTCAAGTGGAAGGCCTTGTACGTAGGTCAGATATTGGTGAGTATATGTTGCGGCTATTTTTGTGAATATTGTCTAATCATGAAGAAATGTTTTACTTGGAATTTGATCCAACTCTGTAAGTGCGAAAAACATATCCAGGTGCGAGGTGCCTGCATGTCCACTGCCCCAGGCTGCATTGTGCACAAGGTGTCATGACAGGGTGACTGCTGGCCGAGAGTGGCTTTTGGATGACGACCAAAGGTTGTGGAAATACCATCCATGATGTGATTTGATGCTACTGACTGATTTGGCATCTTGAAATGCAGCAAATGAGGGGGAGGAAAAGCAATTGGAAGTAAGTCAAAATAAAAATGTATAACATTATTTTATTTTTATCCTCATTAGTAATCTAAACTGTTTGGATAAATGGGACAGGAGCAAACGAAGGAAGGAATTATCTGTAATTTTCTTGTGTTCTTTTGCTCAGTAGACTTTCGGGAGTATGGAAACCTCGCACAGTAGCCAGAACAGGATGAAGTAGAAGCAAGCAGCAACACTGGATTACTGTCTGCTAGAGTTTCGGAGCGTTTAAATAAGGGCCCAGGCGACCTGCTGCTGTCAGTCATTGGCACTGGGGGGAAAGCCCGCTCTGAAAGACCGAGAAAATACCATGGAAGCCAAAGAATAGGAGGGGAAGGGGTAAGACTTTCCCCTTGTTGCTACGTACCATCAGCATTACATTTAAGAAATATTGTCATGTCTCCAAATCTGCAATAAAACAGAGCATAATAAAAAATGGCACACAACTGCTCTGGCATCTAGGGATTGCTTTGTCAGGCTGAATGATTGCTAAGTGTTTCCATCATTACAAAGATGTCATGGGAGATACATTTGGCACATTACTGTATTTAAGGCTTTTGCACAATATGAAGTCATAACTTAATTATGGCTCTGACCAGCTGGGTACAGCAGCTGTCAGCATGGTGATTGTGGAATACAATGTGCTAGGGGGCAAGTTCAACCAATCTCTCAGCTTACCCCAATCACATCTACATTCAGTTTAAATAAAGAGCTTAGCACATACAGTATACATACATGTGGATAGCAACTAATTTAGATCATACTTAGAAGGCGATAGCCACAAGAAAGGAAAGGTTACTCAATAGTGAGTACAATTATGGCAGATTGTCTACCCATTCATGCTTTTAAGGCTACGAAGAACAAAAAATAAGGTTTAAAGGAGCACTTATATTTTGGGAAATATTCTTGTTCGCCACATACACTCAGCCATCAATCTAATGTAGCTGAAAGAACGAGGTAATGGTTAAGATGTCATCATAACACACCAAAATATGTTCATATACAACTGTGCCAAACTGGTAACCTCATGATGAGGACAGGGTAGGGACCACCTGTTGTTAATTAAGAACTCCAAAGCACAAATTAACTTCAAATTTAATTTGGCTCGTCCTCAAACTCATTTCCCACATTACCCTGTGGTAAGATGAGCCAAACGATCATTAGATGAAGATAGAGGTGACAGGAGATTAGTTTGTAGGTCACAAAGTTGCACATACAAGAAAGATGAAGTTGCAAATTTATTTGGTTTTGTGGAGTTTACCTGTACCTGACATTTTTTTGGCTTTTCTGGCTGCCTGTGGGTTTATACTGTTCAGGGACTCCAGTCGACTCGGGTGACTAGGCTGACTTGGATGAGGTGCTGAACAAGCCAAAAGCAGGGTCGTAAATAATAAAGAATCATCACAGAATAAACAGTCAAGTGAAACACTAAAAGATCCCAATATCCCTGACTAATTTTGAGTAGTTTACCTTCTAGGAGGGATTTGGGTTCACGACCGCATTAAATCCTCAAACAGACGAAAAGCAACCAGACTGGAAATAAGAAAAGGTGGTTAAATGGTGCATACTTATAGGCTGTTAATTAGTATGCTCATAATTCCACTTAATTGCAATACGCCTAACAGTGTTGCAACTGAAAGCTCCTCTCTGCAGGTGTAAACCAGTTTGGGAGTAGGCTAAAATTCAGCATTATAATGAGTTGTTTACGACCGAGTTGTAGTGTGCAGCCTGATTACCTAACTGTTTCTATTAGCCGGATCCCGCCACCTTTCTAGCTTCATATTTTCCTCTGAGAACAGCTTGTTTATTCAGTCACGGAAAATACAAATATATATGAGTTCTTATTATAACCTCATTCATATTGTAAATATTGAAAATCTGAGTTTGAAATGTATCTACAAAACTACCTAGCGCCCCTTTAATTGTTTAAAAAGACGTGATAAGATAAAATATACAGAAAAAGCTGCTGAATAAATGACATTGGAATAATCAAAATAGAAAATTTTGCATACTTTCTAGGAGGGATTAGGGTTCATGACCTCAATATATCATTAAAAAACTATGAATTGACTGTTTTGTATTATGATTATCTTCTTTATGCATTGACTTACTTTATTGTATTGTTTTTTAATGTGTCCTTGAGTGACTTGAAAGGCGCTTTAACATAAAATGTATTATTATTATTATTATTAGGCTATTATTAATAATAAAACAGAGGGAAAGCAACCAGACTGGGATCAAGACAATGTGGTTAAATGGTGCATAATCACAGGCTTAGTATGCTCATAATTCCACTTATTTGCATTACTCATAAAGAGTGCTGCTCCTGACAGCTCCTCTCTGCAGGTGTAAGCCAGTTTGGTAGTAAAATCCGGCATTATGATGAGTTGTTTACGACCCAGCTGTAGTGTGCAGCCTGCAGCAGTGTGCAGGGGCCCCGGCCAGTCTGCTGCTGCTCCTGCCAGGCCTCACCACCACCAGCAGGCTATCTCCTATCTGCACAGCTAAATGACAAGTCTATTTTGGAAAAGGAGGCTGCGCCAAAATAGGCACGTCAGCTATTTGGCATCATGAGGTACCGGAGAAGAAAGAAGAAATAAGTCTAGTCAACCGCCCACCACCGGAGACTGGGGGGATGTTCCACCATCCTGGATTTACAACCATTTCACGGATATTTGAGCACAAAGAAGACTTTTTTTTTTTTTGGGTGGGATTTCTAAAACACTGATATTGGAGTCCAACGGAAATCTATCTTTGACGGCCAACTGAAGCCACATGATTCAGTTTTACCTGAGTGGCTGAAGACTCAAGGTGAACAAAGTAATTATTAGTCTAATGAATGATAACAGCTTTAAATGTCACATTAATAATGACAAGGAGTGTAGTTGACCGAAGTTGTAGCAGTTTTTTAAATTAACTTTAACTCTTGACTTGTATGTGTACTTATAACTAAACTTTCACACCTGTAACTGCTAACAGTTAGCTAGCTACAATAATTTAAGCTAACCTAGCTAACGTTACAGCTTCCAGTTACCGTTAAGTTACCGTTATGTGCTTTACCGTCTTTACAAACGAGTGTGCTCCTGTTTTAGCAGCTGTACAAACGTTTAATTAATACTTGAAATCCAGCATCATTTTGGAGATATTACAGAATACAAAATGGACACTGTGAGAGATGAAGTAACGTTATGTTTGTGAAGTGGGAGCTTTATCAAGCAGCTGATGTCCCTTTCGCTTCTACAAATGGCAATGGACAGAGACAGGGTCTGACAGCTGAGGTTATTTTTGGGACAGGCAGTTCAAGCGACAGAGGTGACAAAGCTCGCAAATGTCAGTCTTTGAAAGGCACATGTCTGCACAATTTGACCTTGTTACAGGGGAATTTGTTTGTTGTTGTGTTATTAAACTACCTTCCTATCGAATAGGCTGCATGGCGAGAAGTTGGGACTTTGTATTGGTGATATCTGCAGGGCCAGGACAGGGGTGTGTTGACTGACACTGAGGCTACTGTAACTGCCAGCCATAAATATGAACTGAGGAGTAATGTCTATTTTCATACCATAACATATTTATAGAGTACACTTAAACTGTCACATCTGACAATGGTCGCATTTGACAGGCTTTGTAAAAACATATATATTTGGTCATAATATATTAGATAACTGAGAATCTTTATATGAACATACAAAATATGTAGTTTTGTTTGTTACAGTCCAGAAGACATTTTATTTGTGTTTCCCAAACATTTATTTAATGCAAGAGGACTGCAGTGAAACTGCATATTTATCCATTATTCACAATTGTTTTTTGGGAATTTGGCTTATCGGATACACCACGCCAATCTACTACCTGCTGTTTTGCCAGCTATGACAATTATCAGAAAAAGAATAAATAAATAAATAAAGATAAATGAATAAGTTTAATAAATAATTTTGTCATTATCTACTCACCTGCATGCATATGGTAAGTCGGGTGAAGTTTCGTTGTCCATAAAACATTTCTGGAGCAAAACAGCATTGCAGCATTCACTTAAAAACAGAAGTAGATGGGAAAACAAACAAACAAACAAACAAACAAACTTAAAAATGGCTCTATACATTTCACGTCCAGTGTAATCCAACGTCTCTGAGCCAAGATCCCAAATTGATTTTAAAAGACAATATTTACACCCTTTTTAACTTCCTTTTTAAACTTTTTTTACTGTAGCTCCTGAGCTAAAAGCGTTAGCGTGCATCTCATCTAAAGTGGATGCACGAGCTTGACTACAAGTTGAGGGTGTAAATAACATCTTTTCAAATCAACCTGGGATCTCATGGTTTACGAAGACTTGTATTACTCTCGATAAACTGTATAGAGCAACTTAATGTTGTCTTTTACTCTTTAAAACAAATCCACAGCTACTTCAGTTGTACAGGAGAATGCTACAACACTGTTTTGCTGTGAAGCTCCGAGACATGTTTTAATACTTAACCCGATTACCCAGCAGCATGGTAGTGAGTAGATAATGAGTGAATTAAATATTTTTGGGTGAACTTGCGCTTTAAACAAATGGGACATCCTCTACAATGCTGTATATTATTTCCCGCCTGGTACTGTTTTGTAATATTCACCTGTTCTCCGTTTATAGGAACAAACAATGGATCCAAACTTGTTTGGAGGAGTCCCCAGGTTTCTCAGCCGCCCAAAGGCATTCTCATTGTGTGTAGGCAAGGATGCCACACTGAGCTGCACTGTTGTGGGCAGCCCGACCCCATTGATCACCTGGGAAAAGGAGAAGCTGAAGCTGACGTCTGGGGGGCGCTTCAAGACCGTGGAGGATGGAGACGTGTACCGCCTGACCATCTATGACTTAACACTAGAGGACAGCGGCCAGTACATGTGTCGGGCCAAAAACAACGTTGGGGAAGCTTATGCTGCTGTAACCCTCAAAGTGGCCCTGCCAACAGAGATGGCTCAAAGGGCCCCTGTTTTCCTGCTTAAGCCAACCTCTACACGTGTAGGTTTGGGAGGTGATGTTGTTTTCCTCTGCCGTGTTGTAGCTCACCCTGAAGCCAACTTTGATTGGGAGAAAGATGGCCGCTATTTGGGGGAGTCTAACCGTATCAAGATTCTAAACGAAAGTGACGGCAGCACCTTAAAGATCCAAAGTGTACGTAACCTGGATAGCGGCACCTACACCTGCAGGGCCCAGAACACTGTCGGCCGTGCACAGGCTGCAGCTGCTCTTGTCGTAGACGCCCAGGATTCCCGCCACCTGACTGCAGACAAGAACACCTCCCTCCTCTCTCACCTACAAAAGCGCAAAGAGGAAATGAAGAAGGACATCTCCATCTATCGCACCGTAGAAAGCAGCACCTCTGTTTCTTCCTCCTCCACAGCCAGCATCAGAGACGGGTTGAGTCTGGAATATGAGCTGAGGGCATCCGCTTTGGCGAAGCTGCCTAAAGGTGTGTTCACCCGTACCTGCACGGTGACTGAAGGCAAGCACGCCAAACTCAGCTGCTTTGTGACGGGTCACCCAAAACCCCACATTATCTGGAGGAAGGATGGAACAAATATCAGTGAGGGCCGCAGGCACGTCATTTATGAGGACCAAGCTGAAAACTTCATCCTCAAGATCCTGTACTGCAAGCAGAGTGATAATGGTCTCTACACCTGCAATGCCACCAATATGGCTGGGCAGACCTACAGTGCTGTGTTGGTAACAGTCAAAGGTAAGATGGTCATAAATTATATGATTAATTGTTTTCCCTTTATAGTAACAAGTCCCATGAAAACTGGCAATATATTGATCTGTTTCTGAAAACTCTCTGCCATGTCTGTGGCACCTAGCCCTAAGACCCCAAGCCAATTGGTTCCCACTGAAGACATAAATCTTTAGAAATGGCTCACAAGTATACTGTACACCAGGGCTATTCCAATACAAATTTAGTTGGGCCAGATTTTAAAACCAGGAAATGTAGATCAGCCAAAAATTTTAAGCAATGTATTTCAAACCCTTTTTTTTGTGTGTTATTTAGTTTTAAACAAACGAAAAAATTAAATCATAATGCAATCAAACTCTGTACTTTAGCGTCCTTTCCTGTGATCCCTCTGGAAAGTTTGTCCCGAAAGTTTGATGTTTCTAAATGTGGTGCCTCCGAACATTTATTCTTTAATTACCACAATGCACTCATTGCAAATTAAACACATTAGTTTGACATTTGGAGATGGCAGTCAAAGAAGTAATTGCCAGTCCAGGCTTTCATTGTCAATTTTACATTTCAGGGTTGACAGAGACATAATTTCAGTGATTTGTGAAAGATACCAGATCCATTTCTCCTGCCTGATACATACTGTGTATGTGCAACTCTCAATAGAGATAAGAAGGAAGTAAGATGGCCACTTGTTAGCTACTTTCATGATCAACTCTGGGAAAACTATGTTTCAAAATTAAAACTGTTGGCTCAGCTCCAGAGTATGGATATGGATACAGCTGGGGAGCAGAGGACAGTAAGAAAACTGAGACATGGGGGAAATGTACCTGATCTAGTCTGCAACGTCCATTGAAATAGTAGGTGTAGTAAACACATTGAAACCTTTGGTTCACATAAAACAAAGTCAGATGAATATAAATCTTTTTCTTTTGCAAATTTTTGACATTATTTCAATAGGTAATGTACATGTACAGGAAGTAAGATGGCTCACTCGTAGCTTCCTTCATCAATTCTGGGAAAAAACAATTGTTGTTGAGTGTTATTGTTTAAGACTTTTTAAAAACGATTTAACTTTCTCTGGATGCAGATGAGGTATATTGTGACTTATATGGACATCACATGTATAAGCAAATGTGTGTAAGACATACATGGACATATACACTATATACAGTATGTAGTCTACGTACTTGTATGCTGTTTATGTAGGATTATTTTGAACTGCAAATTAATAGACATTTGTTGCTTTTGTGAAAATTTAAACACCAGGATGGTGCATGTGTAATTTAACTCAAAATAAACTGCAGTGCATATGTTCATCGCAGTGAAGGAACCTTTTACCCAGTGCAGCAGTGTGGTCCATGCATGTGTTTGTGATAACCATAAAAGTGTAGGTATACGACATCAAGGAATATACTATAAGTTCCTCGGATAAAGTTAGTATCGGCAACCGCACTACTGTAAGTGTTGTCCAGATCACTATTATACCAAAGCCTCATTTAACCTCTCAAAATGTGTGTGGCTTTTCACAACAAGGTTGAATTCTGGCTCATCCTCTGAAGGGGGGTGTTGTGTTGCATCTATTTTCTGCTGGTGATGAGTGGTTCACAGTTGCTAAGATGGTCACTCACTTGCGGGAGCTCATTGGCACCACTGGTAGTGTGACTTCCCTCGGGAAGAAATTGTCCCAGGAGATGAAATTATAGAGATGTTGTTTTATGTCTGCTGTCAATTTCCATTCAGTCCGATAATGAAGGCTGGGCCTCTTATTGCTACTTATTTATTATTGGTACAGGAAAATGGACACTTTTGGTGTTTCACTGGAGCTTGTTAGTTTACTGGATTGAAAGGAAAAGTTTGCAAGGGAAAATATGAATTTTTGTGTTTGTATGACAATTTTCAACGTTAGATTGAATACATAAAATACAGCACTGAATAAAATGGAGAAAAATACAATGAATGGAAAAGAAATTGTAACAACAAGTACAGTGCACAATTACCGGCACTTAATTATCTGTCACTTCTGTTAAACTTGTACAATAACAATGAAGAAAGGAGAAAAGGTTGGCTTTTCATTTTCAATAAAATAGACAACATATCTTGTATATTTAATTTAATTTAACAACTTTATGTTGGATAATTGTACATCACATAGAGATGAAATAAAGGGTCCTGGCGAAAAGGGAAGTCAATAGCATTTCAGGGAAAGAAAACATATCAAGGCATAAAAGATAGCTTTTACAGGTTGTTAATCTTTAGTATACTGTACGTACATAAATTACAAACAACTTATTTACAACCTCGGGAGTCAAACTGTATCTTACCAACTTTGACTGGCTTTGCCGAGTACATGAGCTGTGTTTATGTGCAACCTGATATTCTCAAAGCAAAAAACTTTCAACTGCCCAACTGAAAACAGCTCCTTTAGAAGGCACATTTCAGGATATATTTTAATGTAAACCCACTGAACTCAGTGGACTTAAGCCGTAACTCAAAGTGGAGTTCCACATGTTTCAACACTTGATTCCTAAAGTTAAAACTGTTGGCTCTGGTCCAAAGTATGTTATGGATACAGTTATGGAGCAGCGGGCAATAAGAAAACCGAGAAGTGGGGGAAACATAGGAGATCTGCTCTGCAACCGTCATTGAAATAGTGGATGTAGTAAGCCCATTGAAACCTGTAGTTCAAAGTAAACAAAGTCAAATGAATATAAACAATTTTTAGGAACATTTTTTACAATTGATTTATAGGTATTAAGCACGCAGTGCTATGCATATTTTGGCTCATTAACTTCAGAAAGTATACCTTACTTTTCCCAGAACATGTTCAAAGTTTTTTGATTGGTTTTTCAATTCACAAACACGTACACATCTTCACAATTGAGAAAAACATTTGTGATCGCGAATATATAATTGCAGACTTTTAAAATGCTCGACTGAAATAAGAGAATTTAACTTCAAATTTCTTTGGACTTGAATTTAATATTTTACTAACCTGAACTAAATCTAAGATTGCAGGGAAAGTAATGTAGAAAGTTTTGAAAAAAGCCAGTATCATAAAGAAATTACTGCAATTTGTAATTGATAGATGGACTCAATATGGGTCAACATTGTTGTTAAAGATTCTGTTGTTTTTCATTGTCCCAGAGCCTAAAGTGCCATTCAGGAGGAAGCTGCTGGATGTGGAGGTACAAGAGAAAACGTCAGCTACACTGATGTGTGAGGTGCCTCTCATTCAAACCCAGGCAAACTGGTTTATGGAGGAAACCCGGCTGGAGCAAAATGCCAAATTTTGCATCGAGGAGGAAGGCACCCTGCGTCGTCTCACCATACACAATGTCACCACCAATGATGATGGTGTTTATATCTGTGAGATGAAAGAAGGCAGTCGCACCGTGGCTGAGCTCACCGTCCTGGGTATGCTTGAGACTTTGTTTCCATCTTTAGTACTTGTTCAACACAATGTACAATGCTATTATCAAGAGATATCAATGTGACCTGAAATGAAATTATGTAGGCTGAATCCACTGCATACCTGATCCACTTCTTCTCGTATCCAAGGCAACATTACTAAGAAGCTTCCTCGGAGGACAGTAGTTCCTGTCAGTGACACTGTCATCTTCTGTGTGGAGCTGGAGCATCCCTGCCCAGATGCCTACTGGACCCGCAATGGCGAGAAGCTGAAGGAAGACTCCCGTATATCCATTGCCTGGGTGCTCAGACAGTACACACTCACGATTAGAGATTGCCAGGCAGATGACTCAGGAGAAGTGGCGTTTGTGGCCGGAGACTGCAAGACCTCCACTCGATTCTCCGTCACTGGTGAGGATGCCAAAGTGAAATTTATTGTATTTATTGCTTGCATAGTGTTGCAGCAAACCCCACCCATCTAGCACCTGTAAAGGTTAGTTTTCAAAACAACTGGAGCTGCAACGATTAGTCAATGAAAATTATTTTCCAAAGATTTTGATAATCAATTATTCGTTTCAGTCATTTTCAAGCAAACGTGAAAAAAATTGTGAAAATAATCGGCAGAGTAATAGATAATGAAAAAAATTGTGAGATGCAGCCCTCAAATCAACGTGCACATCTACATAAGACGTAGGTGCTCTTCACAATTTTAACTTATGCTATATGGCTTTGGAGTACCTTGGATTTGTCTGCCCTTAAATTGTTTATAAAAACTAAAAATGGGTTAAAGTGTACAGTTTACAATAAGCTGGCAAACATAATCAATCATCAAAACTGGCAAGAATAATCACCACCTATGAAAATAAAACCTGTTACAATAACTCAATACTGATCTTATTATCACTCTCTCTCCTCTAGCTGCAAGGAAGCATCCTCCCGATCCCCCAGTCGATGCTGTGGTGCAGAACAAGACTGACTCATCCATCACCATTCAGTGGTCTCCTCCTGACAGCGACCGGCCTGTTCCAATTAAGGGATACAATGTGGAGAGGAGGAAGGTTGGCGCTCAGACATGGCAGAGGTGCAATGCTGGAGAAACCCTTGTGTCAACAGAGATCACCATCTGCAACTTCACTGAAGAAGCCAGCTACCAATTCCGCATCTCTGCTATGAACGACTTTGGCCAGAGCCCGTACCTGGATGTGCCTGGAAGTTTCTACCTAGGTAAGAGTGATGTCTCTGTGCCCTTTGTTGCCGTATGCATTCAGATATTCTTTTCTCATATCTTGTTTGCGTGTTGTCTGCAGAACCCATGGCTGAAATCAGGAAAGGCCTGATGAACAGCACTGCAGTCTCTAATGAGGAGTTCTCTCTCTCCGTGGAGCTGTCTGCTGTTTGCTCTGGCTTCTGGTCTCTAAATGGCCGCCTCCTGCGCAGCGGAGGCGACTATCTCATCACCAGGTCTAAGAACACACACACTTTGCTCATCCGTTTCGTGACCATAGAGATGAATGGAGCTGATGTCAAATTTGTGGGGGGAGGCTCACAAAGCACATGCATCCTGTCTGTAAAAGGTATGCACTCAAATCCAGTTAGACTTTCGATAGAGAAAATGCTCTAAATTGTTTTAAAATATTCCAGTACATTCACTTTTGTGCTTTAAAACTTTGTAGATTCTTTCTTATTTTACTATTGTTTATTTTGCTTTATATATTTATTTAATGTTTTTGTAAGATGCAAATCCGTAATTCTTTCTCTGTATTTTTAGCTCCTACTGTTAGGTTCACCAACAAGTCAGATGTGCTGGAGGTGGTGACCTGTAGTGCGCAAGACACTGCTCAGCTGACTGCCGAGGTGTCGGATTACGATGCACAGGTTTGTGATGCGAACACACCTCAATACCAGCTTTACTTTTAGCTTTCACTGATTCTTTTCATGTACCTTTAAATTTAAAGTGTGCAAGGACTAAAAAATATACAAATACTACTTAGTTACGAAGCATTGCACTCAGCTACCTTTAGAAATGGAGGAAAAACATATTCATTTCTATATGAATATGTATTTCTGCTGTTTCTAAAGGTAGCTGAGTGCCACACTAAAGTAACATTTGTTCTACTTGGTTAGAATATACTCTTTTAACCTTAGGTTTTTTTACTTTATCGTTCAAGATCAAGATTCGATTTATCTATTATTATACAACACAGGATTGTATTACAAAATGACTGTTTATTGCTACTCAAAAAATGTCTTATGTCTGTTTTGTCAATCTGTTCTGTGTTTGTTTCTTCAGGTGGTTTGGATGAAGAACGGGCGGGAGCTGAAAATGGGAAAGAAGTATGAATATGTGATCATTGACCGCAGAAGGATCCTGATGGTGCACAATGTTACAGAGGAAGATGTGGGCATCTACGAGTGTGCTTTAGCTGATGACAGAATGTCCCTTCAACTCTCTCTTAAAGGTATGCTCCTAAAAATGATTGCTAATCTAATGTGCTTATACTAATTATAATTTTACAGTTTTACTTCATCCCTGAGCAAACTCAGCAATCTGTCTGCTATGGTCTGCAGTAAAGATGATTTCACACATAATGCGGACAGTTTGTCCCAGACAATGTGATGTACTGAAATAAATAACGCAGTGATGGAAGCTAACATATGCTTTTGAGCTGTCAAACGGAGGATAGTCTGTAATCATGTAGTCAACTCTCTGGGACTCCAACTCATGCTTCCTATGCATGAGCTGCTCTGATAACAAAACCTTAAGATCCACATTTTCAAAGGGATTTTAATTTGTATCTCTTTTCTCTAAGATGAACCTGCCAAGTTTCTGAACAAAGCCAGAGGAGCCGTGGGAATGTCATCGTCCCTCAAAGGAGATCTTGAGCTGAGCTGTGAGGTGTCATCTGCCAGTGCGGCCGTTGTGTGGAAAAAAGATCAAGTTGTGATCACTGAGGACCAAAGAACTAACTTCATCTCCAAAGGGACTCAAAGGAAGCTCATCATCAAGGGTGCCAAGAAAAGTGACGAAGGACATTACTCCTGTGAGACAGGAACAGACAGAGTCACATTCCAGGTCAAGATAAAAGGTAAGAAGACAGTATGATGCTTTCGTACCACTATCCAACACTTCACATCAAGGATGTACATTTCTTTACCTTATTTGTCTTTTTTCACAGAAACTCAAGCTATAGCTGCCTTCTCCAACAAGGAGTCAGTCCAGAAGGAGGTGAGAGCTACTCTCTCCCAGAAAGCCACTCTCAGTTGCAGTGTTTCTGATAGCAAGACAGAGGTGAAATGGTACAAAGATGGCAAGTTGTTGATATCCAGTAGGACAATATACTCAGAAGTAAAAGGCAATACTCGTCAACTGGTGATTGAAAAGGTGGAGAAGAGTGATGCTGGAGACTATACATGTGAAGCTGGAGGGGATAAGCTGGTCTTCAAGATAACTGTGTCAGGTATGATCAAATTGATTTATACTGTAGAATTTTAAGAATATTTTCAGCTTTATAAAGTTAATTTAATTTCTGTCTCTCTGATTGTGAGCTACTGTATGAATATAATGTGAGTTAAGATTTCACCACCTTTCCACATCACATTTATTTGATGTAGTATAAATGTTGGGATTTAAAATATCCTAAACAAGACTGGTAGAGTAAATACTTAATGTATAGAATAGATGCCCTCAAGAAAGTGCCAATTAGATGTCTCATGTGTCAGTCATTGGTGATCTTACACACCTCATAACAACATTTTATTACTTATTGATGTTATCCACAGAGGCCCAATCAGCCTTCTTCAACAAGGATTCAGTTCAAAAGGAGGTTAAAGCTACTCTCTCCCAGAGAGCCACTCTGAGCTGTGAGGTAGCTGATACCAAGACAGAGGTTAAATGGTTCAAGGATGGCAAACTGCTGACTTCCAGCAAGACAACCCATACTGAGTCGAAGGGCAAGAGTCGGCAGCTGGTGATCGACAGTGTGGAGAAGAAGGATGCTGGGGAGTACATCTGTGAGGCTGGGACAGAGAAGCTGTCTTTTAAGATGCATGTGACAGGTAAGGAAGGGTAGATTTTCAGTATAAGATTACCTTCTGGATACTCATTAATATGCTCTGAATGAATAACATCTGATATTTTCTCTGCCACGCCTCCTCCATCAGAGGCCCAGTCAGCCTTCTTCAACAAGGAGTCAGTTCAGAAGGAGGTGAAAGCCACTCTCTCCCAGAAAGCCACTCTGAGCTGTGAGGTAGCTGATACCAAGACAGAGGTGAAATGGTACAAGGATGGCAAACTGCTGACTTCCAGCAAGACAATCCATACTGAATCAAAGGGCAAGAGTCGGCAGCTGGTGATCGACAGCGTGGAGAAGAAAGATGCTGGGGAGTACATCTGTGAGGTTGGGACGGAGAAGCTGTCTTATAAGATGCATGTGGCAGGTAAGGAAGGGTAGATTTTCAAAATAATATTACCTTTTGGGTGCTCATTAGTATGCTCTGAATGAATAACATCTGATATTTTCTCTGCCACGCCTCCTCCATCAGAGGCCCAGTCAGCCTTCTTCAACAAGGAGTCAGTTCAGAAGGAGGTGAAAGCCACCCTTTCCCAGAAAGCCACTCTGAGCTGTGAGGTAGCTGATACCAAGACAGAGGTGAAATGGTACAAGGATGGCAAGCTGCTGACTTCCAGCAAGACAATCCATACTGAATCAAAGGGCAAGAGTCGGCAGCTGGTGATCGACAGCGTGGAGAAGAAAGATGCTGGGGAGTACATCTGTGAGGCTGGGACTGAGAAGCTGTCTTATAAGATGCATGTGGCAGGTAAGGAAGGGTAGATTTTCAAAATAATATTACCTTTTGGATGCTCATTAGTATGCTCTGAATGAATAACATCTGATATTTTCTCTGCCACGCCTCCTCCATCAGAGGCCCAGTCAGCCTTCTTCAACAAGGAGTCAGTTCAGAAGGAGGTGAAAGCCACCCTTTCCCAGAAAGCCACTCTGAGCTGTGAGGTAGCTGATACCAAGACAGAGGTGAAATGGTACAAGGATGGCAAACTGCTGACTTCCAGCAAGACAATCCATACTGAATCAAAGGGCAAGAGTCGGCAGCTGGTGATCGACAGCGTGGAGAAGAAAGATGCTGGGGAGTACATCTGTGAGGCTGGGACTGAGAAGCTGTCTTTTAAGATGCATGTGGCAGGTAAGGAGAAAGCCCATGTTTAATTAATACCACATTAAATGATCAAATCCTGCTGGTTGTTGTTACTTGTTGGTTTATTTTGAGGGGCATGTACATAGTTATAAACATGAAAATAAAGAAAAACTAAAAAAAACTAAAAAATCTTATATGTGATATATGATATTTGTGTAAAAGCTTGTCACTTAGAAACATTGAGCATTTAAAACATTGAAAAGGAACAATAATTTTGCTCTCAAGTCATGAAACCAAGTCTTATGGCAGCTTTTTTTATTAACAGATTAAAAATGGCATTCACTGTGTGAAAACAGTAGATATTGTGTGTTTTCTCTTCGTGTCTGTGGTCTCCTCTGAGTGTTGATTGTAAATGTCACATTTTGGCTGAATTGTTGGTTGCTTCAGTATGGAGATGTCTGACATGCTCTCCTCAGGGCTGTCCGGAATACCATTTTTGGTATTTACATTTTCTACCACAGATGACAGTTGAAAAATGGGGATATTTTCTCGCTTGTATGCGCTAGTGAGCTTCATGCCTTGATTTCTTGTAGCATTTGTTTGCAGGAGCAGCTCTGGTGTTGTTGTGGCTTTGTTGCTTCTCAGTTCCTGTTCACAGATTTGGTCTCTTTCTTTGTGAATTAGTTGGTTTTGATGTATTCATTGTGCCTCTCCGTGGCAACTTATATACGCACAATTTTATTTCGCTTCATCACTGCAAAATGTTGAATCTCCCTGAATTTGACATGCTTTATTGGAGCTTATTGCTCTGTGCACTGTGTCTGTATGTTTTGACTGTGTTTGTCCCGTAAATCCAAAATGGTGTCTGTGCTGTAAAGTCAAGCACTTTCTTTCTATGGGTAACTGTTCTGCCGCAACACTCCTTCACAGTTACTTCTACAGAAGTCCAGGCTAAATCCGCTTTCCTCAAGAAAGAGTCTGTCCAGAGGGAAGTGAAAACTACTCTCTCCCAGAAAGCCACTCTAAGCTGTGAGGTGGTTGATAACAAGACAGAGGTGAAATGGTACAAGGATGGCAAGCTGCTGACTTCCAGTAGAGCAGTTCACATGGAATCAAAGGGCAAGATTCGTCAACTGGTGATCGACAGGGTAGAGAAGAAAGATGCTGGAGAATACATCTGTGAAGTCGGAACAGAAAAATTGGCATTTAAAGTACAGGTGACAGGTACGAGGAATCAAAGGGAATAGCAGATGTGCTTTGTGCAAATGTCTGCTTGTTTGAAAAGTTTGGGTGAAGCTGACCAAAAACAGCTAAAGCGGAGGATTTTAAGTTTTTGTGTAGGGGAACTGCTGTTTTTGGGTTGAATTGGGAATGTTGTATGTTGCTATTACAGATATTTTAATTGTTAATTCAGCTGCACAACACAGTTTGCTGGTCTTGTCTGCACATTTATCCATCATATTTAATCGCTGTTGAAGTTTGGTTGCTCCAAGCAAATTTCCTGGTTATATTTTGGCTTGCATCTTCTGTTGTGCAATATTTTTTAATGAGTTGTATTAAAATGAATGGGGAGGTGACATCCCGTAACATTCTCCATTATTACTTTTGCAGAGATCCAGTCAGTCAAGTCAGCCTTCTCCAACAAGGAGTCAATTCAGAAGGAGGTGAAAGCCACTATGTCCCAGAAAGCCACTCTGAGCTGCGAGGTAGCTGATACCAAGACAGAGGTGAAATGGTACAAGGATGGCAAGCTGCTGACTTCCAGCAAAACAATCCATTCAGAATCGAAGGGCAAGAGTCGGCAGCTGGTGATCGACAGCGTGGAGAAGAAGGATGCTGGAGAGTACTTCTGTGAGGTTGGGACTGAGAAGCTGGCTTTTAAGATACAGGTGGCAGGTAGGAGGAATGAGATGTTATTATTTCTGGGAATATGCAAATGTGAATTGAATTGGTCTTTTTGTTTGTAGCATTGTGTGTTGATTTTTTCTTGTTCCCCTTGTTTGCATTCATTAAGTCTGTTCAATACGAGCTGGAAGCTGTTGGCTGTGTCCATGCATTTCAGATTGACAGATATGTTTTATATATTTTTTACTTGCTCTGCAGAATTCCCAGCTGGCTTCTCTAACAAGGAGTCAGTCAAGAAGGAGGTGAAAGCTACTCTGTCGCAGAAAGCCACCCTGAGCTGCGAGGTTTCTGATTCCAAGGCAGAAGTGAAGTGGTACAAGGATGGCAAGCTGCTGACTTCCAGCAAAGCAGTCCACATGGAGTCAAAGGGCAAGAGTCGTGAGCTGGTGATAGAAAAAATGGAGAAAAAAGATGCTGGAGAATATACATGTGAGGCTGGAACAGAGAAGCTGGTATTCAAGCTGCAGATGACAGGTGATATATTTTTCAAACATAATTTACTTTGCCACAGTATTGATAATTGTCTGCAGAAAGCACTAAAAAGAAGCTTTTACTTCTCCTTAGATGCAGCTGTCAAGTTCCAGAAGAAGACCGTCAAGGATATTTGTATTGTTCAAGCAAGTGAAAACATTGTTTTGACCACTGAGCTGAACTCAGAGAGTGGTAGTGTGAAGTGGTTTAGAGATGGTGTGGAGCTTAAGGAGAGCAGCAAGTATGAAATGAAAAAAGAAGGCCTTTCTCGTACCCTCATAGTAAAATCCACTGAATCTAAAGACAGTGGATCATACTCCTGTCAAACTGCGGATGACAAACTGGAGTTCAAAGTTCAAGTTAAAGGCAAGTTGTAGAATTGTTTATAATTGCAGTACAGACCTCTTCAGATGTCAGATGTTGTTTTGATGTCGAACTCTCATGTTTTCCTTTCAGATTCAGCTTTGAAGTTTGTTGTCCCTTTGAAACCTGCTACAGTGGAGTTGGGCGGTGCACTTAGCCTGGTGTGTGAACTAAATCAAGCCACAGGGGACGTTGTCTGGCAGCGTGATGGCCGTGAGATTAAACCTGGAGGCAGGCACTGTGTTAGGACAGATGGTGCTAAGCGGGTTCTCACTGTGACTGGCATGACTAAAGAAGATGAAGGAGAATACAGCTGTGAATGCAGAAATGATAAGACCTCTGCTAAAGTCTCCTCAAAGGGTAATTAATCATTTGTTTAAACTAAACAATTTAAGGCTAGAAAAACTTTTTCTTTCATTCCAGTGTGCTTCATTTGATATTGTTTGTTCTTTTTAGCACCAAGGGTAGTGCGGCTGACCACCAAACTGAACAATGTGGCAGCAACAGAGGGAAAAGACGCCATTTTCAAGTGCGCTGTCGCTCCAGCGGACGTGAACGTGAGATGGTTCCACAACAGTATTCCTATCACTGTTGGGCCCAAGTATAAGGTTGAGCATGGTGGCAGCAGTCACTCACTCACCATCACTTCTGTCGCCCAAAAAGATGCTGGAGAGATCAGTGTTGATGCAGAAGGCAAAAGCTGCAAAGCTACCCTACAAGTGCAACGTAAGGATATACATTTCTCCTTAAAATATCTGTGTGTTAAATTATTTAATCTCCTCATTAACGTTGACATTTCTTTGCATCCCAATCAGACGAGCCAGTGACATTTAAGAAAAAGCTAGAAAACCTAACAGTGGAGGAGCAGAGTGAAGTGAAGCTGGAGGTGGAGCTCAGTAAGGCAACGGATGACGTCAAGTGGATGAAGAACAGCGTAGTGCTACAGCCTGCAGGAAACATGGAGATTCGAGTGAACGGAGCTAAGCAGAGTCTGGTCTTCAAGAGTGTGACTTCTGCTGACCGGGGCATCTACTCCTGTGAAACTCTGGACGACAAAACCCAGGCCAAACTCACTGTGGAGAGTAAGACTGATACACAATCACATTTTTAAGATACAATTTGAAGTCTTTAAGGCTGTATCTCGACCCCAAATCGATAATCTTATTCTCCATTCATTTACACTCAAACATTTCCTCCTCCTCCCTTCAGTGAAGAAGATCCAGGTAATAAAGGGCCTCACAGAAACCAAGGCACATGAGACAGAGACAGCAACTCTTGAGGTAGAACTCAGCCAGGCAGACGTTGAAGGCTCCTGGACCAGGGATGGAGCCAAATTAAGGCCAGGAGCAAACTGTCGCATCACAGTCCTGGGAAAGAAGCATGACTTAACGTTCTCTAATCTCAAGAGGGAAGATGCAGGAACTATTGCCTTCCAAGCAGAAGGAGTACATGTTTCTTGCAAACTGATTGTCACAGGTAATGGCTGCTTCTGGTCACTAGGGTCTTGACAACCAAACCACTATTGTTGTGCAGCACCCATTCTGCCAGAGAATTATAATCTGGTCACATTTTGACCAACACATGTTGATTCTACAGAACCTCCTGCCATGATCTCCAAACCCATTCTGGATAGCAGTGTTCCTGAGAAGGAGAAGGTCACTTTTGAATGTGAAGTGTCCAGAACAAATGCCGAGGTTAAATGGTTCAAGGTAAAAAATTACAGTTGGAATCGCAAAATGGAAATAAGATTAATTGTGTGTTAAGTGTGTACATATATTACATTCTGGAAAATGTTTTAATCTGCAGGATGATGTTGAACTGAAACCAGGAAAGAACTTTGGCATCCATTCTTTGGGCCGGAAGCGCTCTTTGGTCATCAACAAATGCACCCCTGAAGATGCAGGCACTTACATCTGTCGCACTACTGATGATAACACCTCCGCCAAGCTCACTGTTAAGGGTAATTAATTGTCATGTCATGAAGCACACAAATCAGTGTACAGTGTACAGAAACGTGTTAAAAATATATTTTTCCCTGCAGCCAGAGATATTAAGATTGTTAAGAAGCTGGAGAATGTGGAGGTGATGGAGAAGGAGAGTGCTGCATTTGTTTGTGAAATCTCACATGATGAAGTGGAATGCCAGTGGTTCAAAGGAAGTACCAAACTCAAAGTTGGTGACAACATCAAGATGAGACAAGAGGGTAAGGCCTCAAAAATATCTGTATATTAATGTGATTCAACTACCTGTATAATCATGCAACGTTATTGGATTTACCTGAATAATGATTATCACTAAGATGAGATTTTACTACTACTAGCTGTCTGTTTCTTATTCCAGGCAGAACCTATGTACTGCTGTTCAAATCTGTCACCCCAGAAGACATGGGTGAGATTAAATTCACAGCTGACAAGGCCTCTTCAACTGCAAAGCTCAAAGTGAAAGGTAAATAAGTCTGTGGTATGTGCCACAATAACATAAATGTACATAGTGTTTATTGTTGCATGTATTAGCTAACCATTATGTTACAATGTTCAGGTGGGGTTGCAAATGGATTTTTTCTATTCACGATTGCGAAAGCTGTTAGAAAGTTGCAAATAATTAAACACCTCTGCACTTTTTAAGCCTTATATAATTCTAAACAGTTACTGTAAACACATTATTTGGCTGCGTAGAAGCAGATTTAATTCCTGGATCATTTCATAAACTGATTTATATATTTATTAACCTCAACATTTCAGCTGGTTTAGTGAGCCAAATGTAAATGGTCACGCTAAAGTTAGATGAAATGTCGTCTTGCTGAAAGAGTAAACACAGTGCAACATTCAGACAATATCAGTGAAATAGAAAATCCAGTTGCAACTTGCTTTTACATTGTTATGCCTCATTGAGACCTGATGGCAAAGGAAACGCAACTAGCTGAGGTTTGTGATCAGTCAGAACTAAAGAAATTTTATCTTTAGATTTTTGTGATGGTCTACAGAGAAGGCATCATTGGTCCAGTAAATATGGACATATTGGGGACATTTGAAGACTGGAAATCTCCAGGAGAATGAGAAATACAATTTAAAAAGATAGCTTACTTTGCTGTCAGCTCTGAGTTACATCATCATGCACATGTTGTCTTGTTTCTATGACAGTGTCTCACTGTTTGCAATCAAACAGACACTGATATAAAAACAGAAATGAATGGCAAGTATCATTACAAGCTGCTAGCTATTGGCTTTAGCTTTTGCAAAAAATGTTGAAACTGATTATCCAGTACAAATTAGCCCTATTTGCTTTGGCTATTACATGATTCAACACATTCACAATGTGCTTAGGCAAGGGCTTTGGCAAGGCCTTGGCAGTAATAGCCTTTAATCTTCCTTTGTGGCATACATGAGAGTTTTCATTGATTTAGTGTTATTGTTACTGTAGAGCTGCCCGTCAAGTTTGTGAAGAGACTCAGGGATAAGATAGCGATGTATAAGCATCGTGGTCACCTTGAATGCCAAGTTTCACGTGCCAGTGCAAAGGTGACGTGGTACAAGCATAAGACGGAGATCAAACCCAGCAAGAAGTACGAGATCAAGAGTGAGGATGTGTACCGAAAACTCACCATCAACGACGTGGACGAGCGTGATGAAGACACGTACACCTGTGATGCCATTGATGACAAGACATCGTGTAAACTACTTGTAGAAGGTAACCTGATGGAAGATGAAGACGGTTTATTGTATGCTCAGTGTCAGGTTTTTGAAATGTAGGGCATTCATGTATATGACTGAAAAAAAATGTACATACTCAGGTATTTACACAAAACAATCCATCAGACTCTAAGTCAATGAGGTATCCGTCTATAAATGTATATGTCTGTCTGTCTGTCTGTCTGTCATTAAGTAGTGCACTATGGGAACATTATGTTGATTTATTTGTAGGCCATTTTGGAACAAGCCTGACCTACTGAATGAAATAACATATTTATTGATATTTCAAAGTATTTGAGCAAGAAAGAAATTAACAAAACTGTATTACTTCTGCTTACTACTTACTGCAGCGAAGAAACTTATGCAGGTATTTTCTGCATTCTAAATTAGAAGACCTCAGCTCACTTAGACTTTGGTGCGAATTCATTAGGTTGTTACAAGAAAGTCCTTTGACTTGAATAATAGACCGTTTTCACTGAAGACATTTGGACATTTCATAGTCGAAAAAGTTCAGATGTAAATAATACTTTTAATGAAGGCCAAATTCCGTTTAGTTCCCTCTGTTTCAGGTTCCTGGTATTGTGCATGCTGGCTCTCTGTCTCGTTGTCATGACTTACTAGGAACTTGAATAGAAAGGAGCTATTGTTGATTTTTTTGGTAATACCTGTGCCTTTTACTTCTATGGGACTATTTAGGACCTTAGAAAATTTAGGACTTAAAAACAATCACTGATGAGGATTAACAATGGCCATTGATTTGCACTGCATGTACAGTGGTTGTTATACTTGTCTATATAATTTATATGTTGTGTTGTTTTTGCTTTTTTCAATTCAGTTGTGTGATTTTGATATTACTAATAGCAAATTATCATATTAGTTGCTGAAATGTTGAAGAACTCTTTGATTTAGCTGTAGCTCTAAAATGAATCCCAAATACCCAAAACAATTAATATTAGAACAATAACGGTGAGGAGGAGCAGGAGGGTTTATATATATGGAGGCAATTGTTAGTAGTGTATCTGACAAAGTAATCATATATGGGCTATTATTAAACTAATCATACTTGTAAAATTATGTTGGTGTATATGTCGGCAGGTAGGTAACAAAAAATTGCAGTACAAATATAGCAAGCTAGGTTTGAAGTCATTTTAAAACAGTGTCTCCATTACACCACCAGAGAGTGCTAACAAGTTTATATGTCAACAATAAATGTCCCTCTCAGAATGTCTCTTGGTCACAATTAATAAAACAAAGAACAAATCTAATTGTTTGTTTACATAATGTGTTCAAAAAATTACTATATGCCAATATAATATTATCAGATTCCCAAATATCAGTACTGGCCTTAAAGGAGCACTATGTAGTTTTGGAGAAGAATTTCAAACTCAGAATTTTAATATGAGGTAATAATACAAACTCAGAAATATTTATTTTTTCCATAACTGAATAGACAAGCTGTTCGTAGAAGAATAAAAGTTCACCAGAACACTGTTTGAAGCTAGAAAAGTGGCAGGGTCCGCCAAATATGAACAAAGTGAAACAATATGAAATGAACAGTTTCTTTATTCAGTTCAGTCAGTCATGAAAATGAAGAGTTTGTTTTCTTAAGTTTGTTTAGACATAAAAAAAGAATCGGTCAATGAGGATCTTTCTCTTATCTCTTATTCTCTTAGGATACTAAGATTTTTATGATTTGTCTCGTACCCTCTGGAATGACAAAACAGGTGTTTTGTGATTCATGTTTCACATATCTCACGCAAGGGCTTATGTTCCTACAAGATCATTTTTATAGCACAAAAAAAATATTGGATTCCCATTTCAAAAATTTCTGACCACTACTGCAGAATTCGGCACTATAGTAAAGTATATGGGATTTGCAATTTGACTTAGGTCTTCTTAAAGGCTAAAATATTTCCAATGCTCCTTTAGTATAACTCAACATCACATTTATTTTATAAAATCATACTGTACTATTGACTTCTAACTTAGCCATTTTCCTTTCATGACCCCTCCAGAGCAGTCCATCAGCATTGTGCGGGAGCTTAGTTCAGTAGAAGTGACAGAACCCTTTGCAGCTGTTTTTGAAGTTGAAGTCAGTATGGAACTGGTGAAACCTCCTACATGGACTCTGAATGGAGTTGCTGTTCAGGAGAGCACTGATGTTGAAATGGAGAAAGAAGGCACCATGCACCATCTTACATTCAAAAAGACCAGAGCATCAATGACAGGACCTTTGCAGTTTACAGCTGGGAAGAGCAAATCTGTAGCCCAGCTCACAGTCAAAGGTAAATGTGGTAAATCTTGTGTATACTGCAGCTTGCCACAATAGCTTACAGTATGTACTGTGATGCTGTTGAAGGTAAATATATCTAATCACATACTATTCCTCACATTTAGAGCGTCCGCTGGAGATTGCAGAGCCCATCAAAGATGTGAAGGCAAAGGAGAAAAGCTCAGCCATGCTTACCTGCAAATTCTCTGCCTCACCCAAAGACGTTAAGTGGTTCAAAGGTCAGGTAACTCTGACAGCATCAGACAAGTATAACATAAAGCAAGACGCTACAAGGGCTCAACTTACCATTCAAAGGTTGACTGAGGAGGACAGTGGAGAGTACCGCTGTGAGTCTGGACCTGCAAAGACCAAAGGCACACTTACTGTTGAAGGTACTGTCAGGACCTTTAGATACCACACAAATTACAGCAAGTTTGCATAGTATTATTAAATCCAACATAGAGAAAGTATTCTTCAAACTAAAACCGTCTTGTTTCTTTTGTCCAGTGCGTGAAATTAAGGTCACCAAGCACTTGGCTGACACAGAGGTTGACGAAGACAGCGACGCAGTGTTCACAAGTGAGATTAACTATCCAGATGAAGAGGTACAGTGGCTTCTGAATGACAAGGTGCTCTTCACCAATGAAGTCAACACCATCACTCATGAAGGAAAGGTTCACAAGCTCACACTGAAGAACTTGGCACCTCAGGATGGAGGTACTATCACCTTTCAAGTCCGCAAGGTGAAAGAGTCTGTGACTCTTAAGGTTAAAGGTAAGAACCATCATGTGTTATGTGTATAAGCACACAAAAAAACCCCACTATATATATCAATTAAAGGCAGGAAATCAAACTTTGTGACTAAAGGTATGGTCATACCATGCCTACCATACCTTGAAACTGAACTCTTTACATTTTCTTTATTCCTCTCCAGAGAAGCGTGCTGTCTTTCTCAAGTCTCTCGATGATGTCATTGGGGAGGAGAAGGGCATGATAACTCTGGCATGTGAGGCGTGCAAGCCCAGGGTTTCTCCCACATGGAGAAAAGAAGGTAAAGTCTTAAAGGCTGGATCAAAGTATGAGCTCCTTCACACGGGCAAGTCTTTGGGACTGATCATCAAGGACGTCACCAAAGAAGATGCCGGAGAGTATACTTGTGATCTTGGAACTGAGGTTTCTAAATCAAAGGTCACTGTAAGAGGTTGGTACTGTTGTTTGAGATACACAGATTTACAGTGTTAGCCTTCATACGTATGGTATTATTTGGCAATGTCACAAATGTATGCTCTCTGTCCCAAATGTAGAGATTGGCATTGGAATTACCAAATGGCTGAAGTCAGCTGAGGTGAATGAGGGAGAGGCGTGTAGCTTTGAGTGCATCTTGTCTCGTGAGAGCACAGATGAGTGTTCCTGGACTGTTAATGGCCAAACTATTACAAATGGAGGTCGCTTCAAAATCACCAGTAAAGGACGCAAGTACATGCTGACCATAATGGATGTAACTCCTGCTGATGCCGGAGAGGTGGTCTTCAAGATTAAAGATCTGAGCTCTAAAACGACGTTAACAGTCGAAGGTAAGCTACATAACTCATTTTTAAGAAGCCCAGACAAAGTAACAAAAATACATAGGTAACAAAATAGACACGTTGTTGTCCCATGTTGCAGGTAAAGCTTCATCTGTGTCGAAAGGACTGCAGAACGTTAGCGCTGTTCAAGGAGAAGATGCTGCATTTACCTGTGAGGTAACAAAGGCCAGTTTCACTGTAAATTGGGCCAAGGACAGCAAAGCCATCAGAAAGAGCCAGAAGTATGACATTAGCCAAGAGGACAGAATCATGAAGCTGATCGTCCATAATGTCGCGGCTCAAGACTCTGGAGAGTACAGCTGTGAAGTTGTTGGAGGTGCAACCACCAAAGCCAAGCTGGAGATCAAGGGTGAGACTGAAAATGATATATTTACCTACCTCCATCTCACTGAAATGTCTGTCTTTGACATTGTTAGACACTTACCTATGACAGCAGTTATTTATAGATTGTGGTAAAAAGCTGATAATATCCTTATAAGATATAGAACTGGTATTTTCTGACACCATATATCAATCCTACAATGTTATACTGTGCCTTAAACTGTAAAAACTTTGTTTTCTTTTTCCAGAACCAATCCATAAATTCACTAAAGCGCTGAAGGATAGCCAAGCAGAGGAGAAGAGCTCTGTGACCTTGCAATGTGAGACCACACTGACCCCATCCACTGTGGTATGGCTTAAGGGTCACACAGAGCTCAAGGCTGGAGGTCGATATGAGATGTTCCAGAAGGAAGGAGTCTTAACCCTCACCATCAAACACCTGGAGGAGAAAGACACTGATATCTACACTTGTGACGTAGGCACTGCCAAGAGCATGTCAAAGGTGACAGTCAAAGGTAAGAATTTAATTTTGTATGTGTGTATACAAGTTTGGGTTAAGGTTTTGTCATGCAGATGTTGATTATCTTTTTGAATTCTGGGTGAAAAGTTACTTACTTCTTACCTTTGGAAGAAACAAAATTGGTACAGTGTATGGCGTTTTTTCATATCTTTATTCAAAAGCATGGTCTTTTTAATTTGAGCATGATTCAAAGATTTCAGGTTCAGATTTTGTAATGCTTTATGCCCCAGTGACCTCGCCCTTGCAGTCAAATGACTGTGCGCTTTGATTTGCTCTGCTTCTGCTCAAACTGTACAGGTGCTGGCAGTCAGATATATTGTTGCTTGCACAGATTTCCCCGCTCCAGCTTCAGCCCATCTCATCGCACTTAGGCTGCTTCTGTGTGCTCGTGGCATAGCCGCTCTAAAATTTCTCTTCTGCTCTTGGATTTTTTGTGTAATAACTCTAGCAAAATCCCTCAACCAAGAGAATGCCAGGTTTAGTGTAGACCATTAACATGATCCCTGCCTTGTGGCAGGCGTGTTCGCTTTACATCTTAGCGCATACCTTATGAATGGCTAAATGGGATAAATGGGGTCCATCCACTCCCGTCCTCATTCTCTTGAATTGAAAGACCACACTATTGAATAAAGGCAGGAATAAAGACCCATAATACTGTGGATGATTGCTGGTAAGTAATTATGACTTAAATGCAAGCTATTTTATCCTGTTGAAGAAAATGTATTGATATTTAACATTAGCTGAATGGAGCCTTGATATCAGAATCTGAGACACTTCCACTGTTAATGTTTTACTGCAATGTTGAATTTCATCATAGTTTGGTTTGGTTTTGCTTTAAAGGCCAGTTGGTGGTTATAGTGGAAAAACCACAGGATGTTACTTGTTAGGGGAATCTGCCACATTTGTTTGCTGTCAGTCCGTCTGATCTGCCTCATGTACAGTGGTGCTTAGATCATACCCTGCTGCAGCCAAGCCCCCTCAATGATATTCACATTCTAGAGGGGGGGGTTCCACTCTCTTACTGTAAGAGAGCTAACACCAAGGGACTCTGGCACCATCTCTGTGGTTGCTGGGGATCAGACAGTATATGCGTCCCTTGTTATCAAAGGTAACGGACACCGCCTGCAGTCACGTACAAATCTAGATTTGTCAATAGTACCATAAATAAGGTTGACTTTTTACTAAATCTCATGCATTCTCCTAATAGAATAGAATTTTGTTTTCAGTATTTTGCATTGTGAGTGTATTACTGGAAGATCTGCTTTGCCCTTTCTGTTGCACCATTCTGTCTTGGGGTCTGTATGTTTGAGAGACTGTTTACACATCTACAAATTGTGAACGACAGTCATTAGCATGTGCCGATGTTTCAAAGTGACCTGTTCCCAAATGGATTGTCTTGTTATGCAAGGACTGCTCACTGCACACAGGAATATTAAATTTTTTGGTAATCCTTTGTGCATTTCAAAAGGATTTCATTCTGTAGAGTTGTAATGAGAGTTTGATTCTGTTTTTGGATCAAGTGCTCGGTTGTAGCAAAACCTTCATCAACAGGAACATCAGTTCAACTGTTGGAATTATTTTTGACTCCAAAGGCTAACCTTGGGCGACTGGAGCACGACAACTCACACATCATCTCCGTCTCTAATCATTGTCCATCCTCCATCACAACCAAACAAAATGCAACACAATATATTATGTAATCAAGTCACTGTTCATTTTATTTTAGCCCTGCCTGCTAGTTTTAAAGAGGAGCTTAAGAACCAGGAGAAAAACAAAGGAGAGACTGTGACACTCTGCTGCAAGTTATCGAAACCCGTGGCCGACATTCAGTGGAAGAAAGGCTCTGAAATTCTCAAAGCTGGAGAGAAGTATGAGATGAAGCAGAAGGAGACCTCTTGTGAGCTTCAGATTAAGAATTTGAAGACTGAAGATAGTGGAGAGTATTCTTGCGTGTGTGGGGACCAGAAGACGTCTGCAACTGTGAAAGTCAACGGTATGGATCCATGAAGTCTTATCTGCAGTTTTAAGCTTTGTGTGTTCATGTTGTATTTCCCAAAGGAGTTCCACTTTTGTTCCCTTCATGGTGTTTTGTTAGAACTACCTTTCCTGATTTTGAAAACTGATGACAACTTGGTTGTACAGCATTGCCGCCGACCTTCAAACAGAAGCTGGAGAGGCAGGAGGCTGAGGAGGGAACCAGTGTTATTCTGCGCTGTGAACTCTCTGAAACTGAAGTCCCTGTTGAGTGGAAAAAGGGAACACAGGTCCTGAAGTCTGGAGAAAAGTACCAGATGAAGCAGAAGGCCTCTGTGAATGAACTCCTGATCAACAAAGTGGTGCCAGAAGACAGCGGGGATTACAGTTGTGTGTGTGGCGACCAGAAGACCACAGCCAGCCTCAACGTTAAGGGTAAAAAGAGGATTTTCAAAGAGATGGTCCAAGTAATATATTATTAAAATGTACATATTTAGTCATGTTTGTTTTGGAGTCTGCATGTCATCCTTGCTTGTAAACTGTATGTGTTCAGCTTTTAGTTGTTTTATTTATTTTTTGTATGATTTATGTAATGCATGCAACTGCCTGCTAACCAAATAAAAAATGCTCAGCCCAACCAGTGACCTTCAAACAGAAGTTGGAGAACCAGGATGCTGAGGAGGGAACCAGTGTTACTCTGCGCTGTGAGATCTCCAAACCTGGAGTCCCTGTTGAGTGGAAGAAGGGAACACAGGTCATGAAGACTGGAGAAAAGTACCAAATGAAGCAGAAGGCCTCTGTGAATGAACTCCTGATCAACAAGGTGGTGCCAGAAGACAGTGGAGACTACAGCTGTGTTTGTGGCGACCAGAAGACCACAGCCAGCCTCAATGTTAAGGGTAGGAAATGGATTTTCAAACAGTTTGTCTGAGTAACATATTAAAAAATTGGAGCACGGAGCATTGTGTAAAAAATGTATACAACAGGTTTTTTACTTACATATTTAGACATGGTTTTTTCAGAGTTTGCATGTTATTGTGGGTTGCAAATGGTCAGTGTTTGTTTCTTGTTTTTTCTTTTTTAAATGTTATTCTTTATGTAATGCATGCAACTGGCTGCTAACCAATTAATGATTGCTCAGCCCAACCAGTGACCTTCAAACAGAAGCTGGAGAACCAGGAGGCTGAGGAGGGAACCAGTGTTAGTCTGCGCTGTGAGATCTCCAAACCGGGAGTCCCTGTTGAGTGGAAGAAGGGAACACAGGTCCTGAAGTCTGGAGAAAAGTACCAAATGAAGCAGAAGGCCTCTGTGAATGAACTCCTGATCAACAAAGTGGTGCCAGAAGACAGTGGAGACTACAGCTGTGTTTGTGGAGACCAGAAGACCACAGCCAGCCTCAATGTTAAGGGTAGGAAGAAGGTTTCTCAGGATTTGATTTGTGGAGCAATTTATGAAAACTGTATGCAGCTGGTTTTCTGGTGCTTTAACAGTCTGCATGTCATGGTGGATTGCAAATTGTCAGTTCTTTTTTTTTGCGTTATATACATGTTTGTATTTTATGTAATGCATGAAACTGGTTGCTAACCAACTAATAAATGCTCAGCCCAACCAGTGACCTTCAAACAGAAGCTGGAGAACCAGGAGGCTGAAGAGGGAACCAGCGTTTCTCTGCAATGTGAGATCTCCAAACCTGGAGTCCTGGTGGAGTGGAAGAAGGGATCACAGGTCCTGAAGTCTGGAGAAAAGTACCAAATGAAGCAGAAGGCCTCTGTGAATGAACTCCTGATCAACAAGGTGGTGCCAGAAGATAGTGGAGACTACAGCTGTGTTTGTGGAGACCAGAAGACCTCAGCCAGCCTCAACGTTAAGGGTAGGAAGAAGATTTTCAAACAGTTGGTCTGAGTAACACATTTAAAAAATGATTTAATAGTCTGCATGTCATCATCTTTTGCAAACTGTCTGTGCTTGTCTTTTTTAAAATATATATATTTGTATTTTATGTAATGCATGCAACTGGTTGCTAACCAACTAATAAATGCTCAGCCCAACCAGTGACCTTCAAACAGAAGCTGGAGAGCCAGGAGGCTGAAGAGGGAACCAGCGTTACTCTGCAATGTGAGATCTCCAAACCTGGAATCCCGGTTGAGTGGAAGAAGGGAACACAGGTCCTGAAGTCTGGAGAAAAGTACCAGATGAAGCAGAAGGCCTCTGTGAATGAACTCCTGATCAGCAAAGCCATGCCAGAAGACAGTGGAGACTACAGCTGTGTGTGCGGAGACCAGAAGACCTCAGCCAGCCTCAACGTTAAGGGTAGGAAGAAGATTTTCAAACAGTTGGTCTGAGTAACAAATTAAAAAAATGATTTAATAGTCTGCAATTTATGTAATGGCATGCCACTGACTGCTAACCAACTAAAAAATGCTCAGCCCAACCAGTGACCTTCAAACAGAAGTTGGAGAACCAGGAGACTGAGGAGGGAACCAGCGTTACTCTGCGATGTGAGATCTCCAAACCTGGAGTCCCTGTTGAGTGGAAGAAGGGAACACAGGTTATGAAGTCTGGAGAAAAGTACCAAATGAAGCAGAAGGCCTCTGTGAATGAACTCCTGATCAACAAAGTGGTGCCAGAAGACAGTGGAGACTACAGCTGTGTTTGTGGCGACCAGAAGACCATAGCCAGCCTCAATGTTAAGGGTAGGAAGAAGGTTTCTCAGGATTTGATTTGTGGAGCAATTTATGAAAACTGTATGCAGCTGGTTTTCTGTTTCTTTAACAGTCTTGCATGTCATGGTGGATTGCAAATTGTCAGTGCTTTTTTTTGCTTTGTATACATGTTTGTATTTTATGTAATGCATGAAACTGGTTGCTAACCAACTAATAAATGCTCAGCCCAACCAGTGACCTTCAAACAGAAGCTGGAGAGCCAGGAGGCTGAAGAGGGAACCAGCGTTTCTCTGCGATGTGAGATCTCCAAACCTGGAGTCCTGGTTGAGTGGAAGAAGGGATCACAGGTCCTGAAGTCTGGAGAAAAGTACCAAATGAAGCAGAAGGCCTCTGTGAATGAACTCCTGATCAACAAGGTGGTGCCAGAAGATAGTGGAGACTACAGCTGTGTTTGTGGAGACCAGAAGACCTCAGCCAGCCTCAACATTAAGGGTAGGAAGAAGATTTTCAAACGGTTGTCTGAGAACCAAATTTAAAAAATGATTTAATAGTCTGCATGTCATCATCTTTTGCAAACTGCCTGTGCTTGTCTTTTTTTTTAATATATATATTTGTATAATTTATGTAATGCATGCCACTGACTGCTAACCAACTAAAAAATGCTCAGCCCAACCAGTGACCTTCAAACAGAAGCTGGAGAACCAGGAGGCTGAGGAGGGAACCAGCGTTACTCTGCGATGTGAGATCTCCAAACCTGGAGTCCCTGTTGAGTGGAAGAAGGGAACACAGGTCATGAAGTCTGGAGAAAAGTACCAAATGAAGCAGAAGGCCTCTGTGAATGAACTCCTGATCAACAAGGTGGTGCCAGAAGACAGTGGAGACTACAGCTGTGTTTGTGGCGACCAGAAGACCACAGCCAGCCTCAACGTTAAGGGTAGGAAGAGGATTTCTCAGGGTTTGATTTGTGGAGCAATTTATGAAAACTGTATGCAGCTGGTTTTCTGTTTTTTTAACAGTATGCATGTCATGGTGGATTGCAAATTGTCAGTCCTTTTTTTTTTGCTTTGTATACATGTTTGTATTTTATGTAATGCATGCAACTGGTTGCTAACCAACTAATAAATGCTCAGCCCAACCAGTGACCTTCAAACAGAAGCTGGAGAGCCAGGAGGCTGAAGAGGGAACCAGCGTTACTCTGCGATGTGAGATCTCCAAACCTGGAGTCTTGGTGGAGTGGAAGAAGGGATCACAGGTCCTGAAGTCTGGAGAAAAGTACCAGATGAAGCAGAAGGCCTCTGTGAATGAACTCCTGATCAACAAAGCCGTGCCAGAAGACAGTGGAGACTACAGCTGTGTGTGCGGAGACCAGAAGACCACAGCCAGCCTCAGTGTTAAGGGTAGGAGGATTTGTTTTATACTTCTTCATTGTAATAAAATGTGTCTTCGTTACTTACAAACACATGCATTACTTTACATTTTGTGGTGTAACATTTTTGATTTTTTTCACTGCAGGAGATATATTGTTCACATGAAATCTTGAAGACTGCTTAAATATTTGTATTACATTACATTACTGTCACCGTCTCTTTGTTTTTTGTTGTCTGTTTTCTGTCTCATAAAATGTTTGCGTTCTTTGTCAGTGTCAGTGTGGTGGATCAGTAAGTTGGATGTCTTTGCTTGGGTCGTTCTTCTGGAGTGTGCTCTGTGCTGTGATGTGTGAATATTGACCTTTCTTCAGATTTGTCATCACTTTTTTTTTTTTTATCATACATTTGATAATACAAAACATATAAAGTCGAGCCCTTTTCGTCACGTCATTTTAGCAGATCTTGCTTGTTGCTGCTCTTTTGTGTCTCACGTTTTTGTTTTTATTTATGATAGTGTGGACCATTGATAATACATATATATATACTGGTCCATAAACTGTTCTTGACTATTTAATCAGACAAGCCAATTGATATTTGTTCACGTTGTATTAGTAGTTATAGTCTGTGTTGTGCGGTTCTTGCTGATATTTTAATTCTACAAAATGAGAGCCATATTGTCAAGTGGTATTTAGTTTTTACAAATCATGGTACAATACAGTAGATGATCAAGAATAACAGCATTCTGAATTCGAATTGTTTCCTCTCAGCTGTGAAGCTGTCAGCTCCTCCTTCAGCTACTAAACTGGAATCTAAGAGGCAGGAGGCCAGAGAAACAGTGGAAGGTATGGAAAGAAAAAGGCAATGTACTGGCTTGGCTTTCAGCTTTATGTGCTCTGTCCATCTTGATTATGGACTTTGTGTTGCCATGTGCAGTCTGCCTTAAATTGGGCCTCTACGTGTTGGCCTATCTAGGATGTGATGAATGTATTGTTGTGGCATTATTTCTTTAGCTTACCATATTTCTTGGGTTACGCTTTTGTGAGTCTCTGCTGTGTCAACTGTTCCTTCTGTCTTATAGCAGGATTGTGTTTTGGAATTTTTATGCTGTTCTTTCTCCTCAGTGTTGTATTGCAGTCTTTGTAGCATAATAAGCTGGTGTAGAAGAAGGAATAAAAAACCTTGTATTTGTGCCATTTGTGGTGTTAGCATATTGATGTTTTCTTTTGAATGATACCTGTTGCCAGCTGGAGTTTACCTGTACATAATCTATGCACTTGTATGTGGCATGATTCATTGTCCTTTACATGATTATTTGCGTGGTTTGAGCAGACTGAAGGTGTTTGAATTTGTGGCAGCCTGTGCTTAGATAATCATATAAAATAATGCAGATCTGACAATATTACTGGTTGCTGCCATTTATACTTTATGTAGCATTTCTATTTTCACATCACATTTACATTTCAGCCAAGACGCCTGAGGCTCTGTCCATAAAAGAAAAGCAGAAGAGGCAAGAGATAATTGAGACAGTGGAAGGTAATTCTTTGAAGATTCTTAGCTTTGCTTGGGTGTTCAGCCAGTGTGCATTAGTAATGAATCGGTCTGTGCTGTGCATCGCTGTGTTTAGTCATAAGTGAGGAACACACATCAGGCTATCCAGTACTTAACACTGTCACTCCATGTCTTGGCTGCTGACTGGTGTCATCGGACAGAAACTTGTTGGGTCCTGAACCCTCTTACATGGTGTCTTGTGGCTTTTTATTTCATCTGCCTGCTGGAAAATGTGGCTTTTTTATTCAACCATCACATGATCTGTGTGATTTTGGGGCTGGTATTACTATTGTAGAAAAGAAATCATCATATTATTCTCAACATCTGAGCTCTTTGCTTAACGCTGTTGCATGGAGGCTGACTTATTGGTCTGGAGACACATTATGTTCCCATCGGCCGGTGATACATGTCGTAATGTGCTGAGGCAATTTCGAATTGTGTTTTGTTCAATTTCATAGCTGTGACACTGCCATCTACTGGACAGACTCCTACACAGCATCTCAAACAAGAGATTCAGAGAGATTCACAAGAGCTCAAAGTAGGAGGTGAAGGTAATGAGACATGTTTGCATGGCTTTCGTCTAATAATTTGACATTTGTCAATACTGTTAGCATTGTTGTCATTTGTTGTTTTCCAGATGTAACTTCAAGCTTGTAGAAAAACACGCTTAACAAGAAAAGAAGAACTAGAAAATTGGAGGGCTTAGGCAGCTCAGTTTGGATTTACTGTTTGTGCTGTAGGTTATGTTGTCTACAGAATGTGTAAAATGTATAAAGAAGGTGGCTTTTGTTTTTGCCCTTGTGTGCTGTTCTGTCAGTTCCATTTTATAGCACCAATACTATTCAGTACTGTATTGTATGTTTGTCTTTATGCTTAGTTTACTCCAGTTCTGTTTTGAATGTCAAACGTGTTGTTGCTAGAGTAGGGTCAAAATGTCAGACCGTTTGTCAAATACTTCTATTCTGCATTTGTTTTGAATGTTATACTATTTTCATATTACAAATGATAATATCAGCTTAACAATTTGAGTAAAAAGTTGAATCTTGTGTAACATTTAAAACAAATGCAAAATAGAACTGTTTTGACCAGTAATGGCCCTTTTGGCCCTGCTGATTGTGTTGGCACCTCTGGCAGTTCTGTGTTGCATTGTTGCTGTATGTTAGATTATTGATAATGATCTGAGAGAGAAGAGAGAGCCTTTCTTGTTTCTTGCTTGTAGCTTTATTGATTGATTGCACAAGGACATTTCAGTATGCCAAGCTCTAAACAGGCAACAGTAAACAAGGTGTACTGGGTCATTTTGTGTGCTTTACTGGCTCGGGTCATCTGCTGGTTTAAGGTTATAGAGCTTATCGCTGCATGATTGTGAGGGTAATGTTGTGTTTTATCCCAGTTGAAAAGACTGCTGCTGGAATAGCTGCCAAACAAGATACACAGAGACAGGGGACCAAAGAGCCAGCTGAAGGTATGCAACAATTTTAGGTCTTTATTGGCCTTGTGCTTCCTCATCGTGTCCTCTCACATACTGTTCAGTCTTCGTGTTGGCAAATGCAGGTGTTCTATCTCTACTGATGTTTCTTACTTGTGTTTATGTGTGACTGTAGCTTGTTTTTGTAACGCTGTAAGGTGTGGACATCAATAAAAATAAGTTGTATGATTGAAGATCATTTTCAACAGTGGTCATGACGTGCAAGATGTGTTGGCTTGTGAGACGTACTGTATATTTTGGCTCTTGGTCCTGTTCTTATGCTTCAGTCTGTATATTGCTGTGCTGTGTGGTCCAAAAGTGTTTATTTCTTTTAAAGGCTACATTCATAGCTCAGTGATTTGAGTTAGTGATGAGGTCATTCAGTTAAATGGGAGAGAAGAAAGTTATTGTATAATAATGTAAGATGTTGCTGAAATATAGTATGTGTTCTCAGCAAAAACTTACCGGATCTAGAAATGAGATTTGTGGCTGCTGGCTCTCTAGTTGCCATGTTTCGGGTATGATTAGGCTTCAGTGTTTTATCACAGCAGTGAGGCCTCCAAATGCTGCAGCAGCTGTGACTTTATACTCTATGGATTCCAAAAACGTAATGGATTGTCTATGCCCATAGTCTTACATTACGTAACATTTATATAGTGTTACTATTTTCTTTTCTGGACAAAGGCATAGTACTGTCTGTAGGTTTTTGTTAAGATTTACCATTGCACATTGCATGAATATATATATCATCTAAGAAATGAAAAACTTTTGTACTGTCAGTACCAGACAAATGGAATTCAAGTTTGGATGGCATTTTGTTGTCGTGGACATTGTGGCTCTAAACTCGTGTGGCACATTGCTTCTGATCTGTTGTCTTGTTCGGTCTGTTGGAGAAAATTTCCACGTTATATAAGTTCCATTAAAACATACATTATATGTCTGCAACTAACTTCAGTTATAGCAGAGAAGTCACCAACATCGGCAGTGACATACAGAGTTGAACCTGACAAGCAAGAAACGAAAAAGAGAGTTGACGGTATGTGGTGGTGTTATAAAGTCCAAGAACACCGTGAATGTAAATGGGGTTCTGTTTGTAATCAGCAGGTTTGTTATATGCATGGATTTTGGCAAAACACATGCTATAATGCAACACTTCCAGACTGTTATGTACTTCCTTGTGTCTTGAGAGATTTGTCAAATGACAAGCCCATTTGTTCTTGTTGGCTGATTAGTTGGAAATTGTGCATTGGCAGGAGCATTTTGTTGGAATCAATCAATCCTCTCCATTGATGTGATTGTTAATTTATTTGTTTGGCAACATCCTTTGTGGGTTTAATCATCTGAAGTCTCCTTACCATTCTTGCATTAGTGCTGCTCTGTGGTTATTACAGTAGATATTTAAGGTCTAATTAAATTTACTACACCTGTGGAGATTGAAAAGCCTGCTGTGTGATGTCATCCCAAAGCCAGAGCCTACAGAGCTGGATAATAAGGTGAAAGGACAAGGTAGATGTTTTGTAGCTCCCGCTCATTATTTATTCCCCTTGGTTGTGTTATGTTTTCATTGGAGTTTTGTATGCTGTGTAATCAGTCTGTCTTGTTGCTGCTCACTTTGTATTTGTTGATGAATTTTCATTCATCTGATCAACCCAGGTGAGAAGTATTTAATAAGGCTTGATCGAGGAGAACATAGTTCAACAGTAAATGTAGTAACACAGTGTATTGCAATGCTATTTCTGAAGAACACTTCCCAGTCTGTGACTATTTAACCCACTGGAATACTCTGTGGAAATGTGCTTACATAAGTCGCGTTGTAATTGATGGGAGAATATGGAGTTTTGTCTCTCATGAAGCCTGTAGTGAAGGTTAGATGATAGAGGAACAAGAATGTCACTTTTGTTGTCTGGGAGACAGCACATCTTATCACCCCAGCTGCTCAATGCAACAATTCCACCATGACCGAGATACGGTGTAGGGAGGGGAAGAGGAACCTCTGCACACACAGAAAGCTGTGACTCTGGATGTGACTTCAGCGTAACTTCACCTCCGGGGTGGGCAGAGAGGGAGTTGTATATTGACAAATTTACGACTATGAACCTATGAGACTTAAGATATGGAAATTCCTTTACAGTATTCATTTGTGAATGCCAGATCTGCTGTATTTTGTTGTTGTCTGCTTTGAATGGGATTAAGGATTATCTGATGTGCATCAGTGTTGTTTTATGTGTATGTGTGTGTATGTATGCATCTTTTTTTCCCCACATATTTTACAAATGACACAGCCACACATTGACAATAGAAATTACAAACAAATATTGAACAATAAAGTAAGATGTGACACCTAAAGTAAAAACAAATCAATGCTAAAAGTAGGTAAAACAATGAAGATAGAAGACAAAAGCGAGATTGGTTAGCTTTAACAACCACAGAGTGATCTTTTACAACATTAGTGGTGAAAATATCATCATCCACTCAGTCATGTAAGTTAAAAATTAAAATATTTTTACAAAGCATACTGCAGTCTTCATCTGGTATGAACTGGCAATTTGAAAGCTTTGCCAGTGACATTACACATCAACATCTTATCTTATTGATTCAATCCCCAGTTCTTCCAGCCGTAGTCATTCGAGACCTGGATAGCCAGGAGGTTGAAGAGGGAGGCAGTGTCACTCTGCATTGTGAGCTTTCCAAACCTGGACTGCCCGTCGACTGGAAGAAGGAAACTCAAGTCCTGACTTGTGGAGAAAAATACCAATTGAAACAAACAGGATGCATTTATGAGCTGCAGATCTTTTGCTTGAGACCTGGAGACACAGGAAGCTACTCGTGCTGTTCTGAGGACACAACAAGCTCAGCCTCTCTTGTAGTAAATGGTATGATTGAGACCATGTCATCGTCTCATGCTGTCTTCCTTTGCTGCCAAGTCTTTCATTTCATTTTTCAATCCACTCTTCTTCATCTCACTGCATTTTTCATCGCCATTCTCGATCTTGTACTTTAGATAAACATCTGGTTATTTCTTTTCATTCATCAGCTGCCCCGGTTATTTTCACAAAAGAACTTGAAAGCCAAACAGCTGATGAGGGCGACAGTGTAAGCCTGCATTGTGAGCTCTCTGAACCTGGTGTTCCTTTGGAGTGGAGGAAAGGAGAACTTGGTCTTTGTCCTTGTGCCAAGTATGAAATTAGACAAACAGGACACCTGGCTACATTAATTATCCACGATACAGACTCAGAGGATTCTGGGAGCTACACATGTGACACTGGTGACCGTCTGAGCACTGCACAACTAGCTGTGAATGGTACGCTTACTAAAACCTGATGTGTGTAGTGGAAATCGTTGAGTTGCAAAGTAAATTACTGAAGACTTGTTTGTCTAAGAAGACCTGTTATTAAATAAATGCGATGACTTAAGGACTAAGATGTAAGCGCAAGAGTCTTTGACATGTATGACTCACTTTTACCACTGCTACTTTTTGACTTGACACAGCGGTTTTATGTGCGTAGTGGGTGCCAGCTTTCACCTGGTCATCCTAATATTTTTGTCTCCACATGTCCTCCATTTCTGCCCCTCCAGCCCAGCCTGTCCTTTTCAAAACTCAGCTGCAGAACCTTGAAAGACAGGCTGGGGAGAGCGCTAGTCTTCGCTGCAAAACCACAAAGCCTGGAGCCAATGTGGTCTGGAGGTGTGGTGACAGGGTGCTGGCATCCAGCAGCAAGTATCACCTGAAACAGGAAGGAACTGTAGTTGAGCTTGTCATCTATAAACTGCAGGCAGCAGATACAGGAGAATACTCCTGTGATACAGGCAGCCAGAGGACTTCAGCTGTCCTCACTGTGCAGGGTAGGAGCTGTTCTATTTAAGACTGTCCCTGTCATGCACACTCTGGAGTCACATCTTTCTGCATGTCTTACATCATTCCAAAACTTGAGCATGACATGCATCAACCTTTCATCTGGAGATCTTGTTTGCTGCCTTCTTGACTGCATTTAAATATTCACGTTATTTCTCACCCCACATGTTTCCTGCTTTGCAGGTCATTGTTTTTAAAACACTTGTAGTTATTCTCACTTTTCTGTTGAGCTTGATCACTGGTCTCATTATTTGTGCCTATCTCTGGTCTCTTTTCACAACCAGTAACACACACACACAGTTTTTTTTCACTTGGTACTCACAATAACAGCTCAATAGAGATCTTTATATATTTAATCACACTTTGATCACAATCTGCACAACTTGAACTTGATATTTTTGTCAAGACAAATATGTAACCAGTTTGCTGAAATGTATTTGTCAAACAGAGGTCGAGGTTAACATTCTGAAATTCCTGGAGAGCTGCGTTGTATACGAGGGTGAAGATGTCCACTTCGAATGTCTGGTTTCTCATGAGGAGGCACCCCTGACCCAGTGGAAACTCCAGGATGTACCACTACAGAATAATGAAATGAACCTGATCAAGACCGAGGGTCGGGTGCACAGCCTCACGCTCAGAGGCGTCACTAAAGCTGACTCGGGAACAGTCACTTTCACAGTGGGAAACCACACTTCCACTGCTTCTCTGACAGTCAGAGGTAAGGGAAATGTTATGCATTTTATTTCTTGGGACAAGAATAAGTACTTTACTTTTTGCTTCTATCATATCATTTGGACTTCTTATATCATTTCTCTACATCTTCTTCCTTGTGGGACACCTTTCCTCTATCTTTCCTTCTTTAGAAGCATCCCAAAACATGGATACTTCTGATTTCTCCCTTTGCATTTGAACTCTTTCCACTCTATACTGACTTGTATCCGTTCTTCTCACTTTCATATTTGCGTAAGATCTGCACCGTACTGCATATTCCGTCATTTTTCTACAGTATTTGCATGTTTATTCTTCTTTCCATTGAACTTACATTTCCCCATTACTTTTCAGTGTAGTGTTCATATCACACACTGGTCATGTCAATCAATTTGTTTACTTGAAATCTTGTTTACAACATGTTGTTTGCACTGTACACTTTCCTTGACTGTTTTTGACTGTATGCTTTATTTTAAAATAACTTGACACACAACATCAAAATTCACTGCAGTGTTTGACCACGTCATGTTGTTCAGTCATTGAAATTCTGTTGTTTAAGTGGTGAATGACGATGCAGTCGCAACTTTCCAGATTAGAGCCCTCCTGGAAAACTCTCTGCTGCATGTCATCCCAATCCCTCTCTTATTGTCTGTCACCTCCATTGTCCTCTCTCTAATAAAGGGGGGGGGGAAATCCTCTACAAAAAATAAACTTTTTTTATACGTGAAATTTTCAAAAGTGCATTTGTATTTTATCTTTGCACTCTTGAATTTTCTGTGTTGCTTAACGCTGCTCACAGACAGAATCAATTGTTGATAAAAATATTAACTCAATTGATTGCTGTTTTTTCTGATTCAGTCTATTAGTGTTTTACCTCAGACTTTGAAATGGACTGAATGTAGATAAACTTTGCAAGGACCTAACAGTTGTTTTCATGCTCTGTTTTAAGCTTCTCAGTGGTATGGAAAATATAGAATTGTGAGTATAAATAATGTCGCCTATGATTCAAGGTGTTAAGTGATGGCAGGGTTTACCCAGGACAATTTTTAAATCAGTCATCCTAATTAATAATGGTCTTTCTGGCAGCCGCACCTGTACTATTCAAGAAGGAGCTGGAAAGTCAAGAGGCGACTGAAGGAGAAAAGGCCTCCCTGTCCTGTGAGACATCAAGTGCGGACTGCAAGGTGACCTGGCTGAAGGGCTCAACTGTACTGACCCATGGGGAGAAGTACAGTATGGAGCAGAAAGCTACCATTCAGATCCTGGTCATACACAAGCTGAATGTGAAGGATAGTGGAGAATACACCTGTGATACAGGGGACAAGAGAAGTACTGCTACCCTGACTGTGAAAGGTAACAGAGCACATCTTCATCTCATTTATGTCTCTTGTCTCTTCTTGTCTTCAACCTTCCTGACGTTCATTTTACATTCATCCATCTCATTATCAATTACCGGATCATATCTTCTACTCAGCATCTATTTTTCTTGGACTGTCCTCGAGTTAGAAGTGTGATGTCTTAGCTGGCATGTAGCTTGACTTTTAATTATCGGATGGCTTCACTTTTTCATTCTTTAACTTCTGCCTTTATATCTGTTGTGAGTCATTAAATTACATATACGTATAGTGACTGGATTTAGATTAAGGTTTGCTCGATTTGTTATATTTAGTGTAGTTTAGTTTAGTATTTTCTTTTCAATCTAGTACTACTGTAGATGGACTGTTAGTTGTCATTAGATTGGTACATGCTAACAGCCACGAACCTGAGATCAAAGTTGTGACATGAAGTATTAAGTAAGTATAAAACCGATTCTTGCTCATGGCTCCAACTTCTAACTGATGCCATCTGGAAGCCCCGTCGAGATCTGATCACTGACCTCCCATCATCCCATTTACCCTCAGAGCATGTGCGCATCCTCAGAGAACTCTGCGATACAACTGTGACCACTGGGCAGGATGCTGTCTTTGAGGTTGAATTGTCACATGCAGGCGTGACAAACGGGGAATGGTGGCTTGGAGACAACAACCTCCAAAATAACGATCTCAATCAAATGAGCAGCCAGGGCAGAGTGCACCGTTTGGTCCTGAAGATGGTGACCACAGATGAATCCGGGGATGTTGCCTTTGTAGTGGGGGAAGAGAAGAGCGTGGCCTGTCTTCTGGTGGAGGAGAAACCCAAAGGTAAAGGAGATGACATGGTCGCTGGAGATTTTTGCTCCCCATATCCATCTCCATCGACCACTGAACAGCTTTGTCTTGGCAAATGGAAACCGGCTGGCACCATCATCTTCAACATCCTAACTTTCAGTCGTGTTTTCCATTCTTTGCATTTAGTGTTTGCTTAAAAAAGAAATGCTATCAAAGTGCTAACACAAATATTGTAACAAAAGGAGATAAACTACTTCACAATGTAAATTGTAAGTGTTTCTCAAAGATAAACATTCAATACTGAATTTGTCAAATTTTGCAGTTTTATATTTCTGATAACAATTTCAGATCTTTATTCACCATGCTGTAAAAATTTGTGATAGCATATAATTGTCACTGCATGCATGCATGCATTTTTTTTAATAGCTTTGATATTATTCATACCAGGGCTGTAAAGGAAGGGAAAAGGAAAAGATTACATATCAATTCTGCAATTATTAAATCTCGTTTCGGGTTTCCCATATTTACAGTGCTAATACTAGAGAAGCCACACAACACTGTGGCATTAGAGGGCGAAACTGTCACTCTGGCCTGCACCATCTCTGACCCCATGGCCACTATCACCTGGATCAGAAACAACGTGCCCATCCAAGCAGGTCTGAAGTATGACCTGAAGAACAACGGAGCATTCCACCAGCTTCGTATCCACAACCTGGTGCCTGAAGACTCAGGAACATATACCTGTGACACTGGAGATGCACAGTGTGACGTCACCTTGACTGTGGAAGGTAAAGAATGATGCCACCTCTAAAAACAAAAAAAGAAAAAAAAAATTACATTTCCTGATCAGATTCCAAAATGTGGACCAAGATAGGATTGAAATGAACAGCCGAAATATTCGTGAACTTCCACGTCTCTCAGCCACACACCCAGTCTGGCTTCACTGCATCAGCAAAACCTTTGTCTAAAGTCCCTAAGAGATGTTTGTCTTGTCATCTCAACTTTCTGATGCCAAACCTTCCAATTCAACATCTGATGCCTGTCACATTTTGAATTTTCACCAGGTGCTCCAGTGTTCTTTCGCAAAGAGCTCAAGAACCAGGATGCCATGGAGGGTGATGTTATTACCCTGGACTGTGAGCTGTCTAAGCCAGGTATTCGTGTTGAGTGGAGGAAAGGAGGCATGGTCCTCGAGTCCAGTAGGAAGTATGAGATGAGGCAGGAAGGGTGCGTTCAAGAGCTCTGTATACGGAACCTGGAGCCTGAAGACAGTGGCTTCTACACCTGTGATGCAGGAGACCAGCTCACTACAGCTTCTTTGGTGGTGCAAGGTAGCCAATCTCAATACTTTTGCGTTTGTCCTGGAGTTTAAGGCTAATTAGTTAAATTTGAATTGTACTCTACAATTTATTTTACACATAGAATAGGTTTGTTTTAAGGACTAAGTCTTTATACAGTGTGATGTTTGCATGGTGTTTGTCTGTCTTGTATATGTGGCTGTGTTGTGTTGATATAATGCTGAAGCAAATTATACGCTCAGTGTATGCATATGTGTATTTTTCCACAGTGAAAGAAGTCTTCATTGTGTGTGGTCTTAAGACCACTGACGTCTTTGTTGGGGAATGGGCAACCTTCTCCTGCCAGCTGTCCGGTAGGGCACCGGGCAAGGTGCAGTGGTGGCTGGATGGCAACTTGCTGGAGAACAGCCCCTTTAGTGAGATAGGGCTGAGCCAGGGCCACATCCACACGCTCACCTTAAAGAACTTGGCCACAGATGACTCTGGCACCGTCATGTTCAAAGCTGGCAGTTTAACATCAGCAGCCAAGCTCTTAGTCAAAGGTATCGCGTTATGAAGACAATGAGTGCAGACTGAGATAAGCAGTATCTCAGTCTTTTTTTTAGGCCCTGCAGAAATGTAATCTTACATTTCAGATCTGCCAAACACAATATTGCATTTTAATTTCAAAGTTGTGTTATTGTCACTACAATGTACAGTTCATCTAATGGTAATATTATAATTTAAATAAATCTGGCAATTCTCCTTGAAGAATAAGAGTAAGTATAATAATATACCTTGAGTTATAATGTTTTCTGCAGGGTCCCTTAAAAGGTTTGAAGTTCATGAATAGATTCATAGTGGATATTTTTGTATTTCAGTGCTTCATCATGCATGAGCAGCATTGTTTCTCATTTCATCGACAGTAACAATGGCAGTAGTTCCATGGTGTATGCTTTGATATAACCAAAACATAGAACTGGGTGCAGCATCACAGCAAAGTTTCATTAGAGTAGAGCTGAAATGATGAATCAATGATAATCACGATTATGTTTAAAACTTTTGAGATCACTTATCGCAGAGACCGTTCATGGATTGATTGAACTTCCACTTTTTAAAGCTGCCTCTATTTTTGAGTTGTAAAGCTTCCTCTAATTGTACAAATGTTATCATGGAAAAAACGTGTGACGTGTTATCAAGGTATGTGTTTCTATTTTTAGTTGGAAAATGTCTACAGTGGTTAGCAGGTTTGAGCCTGCAGGCCTCCTGTGTGAAGGGTTAGGGTCATTTTCTTCCTGGGCCTGTGGGTCCAGTTCAGAGACATTCTGTCTTCTATCTTGCATGCAGGTTAGAGTAATTGGTGACTCTAAATGCCTATATGTGTGAATGTGAGATTGAATGGTTGTGTGCCTTTGTAAGCTGGGACTGGGTCCAGCTCTTGACGACGTATAGATGGCTTACGATGATTTTACTTTTCAACAATTGAAGCATTTCAAGAATTGACAAAGATTATCTACAGAATGTGAAGAAATGGCAGTTTTTACATATGTATTGTGTTGACGAGATATCTACTGAAGCTAGCAGGTTAACGAGCGAGCGTCAGCGGTCCAAAGCTTTTATGCTAGCAGTGTAGACACTCCGAGCTCCCAGTCCAGGCATACTGTAGCCAACTAATGGGACCACTAGCTACGAGGCTAACTGAGCTAACAAGCAGCAGTTTGCAGTTACTCTGGCAATATGCTGCCCCCTATTTGTTTTGAGTATGAATTAAACAGGTGGTTAATTCATACATACTACCTTTAAAATACACATTAACTACTCAACAACCATGGCTGTACTTTCTGTGTGATTGGTAAGAATCTGCTACTGTTGCTGGCTAATCTGTGCTAGCATTGTAAGCAATCACACGAGAGCATAAAATGACAAAACTGTTCCATTGCAGCTGTTGGCATTTGTTGTTTCTTCTGTATAGTATTTGTTTCTGTAAGCAGATTCAAGGCGGCGAGGTGCCAAGGCGACTACATGCCCAGTCCACATTCAAACTATACACTAAAACTCACTTGTTGTGTTCATTCATTAAGTCTTAAGTATCCACACCAGCAGTTTTCCTCGTGGCAGGGTCAATTTTTATTGTTGAGGCTAGCATTTGGTAGCTAACAGGGTGTTGCTGCTTGTTCATTGATGTCTCTGATGTCTCCCTGCTTTTTAGCAAATTCCATTCCAGTATATATGAAATAATGTCCTTTGGTTCATATAAATAACTTCTTACACCTACCAAAAGGAAATGGGGACACCGACTTTATTCTGTTTGTTTGCATTGTTGGTTCCGTTTGGCCCAGTCTTTTCTTAAATTTGAATCAAGGCACAGGATTCAGAAACAACAACCAGTGCCTATTGGAGGTACATTTATTGTTTGTGAATGACTGTGCCAGTGAATGATTTTGCCAGTTAAGTCGCTGGCAGACTGTCAGCATCAGGTTGAATGGTAGGAAGCAAACACATAATCGTGATTATTATCTGGTTAAAGGTGCAGCCGTAAGTATACGTGTCTCTTGGTAATATTAAAGATGAATAATATAGATTGGACAGATTGACAGATTGGAGTCAGTGGATAGCAGTGAAGGCTTGGTTTTGATGATGTTAAGGTTTTATCCAAGTTTTATCGCATAGAGTTGTTGAACCACTGAATAGTGGCAGCAAAAATGTGTTTGGAAAGTGCTGCTCCACCCATCCATGTAGGCCGGCTGTTGTTTAATAACCTCCCCTATCCCATCCCACTAAGCCATGCCCCTAACCTCTGAGCACTAAAACCTCTAACACCCACACTTACTTAGTTTGGCATCTCTATCCACTTATCAGCCATCCCCTCTCATCAGCTGCCAGCACTTCTTGGCCTTTGAGTGTAACCACTACCCTGAACCTTGACGGTTGGGCTTTTTGACCCCCTATCCATTTTGTGAACTCATACAGTGCTCACAGTGGACAGTGAAATAAGCATTAAGATATTCTACCATGGCACATACAATTTGCACTAGGCAATCCATATAAACATAATATTAAAACTCACATATGAGCACCACAGCAACATGCTTTTGGGGGTTATAAAGCCCACATGTCATTTGGCATGTCTGGCTCTTATCCTTACATTTTATGGCTAAGCCCTGACCCTTTGACCCCTGACCCCAACCTCAGATCCCACAGTTGAAGTGGTGAGCGACATGGAGGACCTTCGGGTGGTCGAAAACCAACCGGCTGAGTTCATCTGCCAGTTCTCAAGGCCTGTCAAGGCTCAGTGGAAGAAAGATGGGCAGCCATTGCAGCCTGATGGCCGAAGGGTGGTAGTGGAGCAGGACTGGAATGTGGCTCGGTTGTACATTAGCCGTGTGTCCGCTGAGGACAGGGGCAGTTACTCCTGTGAAGCACAGGGTACCTGTGTGGTCGCTTCACTTCATGTGGAAGGTGAGCTTCCCTCCACATGGAAAGAGGACCAACCTTTCGGGAGTCTCCTCTGTTCCCTCATAACTTACAGTTCTTCTGTGGCCAAATAATGTGATCAGTTGATGATCGAAGTTTTGACTTAAATATTGTGTTCTTCTTCTTCTTTTTTGATTGTGCTCTCTTTCTTTCTTCGTCTTTCCATATGTTTTCTACAGCCAAACCCATTGACATTGTCCAGGGCCTGGAGAATGTAGAGACCTTTGATGGAGGTGAAGCACTCTTCGAGTGTGCCCTCTCTCGTCCTGAGAGCAAAGATTGCCACTGGCTTCTTGACGGGAAACCAGTGAAGGAATCCCCCAACGCTGAGCTTGTGACATTTGAGAGTGGTCGTCGTCATTTGCTCCTACTGAAAGAGTTGCGTACTAAAGACAGTTGCACAGTAACCTTCAAAGCTGGCACAGCCTCCACATCTGCCCAACTCTCTGTCAAAGGTGAGTCAGAATGAACGCACCAAGATTCAGAGCATTATCTTGCCTGAATTATACATGGTAGTATGATACATTTGAATGGACAAAGTTTTACATTTCATTTCATTTTCTCTCATAAGGCTGGCAGCTAGACGTTGTGAAGGGCCTGGAGGACAAGGTGGCTGCAGTGGGAGACAAGGTTGAGTTTTGTGTTGAGCTCACCGAGCCGGTCCCTTCGGCAGAAGTAGCCTGGTATGCTAATGGAGTTGAGATCAAGTCCAGTGACCTCTGGGCTATGAGGGCTGATGGCCGCTCTTATCGCCTTGTCCTGAGACAGGCGCCTCTATTGCCACAGCAGGAAATTACATTTGCTGCTAGAGATGCTCTCTCTTTGGCCAAGCTCACTATCATCAGTAAGTGTTTGACAAAAAAAAAGGTGTTTTTAATATTTCACCGATTTGTATCTTCATTTTAAGGAATTCAGGTTTTAGATTTCAAATGTTAAAAGTGCTATTTAGAGAAGATCAGTTAATGGACCAAAGTAAATACTCTCCGCCTACTTTTGTATTCCTCTTATGTACTCTGCATGCCAGCACCCCATGTACCATTGCAGTTTAATTGTGCATAAAAGCATTAAACTCCTGCTTCTTTCCATCCCAACAGCTGTACCTGATCCTCCAGAGGACCCAGAGGTCCTCAGTAAGACTAAACAGTCTGTCAACCTCTCTTGGTTCACTCCTCTACACGATGGAGGGAGTCCGATTTTGGGCTACAGGGTGGAGATGCGGCTAGTAGACAGTGCTCTCTGGCTCCCATGTCATTCTGAACCTGTGTGCAACACTGAGTTTGTGGTTGAAAAGCTCACCCCAGGGAGTTGCTACAGGTTTAGGGTGGCCGCCATCAACAGAGCTGGGACTGGAGAGCCTGTTGAGTTGCCTCAGACTGTGCAGCTCGGTGAGTAGACGTGTGATTTAGTCAATGAAATTGTGAAATTGGGTGTACTTGCTTGTTTGTGAGAGCATTTTACTCATTATGGCTTTATAGTACATTGTTGTAACATTATTTACCTAAAACTATAAGATTTTTATGTATTTTTGGGGTCATATATAGACAGTTGGAACTGACAATTACACCTTTATCATTATCTGCACCCGCACATTGAGTTAAACTTCACTTAACTTAAACCAGAGGAGGGTGGTGCTAAACTGCAAGTGGGTGGGACTAAATTTTGATTAACATTAAATTAATTGATGACTAAATGTTAATTTAAGCCTGAAATTGATATGGGTTTATCAGAAGTTGCTATATGTATTATTTTTTAGAAAACTACTAACAAAACAGCCTCAGAATTGAGCTTCCAATCAATGTCTTTGATCTCAAGAGTAACACTATTTGCATTTTTTATTTTTATAAACTTGAATAAAAAACTTCAGTCAGCTATAGACACATTTTCCTGGGACGGTATTTGAAAAAATACATTATCTGTACTTGTTTCAGCAAAGTACTCGCTCAACCCTAATAGACAGCTCTACAAATGTTCTCCCAAATGGTGTGATAATGGCATTTAGACATTTAGAAGTTTTAAAACTGCAATGTGATATGTGCGTTTGTTTTGTCATTGTTACGCAGAGGCAGCCACGAAGCCACTAGTTTCCCCAGGTAAGACATTGTTTGTTGGGTGTGTTGTTTTTTTTGTTTTTCTCAAACTATTTTTGAAGCCTTTAGGAATTTCCATCATGCAATGTTGGAATAAGTAGAGTTTTAATCAACAGAGTCTAGCACTAGTTAATGGCTTTGTTTTTTAAGCTTTTAAAAAAACATAGTAACATTGAAAACTCCATTGTCATTATAGGTCTTGAGGCAAAACAGGTAGAGGCTGAGAAACTTGGTCAGCCCAGTCTGCCTCCAGAAGCTGCTGAAGAAAAGGATATCCATGACCTATGGGAGGAATCAGCAAAGAAGCGGCGCATGAGTCGAGAGCCCACACTCGACTCCATCACTGAACAACCTGACGATGACGGTAAAGGTGGTCAAAAGAAAACAGGACAGAAGGAGTCAGAGAAAGTGGAAATAAGATCAGAACAGAAGGAGCAGGCTATTGTGGCAAAGAAGCAGACAGAGATCACCAGTTCTGAGGATGAGTCTGTTTCTGGGGGTCCATCTCTTGTGTCCTTCCTCAAGAAGAGCAGCAAGGTTACTGTCACAGCCACCAGCGAGGCAGAGACTATGACCACTGATAGGTTCTTTAAGCATTTCCAGATGGCAGAGGAGAGAACGGTGCAGCAGACTGAAGTAAAAACAACCACGATTCAGCAGACAGATGAAAAACAGGTTTCTACACAGGAGACTGAAATCATAGAGGTCAGTAAAGAAGATGAGCCTGAGCTCAGAGAAGCTGCTATTAAAATTCAAGCTGCCTTCAAGGGTTACAAAGCCCGCAGAGACATGCGTCCTGTCTTTAAAGAGACCTTCAAAGACCAGACCAAAGAACCTAATGGCACCATACATCTAGAATGTGTGTCAGAAGGGAAACCTGATAAGGTGAGGTGGCTAAAGGATGGAGAACCACTGACGGATGGCAAGCACCACCATATTGATATCTACAATGATGGTACTTGCTCACTGGTCATCACTGCCATCACCACAAAGGATACTGGGGTTTACACTTGTGAGGTCACCAACAAGTTTGGAGTATCATCTCACAGCGGTAAGGTCACAGTAGGAACAGCAAGAGAATCATCTGGGCGACGACCGCTGACGGTGGGTTACAGTGCCGACAGTGAGGCTGAGAGCTCCTCAGGTAGTGAGATGGATGAGTCACTGAGGCAGGCTAGCAGACGTCTCCGGCGCCTGCTGCGCACTCGTCTCCCACCAGATGTTGAGGAAGAACCATTTCTCAGCGCGGATGAAGGAGACCTGCGTCCCCCAGATCCCCACTCTTACCGTGAGGATGACACTTACATCTACATTCGCTTTAACTCACGGGGAGAGGCTGAGGTGGCCTCAAAGAGGTTCCAGGAGATGTTCACAATCCATGGAGTTCCTGTGGAGACCGCCATCCTGGAGGCAGGGCACCTTAAAGTGGAGCTGCGAATTAGGAAGATGGGCTACACTCAAGATGGAACACAGACCCCCACACAAGAAAGACAGCCTCCTGCATTCATGACTGGAGCCCTGGGTAAGAAGCATTGACACTTTCACCATTATGTATACATTTTAATGTGACAATATCATGTATGTTTACCTGATTCAGATTTCTGCTCTGTTGTATGCTCATTATTGTCCTTGTTACTTGAGTCCAACCAGTGTTCAACATTTTATGTGGTCATTTTAACTTTTTGATTTTCCGACTCTTTGCTCTTGTTACCCAGCTGCCCCAGTCTTCTTGACAGAGCTACGGAGTCAGGATGTTCCAGACGGTTATCCAGTCAGCTTTGACTGTGTTGTGATTGGCAAGCCCCCTCCCACCATTCGGTGGTATAAGGATGGCAAACTGCTGGAGGAGAATGACCATTACATGATCAATGAAGACCAGGAGGGCTGCCACCAACTCATCATTACCACTGTGCTGCCTACTGACATGGGTGTCTATCGTTGCACAGCTGAAAACAGCAGCGGCATCACAGCCACTAAGGCTGAACTCAGGGTTGACAGTGAGTAGTAAAATCCACAAACTGCAGGAGTAGTTTTAAAGGTTCATCACACAAGACAATGCTTTTGTTCTGAGGGTACATCTCTCATTTTCTTTTCTCTCTTTTTGACAGGCAAATCTCACTCCCTAACTTTTGTCATTGACATATCTTTTGCTCCTTCTCACTAAACATGAAACCAACATCTGGATGCAGGCACATTCGTTTGAGTTGTTCAAAAACATTTTGGGAAATGTAGGAAATAAGTAGGAAATTAGTAACTGAAATTAGTAGCTAGTCCTAAAGTAGCATCTTAAAAATGTATAGTGGCCAAAAGGGTCCTTACATTGAGAGTTAAATACAAAAGCGACCTGGAAACACTGGTGTACCAATTAGAAGGCTTTGAAAGCTCAAACTGGTTCTCACAAGGCTAGCAAAACTACACATGTAAACATTGACACACGTTATCCCTGATTTCCCTGATCACTGTGTGATGCTGTACATCAATCTTTTCTTTCAGTGTCTTGCAGCTCAGATTATGACACCGCTGCTGATGCCACTGAGACATCTTCCTACATCAGTGCCAAGGGCTACATGTCCAGGTGAATTTACTATGAACAGTGTTTATGATGTTTAAAAATATATTGATGAATATGTTTTATAATATTAATAACATTCTGTTCTTCGCGTGCAGGGAAACTGAGACATTTGAGTCCGTAGCTGAAGATGATCAACTACCACAAGTTTTGGAGGAGCTTCATGATGTTCATGTCAGTCCTGGTTCACCTAGTGCTAAGATGCAGCTGAAAGTAAAGGGTGAGTTTATCAACCAATATAAAAATTTAACTCATTTGAGGCAGCCAACAGCTGATTGTAACAGTCTTATACACATGACTTGAGAATGTTGTTTGTGAAATACGCTTTGTCCTCCAGGATTCCCCAAACCCAGAGTATACTGGTTCAAAGACAGCCACCCTCTGCGACCCTCGGACAGGATTCTGTTGCTCTCAGAGAGAGATGCTCATGGTGTGGAGATCCTGAAGGTGAAGAGAGAGGATATGGGGCAGTACTCAGCCTACATCAGCAATGTGGCTGGTTCTGCTTACTCCTCTGCTCAGCTGATAGTTCTGAGTATGTATTCAATTGTCTGAATTATTACCAACACAAAAAGCATGAGATCAAATATTAGAGCTAAGATGTTTACAGATAAAGTAACAACTGCATTTTGCAACAGGTCCAGGGGAGATTATGCCACAAGATAAAAGAGGTAATTTATCCTACAAACTTGGCAGAGGTACAACTACTTTAGTTTATATAATAGTATATTATAACTGTGCTTTTGTTTTTCATCTACACAGACCCCAAGGTGCACCTGGTGCCACCCCGCTTCATTGAGAGGTTCAGCAACAGGAAGGTGAAACAAGGAGCCAGCATCACTCTGTCTGTCAAAGTAGAAGGTTTGTTTAATGTTTAATGTGATTGTTTTAACATCTTTCAACACCTCCAGTAATCTGAGGACATCTAAAAACTCTCAATACTCCCCTTTACTTTTTCAGGGTCTCCCACTCCTATGGTCTCCTGGCTAAAGGAGGAATCAATGGAGGATGTCCTGTGGATCAAGCCTGATACCAAGGGATACAAGATGGCAAGCTCAGGGCGCCAGCACAGCCTCATTTTGATGGACGTGGGCACAGAATACACTGGCGCCTACACCTGTATTGCCACAAACAGTGCAGGGCAGTCAATCTGCACTGCACACCTCGAGGTTGATGAAAGTAAGGAAAGCAAAGACATCTAGGCGCTTTAGATTAAATTATATACATAGTTTATCTCTGGGTTTGACTGTAATTGTATATGTTTCTTCCTCTTTTTCCCAGCACCACAACCAAAGAAAGAGACCAAAGCATCAGAGTAAGTTTTTCTTTGAGGTTTGAGTTTCAGATTGTGTTGTATATACAGTACATTTTGAATATAAAAAAAACATTTTATTTTCATCAGGGTTCTTGGGATTACAGTTAGTCCACCAGAAGGGGAGGCCAGCGGAGGACATGGTGAGATTTTTTATTTATATAAATATTGTCTATATTTACAGTGATATAAATGATTTGTAGAAATTAATACTGCAATAAGTATGGTGTTCTTCCCTATTTGTGTGTGCCTTAAGAGGGTAAAATCCCATACCTAGGTGAAGTAGGTACTGAGGAATTCCTCATGAAACTCACCTCCCAGATCACTGAAATGGTATCAGCCAAGTTTACTCAAGGTAAGTGTATGTTATGGACCATTCTGTCTGTGCGATTACATATTCAATCAATATGTTTGAAAGAAATTCTAGTTAGAGTTTTCAGTACTTTCAACCAGAAATACTGAGCAATGTTAGAATATGTCAGGCGGGCAATATGTCTGCAATTTCTGTCAGTTTTAGTTTGGATATCATCTGAATCTACTATAGATCTTACGATATTTAGTCAACTAAAACTAGACAAACTGAAACAATTCAGATGACTATATAACAAAAACTAAATCAAAGTTTATATGTCAAAACAAACACTGCCGCATGTACAACTAATATCCAGCACTGGGTAACACTGGTGAATAGAATCACAGATTGTTTCATTCAGTGTGAAATTATTAATTCTGTCGCCATCATCCATGCAGCAAGCTAACTATGACCAGATAACGTACTGTCTGTGATTTACATGCTGTGGACGCCTTCACCCAGAGAAAGTCCCTTTAAAATCATTAATTTATAATCACCTGGTGTTATCTGTGTTTGTTAATAAAACCCTGCAGGTTGCCTGTCCCCTTGCTAAATTAGAATGAGTCATAGTTTTCTGATACTGCATTTGAAACACAAATGGCTTCGCTAGTTGGTAATGCTAAAGATGCTAAAAGCATACAAACAAACCACACATTATGTTGGATACAGTGCTTCTGTTGTAAATGTTTTGTTACATGTTCGTCTGTTTTGGTAGAATTTTAGTGAATTCATTGGGATTATTCAAGAATTGTGAAAGTGTGGTTTTGTGAATGTTTAGGTACTTCAATTCTTGAATAAGAATTCACTTTCCAGTAGATGTGAGGTTAACACCAAACTTGACAAAGGAGCGTTTATTTCCTGCTTGTTTTCCAGCATGTTTTACTGTAACCTTGAGCATCTGACTTAAAAGCTCTCATTGTTTCATACAGACATCATTTCTTTACCACTTTTACATCCATCAGTTTAGCAACCCAACCGATTAAATGCTCATCCAATCATGAATTTGTTATTCAGACAGCTTACAGAATCACGAAGTGCTCCAGTGGATGAAATCTTGGCCCAAAACTACGAGTATGTATCCCAAGTGCTTCAGCTTCACAATTAATATACATTTTTCCCTTTAGATATTTTTCTAGTGTTAGATCACTTTGCAGATGATTAGTAGGACATTTCGTTTTACATACAGGAAGAAACATGTATTATAGATGCAGTCACAACAGTTTTCTCTTGTTGTAAAGCATTTTCCTCTTGTGCTGTCTGTGCCCCTTTATACCTACTTAAGTCTCACCAACTTATAGCTGGAATACATGCTGACAGACAGACATGTATGTGGAGAGCTCAGATAAAAAGTGTTATCTGTACTGTAGCCTTTTCTTGCATGTTGTCACAATACTAACATAGTCATAGCAAAGCAATGTTCTTTACATCTCAAAAAATATGTGATTACTTTAAAATAAAATCTAAAATGATACCTAGACATGCTTTGAGAGACATTGCTAAGCAAATAAAGCGCCAGCAGATGCCAGCAGAGAGTCGGTTATTGCTTGAAATGTGATTTAGAGCTGACTTGTCCTGTCTCATCCGAGCTTTGACAAACTGAGTGGAGTGTTACTAATAACTGCCACCAAGTTCAAACAAAAAAAAACTTTTTTTGCATCTCAAACCAAGTATGTTCATTTTTATGGTACATAACAGTGACCAAGTTTATATATTTATATTACATATTCTTTTATTTATTTTTTATTTTTATTGTAAGTGCTCTAGTTCTTTGCACTACTGATTAAACAGAATCCTGACATGTCTTCCTCTGATTGCCTCCCTCCGTCCTTGCAGCCTCAGCTTCATTACGCGTACCAGGTGCAGACAGTGATGATGAGACCAAGACGCCTTCTGCATCACCTCATCACGGTCGCTCTCGTCCTCCCTCCCTCATTGCTGACTCCTCGTCTGAGTCTGATGAGGGGGATGCCAGGGGAGAGGTGAGATAGACAAATTCTCAGTGTGATATTTGATGTCCAGAATTGCTTTACTAGAAACCTCAAGGTTTATATTAAGTTCTGCAATCTCAGATAGCCAGATTAAATAGCTATAGTCCATTTACTTCCTTCTTATTTATATTATCCATCCACCGCAATTCAGCACAGAGGCACTGTCTGGAGAAACATAAAGAGGGAATTTCATACATCAATAAAGGCACAAAATGAACCAAAACATTTAATTTGAGAATTAGGGGGAAATGTTAGTGTAGGTTTTAGGGCCCACATAGCAGTTTCTTCTGGCAGAAAAGTGCTGGCTGTGCGCTCAGGAATGCGGAGATGAAGTGTTTGTGCACTGAGAGGAAAAATGCTGCACGTACATCTCGTCTCTATGACAACAATATCTCAACAACAGCCACTGTATGACCGACACTGCCCCTGTGCAGTTTACTATCGGTTTGTTTTTTATTTGATATCAGGACATCAGAGCAGGGAGGATGTGGGTGCATGACATGATCTGTAGGAGACAAAAATATGGTGAGTATTATCGCCTAGGCCAGGGAAAAGAAAAAGAGTGACAGTAACGTCACCATTGCTTTCTGAAAAGTTGAGAGATTTTCAACTTGAAGCGATCTGCACAAAAAAGCGGAGCGCTAAGAAAAAAGACGCTGGACACTGTGCCATTTCTCTGGGTGGCCGTCTGCAGCAGACGCTCACTCATTGGGAACAATTGATAAAAGCTGGCACTCAGAAAAAACGCTAAGTGGACACAGGCCCTTAAAGTGTAGGCTTTTGAAAACATCCGCTCTACACACACAGAAGTAGAACAGAAAGAATAAGCATCCTCACAGCAGCTTTTGTGAAACCGCGTGTGCTTAATATTTTTCCAGATGTTTGACATCTATGTCGCAACGGCTGACTACAACCCCATAGCAAGCAAAGAATCTATCTCGCTCAAGGAGGGACAGTATGTTGAAGTTTTGGACTCAGCACATCCACTCAAATGGTTAGTCCGGACCAAACCCACCAAAACTACACCATCCCGCCAAGGCTTTGTCTCACCTGCCTACCTGGACAAGAAACTCAAAGTATGTCATAGAACTAAAGCCACTGATCCACCAACATCACATCTCAACTCTTATCACCAGCGTAATTTTATTCTCTTTAGGCTGTTGAACAATTTAAAGGTAATCATAAAAATGCGTATTCCTCCAGCTCTCTGCTGAGACAGGTGACCTTCCGGAGACGAGTGTAGAGGAGGTGTCTGAGGGTGAATACAAGAGGAAGTTGTTGTAAGTAAAGCATATCAACACTCACCAAGCAATTACCAGAATTAAACCATGTATCATAACCAACTATTATGTCATGTCCCTAGCCAACTGATCCACGACCTGATAAATGGTGAATCAGAGTTTGTAAAAGAGGTAGACTTCTTTACCTCCCACCACCTGAAGCATGCAGACGTCCCCGATGCACCGCCTGAAGTCAGCAGCCAGAAGGACACTATATTCAGGAACATTGATGATATCAAGTCCTTCCATAGCAAGTGAGCTCCCCTCTTCATGACTTTTCATTTTAGTCAGATATTTTAAAAAAGAAAGCAAAGAACAACAAGATTTTTAATGCATCAATTTCCCACAACTATTGCTTTTAGGGCATTCCTTCCAAAGTTGAATGAGTGTGAGACAGATGATGATGTAGCCATGTGCTTCCTGAAGAGCAAGGAGGGCTTTGAGAAGTACCTGCAGTATCTCGTTGGACAGGGTCTGGCTGAATCTGCCATCAGTGACAAGACAGTCCACCGTTTCTTCAAGGTAACACCAGAACTGTTATTCCTCTTCTGTGAGTTTTGTTGTAGCTGTAATTTATTTGGTATTGTACCACTATGTTCTTTTACTTCAAGTACTTGCCACCATGTAAATACCCTGTCAAAGGACTCTACACCAGTATAATTATTTGAATTTAAGAATTTTCCTTTCACTACATTGTAGGAGTACACTGAGAAAGCCCAAGCCAGTGCAGACCCTGCTGATCCCCCTGTACGCAGCATCAATGCCTGCCTCCAACATCCACTGGACAGGATTCAGAAGTACAAGGCCGTCCTCAAGGTGACAGCTGTGGCACACAATATGAATGAATTCTAGTGACGTTCAGTTCCCTCCATTACAGATAGGAACACATCACTTGCATATTTAAGTTATAAAAATCTCTTCTCCATCATATTCAGGAGCTCATTCGAAACAAGGCAAAAAATGGCCAGAACTGCTGCCTCCTGGAAGAGGCGTACGCCATGGTGTCTGCACTCCCTCAGCGCTCTGAGAATACACACCATGTGTCCATGATCGAGAACTATCCCGCCACGCTGGAAGTATTAGGAGAGCCAATTAGACAGGTAAATGTGGCATTCTTGATTAGTACAGTGATTACTGACATGATTCATTTTGTTTGAGTGTTCATATATTTTTTTTTTTTTCTTTTGAAACCAGGGACCCTTCCAAGTGTGGGAAGGGGCTCCAGGAATTAGGACGTCCTCCAGAGGTCACCACCGCCATGTCTTCTTGTTTAAGAACTACTGTATTATCTGCAAACCCAAGAGAGACAGCAACACTGATACACAAACATATGTCTTTAAGAACATGATGAAGGTAAGATTTTTAATAACACACCTTTTTTTTTATTAACACTTTCTTCTTTTCTTTTTCTTCAGCAGCCTAAATGGTGTTTGTGTCTCTATCTTTCATCCCGTTGCAGTTGAATAACATTGATGTGAATGAGACAGTGGAGGGCGACGACCGTGCCTTCGAGATCTGGCATGAACGTGAGGACTCTGTGAGGAAATACACCTTGCAGGCTCGAACTGTTACCATCAAGAACTCATGGCTGAGAGACTTCAGAGAACTGCAGCAGCGATTCAGCATGCCTGCATGGAGTGAGTTCACATTCACACACACGCTAACTTATTTCTGTATTTTATTCTCACTTTCATCACTCAGAATGTTGTTTTTTAGTATTATCAGACTTTCAAACATAACCTTTCATTATGAATATCCTTTCACAGGTCCTCCTGATTTTGATGAAATTCTGGCAAACTGCACTGCAGAGCTGGGACAGACTGTTAAACTGGCCTGCAAAGCCACTGGAATACCCAAACCTTCGGTCACTTGGTACAAGGGTACGTCGTTTCTTTTTTGTTCTACGGGGAGTAAAGGCACATGCTCTTAACCAATGACCAACTTCTGAATACAAACAACATCTGAGGCCAAACGTGTTGGATTGTTTTACTTGTTGGATGCAGATGGACGTACTGTGGAGGCCGATCCTCATCACATCATCATCGAGGACCCTGATGGTTCCTGCACACTGATCCTTGACAACATGACAGCAGATGATTCTGGACAGTACATGTGCTTTGCCACAAGCTCAGCCGGCAACGCCAGCACTCTCGGCAAGATCACCGTTCAGGGTAAGTGACATAGTGTGATAGTGTCTCAAAATACCTGAATGCTTTGATTTAAATTATAATGATTTAATTTATAATGGAACACAGAAAGTATCAGTAATGAGTCAAATGTTCTTTAGCCATATTTTAGAGAACTTTTTTTTCCCTCATGACTAACCTCTAAAGTGTTTAAACATGTGTTATATTTTAACATATGTCTTGTAGTGCCTCCTCGTTTTGTGAATAAAATGAGGAATGCTGTATTTGTGGCCGGTGAGGACGCTCAGTTCACCTGCATCATACAGAGTGCCCCCAGCCCCAAGATTAGGTATGCACACATTCATGAAATTGGTTCAACATTTTGATTAAATTCAGGAGGTCCTTTGAAACTTCTGCTGCCCTGTGTGTTAACCTCTTCCTCTCTTTTTTGGCTGCATGTACCTGTTTATGGTCAAGGTGGTTCAAGGATGGCAGGCTGCTGACTGACCAGGAAAAGTTTCAGACGTACAGCGAGCTCCGCAGTGGGGTCCTGGTCTTAGTAATCAAAAACCTGACAGAGAGAGACCTTGGACACTATGAGTGTGAGGTTAGTCAACATAAAAAATAATAATAATAATCAAAAACCTTATTTAAACTAATGTAAACATTTCCTGTGGTAACAAAATTCTGTGCAGCTCTCAGTCATTTTAATTTGGCCCTATAATTGTTTTTGCACCCAAGGGTTGAAAGCAGTTGATATCAATTAGCAACAATCTTTAAGACTCTAAAAATATATTCTCTGATTTTGTCAGCTGTCCAACCGTCTGGGCAGTGCCAAGTGTGCTGCTGATTTAGTTCCACTCTCTGCTGTCGCTCGTACTGGTGAGCAGGCCATCACTATTGAAGGTAGGAAGACCAACTTAATCCTTAAAGAGACTGTAATGCTTATAATGCTTTTAATGCACCTTATATTCCACATAAGGGTTTTTTTTAGCAACTGCAGCTTTCAGACTAATCATCCTATTTTGTCTTTTAAATCTCATTTATTCTGCTTCTCCCTGTAGTTACAGAGCAGGAGACTAGAATACCAAAGAAAACCATCATCATGTAAGTATGAAAAGGCTAAAATGATCCTTGTGAGCATGTTTGTAGCCTGGTTGGACCTTGCTGCAAAGGTGGCAAAAGTACACACATTCTTTCCTCAAGTAAAAGTACAGGCTCTGAAATGTACCCAAAGAAGAAAAGTAGAAAGTATCCCCCTGAGGAACATTTCTACTGCCCATTTCTGTGCAAAGCTAACTGAAGCTAAACTTAAAGCTAGAATCAGTGGGATGATTGTGATTGTTGAGTCTCATTCCCAGGATGTCAAATATGGACATTTTGGGTTGGTAAAGCGTCCTGCCTTGCTGTGAAAGTATTACTCGCTAAAAGTTAAAATGGACTTAGGCAACTTGGTCTCTTTCATATGTGTGAGCTTCCCTCGGTGGCCTCATGTATGCATCGCTGTGTAGTATTTAAAGCCTGAGTGTAAAGGATTCTATCACCAGGATGATGAGAGGATGGGCTGTCTTCACCAGGGTGTTGTCTTCTTTAACCAGCAGCCTCATTACTGCAGCTCCTCAGACAGCATTTATATTTACACACTTGTTACTGCAGCTCTAATAATGCCAGTGTTGTCTCTTATTGTTTATGCCAGCGAGGAGACTATAACCACTGTGGTGAAGAACCCACGCATGAGGAGGCACAGATCCCCCGGCGCATCCCTTGTTGGAGCTCACCGCTCAGAGACCTCCACCCCAGAGCCCCCTACAGCCAGGGTGAGGAGGATGCCCGCTGCAAGAAAGACCACCATCCCGACCCTCTATGTTACTGAACCTGAGGGTGCTGGAGCCAGGGTCGTGGAGAGCAAGCCCAGGTGGGTTGAGGTAGAGGAGGTCATCGAGTACAAGGTCAACAAATCGCCCAGGCTGCTCAGGAGGAGAGGCATCTCACCAGCAGGGTCTGATCGTGCATCTACACCTTCCAGACCCAAACGGTCTCCACCAGAAAACCCAAACACCAACAACTGCAACAACAAGCTGGTGGAGCAGGCCCAGCTGCAGGGAGACGTCAGCAGCCAGCCGCTCTCCTGGGAGGAAGAGGAGGGTCCTGTCACCTCTGATTCTGTCACACAAATCACTGGAGAGCCACATGAGCTCTCATCCGTCCTCACTGCAGATGGAGAGGACATCAGCGACCTGGATGATCAACAAACTGTCATCTTTGAACCAGATGATGAAGATGACGATCACAACTCATCGGGAAAACGGGAGCCTCAGGTTCTGACACAAGGAGGCCGCGTCCTGACCCTCGAAGACTTGGAGGATTACGTCCCAGAAGAAGGAGAGACGTACGGCGCCTCCAACGTCCACAGCGCTGCTGCAGAAAAGCCCTGTGAGATCTCCGTGCTGCAGAGGGAGATTGGTGGGTCTGCTGTGGGGCAGCCGGTGGTCCTCAACGTGGGCCGGCCTGTCGTGGCGGCGAGGCAGAGGAGCGGATTCTTCAGCCGCTTCAGGGAGCATCTCTTCCCCAGCAGCCTTTTCTCATCCGCTGCCCCCCACGCCAGCGGAGCCCGGTCCGGGACGGAGAGGCACGTCCCCATCCAAGTGAGCCACGCCAAGCTGGAAGTGAAGCCGTCATACTGCTCAGAGGTGCAGAGAGTCGAGGGTGGGCAGCAGAGCTTTAAAACCAAAGTGTCAACTCAGACCTACGGCTACACGTCAGTGGGAAACCCAGTCACTCTTCAAATCAGTGATAACCTTTATCAGAACCAGTAGTAGCAAGCTATTTTGATTTAGTACCACAAACCCTCTTAGTCTTAAATGGGGACATTTCTACCTAGATGACGAATGAGACATATTCTAACCTGAAGTATATTTACTGCATTTGACAAACCATTCCATTTTAAAGCTGCCCATCAGAAATCAGGCTCATCATCTGAGTCTGTTTCTTGACAAATGGTTAGAGTCAGATGGTGTCTTTGGACGAGGTGAGTTGGAAAATCTAGCTATCACTAAGTCACTGTATTTCAGTCCCAAACTGCTCTGTTAGAACTGCTTTATGACACATACATTATCTGTTTTACAGTATACACAGTGGACAGAAAGCAAGAAATTAGTAACTTACAAGTTACTGATGAACAATTTCATCATGTTGTAGAAACCTTTACAAGCTGATAAACCTTGACCCACCAATATTAACTGATTCAAGCATTATCATTAACGGAGACTGTTGCTATATACATAAACAAATAGTACAATATATTTAGCTAGATATATTTCACGGTTTTACTTTTGTACCTTTTAAGAAATGTTGCCTTTTGCACTTTTGCAGTGCCTTGGATTCCTGGAGCAGCGAATGTTGGGAGTTAATGACTTTTAATGACGTCATGTCTACATGTTACTAGTTCATCATTGATGAGTTCATTTATGCAACACTGATTATGTGAAGTAAACAACAGAACTTCGGTTGTTGATTTGGTGAAATCATAGTCAGTTTGTCGAAAATCAATCATGAGTTCTCTTCTACTTGGGTTGTTTGTGAATGATTTATTGTTGAGCAGTCAGAACGACAGCCCGCTTCACATCAGAACTCTATTTGACGGCATTTACGTCATTTATTGTTGTGACACGTTTCTACCATTGATTGTGAACTGAATATTACACTCAGCTTTTAAAACATTGTTGTGTCTATGAATGCAGTGCAGTTACCTGTGAACGCACAGCATATAACAGGGATATTCATATGTAAGTGACAGATATTTAGATGAGTGACTGCATGCATTTGCTTTCCCACAGCAGAGGTGTTTCTCCAGTGTAACCGAATTTGTAACGTCATATTTGATTGTGAGTAAATGTTTATGCGAAAGTACTTGAGCTCACAGAATTGACTACCTTTTCGCTAGAATACAGAAGCTGTCCCCTGAAATATGTGTGGTGTTTGTGTTGTTTTTAGTCAGTTACAAGGAACGTGTTATGTATTAATATTAAAGCACTAACGGATTGTAATTGCTTGTACTGTACATGTGTAGTTTTTGGAAACATGTTTGAGTACTCTGTTAAATCTGAATTAAATAAATGTATCGCAAATAATGTTCTTTCACAATTCTTATTTATAGCACACATTCACGAAACTCTTCTTCCAGTATTGTAACATGTTTATTAAAGTTTTAACAGATAACATAGTCTTACTGCTGGATGTGTAATAGATTTAAGGAATACATAATGACATTCACAACACCAAGCACATTATTATAAGAGATGTTTAAGTGTAAAATAACACAACAGAGAACTACATGCATCCCGGTTAGTTTCATGTAACATTTAATTACTGTATAAGTGGACACTTCAAAATTGAAAGATGGATTGTTAAGGGGGAAAAAACACCAAATTACAGATGGGTCATAAATATTTTCAGTTTTCAAGTAAAAGACGATTTGTGTGCTTGATTCTTAGCAATAGAAAAAAAGGCAAACACGCAATTTAATTTTCCTTCGAAGTTAAAAACGTCTCCTTCAGTGAGGAATCAAAATAGTCCACTGAGTGTCATTTTACTGTACAGGTGAAGCTGCAAAATGATACAGTTACACAATATAAAAGTTTTACAAATTTACAACTGTAAAATAAACAGTTACATTGTTCTGTCCGAAAAAATAAAAAAGTGACAGTTTTAAGCGTCAGTTTCTATCTCTATCGTGGAGTTTAATCCTACTAGAGCATGACAGTATTTATGGTTATCAAGCAAACCAAACTTAATGGAGTTAGCACATTCTGTTGCAATTTACAAAAACCTGTAAAAGAAAAGCATTCACCACCAGCACTGGAATAGTTTTACACAGCCGCCTTGCGTGTACATCTAGCAGCCATGTTTTCCAGAAATCAGTTGTAGTGCCGAAGTTTCAGACGAGGTTTCCCTCCTGAACTAAACGTGTGACAACAAACTCACCAGTTCATTTCACCGTCTTGTAAATCTATCTCACCGTGAACAGTATGAGTAACATAACTCGCCACCAGAACATATCCAGAAATGCTTTTTCTACACCCCTGGAGGACCAGTTTTATACACATGATGGTGTGAGTTACATTTGTGTTACTCCAGCTTGGTGAGAGGACGGCGTATCTGCGTCCGTCCAACATAACATCCTGCACCCCACGCCAGTCAGTCACATATCAAGTAAGCATTATTGGAGTATCTTTCCTTCATACGAATGAAAATAAAAATATGGAAAGCGCTTAGTTTAAGTAAGAAAAAAAATAAATGTTCCACTTAACAGCATGTTATCATTTGGTAATAACTACCTCTAAATACCATGTAAAACCTAAGTATTTGTGTATCCGCTAAGGGATGTCTGAGGTTCACAGACCACCGTCTGAGGGAATGTTCACGACGGGAATGGAGGTCTGCGGTTTTGGTGAGAAGTAGCTGGACGGGACAAAAAGGGTGTCGGGGTGCTGCCGTCTCCTACGAAGACATGTTGACCTTCTTGACCTTATTAATTTCCTAGGAAGGCACAAAAAAAATACAGAGTTACGATGGGACAATCATTGATTTTATTTTTTCTTTCTAAAAAGTCACATAGTCTCGCTTTCACTGAATCATGTTTATGTTAAAACGTTTTCACTCAATGTGTGAAGAGGTGAAAACTTGTTTGATGATGCTGATACTGAGGGCTGTTCTGTGACGGTAACTCACCTCAAGCAGAGCGTTTTTTAACTGCCCGTAAGCCTCCTCCAAATTATCATTGACAATTATGGCATCAAACACACCAGGTTCTTTACCTACAAGGAGATAAAGTTACGTTCAGAGTCGTGTTTCTAAAGTTTATGCGGTTTCTTGATTTCCGACAGAAAACAATGAATACTTACTAAGCTGCATGTCCACCTCGGCTGCATGTAAACGCTTCTGAAGGTTCTCCTCTGACTCTGTTTTTCTCTCTCTCAGGCGTTTCTCCTGAAACAATACAAGTAAAAAAATGTCATTCAGAGACAATCAGAGGATCCAAAACCTGTATGACCACGTACCTGTGGCACAAAGAGAACAAAGGCCACACCCAGAAACTCCTGTTGGGCAGGAAAACTGGAACATCTACGTGCCTGCTGTCAATTCAATGACACGCATTTGCTTCTGTGCTTACCAGGACTTCCATGGATGGCGGCTGGATGGAGATGTAGATGGGATTGAGGTCTGTCGTTTTGATGTTCCTCACGCCCTGCATGTCGATGTCCAGTATACAGATGAGGTTCTTGGCCTGGACGTCTTGCACAGCAGCTTTACTCGTCCCGTACATGTTCCCAGAAAACACAGCGTTCTCGATGAACTCTCCGTTGTCGATCCCTGTTTGCATCACCTCCCGTGTAACATAATGGTAATCTGAAACACAAAAAGCGGAATATATAGATTACAGATAAAGAAAGCTACAATGCTGCCGAATCAAAACATGTGATATGCTGTTGCAGCGCTTGAGAAAGAGGAAGAATGTGTCGTACCTTTGCCATTCTCTTCTCCAGGCCGAGGATTTCTTGTTGTATCTGAGGGTTGATAAGACATTTATGTCACAGTCATTGATTTATTTGAGAGCTGAAACAATCGATGAATCCATTTGTTGATCTACAGAAAAATCAGTCTGCAAGAATTTTTTCATATCAGATTGAGGGCTGTGACTAATGATCATCTTAATCACTGATTAATCTGCCTTTTGTTTTATTAATCATCTGGTCCACAAAAAACTATAAACTAAAACTCAAAAGGTATGTCTTTGAATGACTTGTATTTTTTGATGCTGGCATAAACTAAAAAATATTCAGTTTTATGTCACATAGAACAGCACAAACGCACCAAATCCTCACATATGAGAAGCTGAAAACAGAGAACGTTTGGCATTTTTAGCATGAAGAGAGACCTTAATTGATTTTTAAAATAGATCATTCATTCATTCACTCATAAACTTAAAAAAAAAACTTTGTGGATGAACTTATTAATCAAGAAAAAAATCAAATTCATCTTTAACGTTGTTTATTGTGTGTTGTATCTCTTTTTTTTGCAAATAAATTACCCTCAACACACAAGTGTAGGGAGGTGGAGAGAGTCTGTGACCATAACTGTGGAAAAAAAGTGTACAAAAAGAACATTATCAACTCCTCAACTACCAGTGAAAAGGCAACCAGATGAACTCACGAACAAAAGATGCACGGGGCCGAACATCTTTGTTGGATAATTCAGACGTTATTATCATATGAATATCGTGCATATCGCGACACCCTTACTCCAAACACTGAATGACCTACATGTTAGACTGTACTCATCAATAACAAGCCACCAAAAACTAATGTAAGATGCTCAGGCAGACTTACGGGAGACGCTGAAGCCGAACACGCTGTCATACTCCTTCATGAGCTTCTTCAGCAGCGTGCTCTTCCCCGCCCCGGACGGGCCGCTCAGCACCACAGGCCTGGGTCCAGCCATAGCTGCAGGGGAGGAGGAGAGGAGAGTTCAGTGAAGGAAACAAGTGGGCAAGGGTGGAGGGGATGACACACAACCACTGGAATCCTGTGGCATGAGTCATAAAAAGACCAAATACATCTGTGCACAAAAAAAAAAAAAGACCTCAGAACATTACGGCGGGTTAATGTGTTTCGACAAGCCTTGCCCCGGTCTGCTGGGATAAGCGTGATAAAATGATAAGCCAGCAGATCTCAAAGGCGAACAGATGATGATGAGTACAAAACATCGCCCACAAGGGCACAGGCAAGCCGTGAGGTTACCATGGTGCTGTCAAGGAGCAATTACTCACTAATTGGAGAGTCCTACTCTGCTTGTGATTGCAGGAAAGAACAGAAAAGCTAAGAAACACAAGAGGCTGAGAGGAAAAACTGCCTTTAATACACACATGTACACGTATTCAAGTAAACAAAGACATAAAACTACATTGAGGAACCATCCAGTTACCGACACGCCTATAAGCAAACACTTGCAAACATCAACATCTTACCATCTCGACACTGTGATATATTCTACACAACCTTCTTTCATTACCACCATTTTTGGTTAAACTACTCAAATAAAGAATAAAGTATAGCCTGTGGCGTTCCTGCTTACCTTTCCTCTGTACACACAGCGCTCGAGCAGAAGGGGAAGTGAACAGAGTGGGTGTGATCGGTTGCTGGTGTGTACGAATGCAGGAGGGAGGAGTGAAAAGAAGAGGGAAGGGCCATTTTCACACTGGAGTATATTTAGCAGCCCAAGATGAATTTAAAATGCTGAGGATTTTTATAGGAAGAGTCCTGTCTTTTTTTTTTATTTTTATGGTCCAAAGGCCGAGACACAACCCTCCATTCTTCTACGATATTATGAGTTTTCTATAGGCTGAGAAGACAATGCAGTAAACCAGGAAGTCAGCTGGGTTTCAGTAACAACTATGAGAATCTTCCAATCAGAGAGAAGCAATAGGAAAGCAGCTATAGCTCCGCTGTTGGGCCACTAAAAAGAACCACAGCGTGGAGCTTAAATAAATCATCATGGTTATCGGTTACAGGCCTGTTACTTACATCGATGTCAGGTATCAGACAGGCTGGCACTTAGTCCAAGAATAACATAGTCCATATGACATGATGACATGCAACAGATAAATTATATATAAGCCTAATCCATCTTTGATTGATTGATCTTAAATTATACTGGTTAAGTTTCTTTTATAGCCGAAAATAAAACTGTGGGCCTTCTTGTCTCCAGGCAAACCAGCGAGGTCATCTTTGAACTTTGCAGGTGCAGATGACAAGAGGCATTCTCTATTGCCTCTTGAACGCTTCCCGTAAACAGCAACATGACTAATTAAAGGAGCAGGAGTTCCTTTTCCTCGAGCCAGTGAAGAAAAGATTCAACATATTTAGATTTGTGCCCTCGAACTGAAAACGTTTCCATGAATCTATTTGTGCAATTTAATCAAATTAGGGTGACAATAAAATTATTATTTTCAATTATAGGTTATTATCTTCTTATTCAATGTACTTATAGTTATCTATTTTTTTATTTCTTTAAAAAGCCTTACAAGTATATTTACTTCCATTATTAAAAGACAGCCTTCTAAACAATGGTAAATTAGTGCTGGAATAATTGATTAATCAACCAAATCATTTTTATTCTGATTTTCAGTGTTGTCAGTTATAATATAATATAATATAAATTTACAGATTGCAACTTGTCAGACTAAATACGCAATTCTAATTAGCTCTTTGAGCAATAAATGGACATTTACCATAATTTACAAATACACAACTAAATAAAAAGGGTATAAGTTGCAGCCCCAGAGTGAAATATTATCAATGCCAAAGCAAAAGTTCATGAACAAGCAGGTGTGCTGGGTCTTTGTAAGATGTACAAAGTTTTGTAATTCTGTAGTAAGGAAACTTTTTTAAACTAACGTTTAGCAAGATCTCATTTGCATTTTCCTTTTGTCAAAACCTTCTGGGACTATCAGCCAAATACAAACCAAGCACCTACACAAGAATGAACCTTTTGTACTTGACACCGAGCTGACAGGAAATGAGAGACATGTGGGTTTACAATCAGACGCTTATTGGAAACTGCACCGAGCTTAACTTTAATCATGTGCACTAAACCCCACGTGATTGATAGTAGCCTCGAGCATAATTCAAATCATGTGAAATCTGTCAGGTCTATCAGTCGGATACAGTCAGTTAGGTGGTCAGGATGAAAGCAGGAACAATATATTGATTTATCAATTAGACAACGAAAATGTACAAACTACACAAAACTGTGAACATTCAATGGTTTGATGATCTCTCTCTGCCTGTATGTTGTCGTATATGATCGTATATTACATATGTCTGGGTTTGCAATTGCTTGTTAGACAAAATATTTGATTATGTCACCTCTGGAGAGAATTTTGGTCAGAATTTGTGCACAGTTTTATGTGCAAATTGCGTTATTAATTCACTGAAACACTGCTGACATACTAATGTAGTGAGAAACATTTGTTGCAGCCCTACAACACACAGTATGTAATGTGAAAACGGCAGCGTCGACCCTGAAGTACACGTAGAGGTGATTTGGACATTATATGGGCACAAGTTCAACCACAGGTCTGTTCTTTCAGACTCATTTTATCTTATTTTATATCGTGCACAGAAACTAAAGATTACAACTTTTCAGGTTTTATTATTATCGAGTGAGAGCCACAACTGCACAGGAATTATCTAACTGATAAAAACTCCTAACAAAGTGCACTTTGACTCACTGTTGGAAGCAATAAAAACGCTGTAAGGAGCAATAAAATGTTTTGATTGGATGAAAATTATGAGTTTATGTTTTTAAGCTGGTAAACACAAACTAAAGAAGCATTTCCTGGAGGAAATGTGTATGATTGCTTTGTGCATAGATTTTTTGGATCATTTTTATAATAATACGCAAATTAATAACCATTAAAAAAGCACTGCCTGAGTTAAATAACAGTTATTACTGATGGCTCCCATCTACAGGGAATAACATATGGTGCAGGTTCATAAATCATCCTTGGTGGCATTAAAACTGATGTACAGCAATAGTAAGACAGCATTGTTGTGCAGCACAACTCACACACAATTAAACTGGTTTAACCTGCTCAGTGATCACACAACAACCATCTTCTTCTACAACAAGGCAGTACAAACCATCTGTATCACACTGAAGGGAAATGAATGGCAGTGTAAGCAGCAGTGATGCGGCAGATGATGATCAAAAACAACAGAAATTAAACAAATATCCTCCTTCCTACCTGACAATAGCCTGGAAAAATATCTCATGTACATCGGGAGTTATGTTAGTCCACGATCGCCGGGTCGTCTCCGGAGGATTTTCCCTCTCCTCCGCTCTGTGCGATTGCTGAGAGAGCCATTAGGGAAAACTGTGCTGCCTACGTCATCACTGCGGGCCAAAACATCAACACGTTACGTTCGCGAGCGTCGAGAATGCGCGCGCAATACACAGAAACGCAGAGATGTTAGCAGCGTTAGCTCCACAGAACAGACGCTACTGACGCTGCTATTTTAAAAACATGTGTTCAGACTTGTAGGTGCAGCTTTTTCTTTGACGGAAAGCCAAATACACGCATGGCTAGGCTTTTTTTTTTTTTTAACGACGGTGTTGTTTTTAGGTCTCGGATTAATGTTAGCTATATAGCATAGCCTAGCTTGAGTTAAAGGCTGTTATAACCAACTATTACTCTGTCGCTCTTCAGGTTTTTTTCGATGAATGACGAATCAGCTACCGGATTAGTTTCAGTGGTCTAAGTAAACACCACCGCCAGGAAATACGTTTTTCCGATAGACACAGGGAAATTAAACTCACCGCAAAACTCCCCGGATGAGCGAATGCTGAAGGCCCGACCAATCGCGCTGCTCACGTGCTAATGTGGCTAAAGTCAGCTGTTTGAGCTAACGACACGCTTCCTTTCTCTAAAACTTCACCGTAACGAGCTGAAATGTTTGGTTCGTCAAGATCTGGAGGCGTCCGAGGAGGCCAGGACCAGTTCAACTGGGATGACGTGAAAGTAGATAAACACAGAGAAAACTATCTCGGTAAGTTTAGCCAAGCTAGCAGGGACACTGCTAATAGCTGTGTGCGAGCATGCGACCAACAGAGCGAGACTCCAAAAATCACAACTACACAACGTGGCATCAGCACTCCACACGTTTCCTTTTCCTTACCTTTTGTTGTAGAGTCCCTCATTACACACTCTCAGGGCTGGTGTAGTGGCTCGGTATTAGTCCAATTTTTAACGCTACACACTGCAGGTCGTGTTATTTTTTATTGCTTCCTCTCTCTGTGCAGACACACGTACCTCCTGTGAGAGCCCACACCGCTGTCATCATGTCAGCATTACTACGTAGCACCCACAGCTGTGACATAAAAGGATAAACTACAATACACGACACGATCGTTACATTTGACACAGGAAGTCGATTAAACACATGGCACGGGTACCTTTTTAAAACCCTAATATCTTCAGTATAATGTGATCAGCAGGTGACTCTGGAAAGAGGATGCAACCAAAATGTGAACTTTTTCAAAGTGCAACATCATTGCCAAGTGTCTTCTTCAATCATGTGTTCAAAGGACGAAGTCTGCCCCCACACACCAACATCAGTGCAGTGATTAGTCAACCAGTATTAGAAGAAATGGACTGGCAACAATCTTTTAATCACTTTTAAAGCAAAAATGAAATTCTAGCTTCTCAGACGTTTTCTGTCTTTCTCTTGACGTTATTTGTTTCAGGAATCTAGGATGGGCAATTTTCAAATTTTTTTATGTTGTAATGACAATAAAACAATAATGTCACTGAACCCATAAAAAATAATTGGCAGAAGTGACTGAAATCATCAGGTGACATCCTTTGGAGCTGCTTCATTGACCCTGATTCGGACTGGCTGTGAGCTCAGTGAGGTTTTGTGTGGGATACTGCTTCCATGCGCTCTACTGGAATATAGCACTTACTTCATATCTGTTAATAAGAAAATGTAACATCCATAAGTGCTGTTAACACCACCGTGGGTGCTATTCAAGCATAGCAGGGAGCAGAGTCTCTCCAGGGGTTGTCTCAGGGTGACATTACCAGTATCGTCTCATCATCTGCTCTCAAATCTTTTGTTTTGTTTCCAGGGAACTCCTTGATGGCACCAGTAGGACGATGGCAAAAAGGCAAAGATCTTACTTGGTACGCAAGAGACAAAAAAGGCAGCAGACCTTTGTCCAAAGAAGAAGAACTTGCTGCCGTCAAGGCTGCAGAGCATGAGGCACTGATGGCTGCCTTGTAAGTTTAATTACTGGAAGAGAAACGCTTGATAAACACAAGTGTCGGCCAAAAGATATGAAATATTTATCTCTTTTATTCTTGTATCTAGAGGGCACAAGAATATCAAAAGGCAACCTACTGGCTTGACCAAAGAGGTATGTCACGTTGTTTGGTCTTACTTTCGCTCAAAAGCTCAACATTAATTTTTGAAGAACTGGCTTTCATTAAAAAAGTTGAATGATTCGATTTTTTCTTTTTCCCAATTTTCTTCCTAGGACCTTGCAGATGTTTGCAGGAGGGAAGAGGCTGATGGTGAAGAGAAAGATGTGGATCGTATCTCAGGCTTGGGAAGCTCCAGGTGACTTTATTATTGATTTATTATTTCTAAGCAGTCAACTTACATATAGGATATAACAACCTAGTATAAGGTGGAATGGAGTGTAAAAATAAATAACCCTTAAGTACATATCATTTACATGTGAGAGTATATAGAAATCTACGGAAGCCCTAAAGGGCCATGCATTCATACATTTTATTTCCTCTGTTTTCCCGTGATAACGAGTTAATTTCATTTGTTTTCTCGAGATCTCGAGTTATTATCTCGAAATAACAACTGCCGTTTTCCAGAGATAACGGGATAATTTTCTCGAGATCTTGAGATAACGAATCTTTGTTTTCCCGAGATAACGATATAATTAATTCAGTCTTGAAAAAAACAAAACAATAGTGTAGTATATTAAATCATTGCAGGAAACATCATTCAGTGTAGCAATGTCAGAGAAGCAGGAGCATATCGATCACCTGGTCACATATCTTTTCAATCAAGGCCTGACACAGGCTGAAATAGCATTGTGCCTTGCTATTACAGATAATATACACATTAGTGTGCGTAATCTAAAAAGACAGTTAGCAAGGCTTCAGCTACATCGGCGGCGCAATCTAAGTGAGCCTGATGTCGTCGTTAACTACATAGCTGACCAGCTACGAGGTCCCGGGCGTCTCCATAATCTCAGGTCTATCATATCACAGTCATTATCTCGAGATCTCAAATTAAATATATCGTTATCTCGAGAAAACAAAGATTCGTTATCTCGAGATCTCGAGAAAATTATCCCGTTATCTCGGGAAAACGGCAGTTGTTATTTCGAGATAGTAACTCGAGATCTCGAAAAAAAAAATGAAATTAACTCGTTATCACGGGAAAACGGAGGAAATAAAATGTATGAATACATGGCCCTTTAGGGCTTCCGTAGAAATCCACATGGAAAGTCTCAATCACAAATCACAACGACTAACGTCAACAAGTGTAACAAGTACTCACCTACGTAATATCAGAAGATTTTTTAGTATTTCCACGCATCTGTCTATATATTTTATGAGTTCCAGTTGATTATGGTCCCACATTAATGTTTGTTATCATAAAAATAGTTTTTGTTTTTAGAGCAAACAACAACATGTGAATATCTGTCCATGTGCTTCACAGTTTTCTATTTTTGTCCTCTTAAAACTCATTAAAATGCTCCTGTTGACATTTAGGTGGCAGCAAGAGAGCCACTTATCTTAATGCACTGTGATTGTCAAGTGTTTCTAAATGAGTGTTTCCATCTACAGTGCAGGGTCACGGAAAATGGTGCTCTCCCAAAAGGAAAAAGAGGCAGCTAAAATAGGCTTGCCTGTTTTTACAGTAAGTTTTTTTTTTTTTTTTTCTCTGATAAATGTCACATAACATTTTTATGACGCTCACTCTGTAAGACTCAGATGTTTAAAAATGGAAGTCCAGTTCGATGGATGGACAAACAGGCCTGTTGAATCTTTTTACAAGCAGACTTGAAGAGTTGGAGGTTTATTTCAGTGGATCTACGACTTCACAAAAAGATTAATGAAATGCTTTCCTTACAGCATCACAAAACAGAAGCTCGTCCAGAAACCTCAACAATGAAGACTTCTCAGAGTGTAGAACGAGGGGACGAGGAACAACGGTGAGTACGGCTCACATTTGCCACCACCTAAGATAAGTCGCTGAAAACCTGCATGATGTTTCAGACACGAAAAACATCAAGTATTTTTTTCTACTGGACAAAATGTAACCCTGTATCCAGTTTGCTGTGTGTAATTCAATAATAGTTATACACTGCTTTCTTATGTTTGAAGGCACGAGGGCAAAAAGAAGAAGAAAGAAAAAAAGAGCAAAAAGGAGAAAAAGAAGAAGGAAAAAAAGAAGAAAAGGCAAAGAAGGGACTCGTCCTCATCAGACTCAGATGACAACAGAAAGAGGTTGGTTTATTTTGCAATGCTCACCAGTTGCCTGAGATTGGATAAATAACAGAAGTACTTAAAATATTCTATTTCCAAATCACGGTTAATCATCATAGGCTTCTCCAAGTTTGCATAATTTTATGAAAATATTTTAAAAATTGTTCCACCTCCTGTATTCTAGACAATTTGGAGAATTTAAGGTTTGCTATGAAACAAAATCTTTCCTCACTCAGCACTAGAGGGCACTAAGGCACTGTCGTACACACACCATCTTGAAGTATTACCTCTTAAGTTTGGGGTGCATGCCTCACAAGACCTCAGATACATCCTGAAAATCAGGTGTATATGACAGTTGGGGACATACCAGATGAATAATGTAGCTCATGTGCTTGCTTATTATGTGCTGGTGGGAAAGGATTTGTTATATAAATCGGCACATGATAGCAGTGTACAGGATTCATGATAAAAGTTGTAAATGTACAGACATGTGTCCACAAACCAGCCAGTTATCTTCACATAAAGCTGTCATCGGGTGTTTTCTGTGGATGTCGCTATAAAGCTCATCAGTCAGCTTCTTGTTCCCCAGCCTGACCATATCTTACTCTGTCCACCACGACTTGATCACGGATTGTTTGTTTCCTTTTACTCTTCAGGCAGAGAAAGGACCACCATCATCATAATCCATCATACCACAGTCAGAGTGGAGCCAGACCCCATGACAGCCATTCAAGGGGGGGAGCAAAGGCCGAGCAACAGCACTCCTACCCCCATCACCGACGGCAGCGACATGACTCAGACTCCTCTGATGGGGGGTCTCCTGTCCCCCGTAACCCTGCCGGCCACAAGACGGCCCCTGCTGGTGCCATACAAAGCCACAGGCGGCGCCATGACACAGACTCGGACGACTAATGTCCTCCCCGCCCTCCCCCAATTCAAAGACACATAACGCGGACAGAATGCTCTACAGCAGCGCGATGGCCCTGAAGACCTCATTTACCCTCAACGGCCAATCTGACTGTGGATGGAGACGGGTCGATGTGTCTGATTAACAGGCTTTGGCCTCGTGTTTTAGCTTCTTCACCCAATAAGTCAATATGGGGACTCTGATGTCTTTTGTGCTGTTTTTTCTTTTTTTTTAAAACACTTTTAATGTGATTAAATTGCCAAACATCATATTTTGTATTGTGATAGGTTGTGATGTTTTTGTTTTTGATCTAATTTGTTAAAATACTACACAAGATGAAACGTGTTGCAAAGCAAACAAAATTATCTTTTATCCCTGTCTCTGGCCCTGGCGGCTGTCGCTGTTTGGAAAATGGTGGAAAATTAAATCAAAACATTAATACCACAAGCAGAAATTTTCTATTATGCTGTCAGGATTTTCCTGGAAACTGCTTACCCCGACACGTGTTCACAGCAGCTTAAGTAAAAAACTGATACAGATTGAATTATCAGTCTTTATATCAACATTTTTTTTAAAGTATCGTACAACCCCAAGTCCCAAAAAGTTGTGCTGCTGTGTAAAAGAATAAAAGAGAATGTGATCATTTTTGATTATTCGCTAATAGTTTGTGACCTATACTCAATTGAAAACAGTACACAGACAATGTACTTCATGTTTTTCCTCATCAACCTCATTGATTTTTGTAAATGGAAGCTTATTCTAAATTTGATGCCAGTAACACGTCTCAAACAAGTTTGGACAGGAGCAACAAAAAACAAATTACATTCCTTAGGTAAATAGCTTGTGTTTTCAGCAGCACAGTAATGTTTGTGTCATGAAACATCAGCATTAGTGAGTAAATATTTTAAAGTTGAATATAGGACATCGCAGCTTTTTCAGGAGTTTCTTTAAATGTTTTTCTAAATTTTTTCCCCAAGATGATCCTTGACGCCACGTTGCTCTTTGCACATCTCCTCCATCCCACTGTGCCTCTTGCACGACTCAGCAGCCCCGCTCCTTTTCTTTTCTCAATCATGCCAGTGCTTCTTAATCCCTCACCGTTCTAGGTTCAGCTCCCTGACTGGTGCGATACCATTGGAATGCTCTCCACTGGTCATAATAGAGTGTAGTGTTTGCATTTGCCTTGAATTGGTCTGAAAGAGGGTATTCTGCTGGCTGGCACCTGGGGGGTGCACTAAAAAAGAGCAAGGCATTCATAAAGAAGAGTGCAAAAAACCAGGCTGGTCCTTTTATATGACCGAGTACCGTTAGACCGCCACACACAAACCAAGCTGATGGAGCAGCAGGAGAGGAGGCCACACAAAGCAGCCCTACGAGGAACCCGAGACTCGAACTCCCTCCCCTTCCAACACCACCATCCTCTCTTGCCATGTTTTATAGGCTTGGCTGCATTAACCATAGCAGCCTAATCAACCTGCAAGAATGCTGTCCTAGATTGCCACCCCTACACAATGTGAGACAGGGTGTGCTCTCCACATTACTGCTCTAACCCCAACATTGGGTGGTTTACACCACCTCAGGCCATCACATTTCTCCAAGGGTCAAAGGGTGACGGCCCTAACATCGGTTTAATTGTTCTGCCAGTAAAATGTCAAATAATTGTGAAAGGGACATCCTCCAATTGCTTCATTTCCCTACCAGACCTAAACTAATATGCATTTTTTTAATATCACATTAAATGCCTTTTATAAGATCGGATTCAACTAAAGAGGAACACTGACAACTAAGATGCCTGAAATGGAACATGTTTGCTTAATAATATAATAATAATAATAATAATAAATACCTATAACATCAAATTTGTTGATTTTCTGCTGACTGACTCAACATGTCAGTGCTGCAATGCATTTTAAAGATAAATTAACCCAAAATTAAAAATTCTGTCATTAACTTATCACCCTCATGCCATAGAAAAGTCAGGTGAAGTTCCATCATCCACAAAACATTTCTGGAGCTTCACAGCAAAACAGCGTTGCAGCATTCTCCTAAACAACTGAGGTAGAGGGGGACATAAAAATGGCTCCATACAGGCGTTCACCTAGTGTAATCCAAGTCTACAGAAGACCTGAGATCCCAAATTGATTTGGAAAAACGTTATTTACACCCTCGACATGCAGTCTAGCTAGTACACCAACTTCAGATGGGGTGCATACGAACGCTTTTAGCTTAGCAGCTCCAGTGAAGATTTGGCATATAAAAATGTTAAAAAAGCGTTTGATAACTTTTCAAATCAGTTTGACATCTCTGGGCTTCCATAGGCTTGGATTACACCGGACGAGCTGTATACAGCCATTTAATGTTTTTTTGTTTGTTTACATTTTGTCCCCAGCTAAAACAATACTTTCATCTTTGGGGGAACTCACCCGTAACAAGTTGTACAAAATCACAAAATAATACCAAGAAGGGAGAAAAAGCCACAATCCATGTGTCAACATTCAACATTTTTATTGCATAGATTGAAAGATTTTCTTTTACCCAGTCACTTAAATTACATTGCCTTTTCCTCACAAAACAAAAGGTTTACATTAAAAAAAAAAAAAAAAAAAACTTAAGAAGAGATTAAGATAAATTAAAGCAGTTATAAGTCAAAAAATCTGAAACATCTTCAGAGTAGTAAAGCAACACCCACACCTTTAAGAAAAGAAGCTTGGAAATAAGAGGCAACACGTGTCTTTGATACCTTGTCCTGTTTACCTCAAGGATGATGTGCTGCAAAGGAAGAAATACTGGTTTCTTATATCAAACACGTAGCTGAAACTGATTCCGCATTGCCATTAAAATGCTATTTCCCACATTTGATAACTGAATAAAGAAAAGGTGTTACTTGCTAAAGCCTTTAAGTAAAGACAGCAGTGTGCAACTCCTTTAGTTACATTACCTGCCACAGTACAAATAACAAGTTATAGCATATGGCTGTTGAAATATGTACTCAGTTGGGTAACAGCTCCTGTGCAGCTTAATGATGTAAACACCCAGTAAATATGCATGTCCTTAAAGACTAACAGACCACACCACGCTGTATTTCTAGTAAGTATTGCAGAGGCAGCACATGATAAACCTGAGACTCAGAAATACAAAAAAAATATTAATGCTGACTCAACAGACTGCCTTTCAAACAACCATAAAGCAGACAGATGGGACATCATTGTAGCATTTCTAAAATCAAGCCATCATATGTATCACAAACGCTGGTTAGTGTTCACAGAGGAATGTCAGTACAGAGTACAAATAGTCAATGCCAGTGTTTTATAAATGGTAATCAGGGACATGTAGTCACTGGCTGAAACAACTATAGTAGCTGCAAGTAGTGCATCATGTTCCATTCGGTTTATAGAAAACTAAAAGCCCCTCACGGACCACTCTTTACAGTACGTGTGACCAGATCATAACCAGTCATCAGATTGCGTTGAGGTCCTAGGGGCCATTCTTATTCCATCACTTCCCTTTTTCTTATTGAATGCATCGAATGGCTGTCCAACAACCAGAAAGGGAAATTACCATTTGTATGTGTGCAATAAGCTGCTCCATTACCAAATATACTTACAGTTACATAAAATAAAACAAAAAACCCCACAGCTTTACAAGAATAAATCACCCGCGCATCTGGTCTATACGTTTGTGATAAGAACATCTGAGGTGAGACTAGAAAAACCTGCATTTTTTTTTTTTTTTGGACAAGGTAACTCAGTTTGGCAACACCTTAAGAGTAGAGTAGATTGGGTGTGGTAGAATAGTTGTGGACAGCAGGTTAAGATCTGCCTTTCAGCTGATTAGACAACCAGTCCAGACCCTCATAGAGGCCGTCCCCGGAGGTGGCACAGGTTGCCTGTATGTACCATGTTCTACTGCGTAGGCTGTGAAGTCCCAATTTGTCTGTGACTTCTGCTGCATTCATGGCATTCGGAAGGTCCTACAAACATTAAACAGTGAGAAAATATTAGAAGCCAATCTTGTGAATACAACAGAAAAACTAGCAGCAAACTGTTACACCTGCATACATCAATTGTTTTCACAAGTATGACTTACTTGTTTGTTGGCAAAGACTAATAGCACAGCATCACGCAGCTCATCCTCATTTAACATTCTAGCAAGCTCCTCACGAGCCTCTCCAGCTCGCTCTCTGTCGTTGCTGTCAACGACGAAGATGAGACCTGGAACAAGAGCAAATGGGGGAACAAATGAGTGGTTGTGCAATGTGTACGGCATCTTTAAAATACAACACAATGGAAACTTTGTGAAAATTACACACACAAAAAAAAGCTAATTAAAGCAAATCATGGCTCTAATAATTGATATTACTGAACGTACCCTGCGTGTTCTGGAAGTAATGGCGCCAAAGCGGTCGAATTTTGTCTTGACCACCGACATCCCATACTGTGAAACTGATGTTCTTGTACTCTACGGTCTCTACATTGAAACCTAAAGGGGGAAAAAAGTTATTGTTTAACAGTTATGAGGGCACACAGTACACAAACTGGCTTCTTAGAAAATGGTTATGTGATGTAAAACATAACAGCCATGTAAAAGTCCCAGATAAAGCAGTTATTCTTACCGATTGTGGGAATAGTAGTCACAATCTCTCCGAGCTTGAGCTTGTACAAAATCGTTGTCTTTCCGGCAGCATCGAGACCTACCATGAGGATCCTCATCTCCTTTTTCCCAAACATACCTGAAAAGAGCTTTGCAAATACTCCTCCCATCTCTGCTGGTGATTGGATCCTACTTTAGCAAAAACAAACAAAAAAGAAACCTGCGGAGAAACATGGAAAGGAAATTAATCAGCATCAATTTTCTTAACTAATTGAGTGATTTTTAAAGCAAAATGCCCAACATACGCTAGTTTCAGCTTCTCAACTGTGAGTATTGACTGCTTATCTTTATCTAATGCGATATGAAACAATCTTTTTGGGTTTTGGACAGTGGGTTGCACAAAACAAGCCATCTGAAGATCTGAAGACCAAATTATTCATCGATAATTTACTTAGATTGAAAAACTGCAGAGCTGCACGTGAAGGCAATTCAATCTCTCCATCCACTGAAAATGTGAAACCATTCAATGCACTCATTAGTACAGCCTATCTATACATCCCATAACATTTCCTATGCAAACCTCAGGGAAAAAATTTAAAACATTATCTGTTACCTGATATCAACACAGCACAGTGCTGGATATTCAAGGGTACTGTACGTTATTAAAAAGGTATTATTCCACCGTAGGGCTGCTCAGGCCTACAAATCCTGTTCTCCAGGTGTGAAAAAACAGGTTTGTTTGGTTCTGACCTCAACAAATGGCGCAGGATTTTCAAGCTTTTTCAGTTAAATTGAAAAGCGTAAAATACATAAAACCCATTTATGTTGAATCACATCGCAATAGTTATATCAGTCAAAAATAATCGCAATATAATTTTATTGTCAGTCCTAATTCACAGACAGTCATCATTGCTCTGCTCTTCTTTGCTTCAACATATGTCAAATCTGTGGAGATAAAAGATTTAAACATTGTTTTTTGAAAATAACTAACGCCCTTTGTTACTCTTGTGAATTAAAATACACGTTAAGACACAAGGCGGCAGCTCGCTGGAGTACTCTGACATTAGCTTGCCAAGGTGCAATGCTAAAAGTTACCAGACTAACCTGACGTATCCAAAAAACAAAGTTAGCTTGCTTAGGTGCAATGCTAACACTCGTCCGGTGAGTTCACATTTCCGGAGGTTTATTGAAAAACTACTTTAAAGTACGCTAAGGTTATTTTATAATGTTCCATGCCAATTAAATACAAGTCTGGACACGAGTGGTAAACACGGAAATACCAGGGGAACGTCTGCTAAGCTAGCTAGCTAGCTAGCTCACTAATCGGTAAAGTTAGCAACTCTCTGTTGTCTCAGAATCCTGACTGTCGTAGCCGCGGCCACACAGACGGCACTGCAGGTAAACGCATGGCTTTCTGTGAGTTACAGTCAGCGAAAACAGCAATTAATTGGATAAATTAAAGTTTCTCGTACACACTTACACAGTTGGTGTGTTTCCTTCCTTCTTCAAGGCGTTTCCTTCCTCAGAAAGATGGCTACAATTTGACACGTCAAAGGTTCCGGTCCACCAAAACTTCCGTGGTCACCACGGTGGGAGATGTCGCCCCCTGTGGCTGAGAGGGGAATTGCACGCACCGTCTCCAGTGTTTAACTACCCATTTAACCATTTTAACTCACCATTAAGCATTAATAAGACATGTATGAACACTTATTAAATACTTTATAACGCACACACAATGTATGTATACACAGAGGGAAGTTTTTGGTTCTAATTATTGTATTTCTCAACTTATTGTCATCTGTAACTGGTGTATAAACAGTTAATAAATGACTCATCGATAACAAATTATAATTTTGCTGTAATCATATTTCATCAGATTTTTAATTACAAATAAAACAATTCTTGCATTGTGATAAAAAAGTAGTTTATTGTGTTTACACATGTAGCCCACAACCATGGGTGCGGGAACTAGAGGTGCTGAGGTGGCTGCAGCACCCCCTAAACAAAGCTCTAACATATGCCGAATTTACAAGAAGGTCCAAATTATTACGAATTTGTCAGTAACAGCACTTGCAAAGTTTCTCCTGACTCAACAACTCACAAATTGATTGATTTTATAGGGGAGTCTGGGGAATTTCTCTCCCTCTCCTTGCAGTTGTTGACTGTAGTTGATGTGGCTGCTTTGACCTAGAACATGTTATAGGCCATTTGATGAATACATAAAAACATGAATCACACCATTTACTACATTTATAGACTGATTCTTCTCCAGCCATGTGCCCCTGCCTTAAACTACATGAACCTATTAATATCTGCATATCTTTTACTGCAGTAGAAATTAAAGTGCAGGACTTTTAACAGTTGTGATGTATTTTAATCAGAGTTGCCCCTGTGACGGGACAGGAAGGAAACCTGCAGCTTTAATGGCAGGTTCTTCTAAAATTATCAAAAGAATGAAAGAAGTTATAACAGCTTTGACATTATGTCAAAGCTGTATTGCTTCGCAGAGATTTCTAAGTTTAAAACCTCTCAACTTTTTCAGAAAGGCGCTGGTGACATCACTGTCGCTCTTTTTGATTTTCCTGGCCTTGGCGATGTTGTTGCCCTTTAACAGGCAGAAACCTCAGAGCAGAACTGGACTCATTGGTGGGCGGCCATCTGCCTTGACCGGTTGGGTTGACAGAAAGAAAGAGAAGGACGAGAGAGAAAGAGGGAGAGAGAGAGAGGGAGAGAAGGAAGAGAGGGAGAGCAATAGAGAGAGAGGGAGAGAAGGAAGAGAGGGAGAGAGAGGGATGGAGAGAGAGGGAGAGAAGGAAGAGAGGGAGAAGAGAGGGAGAGAGAGGGCGAGAGAGAGGAGAGAAGGAAGAGAGGGAGAGAGGGATGGAGAGAGAGAGAAAGATAGGGGGAGAGAGGGAAAGAGAGAGGGAGGGGGAGAGAAGGATGAGAGAGAGAGAGAGAGGGCGAGAGGGAGAGGGATGGAGAGAGAGAGAAAGAAAGAAGGGGGAGGGAGAGAGAGGGAGAGAGGTGGAGGTACAGAGGCCACAACATTAATAACAGCTTTACTGATTGAGATATGAATATTAATAAAACTGAAAGTACAATAATACTTATAATAATAATAATAATACTAACAACAACAACAATAATAATAATAACAGTAATAATAATAATAATAATAATACTAATAACTAAGTTTATGCCAGAGAGGAGACTCTCTGATTACCATGAGATCACGTATTTAAAATGTGGCATTGCATGTAATTATGTATTTAAACTGTGTGTGAAACAGCATCCCGCAAGTTGTTGAATTCTCACAGTACTCCTGTAGTTTGTGTCAGTGCTGATACTGAGTAATTTAACTTTCTGAATATGCTAATTTCATTGTATTTGTATTGAAAATGTTTTGAGATGTTTAAAGAGTAAAACAATATTTGTGATTTGTGGAACTTACATTTTTTAATGCTTTATTTTCAGTGTTTGATTTGTAAACAATCATTTTATAACAACAATATTTACATCAGAAACTTCGGTTTATGCACAGTTAAATCTGATTACATGCATCTGAGATCTAATGTAGATCAACTTCCAGGATCCTGATTTGAAACAACATGAAAACTCCTCAGATAGTATGACATAATTAATAAGGTCCTGTGTATCATTGTCTAAACTTTAGACGAGGCTCATAAAATAAATCTTTCACTGCCTAACGAGCATCCTGCTGATGACTTGCAGTCTGTCATCTTCAGTTTAAATTCACTTAAACCTATTGAGGTATTTGTTTTCAAACTCCGCAACTTCCACTTTCTTAAGATCCACGACCAGGTCAGTAAGAAAAGGTCTGACCACGTTTTTGTTTGGCCAGTTGAATTTTAACCAGGGTCAACTATGCCTGCTACCCCCAGCAGAGGGGGCAGCAGGAGGGGAGAAGGGCAGGAGAGAGCAGCAGGAGGGGAGAAAGGTCTATAGTTGGTGATGGACCACACAGTGAAGGCTCATAATGCTGTCTCACTCTGCAACCATAATTTGTGGTTTTGCCCTGCCAAATGCCTGAGAGATCACTTCAAGCATATTTTCACAGCAACTGCTGTCTTTTTTAATGTGTGTGTGGAAGGTGTTTACTAAGTGGTGCTTGTTTAGATTCTTGTTGATTCACACATTTAACTCAGTTTTCAAGAGGAAACTGTCTCATATTTTCAAAAAGTTTTACAATCAAACACACTGTAACAAAGGTGTCAGCATCTGTAATATATGTTCCTCTTTATCCTCTCTGTGTTTTCCAGATATTGTTTGAACCCCAGAAACTTTGTTCAGTCAATAAGGGATGTAGGTGTTACGGCACAATGTGAAAACAGATACTATACATTGTTTCTATTTTAGAAAACATGTAGCCGTTTAACAATCTTGACAAAAATAAAAAACCTTGTTCATAAACCCAAGGTTTCTAAAAGGCTCAAGTGTCTTCAGGAGAAAACACAAACTCTGACATGTCAATGTTGGTGAGTGACTTGGAGAAATAACATGTATTTCTTTAACAAAATTCTGCAACCTAAGGTCTACAGCCAGGCAATTTATCGATATTATGTCACTATCATGATATGAGACTATATCATCATTTCTGAACTTATCAGACTTGTTCTAATACTTGCCTTTACCCACTTAGTCATTATATCCACCTTACTGATATTTTTTTTAAAATCAAAAACCTCATTGTGTTAATATTTTGGGAAAGCACCAATAGTCATCACTACAATATTTAGCAATATTGATATCAAGGTATTTGGTCAAAAAACGTGTGATATTTGATTTTGTTGCACAGTCCTAGCATTTATGAAGTGCTTTTGAGGAGATTTCAAAAATGTGTAAGTCAAGTAAATCCCAAGTTATTTTTTTTTTGGGCAAGTCAAGTTGGCCTGTTTACAGAATATCTCAGTTATGAACAGATACAGGCTCTTAAGTTGCACGTCTGCAAATTTCTTGCTCCTGCCAACAATTTAAATAACCATCCATGGTGATAAATCTGATTATCAAACCTAAAATGAATGAAGGTTTTTTGATTCATCATGTCTAAAGTCGAGTCAGGTCACTCTCAAGTCCAAGCCCCGACTCTAGTCGTTCATTTTCAAGTCAAGTTGCAAGTCACAATATTACTTTAAGGCCATATCGCCCAGCCACACTACTGTCTTATCTAACCTTCTCAAAAAGAGAATAAAAACAGATGACAGTAAATTGCAGACGAGACAGTTTCTCAGTTGTTGGGAAGGTTGCATTTGGGAGAAAACAGTGATATCTGTGCACAAAGTTGTTGAATGTCTTTCTTTTCAAGAATGAAGACCAGTACGTACAGTCGGTCTCTACCTTGTGTTTAGTAAATGAGAAGTCTGCGCAGTACTGAAAGTTTGGGAAGTAACATCTGCATAACACAGCATTTCACTCTCCCATTTGTACAGATCTTTTGATTATCTAAAACAAACACATTTTCTACAATTGTGATATTTAATGCAGTGCCAAGATTAAAAACATGGTTATGACATATAAACCTGTCAACGCTGGAACTGCTGAGCATCTTTACTTTTATGTGACTGACTTTCCTTTAAGGTTTTAACAGTATCAGCTGGACCAATATGAACCACAACACAACTTAAATTACAGCAGATAAACAGAAACAACAGAGAACCAGGGCTCAAACTCTGCACTGTTCTGTAATCCATGAATGCATAATAAACTACAGTTTAAAAAAAAAAAAAAAAAAAAGACAGCTTAACAAGACAAGAAGTGAACTGCGGCTATAAACTGTTCGGTGATCCTCCATACAGCTGTGAAAAAGTCCGCCCCCCACCCCAGCCCCCTCTTTGCACAGTGAGAGCACAGGTGCAGGTGCGGCGGTGTGACAGCAGAGATCAGGGCAAACGTGTGAAATGAAACCTGTCAACATCATATTTTATGACTGCTGTGTCGTCTGCTGTAGCCAGTTCACGTATCTGGAAGATTATACCTGCAGGCTGAAAACCTCTGTAGGCCAATTGCTATGAGATATATTTTAGCATAAATAATGCTCAGTGATCTCCAATTGTTTTTGACCCTTCTTTTGATTGCATGAGGATTCAAACAAAAATGACAAAAAGCAGGTTTTATTCGGTCGATATTATCATAATATACTTTTAAAACGTACCATGCGGTGAGTCGTCGATACAGTTAAGATCCTAGATGTTTTGCTGAATCCACCTTTCCATAACTCCACAGGTAAACACGGCGGTAATATCCATTTAAAGCGCTCTCCTCCTTCCTCCTTCCTCCTTTCGGCTTCATATCTCACCAGATACTGACAGTTGTGATGTGTGGACAGAGGGCTAGAAATAGGACAGTAGGGGGTGTATATATCACGCACACCCCCCTCGAACACACACACAAACACACAAACAAATTGTGTACACGCTTAACTACTTTCTCCAACACATGCACAAACATGCGCACAAAGAGACACATGCCTGCACTCTCTCTCTTTTTTTTTTGTTGTTAAATCCCTTCTTTATTTGTGTCAGATGTGTCCCCATGAACACCTAACCCCACCTAGGGGCCGCGACCCCTGAGGGGGGCGGCCACAGTGGGACTCTGGAGAGCTCTTTCCTGCAGGAAAAATATGCTTCTGGTAAAATTTTGGCCAATGTATATGGACTATATCATCACCTGAGAGATGTTATGCAGGTCGCTGAGTCAGTCATACCCAAATCAAAGTAAATTTATGGCTGTTTGTGAATGGAGGAGGGCTGCCAAGGAGCCAAACAGGCTTCGCAGTAGGAAGTGGGTAAGGATCTCAGTAGGGGCCTTACTCCCCTCTGAGACGAGGCCTAGCAAGGATAAAAACGCTCAGTAAGGGGCTTGGGAACGCTGATCTGGTGTGTGTGTGTGTGTGTGTGTGTGTGTGTGTGTGTGTGTGTGTGACAGAGACAGAGAATGTGTGTGTACGCGTTAGTGTGTATGCATAAGAGAGAAGTGTTGCAGTTTTGTGAGCCTTCACATTAAGAACTTATTTTGGATTTGGGGTTTGTGTATGTTTCAGTAATCATAATAATCATGATAATAGACTTGCATTATGAAATGGCCCGAGGGCAACCAATAGACTGCTGTGGGAATCGTACAAAGGAGCTGGTTTGGGCTAAGCAGTGCTGGAACTCAGATGGACAAGCATGGGATACCTCCCTCTGCGTCTCATGTACTGGATTATAGGTCGGGCAAAGTCCCAAAGGAGGTGTGAAGCAGGAAACAAACCGAACATTATTACATCGAGCAGCATCGTTGCCATGAGAGGATCCATGCTGGCTTCATCCATTGGCAACAAGTGCCACTGGGCACCCTACCCCACGCCTCTCACAGTAGGGGGCGCTACAGAGAGAGACACGCTGGGGCTAAAGGATAAATGTGCACCAGTGTCGGCTGCCAATCACCTTTGTATGGTGATTGTCGGCAGCCTGAAAAGGTCGTTAAGGGGATTTACATAACATTTTGCACTCCACCCCGGGTACATGCGGAAATGTTTGATTCCATATTGAGTCATTACCGCATGAAGATGGTTCTCATGTAATTTGACAGCACAGTTTATGGTAACAAGGGAAGTGAGGCGATCTGGTTGAGTAGCAATGAAGCGAAACATACATTTGGGCAACAAGAAAATGAAAGAAAAATAAAATTTCATAAGCCACGCCTCTTTTGCATTGATCAGATTTTTCCAGAAACCTACTTGTGCAAGAACAAATATCCTCATCGTTGATGCCACAAATAATCTTTAATTGTGAGAGATTGTGCCACTGGACACATTAAACAATTTAGATACTGGTGACCTTTACACTCCAATGAGTACTACTCTCGAATTTGTGTGAGCCATTGGCGTCAATGGGATATCCGTGACAGATGGTTGAGACAAGCTCTTCAAGAACGCACTTCCTCCGAAAGGACATGGGGTACTCTAGCGTGGGAGGTGGGGTTTATTAAGAATGGGAATCGCTGGCTTGGAGGATGTGGATAATACTGGCAAGGTGTAAGGGCTCACATAGAACACCACGTCCATGCCAGGGAACTGGATTTCCTTGTAAAGGATGACTTGGTTCAAAGTGAGGTTACCAAGCTCCAGTTCTTCAAGTTCTCAGGACCCTTTGAATGACCTGTATTTAGGGCATTTCATCACCTTCTGTGAACCCAAAACACCTTTTTTTTTTACTGGCGTAATATTTGAGGCTACGTTGGCTCCTCTCTCTTTGAAACTTGCTCCAAGCATCCACATGGGCTATGACGAGCCAATGCAAGATGAAACAATAGTGAGGATAAAGGTATTTCTTTGAAAGACTTTTTTGTTTCCCTCAGTGGGTTGGTTTGAAGTTGATTCATGTTTGCTATGTATACAGGTTTTTAAGGGTTGTCCCACCCCTGTTCCCTTTTTTAAATCCAGCTATATCCCATTGGAGGAGGCATCAAAGATTAAAGTGTGAACCTGTTGCACCTTGGGGTAGATAATTGGTTGGAATGCACAGCATGTCGAAGCAGGGCCTTGAGGACAACCAGCACCAACCAAAACCCGTGGCATCAAAACCAGGTAGGTGTCCAGATTTGGCATTTGGGATTTTTAACCTGTCATGTTGATGCCAAATGATTTGTAACACGGCCTCATCTTATTCCTCCAACAATCAGGCATCAGTGACATTGACAAGTTGATTGTGAGTGGCCCTGTGGGCCCTTTAGAGAGGCCTCATGGTGACAGGCCTCACATGCTCCCAAGGTGGTCCTGGTTGGGTGTTTTTTATTGCTACTGACAACTGATCTCTCCTGGTTATGTAAGCCCCTCAAAGATAATCCTTCAGTGATTGAATAATGAATTTGGAAGCATTTTTAACAACGAATCCAAGTGTGTTCACCACAGGCCAAAAAACATGATAAGAATCGATTATTCCCCTAATATCGTTGTGTTTTGTACACTCCAGAAATATTAATAAGGATTTTCAACATGTAAGCTGTGTCATCAACCCTCCATTTTGTTGGTCACTGTTTTGATAGGGAGGGCTTCTTTGTGTGTGTCTGTGTGTTTGGTGTGTGTGTTGCTCGACGGCGCACCTGTCTGCCTCGAGGCTGGAAAGACTACAGCCTCTCATTTCTGACTGGAACTCGTGCGGTAATGCATTAGAGGGCTTGTCATTGTACTTTATTGAAGACCTCTGACAAGCTATTTGACACCCTGACAGGGTCAGAGGTGTCAACCTGCTCAGACTGACAGGGAGATGGACACATAAAGGCGCAGGCGAATTAGGTTGCTATCCGAGTCAACTGCAGGTTGTAGCCCTAGGGCTGCTCCGCCAATAAAGCCCGGATGTAGTCACGTTTGATGCATAGACAGAAAACACGAGACATGTAGATCACTTTTCATCATTTAAACTATATTTAACTCACCTCTGCTTTCTGCATTTTTCTTCTTTATCATATTTTCTTCATGATGTCTTTGTGTTTGGTTTAGGCAGAAAAAACTTTTTTGTCTTTGGGGGAATCAATACCTAAAAAGGCTGCAAGATGAATGGACACATGAATGGTATAAAAGAAGTGGTTGTAATCAATGTGACATAAACAACTGGTTTGTGGTTACTGTTTTAAAGCCTCAAGTTTGGCATTTTGGCTGCCTCCATCTTGGTATTTTGGATCCAGAAGTGACCATATTGAGGCTGGATCTGACCAGAGCAGACACTGTGCACACCAACCTTTACTGGCAACCTGACTATAGAAAACATAATACAATTAAATTTGGTCACATGTGCCGGAAACACAAAACAAATGTTGTCAGCTTAGCGTTAGTTAAATGCATCCTTTTATCACATTTAAATTAAATAGCTTCCAATAACGCATGGATCAACTGCCCCACTGTCTATGGCTAACAGAGGGGCCAGGCAACATTAGCATAGCAAACACTAAGTCATCAGATAACGATAGTGCTAGCTAGTTATCCTATTTGTAAAGGTGCATTCATGTTAACTCTTATGTTAATTGGGATGCTAAACTTGGCTAGCAAAAAACCAAAAACTTTTTAAGTACAACCAAACGCTGAAAGAAAGATTTTAAGTGGGCCAAAATTTTACAATTAACTGTCATGAAATCAAAACACACTGTGAAACAGTCAATGTTCTGAGATGAAAATACACAAAAACAAGTTCACAGCTTTTTTACTCTAAATAGGACCATGATTTACAAAATGAACACCATGCTCCATAAGCTCATTAGGAAACTGATTATTGGAGCAGAAAAATAAGTGAGAACTAGCTAAAAATATTAACTAGTTCCTAAGCTACCATAAACTCTGACCTCTTTTTGCAACCAGTGGAGTTGCCCCCTACTGGCGAATAGAAATAATTGTTCTGCACTTTTTCAGACACAGAGGCTTCATCCACTTCCTTTATATGTGTGATTTACCCACCTCACAAATGCATTTTGTGCTCATCCAGACCAAATATGGTGACATGCACGTGGGAAACAAACTGGAAATGGTCTTAAATCCGAATAAAGGGATAATTAGCACATTAGGTCACAATTATTTTGAATATTGTGCACACACTTGCATGTAAAGATGTGAAGGACTATGGGCTTGTAAGGGCCACAAAACGGCAAACAATTTAGCTGAGACTGCACAGGATGGAAATAATGGAACAATGAATTCTAAAGTCTCAAATCCTTGTTAAGACCCTCCATCTTTCAAACTAAACTAGATCACACCAAGAATCTCCTATCCCTTTATCCTGTTTAGATCCTCTAATCCCTCAGCCATTTTCCATTCTTTCTCTTTTTCCCCATTTCAAATGGCAACTGTTTGGTTGTCCGGCATTGGAACGTTGAGAATTTGTCCTCTTGGTGAAAGGAAAGTAACTATATTGAAGAAAGGAAGAACAGCTTGACGGAGCCAAGAATGCTACAGATCTCTTTAAGTCCCATAATGAGATGTTTTCTCTGCTCGGAGCTTGTATTGACATGGAGACTAATGATTTCCACAAAGTAATAGATTGAGAGAGTAATGCGCAGGGGTGGGAAAGACAACATGAAGTGATTTAAGTCGTAGAGTAGCCAAGATGCTCAGTGCCTCTCTTTGTATGGCATGTAAAGAGCCTTAATGATATCACTTCTCTGGAGCAGACGCATGCAGAAGCATTATTGCAGAGCTTGCATGTATCTTCATAACGACTGTGGTTTCTTGATCACTACAAAACAGAAACATAGTTATGGACTTGTATGAAAGTTTTCCTGGGGTCCAAGACCTTCCAATTAGGTACTAATGTTATCTATATTAACCCTTCGCCCCTTCCCTGACTTAGCTTTATTGAGGGAAGGGCAAGGGGGTTGGGGCTGCCTCAATAAAAACAGCACTAAAAAGCAATTACAGTGCTGTGAAGAATGGGACTTGTCAGTAATTTGCTGTCTAAAACCGAGGAGATTGCAGGTCTGGGGCCGATTGGAATTCTGAGCCTGCAGTGCAGTGTGGGAAAAGCAGTGGGAAGGCAAGCACCACCCTTTGTGAGGTAATTACTGGAACTACCAGAGGCCAGCGCCAGTCCCTGCTAATGATAACCCCGCTCCTCTCCCCTGCTAGCCACCTTGTAATTGATATACCCAATCTCACTCACTCGGGACATGTCCACAATAATGCCGATGAATTTGGACATGCATCTCTTTTTCCCTTCATTTTTGCTTTCCGTCAATCACTTACAAAAACACAACACAGAAAAAAAGTTTGTGAATGCACATATTAAGGTAAGATTCAGGCATTTACTCGTATAGTTTTCGTTACACCAAATTCTCACTTCAGGCTCCCAGAGTTGTTTGTTAGTTGATCTACTATATGGGAAGATGCATGGAAACCAATTGGAAAAAAATCTGGAATGGAAAAGGGAAATGGAGGGTGTTTGTTGGTTTCCGTGTAAAGATTTACATACAGTTTCTGTTTCTTTTATTGTTAGCTGTGACAAGAAAGTTTTTTAACAAGTTCATTTTTTTCGCCTCTCCTAGCCAGTCTGATCTGTTTCCTCAAAGCAATTATGTTTTGATGAAAAGGAAAATAATCCCATCTTGATACTGCAGTAATAAATGTATGAATTACTCTGGTTATTATGAATTAGAGTGCATGTAACTGGCTTGCCGACTGAAAAGGCCATTTTTGTTTTCAATGTTTAACTTGATAATTTTGTGATGAATTTGACAGAGTTTGAAATTAAAAATTGAGTTAAAAATTGTCACATTTTTCTTCACTTTTATATTCTCTTTTGATGGCAGATGACTACACGCATATATAATAAAGATCTCCCTGTTATTCATAAATGTTGCTTCTTGACTTGAGGCAGATGGTGTCCTGGCTGTATTGACACAGTCAGTTACTGTATATCACTGGTCAGTACCGTCAATACCTGACGCATAAAACAAGGGCTTCTTTCCATTGCCATTTTAGCATTTCATAATTAAAAGTACTAAACTACACTGAAAATACTCAAGTAAAAACATCTGCATTCAAAACCTTCCATAAGTAAAGGTATGCAAGTATTACTATCAGTGTTTTACCATTAGATGAATATTTATTGCTACATTAATGTGTATGTTACATTTTGCCACTGTGATGACGTAGAAGGAGGAGCTTAGATCATCATATGTTTGATGCGTTGCTGCTGCGGCAGCCCTGAGATCCCAATTCGTTTTGAAAAGACGTTATTTACGCCATTTTTCAAGGCTGAAATCTTCACTTCAGCTGCTAAGCTAAAAGTGTCTTTTCAAATCAGTTTGGCATCTCAGAGCTCCTGGAGACTTGGGTTGCGCTGGTTGTTTTTTTACGTGATAAAACAAGTCCCCATCTCCTTCAGTTGTTCAGGAGAATGCTGCAACGCTGTGTTTTTTTTTTTGAAGATCCAGAAATGTTTCGTGGACTTTACTCGACTTTCCTTCAGAATGAAAGTGAGTAGATAATTATTAAAATTTCCATTTTGTGTAAAGTTGTCCTTTTAAATTATGGAGGGGGCCCTCACAGCAAAATCTCACCTAAGGCCCTAGAACATCTTGGACCAGCCCTGTACTATAAAAGGCATCTGAAACTTTTAAGTTTTTAACTGTATGAAATGAGACACACGTAATAATTGTATAACAAAAAATAAAAAAATACTATCTGAGGATTCAGTCCTCCACAAGTGAAATAATAATCTCAGTCTCGATGGATATTACAGGAGTACAACAAATATTGAATCTTTATCCTCCAGAGAGACTGACTGAAACTTCTTCTGGACGTGCGCACACCCTCATCCTACCTGCTGAACCGCTTTGAGCTACAAGAGAGGTGAAAAGGTGACTAATGAGTGATCATGTCTGCCTCCTCCCCCCCTCTACAGCCCCAGCCCACATTGATCTGGATGATGACCCCTTGTCAACCTCCAGGCACGGGACCCTTCCACCACCACCACAACCAGACCACATCTTACAGCAGCATACCTGAGCACAGAGAGCTCCCCTGAAAAACTTCCTTAAACTGTAGAGTCAGCGTGGCAACCAGATGCGCACACATGCACGTGCAAACACACACACCTGTAGACTGTGTAGTGCATTAGTATGTCTCCCATATCACCCCCACCTCCCCTCCCTCCTTGTTATCTCCCCAGTTTGACTAATGTTCTCTTGTAAGTACAGAGGTGGCAAAATTCCTTTGTTGGCTTCAACAATACAAACAGGCACTTCAAAAGGGGATAAGGCTGCTTTACAGGTGTCACATCTCTTCTGATGATGGCTGTCCTCTTTAGAAATCTCACAGATAACCCATCATCCTCATTCAAGGCAGGTGACATACTTCGCACGTCCCCCTCCCTGGCTGTAAAAGGGAAAACATAATGCCATGATTGCTACAGATGTGAAGATGTTTCGACACAGCCATCAGAGGAGGGTTTTATTTTGTGTCAGTGCAAAGAGTTATCTGTGGGGGATTATTTTGTCTGCTGTGACTAATGTTTGTCCAAAACGTGGCAAAAAAGTGATTAGTGTTGTGTGATAAACAACACATTGCTCAATCTAAAGTTAGATTTTAGTGGCTGAAGTGTTGGGTGAAGGTGTGAGTGCTGTCAGGATCTATTTATTTAGAAAATAGAAGTGAGAAATATCACTTACAGGCCATATAAACAATAAACAGGACCATTAAGGATAAATAATGTAAATTTAACAAAGAATAGTTTGTAATATTTGAATTTGGAAGTATATCATGACTGTTTTTCTTGCAATATCCACATGAAAAATATATTTTAACTTTTGATATTTCTCTGATCTGGATGGCCCGATGTGTTGAATGTGTTAAAGACTGAATCCAAGGGAGTGATCTAATTTCAGACAGAAAAACATATTGACATCAAAAGACCTGCTTCAAAGTCAGTTTCATAATGAAATGCCCACACACTGCACTCTCCCCTCTGTAGCTCCGTTTTGGCCCGTCACCTTTGGTGTGTTTGACCTATAAACAAGAAAAGCTTTGAGAATCACATTCTTTAAAGCCGCAGTCAGACACATTTCATGTTGAGCATCAGAGCAGCTCGGTCTATCATCTTTTCACATTCAAACTCGTCTTTCAAACTAGTCAAACGTTTGCACGCAGGTAAAACATCAAATTAAACATAGCAGTTATTCTAATATAATTCCACTTATTATACCGACCAATGATGGAATGCAACTAAGTAAATTTACTGTCGTACAATTAAGTACAATTTTTTGGTACTTGCTACTTTATACTTCCACCACTACATTTTGGAGGCAAGTATTGATATTGATTGATATTTATTTGATAGTTTTAGTGATGAGCTACTTTGCAGATTGCACATTGCATCAGAGCCAAAGCAGCACATTTTTAAAATAAATTTATTGTGTGGGCAATTGCATAAAAAAACACTGATTCCAGTACTCACTTTAATGTAAATAAAGTTGAATTGAATTATGTTGAACTGAACATCAAAAGGCCTCAGGAAGAGCGAAACAGAAGCTGGCTGTAACCAAAGTGTGACTTCTGTGAGAGTATTTGCATGGTGTCCTTTGAGTGTGGGCCTTTGCACCACTCCACTGTATATATGTCGCTCCGGTCTGCCCCGGCTTTATTGAAATGCATGCAGTGGTCTGTTGTGAATGTCAGGGTGAAACTCGGGACATAAAATAAAAAGAGGACACCGATTGCAATCAGGCCCATTGTCTCCCATTTATATGGTTATTGGGTGGTGACTCTTGCAGTCTGGTCGCGTCGAAGTTCTCACAGTCAGGATGCCATCTCCCTCACTGGAGCCGCCGTAGCCTCCTCTGGCAACTATCTGCTAACAATGTTCATCTCACTTGGGTGACAAAGCTGCGAGGTGGGTCTGGCTGAAGGGAAGGGCCCATTTCCTTCAGCCCCAAAGACAGCGTTGCTGCAGGGCCGGAGTTTCTGTCCATCCTGTGATCTGTTTCATGTTCTGTACTTGTTTTCTCCCATTCAGATGGTGTGAAAAGTGTCAAAGGTCGAGGTGTGGAATGAGCTGCTGACAGCCTCCCAGTCACTAAACCAAACCTGAACCTGGCTGGCTCCCAGGAGCTCATACACTTCAACAAGTCTTTATTCATTTCCCATCACGAGGCAGGGTCTAAATGCCATAGCATTTTTATATATGTCTGGGAAAATAAGTACGCCCAACTAATGAGGTTTAGTCGTAGGACAAACTGTGAAAGACGGCTTAAAATATAGTTTGATGTGGGGGTGGGCAAGACTAATGAATCCCCATGAATGAGAACGGAAGGGTATCACTTTTTGTGGTGATTCCGCTCTGGAGGGGGTGTGTATCAATCTTTCTGTGAGATAATGGGGTTAGATAGCAGTGAGACCTGGCCTCTGGTGGTGACATTGTTGCAGGGCTCAAAGACTATCAGGGGTCCAGCGGCTGAGCCGGAGCACTGGTGGGCTCTATTCACATCCAACCCCTAATCTATCTTGAGATCAGGTCTTTCTCTTCGACAAAGCTCCATCTTTTTCTAAACTCTCATCACTAAGATTTTTTTTCTGTTATTATTGTTTCTCCAAAAAGCACAGCTGGCTCCTGCAGCCTGTCAAAGGAATCAAATTATTAGTGCAGCTTTATTTTCTTCTTCTTTCGTTCTCCGACCAATCCATCGCCCGTGTTTGGGTATTATGGCCTAAATCTATTAGTCTTCATGACTGACAGCTTGTCCGTATTCTAAGTGTGGGACTGTGATTAGATTATTCATTTTGTGCTGAAGAAATCAATGGAAAACATCAGAATGATCTGTGGTAGGTTGCAATAGTGTCGTCATAATGAGGCACCATCTGCAGATCAGACAGTTTTACTAATGCTATGATTACGTATTGCTACTACTATTAAACCGTTAAGGTGCTTCTAGACATGTCATCTTGTACCACAAGCGGCCCTGAGATCTCAACACAATGCAAGTTAAGAAAACACATGCAATCTTTTACAGCCCTCCCAGCTGAGACTCAGGATGAATCCAAGTTTGACTGAAATGTACTCCAAATGTCAAGAGGGAAGTTATCGGCATCATATGTGGACACGGATCCGTGTTGAGGAGTATCAGGGTAAAATTGTCAGTAGGCTTGACTGAATTTTTGATATCAAGCCGGAGGCTGAACTTCAGGTTTGCTTTTCAGTTTGCCCAGTCGTGATATTAAAGGTTCCCATCAAAGAGGGCTGTGTAATATACTAACATTTGCTGCCAGGGAAAATGTAGTACTCAGATGGATTGGTAATATGCCACCCACAATCGTTGACGCAAGATGATATTTTAGACAATGCCTTTGGAACATCATACATACAGATTTAAATGTAGAATAGATGATTTTTTAAAACTTTAAATGTGTTGATAGGAATGATAAATAACCTGAAGACAATTGGCTAATGCATCAAGATGTTTATTTGTTGCATTTGATGCTGTAATGATATGACCAGTAGTTGTTTGGACAAAAAGATTACATGCAAATAGATAAGTCATTTAAGAAAACATCCTCACCACTTTGACAAAATGTCAAAATGTTTCCAGGGGTCACTAAAAGGTGATGCACATGTCCAGAAGCTGTAAGGACATGCTTGTAGTCTCACTTTAACCAATGCCACATTTTGATAGCCGAATTCAATGGCTTTACCACACAACCACAGCAACAAGCATATCCCAGCCATGTGCATCACTTTTTAGTGTCCCCTGGAACAGTTTCTGCTGTCTCTGTGCTACTTGCAGAGTCTCTCTGCTACTTTGGCTGTGTTTACTCTTTGCTAAATGCTGTGCTTGTTGTCAAACTGGTGAAGATGTTTTGATGTTTTCTTAATAAGCTTGCGTTGAACTCTCAGGGTCACCGTACATGTACCATCACCACATTCTGTTCAGCTTCACACCCTTGCAAAGCTGAATTTGACCAACACTATCATTCATAATTCTATTCCAACACATAATCTTCTCCGTATAAAAATAGCTAATTGGGTGTCATTGCACATATTTGTGTCCTCCGTGGGAAAGCGTAGGTTGGTGTGACTTTTCTATGAGGGCTTTTAAAAAATGCCAACAGTTTCTTTTTGTTTTATACATTTATACAACTATGTCTATTTTTTTTTTTTTTTTTTATGGATTTATTTCACATTGTGCTCTCATCTTCAGATTCAAGTTTATACACGTGTAATACTTACAATGTTGGCACTTTCGTCACATCAGTCCCCAGAGGTCAGAGGTCAATGTGCACTGGTCCTGGGACAATCAAAATTCGCAAAAATGAATAAATAATAAAAGTAAAGTTCAGTCATAGATGAGGGAACAACGGTTTGGTTTGTTTATGTTGCTTTATTTTGGTGTTACAGAGTTAACTTTAGAAATCTACTACAGGCAGCAGGACAAACGATACCTGTGTGCAGTCAGTGAAAAAAACAGAGATGAGGTAAAAAAAAAAAAAAGCTACAGTGTTACGAGTCACAACACTGCTTCAAAAAAATTTATTTCTGCAAATATATACTTTTACTTACTAATATGTACATAGCATGAAATAAATAATTATAAAAAAAACATCAAATTTTAGAAATCCATAAAAACACAAAAACTACTTTGTACAAAACTTTGGATTTAAAGACTTAACAAAAAAATTTGAACATACGCAAATTGTCCACACGAGCAATCAATCACATATAAAGTGTACAGTAATAAATGCAAGATAACAGCTCCTGTATTGATAGTGGTTGCTGTGTAGTTTATTAAAGACGACTTAAAACGTGTATCCGGTTATGGCTGCTCATTACTATTTTCAGTCAGGAAGAAAAGTAATCATGGGTGGGCAAATTTGATTAAAATCTGAGAACTATACATGCCTGAGACATACAGTAGCATCACATTAGCTGTAAACAATAATTTATCAGTGACGGCACACATCTGTCCATAGTTGATGCTATCATTGAAATGGCACGCACACTGTTTCATAACAATTATGTACCTTGTTTAGACGTCTCGTCTCAGCTTTCAGTAGTTTTTCACTTTCCAAATAAATAAATACTGTGTTGTATTTCTTCTCAAATTGAGGGAGAGCAACATGAGTAATTTTCGCCCTGATGTTTAGCATGACTACAAAACCACAGGCAACTAAAATAACATAAACTCTATTTTGGTCTATTTTGGTTAAAATGGATATTACTGTATGCAAGAATTAGTCAAAACTTCACATTTTTTTCTCCAAACTATAGATAATAGATTTCTTTCACAGAAAGAATCAATACATGCAAGAATACACACAAAACACAAATAGACAAAGACACACTGTAATGTAAGGACCTAAACACACACACAATCACAGACTCATACACGCACACACACAAAAATATAACTTTACTTAGCAGCATTAAAGTAAGGGAAGTATTGATAGTTTCAGTGATGCTGCTTGTTGTTAAGTTCGGGGAACAAGAAGCCACAGCTGAGAGTCATCACATGCACATAATTCTACTACAACTGCCAATTATACTGCATTATACAGAGCTTATATGATACAGCTTAGTTTGCGGTTTGTTGCCATTTGTGTTTTAGTTAACTTGCATTTCATCTAATTTCAAAATAAAAGAATGTTGTATGTTTGAAATGAAAATATAGTGGAAACATCCCTTTTATAAATAACAGTTTTCCCCCCACACCCACTCACATGAGACGTTGCTAATACTGATAAAAACAAGGAGGACATGCTTCATATTTCTCAACGGGACACAAGTGCTGACCTTTACAGCTCTCACCCAGCCCAGTCGCTCGGATATAATGTTGGCAGTTAACGTTTCTGCAAACCACAGATACCTCCAAGGTTGACATGTGTAGCAAACACAGCATATCACGTTCACATTATTAGCTGACTTTTACAACAGGAGGTAGAGGGGATGGAGGTGGAGTTATTACAGCCAACAAGGCTACTAGACGGCTGACCGCAGTTTGTGGCAACCCAAAGTGGATATCAGTCACGGGGAGTGGGATCATATCCGTGATTGTGGCGACCAAAACTGGTATTTTAAGCCAAACCTTGTTGTTTCCCTAACCCTCAACTTGCGTTTTTTGCGCCCAAACCTAACCAGAAGCACAGCATTGTGACCGGAGAGAAATAGAAAATTGAACCTAAACAAAACGTAACGTCGCAATAAAAAGAAACGTTCAGTTTTAACTTATCTGTGGTTTTGCAGAAACTTACATAGCTAACATTTATTCTGGCGATTGGGTTGTCTGACCTCCAGGGACTTACAGCAGGTTTTCTTTTCTCATCTTTGGTCATAACTCTTGATGTCGTCCAAAGCATTGTTACTCTTCAGAAAGAGCTTCCGGTGTTTCTGGGTGTTTCTGGAAATGTGCGGACCGCGTGTGTTCTTGTTCAGCGAATGTGGCTCATGTCTACTCTCTGGATAAAGTTAGTCGTTTAAAGCAGATATTAGCTCGTTAGCTTAAGGATTGGAGAACATGTAAACACATTGCAGCATAACAATTACATTCACTCAGGTGCAAGTGCATTCTTACCCAAACATCAGTAACATATTAACACTATAAAAAAAAAACACAACCCATTCACACGATAATGTTAGTTTTCAGATACATACTTATAATGTTGAGGAGGAGAATGCATGCTGTTGAGTGTCTGATCATGTAAATTGCTCAGAAATCTTGTTGTGGCAAAAACGAAGGATGATTAAACATTGAAGAAAATGTGACACTTTCATTGTTTGCCACACAGACTTGAAAGCATTGGCAGTGCTGGACTATTCTCAACAAAAGGAACTACGTGGAACACAGAAAGAAAAAAAAAAATCACCAATATGGTGTTTGTCAATTAGCCGACAGTTCTCCTTTTCTACGTCAGTACATGAAAACTCATCGCTAGAGATATCAACATTGTTGTCATCATCAGCATCATCGTTGCAGTTCATATGGACGATGTCAACATCTACTTTTCAGCTGATTGAGGCAGAGACGGGCTCTTTCTAGCATCACAGCACAAAACACAAGACTGTTGCATCTGCCGCTGGAGTCCATGATAGCTCAGGCAGATTTACAGTCTCTCAAAGTTGCTGTATTCATTCTCCTGCCTATTGAAGTCTTTCAATTTTGGTGAGCAAAGACGAAACCCAGATGTCTTCATTTGCAGGTGTGCACGTCGTAGACTCTCACACACTCCTGACAGCTGACGTAGCAGCACCAGTGGAAAATGCAGTGGCATTTCTCCTTTCTCTTCTCAGTCCTGGTGTTGTGACCCCTGCCACAGCAGAGGAGGTCACACCCGTCTATGCCGTGGGACGTCAGGTTGCAGATGCGATCGCGGGTGCCGAAGGAGCCAGTCTCGGGGTTGGGGTCGCAGAAATTGGGTGAGCCCTCGTAATAAACCAGGTCTCGCTCTGTAGGGGGTTTGAAGTAGTTGTACTTGGGTCTCAGGGTCTCCACCCATCCGCGGGACTCCTTGTGTTTCTCCACCACCATCTCCGACGCACTGTCGTACTTATCCTTCATGTAGTCACCAATGACTCGGAAGTCAGGCTGAGACCACCAGCACGTCTTGACCTCGCAGCTGCCGGAGAGCCCGTGGCACTTACACTTCAGGAACATGTTGTCATTGAGGGACTAAAGAAGAAAAAATGTGTTAATCAAACATTTCATACTAGAAAGATGCTGCAGCACACTCACCAAAAAGAGCTTATTAGAAAACCCACCATTCTTCCCGCCTCATTGTTGTGGCGGTTCATTGCAGAGCGCGCATCAGGCCGATTCTCCCTTGCATCAGCAAACTCCCGGGACACCATGCTCCCAAACTCCACATCCTCGCTGCAGCCACCCCACTTCCATCCCTCACCAGGGGGGCCCTTGTGAGGTGTGTCACACCCGCAGATGGTGGCTGGACCCTCGGCGCAGGCACGGGTCACTGCAAACGCCACTCCCGCCGAGGCGATGGCATGAACAAATGCTGACTCTCGAGTGGCTGGAAAGAGAAATTCAGATATCTGTAAGACATGGAGCATTGGGGAAGAAATAGCTGCAGGCAACATCCTGCAGAGAGACATCCCAGCAGTCACATGAGTAACGAGTTTCTGGTGCTGATGATTATTTTCAGGATTAAATTTATAAGAAAGCTGTAGCTATAATTACAGAGAATGTAGGTCACCACCTGTTTAGATGGATATCTGCTTGTGTTCGGTCTTGTGTGATTGCATAAGCAAATATTTCTCAACCTAAGCCAAGAAGACAACATCAAATACACTATACATACTGTAGAGTCCATTACTATTGTTGACTACATGTGTTAAGGTATCTACCAAAGGTGTACCAAGCGGCGTGTGGGTTCATTTAGCCCACACATCAATCGTCCTGTCTCTGAGTAAGGCCAGCAAGGTCTCTATGCCTCTGTCTGACATAGCTAACTGATGACTCAGAGGGATCAGGATCTTCCAGAGAGATGAGAGGAAGAGACGGGTCTGACAGGCCTATAATTAAGAGACTCAATTAAGCTTTTGAAAGGTTAGGAAACTGCCTCACACTGCGGGGACAAAGCATAGGCACAACACTGAAATGGGACTCTAGTGTCCAGATCATGAACAACACTTGGAGCAAAGGAAGTCATTATTTGCTTCCCTGCTCCAACAGAACTCATTACGACTGGGAGATTGCCTTGAATAATGTACTTGTATGGTCTTGCACAATCACAAGAAAAGAGACAGAGAGAGCAAGATAAAGAAAGTGGGAACACCAGGTGGTGATATGACATGAACAAACAGAGTAAAGAAATGGACAGAGAGGGTTACAGATCAATAGTAAAATTTGGGATTGTGTGTGTGTGTATGAGATAGATAAAGAGGCAGCACATGCTTCTGTCTACAGAACAAGAACGACGGAGGGGAAGAAAGAAACGAAAGGAGGAGTATAAAGCTGAAGGGAATAGGAGCTCCTCCCTTACAGCAGGTTCCAACCAGTTCGAGGACTAAAGGGCATTAGAAACAATGATGCAAGAGAAAAGGTCTACTGGCATCCTCCACCACCCACTGCATACTTATTTTGTGTACGCACAAGGTTACTAATGTTCACGATGCATCTGAACCTCTGCTCGCCTTCCTCAAGTCCCGCTTACTACATCCATCACAGATCATTTCACTTTAATATCATATTACTTACTGTACATAAGTACAATTTTGAAGCAGTTGTACTGTCTATCTCCTGCTACTTTATTTTGGAGGCAAATGTTGTACTTTTTATTCCATTACATTTATTTGATTACTTTAGTTACTGGTTACTTTGCAGATTACGTGCTGCATCAGAGCCAAATATGTGCATAATTTACTTTTACTTTTGATACTTTACTTATCAGATACTTTAAGACTTTTACTTAAGTTCTATTCATAAGGGCGACTTTTATTTCTACCAAAGTAATATTTTGACACCATATCTTTATTTGTACTCAAGTATGATTTTTGAGTACTTTTTACAACACTATACACAACTAATTTCAACTATCTGAACCAAGATTTAGCTGTCACTTTAATTATATTCCTCTCTGCTTTACAAGACTGCATCATTGGCTTAGAAATAGAATTTAATTTAATGCGTCACAGAAGTTTGAGCTTGATTTATAAAAAAGTGTGAAGAAAAGTGGTCCGAAAATGGAACCCTGGGGATCTCCTTTAGAAACGTGACCTTATGGATGACTGGAACTGATGCTGCATAGCATAAGGGGGAGGAGGAGTTAAAATGGGAGAGGAAAAGAGGATTATCTTGGGATGAAATGAGCAAAGGCGAAGGATCGGGGCAAATTAAATATGTCCTGGTGTCTTTGAGTGTGAGTAGACAGGCTACCCTAGAAAAAAAGTTAAGTAGGTCTCTAAGGTCGCAGAGTTCTTGTAACAGGCCCACGCTCTTCAGTAACATACCTTCTATTTAAAAAAATACAGGAACTAGAGTTGTCCCCAACAATGTTCAGTGCATTAACTCACATGTGAGGAGAGTATTAGCGTATACACACACCTCAATACCAGACTGTGAACATGGCGCCAATATCAAGGTATTCTTAACTTGGTATGTGCTTGAGACAATTTTCACTTTGTATAAAAAAGCCAACAAAAGTTATCTTACAAAAAATGTTCACATTCACATCTTCAACATTTATTATTAATTTTAAGAGGGTGTTTAAAATGTCTTATCAAACTACTTCTTATGTACCATGCTCTGTGTTTCACATAACTTCCAGGGGCTATATACACCTGCATTAGCATTTGCTTCACCTGGAGACACCAGCTCTTACATCAGTCGCTCAGCTATTCTTGGTTTTACGACCAATTTATGGTATTTCAGGACACTTTTACTCCGACAATGCTCCTCCACCAAACTTTGCCAGACCCTGGCAGGCCAAGTGGTCCCTACAACCTGCTGGGGGGTTGAATCCCCTATTGTGCTGCCACTGTCACGCTGTGTTAGTCCCACAATGGCCCCAGATATTTTATATGAAATTTGCCCTGGCCAGTGATTAGTGGGGACCAAGTTAAGTCATAGCAACAGAGAACTATGCATTGGCTGGACCCCGCTTGTCGGCAGACGGGGAAATCCCTATTCAAATGGTTTAATAAAACAATCTAAAGGGCGTGTGAATGGGGAAAAGCACTTTTTCTCCTGCTTAATCTCATGGTTGCGAAGATATTGTGCTCTGAGCAGTGCCCAGCAGGGAGTGGGGCTAAGGTCCCCCCATCAACTCCATTTACCACACCCCTTCTTTCTTTCTTGCCCAGAGTTAATGATATACTGGTGCGCCAGCTTCCCTCCCCCAGCATGGAGAGACATACGTCTCGTGAAAAGCAGAGACCTCTTAGCTCATCCTAAATAGTTACACTTTCTCATCCTCAGGTCACAGGTCGTAACCCACATCCCCTGACCTTTTCCCAGTTAGTTTAGATGGGACTTAATGATTTAGGTTAATTCATTAGGTGGATTTCCTGGCATACAGACTTCGGGCAAGGGAGGGATACCTACAGGAAATGGAGGTTAGATAAGTCAGAGCTACACACGTCCCTTCCACACGCTTTACGTATTACGTAATAGGAATTTCCTGTGAGCCTCATTTGAATTTAATGGTTTCGTGTAGAAAAGTGATGGTGCATGTCCCTACCTGTGTGTGTGGTAACACCTGTGAAACTGTGACTGTCCACTCTTTGAAGCCGAGGTGCCCTCCCTAATTCTATCATATGACTCATAAACTGGAGCCTGATTATACCCATATAGTAGGTAGGTGTTCTGTAAATACCATGAATGCCGAAACAGCTCGGGGATCGGCTCTGCGGACTAAGAACACCTGCGCAGCTTTCTATTACCTTTCATCACGGGCAGATTCCAGCAGTGCATGTTTTGACACTTTAGTTAATGTAAATTAATGAGTGCTGACGCAGACATAGCCCGGAGGCAGGGCTCGTGATTTGGGGTGTGGAGTGAGAGAGAAACACAGAGGGAGGATCGGGCCATGTGTGAGGGAGAGAGAACATGCACATAGAGAGTCATGTGTCCATTTTAAAGGCGGGAGTGACTCTTTTATGTGTCGATGCATGACGTAACAGCATGCGTGACAGCCTGCATTTAGATGGATGAACGTTTGTGTGTGGTCATGCCAGTGTATGATCACATTTGGCATGAGCGTATTTCTGTTTGTAAGTGATTAAAGCATTTTTGTACAAGCAGAAAACTGTTTTCCATTCAGTCTCAACTCAATTCACAGAACTGCCCTTTCTCCGTAATGGTCCATGTCTTTCATTCTTCTAGTACTCTGCCTAATCCGCCTCTGTAAAACAAACTTCTAATGTCCTCTCTGAAGGTGAGGAGGACGTGGGCAGTGATGGGCTAACTGATAGGAACTAAGCCTCTGAAGCCTCTAAAGGCGCCTACCCTTCCTTTCAGCTTCGCACCCCAAAAAAGGCAGGAGGAAACCGACACACAACAGTCTGAATCGCAGACAAACAGACACCAGTGAGGACAATGGCCCTGTTGCACAGACAAACACCAGCATCAATCAAATCCAATGAAATGGAAGCCCTCTCCTACTAAGCCCTATCAAAGGCCTGTGAGCCCCTGAGTCACTCTCCTTGGCCTCTGACAAAGGCACTTAATCCAGCCACTTTGACCTCTCACATTATTAAGGGCCTCAGTGACCTTAATCCAATCAAAATGATTCACTAAAGCCCAGTAGCAGCCTCCTCTTTCCACTCAGTACCCCTGCAATTTAGGCCTGGGAGGGGATGCAATGGGAGAGATGTGGTGGCATTTTGCACCACAATAGGACTCGGATTGAGAACCCCTATCGTTAGCCACCTACTTGAGCTCAAGACCCTTCTATCAACTGGCTCAGGAGTTTATTAAAAGCAATTGCCCCGGCTAACCTCCGACCCCCCTGTGTCTGCATCAATCTCCCCTAAACTAGGTGACAGGTTTAGATCCTCGACCCTCCCCTTCCACTCATTCTTAATTTTGAAGCCTGTAACTCATTTTGGAGTTAGCAATTAATGAAGAACACAAAAAAGAAGTGCACAGGGACGCTGAAGCCTATCATAAAAAGCATCCTCTGTACTCACAGGCATCAAAGCAATATTTGGACATTTTGTGAAATGCACTCATTCACTTTCTTGCCAAAAGTTTGATACCACTCTCACATCTGTCCATTAGACATGAAGCAACTGCTAGCTGCTAGGTAGTTTAGCTTAGCAAAGAGACTGAAAACAAAGGGAAAGAGCTTGCTTGGCATCGTCTGAAGGGAACAAAATCTGCCTACTAGCACCTCTAAAGCGCATTAATTAACACTTTATATTTTTCTTTGTTTAATCTGCTCAAAAAACAGAAACGTTGGGCTCAAGCTAACCTACAACTGCTAGCTGTAGCCTCATATTTAGCTAACGGGCACACATAAAAATGGGATCAATCTTCTCATCTAATGCTGAGCTAGAATTTCCCCAAATCTCAGACTATTGCTTCTAAGGTGCATGTCCTTTGTACAAAGTCAACAACCCCTGAACACAGTCAAATATGGATGTGTAACAGACTTTCTATCGTGGTTTTGGGGTTTTATTCTTCTCAAATTGTGCATGGCACAGTGGGGATTTCTGCAGTCTGAGCCCATGATTAGACCTGAATTGACATACATGCACAGAATCTAATGGGACAAAATGTATTTTTGGAAAACTCCATAACTCAAATTACAATCTCGTTTAAGGCCCTTCAGAGGATCGCACAGAAGAACAATCACAGGGAATTCCCTCCTAAAGAAAACTCCAACAAGACAGAACTCACTCTCTTAATTGTGTACGTTATTTCATGCATACAGGCCGCTCGGAGCTTGTTCAGTCTGAAGTCTATTTAAACAAGGATTTGAATGTGCATAATGGATGATGCACGCAGGGGAGTGCGGCTTTTCTAATGCAAATATAAGACAGAGAGAATATAGAATTGATAATGGAGGAGTTAATCAGCACAGAGGTACAATAAGTCACTTTCATTTGATGGAGTTGCAGTCTTTTTTGCAGTTGGTTTGAAGAACTAAGACCTTCTAAGAACTTAGAAGAGGGTTTGAAGTGCAGAAACATAGACACATCTTTTGGGGTCATTAGGGTCAGACAGCATTACCAGAGTAACAGTGGTATTCGGTTTATAGCATTGACTTCTGTTCAGGGTTGCCAGGTGTATAATATTTATCTTTTTTGCACAATAATTTTGCATCCTGTATGATGTACAATAAATACTGCCAAAAAAGGCATAATGTACGATAATTTGCCCATATTTTGACACAAATGCGCAAGTTTTCTGTGGAGGTGATAGGGGAAGTGACTGGGGAAACGATCATGGGAGATACTTCAGGCTCTCGGGGAAACTAGGATGACTTTGATGATCATTTGTTTAAATATGTGACCTGTGATATTACACATTCACACTTTTGTTTCTTGTGGTTATGACTCATATATGATAATTTTCCCCATAATAAGATAATTTTCAGCCTCTGGCCATCTGGCAAACTGCTTCTCCTCATCACAAATGACCCAAGAAAAAAAGAATGATACCAAATTAAAACACCAGGAATCCTTCAGGGGATTTAAAGCACAGATATTGCCAACCTGTGCTTGAGGTAAACTTACAGGTTCTTTGCATGAAAGAATAGAAGCGAAGACAAGTCATACACGCACTGTGATGACGTTAAAGAGAGCACACTGGGTTTGCTTTAATACCTTTATCCAACACTGGTCCAAAAATGGCCAGATTGTCGTTGACCGTGGTGCAGTTCCAGCGTCTTCCTCTAAACTGGTGCTGGCACTCCTGGATGCCAATCTTCACGCCCTCGGCCACGCTGGGCATGATCTCCACGTAGTTCCGGCAGAAGCGCAGCTGCTTGGGCACCAGACCCGGGATGCTTCCACAGAGGATCGGTTGAGTGCCCAGTGAGGAGTACTGGTGGCCCACTGCTAGCGACCTACAAGGAGAGAGGAAGTCGACATTGTCAGTGCATGCCTGCCTGTGTCTTTATTTACTGATTTAACACCACTCAAGCGGGAGACTAATTTCCCTCTCCAGGTGCCGTGTAATTTTACGTCTGAGTGTGTTTTGATTGTCTGTGTTTATTTGCTGTATCAGATGCTACCATTAGGCATCCATCCTTTATCCCTTCAACTACCCTCTCTGCAGACACCTGGCCTTTGTGTGTATTGAAATTGCAGCCCTGCTGCCACAGAATCAGCCACTGCTTCTGTCTGAGATGAAAGTCCACGATGCATCTCGAGGTCTTCATAGACCTTAAGCTGACAACTTGGAAAACTACACCTTGTTATTAACTGTCCGCACACTTAACAGGCCTTCAGCTTAGGGTAATAAGAGTGCAAACCCGACATTGAAACTTCAGAGAGTGTATTAAGTGTGACACAGAACCCAACCCCCCCTCTTTTCCTTTGAGGAAGGTATTCTGGGATACAACAAGTGCAAACTTGGTTCACTGATTACATCTCTCCGTCTCGCTGCCTTTATTGCTTTCTCTCTGTCTTTCTGTCTTTATTTTCTGTGTCCTCTCAATTAGGACTTTTAGTAACTAGTAATCATAGAAATGGGATATCCTTTGTATCACTGTGTAGCGTGTAATTTAGCCCATTTTGGAAACATTTTGTTTCAATGTACTTGTACATGACCTTTTGTCAGTTTATCTGTAGGTGTTTCCACATCACAGAAAGCCTTATTGGCTAAATATGAAGGTGGATAATGGGTTACATTTGCATGTTAAGCTCTTAATAAAAATGTTGGATGAAAGTTAATATAATTGAGATAAACTAGTACCATTTCTTCTGTAACTGCATGCCCTGCTGACCTGAGTTTTTATTGAAGTGTCACAAAAATCAATATTTTGACTGCTTGATTATTTAATAGCAGAGTTCTTATTATCTTTGGCACATGCTCTGCAGAGTAGCTACAAAGTAGCTTGTTGGCAATCGAGACAAGGCTTCATCTCACATCAACTGTCAATTAGAGACTGAACACTGGCAGCAGTAATCTGCTGATCCTCCCCCGAGTGATATGGGCTCGATAACAGTTACTGTAGCCAGAGCAGGTGTGCAGTCTTCTGCCTTCTTCAGTTAGCTCACTATCCGTTGACCTGTTCACTGTTGTTCAAGGACTAATCGCTGATCACAACAAGATTACCAAGACTCCTGACACTAGCCTCAGGCTGCTTTCTTTAAGAGCTCTCCTCAGCCGGATGACCCCTGGTTGACAACTTCTGACGGCAGCAAGCATGCTGACCTTGATTACCTCAATCACACTATGAAATTTAAGGGCTTTCTCTTTCAGTATTATACTTTAATGTTGTCAGTTAAGGTGTGTCTAAGCCATCAGATGACCTAGTGGTTGAACCACTGCTTTTTTCCCCCAAAGCAAATGTCAGAGTGATGTGTCACCCAGTCTTAAACCGAATTTCTTGCCTACTTTCAACTGACTAGACCGCTCTGGTTAATCATAAATGAGGCATCCAGTAAACGAGCGATGGCAAGTTGAAAATGACTTCAGAGGAAATCATATTTGTCTGCAGTTTGTCTGCAACATCCATCAGTAAACAAGGGCGCTCCTACCACAAGCTGACCTCTCTTTGGCCCTTGTCAGTCCACGTACCCTGAAGCACATCGTTCCCAGCAGAAACCTGAGTCCACATCCCATCCCAAAACTGGTGCAGACTTTTGGTTTGCCTCAAACATGCACAACAAACAGAGTTATGAAAACCATGTACAACAATTCACTGCAGGCCTGCTGAGCCTCCTCTGCTTCCTTTTCCTCTACAGAGGAAGAACGCGGCGTCTCTGAGGTTTCCATGGCGTTTCATCAACTCAATCGTTGACACCGATTTGTGCATTAGTGAATGAGCACCAAATGTGTCTCGACAGCAGGAAACAGTGCATAATACAGCTCGAATGAGCTCTAATCAATGCAGGAATAATGGCTGAAAAACGTTCTCATATATATACAGTAGTTTCCTCTTGGCCAGAGTCTCTAATGAGCTTTCAGGACTACACCAGTGAGGGTATTTTGCATGCATCTCAGCCAGGTCATCCCCTTCAAAAAACCATCATGAGTCAATGTGCTTAGTTTGCTTCAGTCGTGCGCGTCTCTGTGTCTGTCTCAGTGGGGCTGAGTAATCCATGCCACTTCTTCCTGTGTTAGGAAATGGCCCAAGAGAGGAGGCAGGGCATGTTCCACCAGGGATGATTTATGATTTTTTTTAAAGGAGCTATTGTCTAAAGAGGCTCTAACAAATATTTGAAGCATCTGTTTAGTGCTCTTGCCTTCATGTTTTTTTTCTTCTAATTCCCACTTAGAAATCCATTTATCATCCGAGCACCAGCTGCCAAAAGAAACTAATATTCGGTTGAATTGATAAAGAAGCAGATTCACTCTTGCTGTTTAGGTTTATTTGTCAAATGAACACTTTGGTTAGAGCTGTAACAAATAAATACTTAAGCAAAACATATATCACATCCAATTTTTGTCTTAGCACAGACTTTCCCCCTCTCGTCTAAGTGTATCCAGCGCAGGTTTAATGCATATTTCAGCAAGCCCAAGCAGGGTACCTTAGAATTACCACTTTACTCGTGGGCCCTGGGGCCTTGGAGCCGACTTTGACATCAAGAGAATATGTTTGGGAAAAGGAATGTGCGGCAAGCTTTCACCTCCAGGTATTTATCTTCTAAGGTGGGGTGGACTAGGGAAGGGGGTGGCGGGTGCAGCCAGGCTATGTCATGGCAGGTCGAGATAGAAGAGACAGACATGAACCTGTCCTGGTGCATATCCCTATCCTACTACTACAGAGTGTGATGCAGCTCTGACGGCCACTTGAAGCCAAGTTCAGCAGAATCTGTAGGCGAAAGGAAACGATTCAGCTCTCAGATAGCCGACATGCTGCTTGAAAACAGACAGACAATGCAGGCGTATTGAGTGCAATTCAGAGGGAGCCATGTTATTTGACTTGGGATGAGTTGCCATGAAACAAAAATAACATCAGTGGTCTTGCAAAGAAAAGAAACCTCGGCGTCAAGAGTGTGACTTCATGTGCTACTTCTGCAGCCAAAGATTGTTTGTATTGTTCGGGGTGATACAGCAAATCTGCTCCCGTTATGTTTACCTGCCTCTCTTTTAGCTTCTGTAGTGAATGAAAGACCTGACCAACCCTCCAGCATCAAACCATCAACACAGAAGTTAGCTTTTGTTATGACAGAATGGAAAACCTGCTTTCCATTGTGTCATTCATAACCGGCGCCACAAAAAAGCACTGAAAAAAAAAAAAAAGAGAGGGAGCTCTTATTCAATGTGCACGAGTGTGTCAATCAGCAGAGATAAATCATGGCACTGCACACACTGGCATCTAACTGAAAAGGTTCAAAACGTACTCATCAGCTGATAAAACATTCAAAAATGTAGTTAACAGAGTTGGTGAAGCATGCACAAACTTTTAGTCCTCAGATTTGGGTGAGTCTTTTTTTTCCACCTCTGCAGAGGGCCCACTGTTATATCAGGATTTCCTTCCAGCTGTGCGTGTAATTAGTTTCTCATCAGTATTACCACCAGGGGACCCATTAAGGGAAGTAGATTAGGGTACAGCTAATATCTAAGCAACCCCAAATATCGAAGGATTTACGGTAAAAACAGGCATTTTTTTGTTGGTTTTGTGCGAAAAAGACATTGTGACCTGACAAGAGCTTCTCCAGAAGATTAAATGTAAAAAAATATATAATGCTCATAAATGTCAGGCCTCAGTTTCTTAGATATAAGGAATAATCAGGCTGCAGCACCATTCATTTACAGGCATATGAGTGCATGCTCTGCAGTGAGCAAGCGTAAGGAAATGCAAGAAAGGCATCAGATATTGACAGTGTTGAGAATTTCCTCTGTTTCTGATTTTTGTTTACGATGGAAAGTGATAAAATGTAAAAGACATCCGTGTTAATGATATTCATGACAGCAAACAGTGTTATCACACATCAAACTGTGGTGCGTTTGGTTAGTAAGCCTTCAGTAAGAGAAGTGTGGCAAGTTTGTTTATATAAAAATAATAACGATTCCAATTTTAATTGTGTATTATTCTCATTATTCCCACAATTCATATTAAATAAATACATGCATCAATAAATAAATGACATACCAGCTCGTCCAAAGCATTAAAGCTAAATCTTCATACTTGTCCTGTGTCACTTTGACCCCTGATACACACACACATACACACACACACGAGTGGATGAGCGCGCACATACACAAACACACACACACACACACACACACACACATACACACACACACACACACTTGCAGGCACACAAACTTTGCACCTGCTGCACTCTGAATATGAAAAATGCTCTCGATTCAAATGTCGAGGTTCATCACCTAAAAAAATAATAAAATACACAAACAATCCTGATAAAAAAAAAAAAAATGTGTTTCTTCGTTGGCTATTTGTGGTTTCCACCAGTTGGTTCCCTGCTTGAGTTTCGGAAATTACACTCACGTGTTGTTGTTTTTTTTCGCTCCTCTCTTACTGATACTCGACTCGTTATAAAGCCACCTCAGACACCCCAGATATTAAACACTCGCGTCAAAAAAATCTCTAAATCAAGCTGGAACGACTTCACCATCAGTGCGCCTAAAACGTTCCGCTGAAATCGGCACACCAACCTGCTCACCAGACTCCTCAACATGCAACACAAACAAAACATATGTCTGCATCTGTTCTGGATGAAATAGAAAAATAAAACTTACCACCAGATGGGATAACTTGCCATGACATGCGTAAGCCCACAGAGCAGCAGGAAACATCCAAGGTATATCATCCTTAAAGTTTCGCAAAACCTCTCCAGTGGAAAAGCCTACATGCGCGCTCAGACGCGCACTGAGATTTTAACTGAAGAAAGGAGAAAAAAAAAAAGAAAAAAGAAGAGAGAGAATCTGCCTTGATGGATTTTTTATATATATATATATATATATATTTTCGATCCTCCACATAAACTGAGGGAGAATCTATCTGTCGCGACTGCTCGTGGCAGAACTCGGGAGCCAAATATTAAAAGTTAAAAGCTGCTTGCTCCTTTTTTTTTAAGGACCCAATCAGCAGGTATCGCCAAAGGGGGAATTCTGATGATATGTTCCCTCTGTTGCCTAGTCAAGCAGTTTGAACTCAGACAGCCAGAATGAGCTAATTTTAAGATGTGTTTTAGTGCTCATTGAGAATTGGTCGCATTAGCATGCAGTGTGTGTGATATATAATGTTGTTTAAAGGAGAGAGGGAGGGTCTGAGGGGTTTTAAATAGACATCGGAACCCCTGTGGATTGCGTAGCTATAACAACCTGTCCGGATTTCACTCCCTGGCTTGAAGCTTCTAAAATGCAGAAATAAATATGTGTGAATTGCTTGAGACCATTATTAAGGTCCGCGCTCCTTTATTTGTGCCTGTTTGCCATGAATGTAAAATTAGAGGTTGAGACGTTTTTGGTTGGATCCACAACGAACTGAAAAAAAAAGAAAAGAAAACTATTAGATTTGTTCTCCTAATAATCTGACAATATATTACATTTGTTTAATATTTAAATTGTAAAAATAAAAACGTAATTTTTAAGCTTTCCGTCACGAAATTAAAACAGTGGTGTGAATGTTCTTGTCGTCATAAATTAGACGAAAGGAAGGAAGTTTTTTGTTATCTTAGATGCTCTGCCTTCACTGTGTTGTGTTCACGGCCCTGACTCAGACGAAAATATTCGATCAAACTGGCCGCACCACTGACTTTAAACGCTGTTTCCTTCCCTCAATGTCAAGTGGCTGTTGATAGCCGGTCTGTCTCTCCTTTTAAAGGCACTGATGCTTACCTGATGATTAAAAGACAAGTGTTGTGCAACGTCAGTGACTAACAGGGCTGCACACAGAGAACAAGAAGATTATTTCTAAATTTAACACAAGCAGTCAAATCAGTTTTCACCATGTTTTTAAGACATGTTTTGTAGTCTAGGCTGTGGAATAATAATAAAATGACCCTGGTGATTATTTGATCATATTTAAAAAATATCAAACTAATCTTTCAGGCAGCTGTAGTGTACTTTTGTGGCTTGAGGGGACTGAAAAATAAAACATGCTGCAAAGAGGGGAGGGTGGTGGTAGGGGACATTTCACCAATAGCAGCAAAAACATGTCTGAGAATCTAAAATGTGCATATAAATGACTTTCCTCATATTTCTGTTAATGAGCGGTTTAATAACAGGCAGCTCTCACCATTTCAATCGACTTTTGTGTTTTTTTGTCAATTATCTGCAGCTAAAATAAGAACAGAAACGAATTAGACGCCAACTTTCAATTGGATTATTTTATTTTTAGCTGGATTTCAAGTTTTCTGAGTTTTTGAGCTACAAACTAATCTTCTCATTGGAGGCTAACTGAATACACATATAGCCTGTTTCTTACATCTGTTATAACACCTATCTTAGAGAGATTAATCATCTCTGTGGGATTTGACGTGCAGCAACAGAATCATTCCTGATTCTTTCCTGTGACTCGTTGTTCAGTCAGACGAAATTTATTGCGCCATTGTTCTTTTATTTCCATAAAGTGATCATACAGCTTACCAAAGTTTAATGACTCTCCTGGAGGAGGCAACGCAGGACACATACGTCCTGAAGCCTCTGAAGGCAGCAGGAAGACTAGATGTTAGCGCCATCTAGTGGAGACTTCTCTGTACTGCAGCGCTGACAAATACTTTCAATTACAACACCTCGTATTATGACTCAGACTGAAGCACGACACCTACAGTCTGCACTGCTTTTCACATCCACTGAGGAATCTGCTCAAGTACTTTACTGTTGTGCATTTTGAGCTAATTGGACTTTGATGTATTACTTTATTTTCTGCTACTCTTTAGCCTCACTTCATTTTATAGGGAAATATTTCCTCATTGCAACACTTTATGTTTTGAAGATTTATTGAAACAAGTTCCTTGACAACAAGTCTCACATGGCTTTACATATATGAACAATACTGATTTAGAAAAACAAGTGGAATTGAATGTTTACAGTGTATTCACTTTGTCAGGTATAACAGAAGACAATCTTTCTGAGTAAATGGCCCTCTAGAGTTGTAATATTGTCGTCATGCTTTCCATACAGTTCACTAAAGTATCTGGGTCCATTGGTCCTCGGTATGTGGTTGAGGTTTAAACCAGTTAATTATGCTAATTTTATGAGCAATTAACACAAGAACTTTTTGTTTTTCACCAACCTCCTTAGTGATATATTGGAATCGGCTGGTGTGGTTAAAGAGATGTGCCTATAATCAGAATTTCTCATAATTCCTTTCTAATCTCTGCCAATAAATTTCTAATTTAGGACAGACCCAAAATTTGTGGGGAAGATCTCATATTAAGCCACATGCTCTCCAACAGAAAGGCTTAGATTTAAAATCAAAATATGAACTTATTATAGGTATTCTTGAAAAAAATCTTGTTCTTAACTTCCAGCCAAATCTTTTCTAGGCTGGACTCCAATATTTAATAAGACTCACATCAGCCTCCAATTCCCATTTACTTTTTAAATCTAACATATTATCTCTTGAGTCCATTCGAATCCTTCTGTTCAAACAAGATATTTTACTATTAGATCTATTTGACACTTATAGTTACTAGTTGCAGTTTCAGATTTTACATAAAAACCGTATGATATGTTGCATTGCTGCAGACTGAACTGCCAAACATTATATAAAGTAGTTAAAATGAGGCCGTCCAGCTCAGCTACAACATTAAAATGCTTCTTCCAGGTTCAGGCATCAATACTGATAATCCAGATTGAGTTAAGATTTAACAATAAAACTACGATTGGGGCATTTTTTGCTGCATTTTTGCTGTGTGTTCTTTTACATTAGTGAACCTTTTACTTGTAATGGAGAACATGATTACATTACGTAATGCTTGTTGAATGGCTTTTGATTAATATTACACTATGAGGATTATTTTTTTCTACCAAGAGAGAGATTTTATTATGACGATGTTACTAGTAGTGGCAGGAATAAATGCAATCATAACAAATTTAAATTAGACAATTCTTATTTCTACACTGATAATAGTTTCAATACAAGTATTAATTATAATCATAACCTCCACACACAGTAAATGACTGGACAGATACACAGAGGAGGTGGAGGGTTTGGGCAGCTGCAGAGGGGGAAATCTGGGAGTTGCAGCAGCTCTGAACTGGGACTTTTTCTCTCCACAGTAGCTGTCAGCACTGGCACGGAGGCCAAGTCAGCGAGGGTGTTAAATGCATGAGAAAAATGTGATGCCTGTTCGGCTTAGGGCAACTGAACATAGATCACATAGTTCACTAAGTGCTAAAATGTGTGTAAAATGTGTGTAACTTCTGCGTGCAATAAAAATCAATCAAGGTGTTTTATATAAAGTGGCCACACAGTAAATAAACCTTTATAACGTAATCAACACCAACTCTGTCTCCATCCATTCTGGTTTTCCCCCGGGCAAACAGAAGGAGATCATGGCACCTCCACATGCCCATGGTGACCTCACTGCGATGATGATGTCATTTCGCAAAGTGTCCGACAAGTGAGTCTTGTCATAGCTCTGCATCATGGGCCTCAGTCAGACTCCCTCTGTTTGACATAACGCAGCTACACTAACATCATGCAATACAAAAATATTGAACTAATCACACTTTCATTACTTCACTGAGTTTTCCATGAATACTCTCATGATGTGCCACGAAGCTGTTAATGTTCATTTGTGCCTTCAAGTGTCTAATAAGATGTAACATACAAATCAAATCAAATCAAGCCCGGCTTCTGTACACGTAATGATTTTTGTTGTGCACAAATGTGACAGCACCACTAGATGTCAGCATTGTAATGGGATTACAATATCTATTGTCACTGCTGAAATTTAAATTGGAAGCGCATGAGGTCCCTACATTTTATGTGTACTGTATGTTTATAGCTTTATGGAAAAACACTTATATTTGTATAGCACCTTTCAAACACAGAGGTAATTCAAATTACCCCCATAAAGTGATGCATCGGAGCAACATTTAAAAACAATAAAAATGAAAATAAATAAACATACAGTATATAAGATATGTAGATTTTAACAATAAAATAAAAAACACTGTAAATACACATACTACAGTCCAATTCAATTTATTTTCCTATTTATTCCTTTGGAAATGTGCTTATATTATTTTTATATTTAGGAGGTTATGTAGATCTCAAGAAGTCAGACTTTTTCTGCGGTGGATTATCTAGAAAAGGACCTGGTGAATGAAATGTTAAGCTCTGATCTGTTTTTGATGCAGTTAAGTTCAAGCACACACACAAAAAGAAAACTAATAAAAACAGAGATTTGTAACAAACCCACCATCATTAAAAAAACATCACATGTTCAGTATAAGAAACAGAGAGAAGGTGACTAAAAGCAGACCAAGACTCTTCCTCCTGGGTTACAACCCTTCCAAGGGAAAGGGAGGAGAGTTCTGACACACCCCACGAGCTCACACCTGGAAATAAGTCATCACTTTCCCTTGTTCGTCCCCCGTTGGTCTCCAGACATGGGAACCAAAGCAAAGGGTCTGCCTCTGTTTTGACTTTATCTTCAGGATGGGCATTACCACAGGCGTTGACGTCCCTTTCTTGCCTGCTCGCCTCTTGGCAATACAGGGTGTAAAAAGGATTCTGATAAGGGAACTCATGGGAGACAACTTCCAAATCTTAATGTAAACTGTCTTTGTAGTCTCTGAGGTCAGATTTGTTGCTTCTGAGCTCAGAACACACCTACACACGTCATTTATTGTACTCGATGTTAGCAGAGCATGAGGGTTGAAATTCGGTTCAGCTACAGCTGCTCAGCCGCTCTTTCTCACCACCATAAAAACATATATTGTACTGATGGAGATCGAGAGATCAATGCTAAAGAAAGTGAGACAGAATTCCTGGATCCTTCCCTTTAGTTTTGATTGGCACCAAATGTTAATGGGGTCTATTCTGGGATGCAACCAATCCTCCATACAAGTTTCACGGAAATCCGTTAAATAGTTTTTGTGTAATCCTGCTGACAAACCAACCAACCAACAAACCATAAACAAAAATAACCTCTTTGCTGATAAAAACAACTGAATTTTAAAAATTCAGGAAACAATATTTGACAACAAACTTATATGATACTCAAAATGAATCCTGTTGTCAGATGTGAGTCTGAGATTTTGGCAATGAGGCTTAATGTTTAAAGACAAGAACCATAAATTTGAGGATCTTTAAGTCTGAACATTCATCAGAGTTGTACTGAAAGAAGTTATGAGATAATTCAAATCCAAAAAGAAATTGATCTGATAAATATCTGCATCAAAAATGGATATGATTACCATGTAGATGGAGAAGAGTAAAGGACCGACTACTGATCCCTGCGGTACTCATGACTAATGTCCTTTCAGAGAGATAGAGATAAAACACATCTTAATTGGTATACAATATACCTACTCAGTACTTAAAACAGTTAAAATCATGTAGTCAACTGTATCAAAAACAGCAGAAGGATTCAAAAACAGCAAAACAGATGTCTGGTTTTGTTTTAATCCTTTAATTTAGAGGAGTGATGAAAAACAAATGAATGTTCCTGAATGCCTAAAGTCATTCTGTCTGTCTTAAACAGTCTGTGGTGGGAACCTTTGGTCAAAATATTTTTCCTCAGAGGAACTCAGATAGTTTTGTTAGCGCTGAGGTCACACATTAAGCCAGCGGGATGAAGCTCCGGAGGCCAGAAAACAAGAAGAGACAACGCAGCTTTAATTACAGGAACAGCCCTGCATGTCATATCAGGGTGCAGTGTTTTCTATCAACCACCGAGAGAGACAGACAGAGAGAGAGAGACAGAGAGAGAGAAAGAGAGAGAGAGAGTGAAGCCACGTCTTCTTCTTCTCTGGTCCTTTCCACACAATGACACTTTCCTCTGGGTCATCCCAGGTCACAATCAGCTGAGAGGGAGGCTGCACCGACTGCAGCTGCTCAGCTGGACTCTGTCTTGTTTCATTAACGCTAAGTAAAGCAGATCATACCATTCCATCAACACCACCTGCTGGTCAAGAGCACGACCCATTCACTATACTACATCTACCATGTCGTCTGTCTTCTCACAGCAACCTGTACTTTCCTGGCTCCAAGTCTTCACATGAGACTACTTTTACTGTTGAGACTGCGTTGTGTCATTGTAGATGCTTTCTCCAGTGAGACGAAGTACACCTGGATGAATGGCTGTGTGTGTTCAAGGGCAAATAGAAAAATTGCGATTCTGTAAACACCATTCGAGCAGGGTGTTTCACAGGTTGCTCAGAAACCAAAGAGTGGGTTGTATCAGGCGGCTTTGGCAATAAAAAACCCCAGTAGACTTTGGTTTGATATTCATTTCATTGTTTGCAAGATAGATAATGTCTTGAACGCTTCATTTAGCAAAGCTGTCAGCCTCCAGTGGAGTGACAAATAAACATAAAGATGGTATCGTTGGTGTCACACCAAACTTCACTTCTGGAAGATCATGTTTACTACAACCATTTCACCTTGCATTAAAGGTATTCCTCCCACAGTTACACAGCAGCCGCAGCAGCTTACATGAGCCTACTTTAACACTTTCAAGAATGGACAAGCCGCCACATGCTCACATACAATTTGGCTCAAGTGTGTCATAACACTTCACTAGAAAATGCGCATGGACCATAGGTTACATGCCACAAATGAAGCACCAGGATTAAGTTCCACTACGATGTTTTCTGATAGTAAGCTGCTCTTTCTTTAAACTGTAGCTACTGTTTTGATTCCTGAACATGAAGTAAATCCAGGAGACAGTATTAAGCAAGAACTTTGTAACTTTCTAAGCTCGTGATGACACCTTTTAGTGTTATCTTTTCTTAAAATTTTAAACTTTTTTTTGCTCCTTGTTACATTTAATCACATTATCTGACTTGTTACTCTCTGTGATGCAATCGAACCAACACAAAGGGCTAAAAGTGCTTTGACTTGAGGTTTCAGAAACAACAGCTACCTCTCCACTCCAGCCCCTGAGAATGGGCTTTTAATGAATCCTGAGAACTGCTGCACACGGTGCACCCGACGCCTGAAACAGCAGAGTGGCGCAGACGCACCGTCAGCCTCCAAACCTAAGCCACAAATTATGTCTGGTACATGGAAAAGATCATGTGGCCCTGCAGCGGAGTAGGGGTGGTGAGAACGAGGAGTTTGGTGGTAACTGGGTTGGGATTGGACGGATACGATTTACATTCCTCTCCTGGGATGTGATATCAAGACAAGGTCAGACCAAGGCTAATACATAAGACTCTGAGGAGAGGGAGGAGGAATCTAATCTTTGCTCTTTACTCAAAATGACTTTTTTATGTAGAATACAATACCATATTTTATGTTAACTTTCGACACGATACAGTCTTTCTTGTGTTATATCAATCACCTACATATTTCTAGATCTGTTTATTTGTCCAATTTACATATATGGTCATGCAACAGAGGCCTTGCATGCTGTTTATCAAAAATCTATACTGCACTTGTCTATACTGCACATTGAAATGTTTTCAATGCATTTTTGGAGATTATGCCTTTCAAGGAAATACCTCAAACTCCATCATCCCATAGCACATTCCATCTCATTTGAATAGCCGGTGCACGAACTAACCTCAGTGCCCAGAGGAACCTCATTGTAATTGCAAAGAAATGTAACACTCTAATCTGAACTGAGTATTCTAGTCACACTTGGAGCTGAAACAAAGCTGACTTTTCTACACTGTTACTTAAGGGCAACTCTCCCATGGATATCGGATACAAAGGATCTATAATATTCACATCTATAATGCTTTTTGTTCATTTATATATGCATGTTGGCTTCTGAGACAGAGGAGGGTTTCTCCAACAGCAGGGAGGGAAAAATGTCCTGACAGCCTAAAGAGATTAGTGTCCATTACCAAACAAATTTCTGCTACCACCTACAACACTTATGACAGCCTTCACTTCAACCCTCATAGGAGCCCTGCAAAAAAACCCAACACGCTTTTGTCCCCATGGTCATGTTCCCTCGACACCAGAATGAAACAAGCTCTGTTTTCTTGGTAGCTGGGCCCGAGGAGAGGGGGCGAGTGTGTTTTAAGAAGGGTGTGGGAATCAATTATCCCACTCAAGAGACATGCAGGACCAGTGGGTATTGCTTGGGATTAGTGTCCATTCTTGTCATGTACTGACAAACCCTCCGGCTGATCTTCTTAAAACCAGGTGTTATCAAGAAGCAGGGCCCTTACTGGGGGCCTATTTTGAAAAACTGCCCTTTAGGAATGACTGACAAGCTGATAATGCTGAGGTGCATTCCTGTGCTTTCTCCTTCACCTGTGTGAATTCTCAAATGATATTGAGCACGAACTTAAATCATGCGCACACAAATTCATAAGACTTACAACCTTGGCTCTGACTGCCTTGACTAATACTGTTATACAAGTATGTACTGTATCTCTTATCTTGCGTGAAAACAGCAAAGCAGTATTTGGTTTGATTTTTTTCTTTTTTTTTTTAAGGAATGCTTCAACATTTAGGAAAATGCACTGATTTGCTTTCTGCTGGAAAGATAGATGAGAAGATAGATTCCACTCTAACATCTGTCTCTCCGTTTAAATGTAACACAATCTGCCTACCCCCATTTCTAAAGCTAAACGTAACATAACATAACATAACATAACATAACATAACATAACATAACATATCATAACATAACATAACATAACATAACATAACATAACATAACACAACATAACATAACATAACATAACACATGACACAAGATAACAATAACACAATATGAGGCAATATAACATAACATAAAACACAACATCACACAATATGACACAACACAACACAATACAATACAACATAACATAACATAACATTACGTAACATAACAACATAATATGACATAATATGACATAACATAACATAACATAACATAACTGAACCACTTCTAAAGCTCACTAATTAACATGTTATATCTCAATTGTTTAATCTGTAAAACAATCTTAATGTGATACTTAAGGACGTCACTACCTCTGTCTAAGAAATAGTCCCACCCATAAATTTGCATCATGCAACTCGGAATTGAAGTTGTTGCACTTTAGTTTTTGTATGGACCAAACAAATGAGATTTAATGTGTTAAATTAGTGAAACTTTAAGGTGCTGGTAATTTGACAGTCAGGCTAGCTGTTTCCAGTATTTATGCTAAGCTAAGCTAACTGGTTGTAGCCTTAGATTCAACAGACAGATACGGCAGTGGTGTCAGTCTTCTTATCTTACTGTCTGCCAGAGAGAGAATAAACATGTTTTCCAAAATGTCAAAACAGCCTTTCACAGTGCAGCAAATCAACCTGTCATATACTCTCCGACTCAAATAACACACAATGCAAAAGCTGAATAACTGGTGATCAGTTTACAGGAGGGATCACAAGAGATCTAGTATCATATGAAACACACAACCAAATTATCAAATTTACACACTTTTAATCTCTAATTTCAGGCTCTATTTTGTTTACACACAGTAAGTAGAAACTTGGCTCAGTGAAGCCAACTTGGCCCATCTGTGGCTGTTTGTCATCTGCGGTGAACGGGTTGGATATTGTTTGAGATTGGAAATGAATAGACTTCATCCCAAATCCTGGCAGAGGCGCTCCCCAGGTGTAGCTGAGAAAACCTGGACTCTTCCCAAGCTCAGATACCTCTCTCTCTTGACATGCCAGATATCAAGGTGTGTGAGGACACAAAAGATGTCAGGTGGTAACTGAGCCATTGAAAGGTGTTTACACAGGAGTTAAGTAGGGTTGTTTCTGACTAAAGACATTCTCCGCTGGCAAACAGTCTGTGGGTATTATTTGCAAATCAAGAGGTCAACTTAGTCAACAAATCTGTAATACTGCTTCTGACTCATTATTGCTGTCATGCTTGAGAATAAGCCTGTAAATATTGCTGTCATGCTACTGAAATGTTGGGAGTCATTGTCATTTCACCATCTTTTAAATTTTGAAATAATACATTAAAATAGATAAACAAATCATATTATGTGCATTTATGTGCTTTACAAACGCATAACTTTCTAACACAAGTGTGTCAATAGTGTTCGCATGTTAGAGAAGGCTTTCTGTAACAATAACTAAACGTTTTGGTAATCTCCAAATCTTATGCAATCAAATGCGTAGGAAGAGTAAATATTTTTCAAGAGCAGGCGTGCCAAAGGGTTCAGATTACTTGCCAAAATGATTGATAGTTTGCCAATTGATTTACCGTACTCAATATGATATTTTGCGAAGTGATTAAAGGTTTCGTCTTCAGCTCTTGTGAAATCGCCTACGGTCATTCTTGCGGACAAATTTGCTTTTCTCATTGTGAACTGCCGATGAACTCACCTCAGCGCATGTGCATGGTTGAGGAAAACTGATGGCTGTGTCTCGCAAGAGGCAAGACCAGACTGATATTTAACTTCAACAGACAATCTTTAACCAAAAACCCTCTACACGGGAAGCCTTTTTCTGCTGTATATGATGTCTCTTTGACTGATAAAATCGACACAGATATGATGATATGTGAGGCATATGAGTGAACTAGTCTAGAACAACATTGTGAGACACTGAGTAAGGCTTTAAGAGCAGCTACTTGAGAAAACAATGTTAACTTAAGATACACATCTGTCACTCTAGACCACAGCACAAAAATGAACCGTTTTGACGTCTATTTTAGCCAATATGGACATCTAAACTGTCAGCAATTTGTTAATTGTTAACAGAGGGGATGGACACGGTTCACTTCATTTACGTGTGACGAACTGACTCTTTTGAGTCTGATTCAGTTTCTGCTGTCAGAGCCTTGGTTGGGGCTGTATATTCTACCTTGTACAAACCACAATCAGATAAAGGACCAATGAGTCAGGCAGACTAGACTACTATATATATATATCATGCTCTTTCTGTGTGTTCACGAGCAGATGGGACCGCCTCTTTCTGGAGTTCTCTTTCCTGATTGGATAAAGTGGGCAGGGATACCACAGAATTTAATTTCTCTTTTACTGCATGAGCAGGAAGAGGAGAGACATGGGTTACTTACTGACCAAACACTCTATAACATTGATTAGTGTTGAAAATTGTTTGCTGTTTAAAGGTGCAATATGTAAGAATTTGCCACCTGTCTATTTACACTCAAAACAGTAATCGTTTATTTGTTGCTAATTGTAGCTGCCGTAAGCTAGTTAGCTCAGTTAGCTATGCAGCTAGTAGTCCAGACGGAGAGCTCGGAGAACCTGGGGAGTGTTGGTGCTTACACTGCTAGCATTGGAGCTTTGAACTGGGATGGGCCAGAGCTAGCTGGTTAGCATGCTAACTTCAGTAGATATCTCTTTAACATAATAGATAGACCACATAAAGCAAAAACTGTTATTTCTTCACATTTTGTTGTTCGTTTAGGTCGTTTTTGAATGTTTTCAACTAAAAGTCATATATTGCATCTTAAACACTTATTTTAATAAAAGAAAATATCACTCACAGCAGCTTTAAAGTGCACTATGTAGTTTTGGGGAAGACATTTTAAACAAACTGACCTTAAAGGACAACACAATCTCATACTGTTTTACTTTGTTTACATTTGGCGGACCCTGCCACCTTTCTAGCTTCAAACAGTGTTTTATGAGGACCTTATTTTCCTCTGAGAACAGCTTGTTTATTCAGTTATGGAAAAAATAAATGTTTGTGTTTTTGTATTATTACCTCATTAATATTGTAAATATCAAAATCCAATTCTTCTCCAAAACTACATAGTATCCCTTTAATAAAACTTCCATGAGTAATATAGCTGTTCTTCAAATTTAATTTGGCATTAGTAGATAAATAAACACATTCAGAGTGATGAGATGACGTGTTATTGAGGCTATTTTGCACGGATATGAGTGAAAACAGGTGAGCCTTGAGATTTTGGCTTGCCTTTGCTGTCCCTTGGGCACAAAAAGTTTGAAAACCACTGCTGGAGGGGACAGAGCGGCTGGTATGGCACCTCCACACCTCAGTACAAGGACTAGTGTGACTCTATTATCCTTCCTTTCGTGTTAGACAAATTCAGGCTTTGCCATCCTGGAAATAAACTCACTGACTGGAGGTAAACAAGTACTTTATCAGATGCAGGCCAGCTCAGACTGACTTCAGCCTGCACACAACACCCACAGAGGAGAAACTCTCATGCCAATCATAAACGAAGACAACTGAGAAGATTTCCCTCTGAGTGGACTGAGAATCAGCTCTCTCTCTCTCTCTCTCTCTCTCTGTGTGTCTGTGTGTGTGTGAGTGTGTGCATATATTGCCATATTACTCTCTCTCCTCCCCCCCCTCTCTCTTTCTCTCTCTCTGCTGATGGGAGGAGCGCAGCGCAGCTCCTCTCTGTATAAGAAGTGTTGAACGTTCAACAAGGGATTTTACACAGCTACTCAGGAGAAACGAAATGATCTGCCCTGGAGCCGCAGCAAAATGCTGGATGGACACCTACTCCTGGGATGGTTATCGTTCACAGTTATAGTGTATCTTCTCAACTTGCCTGGACCGACCGCAGCGTATTTCGGGTAAGGCACTGACAGACTTACAGCACTGTGTCCATGATGCAGCTTTCATTGATTTGATTGGTTCCTGAATTACAAAGCAGGTAACAACTTTTTTGTTGTTGTTTTGTTCCTTCTGTTGATTTCTCTTCTACAGACGCGTATCGGGAAAAAAAAAAGAAAAAAAGAAAAAGAAAATCAGATGAATTCTGTTTTGAGTTGTTTTGATTGCGTTAATGTGTGCGGGTCAGTGAGGTGTCATTTGGCGGCGGTTGCGCAGCGCAGCGCAGCGCCGCCTCACAGCTGGTGGCTGCAGCAGGTTGCCCGGCCTCACTGGAGCTGCTGACAATTACGCATGTTTGTAACAAGCAGCATCTTACACATAGGAGCTTATAGGAGTATTGTTTGCCTAGGAGAGCTCACCCCCCTCCTCCATTCTCACCCTGACAATCGAGCCAGCGCCCACTGTAAAGTAACCACCCCCCCACTCCCCCCCCGGCACGTTTGAATGGCAGGTAGCGGTCGGCTGATTATTTTGCTGAAACACTTGTAAAATCATATCCTCACTCGACTCTGAAAACAGCCGCGGAGCGAAAGGTGAGTGCATGTGCCTCAGACTCAACAGCTGGTAACAATAAAGCAATCTGACTGACTGAACTGGTGGCCGAAACGTCTGCTCAGCTTGCACAGAAAAATTCCCCCATCCAGCATAAACATCACACAACTCTGCTGGCAGCGTTTTCTCTCTCTCTCTCTCTCTCTCTCTCTCTCTCTCCCTGCTGCCTCCATCAACTTTAAATAACACTTGGAACACGTGTGAGGAAATCAATCTGAAAAATTAAGCGTTTCATGAATCACGTCATGTACACAATAATGTTTAATTTAGAAAGAGTGCAAGGGTGTATATTTCAAAGTCAGTTATTTCCCAGGGAACGCCTTGGATTTTAGGTGTAGCCCACTATGACCTCCACTTTCAGAACTCTTAGTTTCCCTCTCTGTCTTGGTTACACGGGAACATTTAACCCTGCAAGGTCATTTAAATGAGGTCAGCATGTCAGGTGAGAGAGCGGCCGTGTTTCTACCTGAAAACGAGGGGGATAAACTCCCCCAAAAAGTGGCGCCCAATCTTCGGAAACCGACAGAGGGAAATGTAGCCTTTAAAGCTGAAACGAGATCTCGGTGCTTTTCCGTGTAGTATCCACAAATATCTGCGTTGATGGGTGTCGTTAGTGCTCTCCTTTGCTTGGCTGCAAACGCAGAGACAAATGGCTGTGTAGACTGTGGAGTGATGACACTTGAAGCCTTTCCAGCAGAGTCAAATTTATGGTAGGTATGGGTGTTGTGCACGGTCCAGGAGTGTTAGGTGATCTGGGAACTGTTGTGGGTCTGCAAGAGAGCACAGGAAGTGTCCCCTCAGGGCCCCGTTAGGCTGGTGTTGAAGCGGGTTTCACCTTTTTCCCTGAAAATAGGAGCCAGTATCTATGAAAATCTTACGAGACTACAAAAAGCGACAGCAAATGTGGGAGAAGTGAATCATTTTCTAGTTGATTGTTGTATTTGACTCACACTTTTTCATGTCTCTGGGTAAATGTTGTTCCTTTCACTCATCTGAATGATGCAAGCCTGCTCCTGTAATAGCTCCGTATGATGGAAATATCTCAGCCCTTCTCAGTGGAACGTCATCGTGTGTAATGCTCATGCACGTATCGAGCACTTTCTCCGTCTCTGTCTTCGGTTTCAGCTCTAAAGTTGCATTAGAAGGGACAAATGTAACCCCCGGCTCTCTGTTTCTGCCTCCCTCCCTGTCGCAGTGTCGCCCTTGGCAGGCGGCGTGTATCGAGGCCGACGTGCCAAACTGGCACTCGCATCAGCCTTAATGGTCCTAATGGTAATGCATATTTACTTATTCAGTTAGCACTTGTTTTCAATTCCCTCCGTCAGTCTGTTCTCTATCTGTGGGCCTTAGCAGCGCGGAGAGACATGTGGTATTACGATACTCCAGATTTATTATTCCGTGGCCCATGGTGAGGTGGGAATATGAATGAGTGTCAGTGAATGATTTAGCCCTGCAGCTGAGGAACATGAAGCATGACTGAAAGAGCCTGCGCAGGTGACACAGATACAAAATGTGAACTTCCCAGAAACTCGACACCGGTGACACTCCGACACAGAGTCCTGCTCGGCTTCGACCGTGCCGTGTGGGACATGCTCACACAAACCTGTTCAAATAAATATTCCATGAGCACGAGGCATCCTAGGGCCTCTTGAGTACTGATTTACTCAAAATAGAGGGTCAATGTTGCATACCCAATTTCCAGAGTGCGGTGGAGCGTAAGTGTAACATAAACACAATCTCTCCTGCCCATAGTCTGCGCAGCCGAGGGTGGGGTGGGATTCCTGGCGTAGTCAGGCACCCGCTTAAATTGTCATCCTTTGCCACAAGAATGTGAACACTCATTTTCTCTCCCTCGGCCTGTTGTGGCAGGTGCTGGTTCTGCTAAATCCCTTATCATTAGAGCTCGCATCGAGAGACGTTCGCTCAGCTCACCTGACTTAATAGGTTACAGCACCTTGATGAGATGTTGCGTAAACCGTCGCAGAATGAAGGTATGTGTCCGCCCAGTTGACCCCGTCAGGGCTCGGAGCGCTCTCCGAGACGACTCTGTTGGTTTAAATTTGAGTTTTGGTAAAAGGCATGTCATTCTGTGGTCTTGTAAACTGCGCTGAATGCGAGTCCTAACACTGAGTCAAGAGTTTGTTTTTATTTAGTTCATGTGCGACATATACAGGAAGGCTGCCCACAGTCATGCGAGCGGGATTTACCAATCACAGAGGCACCGCAGCATCCGGAAGAAGCGAATATAGTGGTTGCTGTTTAATCACTTCAATATCTTCAAACACTCCATCATCAGTTTGTTCCTGAAGCAGAGTTGATGCCTTTTCAGATGGTATCATTGTTTTCAGCGCTCCATTAAGTGAGGCAGCGCGCCAAAAACAACAGGATAACAAATGGGATGTGTGTAAATTTACTGAGGAGGAGTGATTTTTCAGTTTGCAGCTGTAAAAGCTTTTTTATCACTCTGCTGAATTAGTTCCTGGTGCGTATCAAACATCAGCGTGTTTCAAAGCTTTAAAGGAGCCTCATTTCTCCAGCAGAGCACAGAAATGTCACAAGTTGTTTTTTAAGCTGCTCCGTGTAAACATTTCCCTCCTCTTTCTCCCCTCCCGTCTGCTGGTTTTTGCCTGCCTCATGTGCGTGCCGGCATCCCTGCAGTGGTTTGTGGGGAGCTGCTGGGTGATTACCACTCATTAGGAGCAGCAGAGTTTAGTGTGGGCTCAGGCTGGCGTTGCCTGGCAGACAGTGGTGGCGGGCGTCTCATTACCAGGCCTTAAGGACTGATTAGCCCTGACGTGAAGCAGGGCGGGGAGCACCGTTGATAGAGGGATTTCCCAACTTCATAGGATATCCTGTGGCTATAGCCACACCTCAAAGGGTATCACTTTACTGTGAGCCAAGAAGATAGGATTCTCTCAGCAGCCGCGCTGTGACCGTGTAGCTTGGTGAGATCACGCAAACCTGGAGGCTTAGATAACAGACCGCACGGCCTCTGAAGAGAGAGAGCTTTGTTTTCTTTATATTTCTGTTTGATACATCCGGATTTGAGCTAAGCCGTGCGTTGCTTTGTGTGCTCTGCTGTAGAACATCCCTGTGTGAGGGCCCGCTATGGCCCATGGATGCCACAGGGTGGTGCAGCGCCTTCTGAGAGTGCAGGACGGTCCTCAATCAGCACTTTGTAACCTTTTTGTGTAACAGAAGGAGAGTGGGAAATGAAATGTGAAAACATCAAATGCGAAGGCGGCCAAGTCTGTGTAAAAATAATTTGGGCAAGGAAAATAGCTCTACATATGCACAGCTGTGGTCAACCTGCATGACATGTACGAAGTGTCTCTCAGCTTCAGCTTACAGAGCAAAAACTCACCTCTCTGCACAGAATATCTTCTCTAAGTCATGCACAGTTTTGCTGTTTATTTTACAGGTTGACTCATCAGAAATTGCAAAGTGGTACACACCTTTGTTATGAAGGTTTCAGCGGTGTCTGTAGTGGGTTGTTATGGGGCTCCTGCTGTATAATAACATGGTTTTTCTGAATATTTTCGAAGATTACATGGTTTGGTAAGGCTTTTAAAATGTGTTTGGCCTGCTCACATCCTCAGGACTTACAGTTATGGTGTCATCAGCGTGCCGACGAGACCGCAGCAAAGACATATTTGATTTTAAGTGGACTGTCCCAGCAGTGGTCCTCGCACGTCATTGGTGGATAGTCCGAAGATATTGGGAAGGAAACTCCCTTTGAAGGGAAACTCTTGTGTTGTTGGTAAAACTGTACACACATGATGATCTTTGCAGATGGAGCTGGAGACATGGGCAATTTGCAAAACAGGAAAACTAATATAGACTTGAGATACTTTTAGTGGTCAGGCATTGATGAGATGATGCTTGTTAGTGCGACCACTATGTCCTGTGTTTTCCATCCTTGACCACAGGCGTTTTTCTCTGCCTGGTTTGCGGGGATAGAAGAGACATGGCACTTCACATGCGCCAAGATTAGCAGATCGACAAACCCTCACTTAAGGCTTTGGTATTCAAGAGAACATCAGTGAATTTCTCATGAATGACTTTTTTTGGGGTCTATTTTCGAAACTTAAAACTTGTTTTTTCTGCAGCTGCCGACATTAAATCTTGGTTTTTAATCTCATGCACCTGTTTGCAAAGACTTCAAATGAAAGGATGAAAAGAAAGTCGACCATACCTTTTCAAAACTGCAGGGTTTGACTTTTATTGCACTTTATCAAGACGATCATCTTGCATAAACACAAGCCTATAGAAGCCTGACCTGACATGCACTCCGATTCTCCACTCAAAATATGTCTGTTTGCCAAATGGGTGTTATTACATAGACTAAGGTTTGCCTCAAAAGGCATATTTATCCATAAAGCCTGAGCATTAGTTCGAGTGTGGACACAGTCAGACGTACACCGACATGAATGGTCCCTAGGCACGGCAGACCTTCCTCGTTCTGATTAACCCTGCAGGAGTTTTTGTTTCACGTTGAAAATGGCTCATTTGCATGACTTTAATCAGCAGTCAGTTGTCAAGAGCTGAACATTCTCACCCTAGGCGAGTTAAGCTGCACAGAAACTCATGCTACTGAGAAATATTTGTCAGGCGAGGCCAAGAAGCAACGTCTTTAACTTGGAAATTACTGTCATGACAAGTGTTTGTGCTTTGATATTTCAAAGGAGATTAAAACATGTTTGTTGGCAAAAGTGCACACATTCCTCTTCAAGCAGATGTACAGATACTTGTGTAAAAAAAAAAAAAAGTAGAAGTACTGATCCAACTTCTTTACTCAAGTAAAAGTAATAAAGTACAGGCTCTGAAATGTACTCAAAGTATAAGAGTTAAAAGTATCCCTCTGCAGGACATTTCTACAGGCCGTTCCTGTGCAAAGCTCACTGAACCTAACGTCATATCAATACAATTAAAAGTCTATTAAACTTAATGGTGGAATCAGTTGTATTTCAGAAACATCGTCCGAAAGGTAGTTGATTGTTGAGTCTAATGGACTCCCAGGATGTCAAATACCAATATCATGGGTTGGTAAAGTGTCTCGAGCAGCAACAAACTGAGAAAATGAGAAAATTCAGGTCTCTTCTCCCCATTAGAGTCTTCCTCTCTGTCTGTTTCTGTGAAATCAGTCTATAATTCCCCTCAAATGCGTTAAAAACTAAAGTAACGAGCCTGTTTTGAAAACACAAGGAGTAGAAAGTACAGATATTTGTGTTCAAATGTAGACAGTATAAGTAAAAAGTTGTCAGAAAAATAAGTAATCAAGTACAGATACCTGAAAAATCTACTTAAGTACAGTACAGTAACGGAGTATCTGTGCTTCGTTTTCTCCCCACCTCTTATGCATTCCAGGAAAATACTAATATTTCAGGAGTAAGAGCCAATAATCGCTAATGAACTCTGCACTTGTAGTTACTGAGGCATGAGTGATTAAAACACAGCTACTGTTTTGTTTTGGGTTTTGCAGTTTGACTTTGCATGCTCGGTTTATTCACAGAAGTGCTGCGACAGGAAAGAACAAACCTGACATTTCCAGTCTCTGCACAATTAAAAGATCTGCTTTGTCGAATTGCACCAACGGTTTTGCTCTCTCACCAAACAGCCGCAGTCTGGGTCTTGTGTCAGCATGTGCGAATCGGTGAGAGCCGAGTACAGTATGTGTGCCTGAACGTGTTTGGTGCGTCGGTGGGCTGGTACAGGGCTGCTCTGTGCCATGGTGTAGGCTAGAACAGGGGAGTCATGTGGACACACTGCTGCGCGCCCAATCTGTGCCAGTCACACAGTGACTATAACTGAGCTGCTGACCTTAGAAGCCTTGAGTTCTCACATAGCAGTTAAACCTCTTACCATGCCCCACACTCCCATTCCCAAACCCGGGTCCTGCAGTCCTACCGCTCAGCAGCTACCAGCGCTCGCATTCACGGCAGTGGATTAAAAAATTAGGCCGAGCAGTAACTTTTCCCCCTTTTTTTTTTATGAAATGAAAAAGAGAGATATATTTCTAGTGCGACTTTTTGTGTGGAAAAAAACGATTTGGATTCGCATTCGCATTGTACGAGAACTTCCCCCGATCAGTAAAATAAGAGGGAGTAGCCTGACGCGGCCTGTGTGGGTTGTAAATGAGCAGAAGGGACAGCGAATGATATAACATTGGGTCATATCCTGTTAAGTCATACAAGATAGCGAACTTTCCCCCCTCGCATTGGTGCCTCCAGACGTTGCATGACATTCACACTACGCAGAAAGGCTCATTACTCAACTAATAATGACTTACTAAGTCTCAGGCCACTGCTGCTTTGTTTCCAAAGTCGTTTTGTCATGTTACTGTACTGTGTCAGTCACAGCTTGTTAGAAGTAGTCACAACACCCAGTGCTTTCAACCAGTGACTAATCTTATCTTAGCCTCATACATAATCGTTTACTCTTTCCCCCATTTCTGGTTTTAATGACTCGGGGAATGAACGGTGTCACCGTGGCTGCTGCTGGGGAGAAAATGTGAAAAGAGTTCAGTGCAGGATTTCTTCTCTGGAGGTGGACAACAGCCTGGAGACTCCCTGTACCGGAGAGTCATTCGACACTGATTCATGGTTTCTTCAATTATTCACGTTTAAGCTGTGGAGCACATTGTCAGCCATGGTTGGAGCGGGCCAGCGGGAAAACACCACACACACTCGCATTCCTACAACCTCTGGCATGGCCCGGGCTGTGATACACCAGATGGGACTTGGGCAGGGTGGTCTGAAGTTCATCCAACATTTCTGAGAAAAGCACACACTTTTTCCCCCCCCAAAAGGAGCATTTTAAACACAGCGAAGGCAGGCAGGAGGAAAAAGTGAACGAGAGAAAAGGAGATCAGCGCTATAAAAAATCTCAAAGTTAAATGTTTTAAAATATGTACAGATTAATCTCAGGTGAGTGCGGTAGTTTGTCTTCCTGACAGTTGAACTATTCCAGGACACATGTTCGCGTCTGTCAGTGTCGTGTGTAGGTTACGTTGGTAGACAGCGGTGGTTTTGTCTAGAGGGGGCCTTTGTTTTGAGCCAACAGCTGGGCGGAATGATTGGCATTCGTTTAGAGTAATTGACCAGTGGGAATAGGGGAAGTTCGCAGAAAAAGGGAAAAAGAGGAGAAGCAGGAAGGGGGGGATAGTTGTGATCCAGGAGACACCAGACCACACAACCTGCAAGTTCAGGCTGATGGAGGAACTGTGGCTTTTGTGCTTTTTCTGCCCGGGCGCGTTCAGCCACGACTGACTGTTGTAGGTGTTGACTTAAGGTAGTAAGAGCCCATATGCACACATGTACACACACTCATGTATATAGTAGCTACACACACAAGCGTAGCCAGCACCTGTTAGCCTGGTGGAGGGGAGATGATGAGCAGACAGTGGCTGAAAAACAACAAAACACTTTGCCGCTTAGCTGATCTTTCATTTTTATGTGTTTAACACAGAAATATGTTGGCTTTGATTAGTGTTTTCATTTAGTTGAAACATCAAAGAGAGCCTTTCTTTGGAAACACAGTAGTGTTATTCATCTGTAAACTCAAAAGTTGAGTGTTGAAGAAAAAAAGCTGATGATAGACCCCCCCAGCAATTACTTTTGAAGGCATAACATGAGGAAACAAGGATTCAATAAATATTTTTTTTGAAAGGAACAATTCACACAAAAGTCATTATCTACTCGGATAGCTAAGTTTTTTAGTCCACAAAACATTTCTGGAGCTTCACAGCAAAACAGCGTTGCAGCATTCTTCTAAACAACTGTACAAAGTTGCTAACAAAGTAGTTGGGACTTGTTTTAAAACGTAAAAGAGACTGGGATCATGCCAGACGAACCATATGGAGCCACTTTACATATATAAATATTTTTTTGGTTGTTTTTTTTATGTTTTTAAAACAAGTCCCCTTCTACTTCAGTTGTTTAGGAGAGTGTTTCAACACTGTTTCGGTGTGAAGCTCCAGAAATGTTTTGTGGACTACGAAACTTTCCATCAGCATGGAGGGTAAGTGGATAATGACTTAATATTCGTATTTAGGTGAACTGTTCCTTTAAGAAACTATGACCGAGATATGTACTGAGAGGGGGGCATTTTACAGTTGAAAAATAAATTTAGTACTCTGTTGGACAAACTCTGTGAAGGGAACACTGTTTCTAAATCACCTCAGACGTATCTTTGGCATTTCTGTACTTCGATTTATAGTAGTGAGATATCTGTGATAAGCTAAAATTGGCTGATATATCATCCTGCTCCAGCTGTGACCAAACACACCAAATATTTCTTGCCCCCAAAAATAAAATGTAGTCATTATCGACTCAACGGCGTGCTGATGGAAAGTCAGGTGAACCTAAAAGCATTAGCGCGCACGCTGTCTGAAGTGGGTGCACGAGTTTGATGTCTTTTCAAATGAGTTTGGATTAAACAACGCTGTTTTGCTGTGACGCTCCAGAAATGTTTTGTGGACTATAAACCTTCACTCGAATTTTTATCATTTTGGGTGAACTTCTCATTTAATCTGTTGGTTATATTTTACGTCAGGTGATGTTTATAAAATGTCAGAAAATTGGGAAAAAATGACCCTTGCCACAGGTAACAATTCAGCAAATCCTCACATTCAAAGCTGTAATCAATAATTAATCAATTGTTTGACAAATTCTTTCAGCCCTCGATCTGATATTTGTAAAGTTTACTGTTTGCTCTGCTTTAGCCTCCAAAGATTAATCTGTACCACATGGACCGATCTGCCTTTGTTTATGTTTCTTTGTGTGAGTATATGAATAACACCAGCAGCTATACGTGTCTGTACCCTATACACACAGCAGGCAGTTCAATTAGGCCAAGAAAGTTAAAGGAACAGAGAAAGTATGTTTTACACTATCTAAGAGTTTAGGTATTATTGCACTCCCTTAACTATTTACATACCGAACCAGTGGAGAACGAGCAGAATTACCAGCTGAGGGTCACTTCCAGGACTGTAATGTAAAGCCGGAGAGGGAGTGATGATGGCGAAGTTTAGTGCTAGTCAATGATTTCCTCGAGGGATCGACTGCGAGGCTCCGCGGCGTGAAATGAACCGTTTTCACCGAACCCGCTGCATTGGAAAATGTATATGAAGGAAATGTCACGGGCAATGGGAGGTGCTGACAGGTAGAGAGAAAGGAGGACTAAACAAACTGCAGTGTTCCCTGAGTGAAAGACGGTGGAGGAGAGTGGGTCAGTGATGTCTGCGAGGAGTGCGGAGAGGCAAGTGTGTGAATGGAAAAAGCAAAGCTGAGCAAATATCAGCGAGAATCCCACCACACATAGGATAATAATGAGTTTTATATGTTGGTGTTGTATTCCACGTGTAATTTGTGTTGCTGTGCCAACACCTCAAACAACACCTCAAACAAAAACACCTACAGAAAAATGTCAATGACGTGAAAACAGCCCAGTTACATGTTCTTACTTTCTAAATCAGTGTGGTGGAAACACTGTGCAGGAGCCTCACTTACTCTTTAACCGAGCACGATCGGATGTCGCCATGTTGGTGTTGTTCCTGGAACATCTTAATTATTGTTGAACATCATCGCAATGTCATAGCTTTGCCACTCAGGGAAAAAGGTCTGCGGTTATTCTTACAAACACGTATTTCATGTTGTAAGTGTCTAATTTAACTCAGACCATGTTTTCCTAAACCTAACAAAGTATTTTTGTTGCCAAATCCTAACAGAACAGCAACTGAAACCAGGAAAGAAACAGGAAATAATAACTGAACAGCACATTCATATGTTTTTGGGATACAATCCTGTAGTCAACCTATGAAGCCCACAACAGCTTGCTCAAAAAATGAACTTTTGATGGTTAATAAAGAATTCATTCATGCTTTATTGATCAGTGATCATATTATGTTAGATTTTGGGTTGCCAGGTTGTGAAAAATTTTGTTTGGTACCACTGGTGTTCTAAATGTTGATTAGTTGATTGATCAAAAAGCCAATTGACAGAAAATTAATTAATTAAATTAAATTAAATTAAAGGAGAAAATGATGTCTTTGGTGCTAATTGGGCTGATTTGGTGCTCATCAGTCAAAATGATTCTTTGCAGTTCGGTAACTGAAAAAGCCTTTATCATTAGCTCATATCTGATTCATAAAGCTTTATCGAATGGTTTATTAATCACCAATAAAGCTCTTTACAAAGTGATATATTTTGTAGAACAACTGAGCTTTACTGAGTTGTCAGACAGGACATATGACTGTTTTTTCCCTTTTTCCTCATAAAAGTGGTCATCGTTGCGGGGATAGCAATGATGATTTCCGTTTGGCTGAAGATTTCAAGCTCAGATTTGTAATGATTTTTGTGATTCAACCCCTGCGCTGCTTTCCAATTCTCCTTTCCTCTAAGTGAGTTGAATGAGTTCGTTCTTCAGCAAACAAGCAGAGTGAGAGTTTTTGTGTGTGTGTGTGTGTGTTTTTGTCTTTTTTTTGCAGATCACCATATTGGAATGTGTGACAGCCGGGGTCACGGCTCTGCAACCAGTGAAAATATTGTCTTCAATTTCCAGCAAACCTGAATTAAAGAGAAATGATTGACATCAACTCTAGTTTTAGTCTCGTAAATATCAAAAAAATGACTCCCCTAAAAGATTTTATTATTTTACAAAGACAGAAGAAATGGAGTCAGTGTACATCTGTGATACTATTTGACTCTTTTCTGCTCTGCCACAGAGTGGAAACACGCACGGGAGTGAGCCAGTAGTTTCTTCTCAGGAGACGTCAAGTGTTTCTCCGCTCTCAAATCTCTCCCCTCCACACTTTGCCCCCCCGGGCTGTCTTTGTAACTATCTAGAAATATGCGTTTGTGTAAAAAAAAAAAAAGAAGCCGCAGAGACAGTAGCGCTGAGATCAGTGTCGTGTCATCTTTGGCCTCCCTCCAGCTCCGCTCAGACCGTCTTTTTGTCTCAGGCTGGCAGACGTCACACAGACAGTTGAGGCCTGTCACTCTCACGGTGTCTTGTTTTGGCAGACGTGTGGGCTTTTGGAAGATTTGACGCTGATACGTGTCACTGTGCATGTCTGACTGAGGAATGCGCACGTCATGTTGGTGGTATTGAGTAAATTAAGACCCCCATTTGTTAGTCGGACCTCTCTGCTGAGCTATGTTTAGTCTGCAGACATATGCAGTAGTTAACTGCTTCCAGGGGTGGTGTGAATTTGAAATACATGTTGAATTTTACACGCTATTTAATTCCCTACTGGTGTTGAGGGCAGCTACTCCACATGGCGCCATCATTCAATCCCTGACTGCTTGCTTGCCATAGAAATGTTGTGGAACGGTTGTAAGTCACATGCAACACACCGGGTCGGCTCCAGTTGTTTGTTTTGGCACTTTGAGGATGTTTCCTTGGCATTGTTAGCACAGAAACAAAAAAGAGGAAAATGTTAGTTATTCACAGGGAGACACAGTTCTTGAGCATTGTGTTCGCCTCGTCGCTCTGCACGCCTCAAACCATACATTTTTTTACTCACTAAGTGTGTTGGGAGAGCAATCTCTGTCAAGACACAGCTCGCCAGGTTTCCATTTGAAAATTCATACCTGTCAGACAAGTTAAGGAAAGGCAAACAGGCTTTGTAAAAAGGAAACCATTTGACCCAATCTGAAAGCAAATCCTAATGCCTGCCTTTCGATTTGACTGCTCGGATTTTTTAACCAGGCTGTGAATGCATCGTAAAGACAATATTGCATAGCATATGTGAACTATTAAGTCCATCGGTTTGAAACTGAGGACTCGAGGGAAAACGTTTCAGTCAGTTATTGGACTTAATAAAACAAATCTCTTGTTGGAGAACTACTGTGACCTTCTGCGAGAGGCTGAAGTGAATATGAGTGGTGACAGAATCTTCTCTGAATAACAGTAATGAAGTCAGAAATGTAAGTAATGGAGATCATCGATCAACACTTCTGGTACATTAACTTAGCCAGTGTGGACATCCAGCAGGTGCTCGGCAGCTTTACAAAAATATTGTGGAATAATTTCTGTTACGCTGCCTGGTTGTGGTTTACTCTTCACAGTCTTATAGTTGGACTTCTTTTCGTTTATTTGGCTGAGCGCCCTGATAGCTCACCTGGTAGAGCGGTCGACCCGTGCACTAAGGCTGAGTCCTCAGTAGTGGCCGGTTTTGATTCCAGCTCGTCGCCCTTTGCTGCATGCTTTCTCTAGTCTCTTCCCAGTTTCCTGTCTCCATCTGTCAAATCAAAATAAAACAAAAAAATGTGGCTGTATATACAGTTTATTTTACAGCTGCAGGTAGAGATTATTCTCATTATCGGTTAATCTGCCGATTATGTTTATGTTAATAATTAATCAGTTAATCAGTCTAAACGTAAAAGAAATGTGAAAAATGCTCCCAGAGCCAAAAGTGCCATCTTCAGATTGCTTCTTTTGTCCAGGCAACAGTACAAAACCAAACGACATCTTCATTTACAAGAACAAATGACAAAGAAAAGCAGCAAATCTTCACATTTAATAAGATGGAAACAGCAAATGTTTGACTTTTTTCTTGAAAAATTACATAAACGATTAATCAATTCTACAAATACTTGGCAGTTCATTTTCTTTCAGTTGTCTGAATGATTTATCTAGTAATCACTGCAGCTCTACACTTTTTTACAAGTGAGAAAAGATGGACAGAAATTCATAACTGCTGAATTAATAATGCTGTGATATCCTAAATCACAATTTGTTTGTCCAAACAGCTAAATTAAAGGCAGTTTGGATGCACAGATTGAATTAAAATGAGTTTCATTTAATATCTAAATTTCCAGACAATGTAGTTTAATGTAGAGGATATACTGTGATGTCGATCAGTTTTTCCTAAAGCCCAACATGTCGCAAATCAAATGTCTTTTTTTTTTCTTAAAAAATTGCTCAAACCAATTAATCAATTATCAAACTAGTTGGTGATTAATTCAATAGTTGACACCATTTAACAATTTGTTGCAGCTCTGGTTTACAAAAGACTCAAAATACTTCCGTAGTACCTCTCTCTGTCGAGACACACTTCATTCTACAATAAAAGCAAAAAGTAGGATTCCTGCATTTTTCCACTGCAGTATTAGTTAGGTGTTAATCCATGCACAAAAGTGGCCTTTAAACGTCCCCAGTCCGTCTGCAAAGGCACGTTGACTTGTGCTTTTGTGACTTCTGTAAATCCATTTATTCTTCAGTTTCACTTTAAGGGTGTAAAGGAGGCCAGAAATTCCACATAATGAACAACTACGGTGCCAATCCTGTCAGTTGGTGTGACCAAAATGGTCACAGGCTGACAGTCATGTCCCCTGTGTGTGTTTGTGAAAGTAATGCTCTGCTTTCCCCATCACAACCTCAGAACGCTGGTCGTCGGTTTCGCCAGCTATGTGGCAGTCCCCGCTTTGTGTGTTTTATATACGCTTCCCTTAAATAAACTGACGAGAGGGGTGCAAGTCTACCACATGTTCTCCATACCATGTTTAGAACTGATACTTCTGCTTGTTAGTTTTCAAATGGCTTCCTGATGACTGGACTTTTGTTATGGGGATTTCTACAGTGAGAGTGTAAATCCTGCAGTGTGATCATGTTTAAATCTATAGAGTGACACCCCACCCCTCCCTCTCAGGATACGACATAAATATTAAACCAAGTGGCTACTGTTTCACATGCATGTGGTCTGTCATGTTCACTGTTTAAAATATGTCCCCATCCCAGCAAAATGACTGAAGACTTTTTCATTTCAATCTGAATTTTTCAATATTTCCGTGACTTGGTTGGTGTGTGAGGTCTAAAACAAAAGGACAAAACTGTGTCGAGAACTTCTTATGAAAAGAAAAGAACTCTTCCACCTCTGCAGAGAATTCGCTCCGCACACAGACACGCCTGTACTGGAGGTTGATCTCAATCTCCAGCAAATGTTGAATTCCCCTGAACATTAACCACTGAACAGCTGAATTCATTTGAACATTAACCAAACTTTTGAGCATTATATGCCCCAGCTGTGCTCCCTGAGCTGTTTATGTAGCATATCTTTGCAACTCTCATTGTTTATCCAGGAAGGTCAGCATCCTGCGCTTTATTGGAAGCTTTTATCAAGATTATATCCTCTCTGTGCTCTGTGTTTTAACTGACCTGAGTGTCTCTGTGATCTTTCCCTCTAGGTTGACAGGTAATGAACCCTTGTCTATCCTGCCACTGAACTCTCTACCAGAGGAGAACGTGGGCAGGGCCCACTACAAGCTGTGCGACCGGCTCAAACTGGAAAAGAAGCAGCGCAGGATGTGCAGACGAGACCCGGGCGTGGCGGAGACCCTGAGAGAGGCCATCACCATGAGCGCCCTAGAATGCCAGTATCAATTCCGCTTTGAGAGATGGAACTGCACCTTAGAGGGGCGCCACCGAGCCAACATACTGAAGAGAGGTAACGAACTTTCCTTTAATATTAACAAAGAGGAAGGCAACTAAAACATCTTAGCATTGAACTCCCCTGTTCTAAAAAATGAAATTTCCGTCATTATCTACTCACCCCCCATGCCAACGTAAAGTCAGGTGAAGTTTCGTAGTCCACGAAACATTTCTGGAGCTTCACAGCAAAACAGCGTTCTCCTAAACAACTGAAGTAGATGGGGACTTGTTTTAAAACATAAATAAACAACTGCCAAAATCCCCATAAAGTGGCTCCGTATAGCTCGTCTAGCGTAACCCAAGTCTCTGGAGGGCCCGAGATCCCAAATTGATTAGTAAAGATAAGTTGTTGACATCCTTTTTAAACCAAAATCTTCACTGCAGCTTCTGAGCTAACAGCGTTAGCTTGCACTCCGTCTGAAGTGGGTTATTATGGCTTATCCTTTAAAAGAACACTGATAGATTGTGGTAGACAAAACTGTTTCCCTGCATCTCATTTATCACTCTCCAATCTGCTTTTCCAGGATTTAAAGAGACAGCCTTCTTGTACGCCATCTCCTCGGCGGGCCTGACCCACGCGATGGCCAAAGCGTGCAGCGCAGGACGCATGGAGCGCTGCACATGCGACGAGGCCCCCGACCTGGAGAACCGCAAGGCGTGGCAGTGGGGAGGCTGCGGAGACAACCTTAAATACGCCAACAAGTTTGTCAAGGACTTCCTGGGCAAACGCTCGAACAAGGACCTGCGAGCACGCGTGGACATGCACAACACAAATGTGGGCATGAAGGTAAGGACAAGGTTTTTTTTATTGAGTTAGTGTTTTAGCACCTTTTAGCTTATTGTTTTGAGCTTTCTCATCTTGTTGTTCATCAGCGCCGTTTACGACCCTAACCTTCTTCTTTTAAAGACAAACCAGGTTAACAATATTAACAAAGAGAAAGGTAACTGAAACATTGTGGCATTTAACTCCCCTATGCCTAAAACAGAAAATGGAAAAAGATAATTAAAGGATAAGTTCAACCAAGTATGAAATTTCAGTCATCTACTCACTCACATGCAGATGGAAAGTCAGGGGAAGTTTTGAAGTCTACAAAACATTTCTGGAGCAGTTCCCCTAAGCTCTATGGAGCATGTTAGCACCTTTTAGCTCCCTCTTTTGGTTTTTCTGGCACCTCGACTGGACTGTGTTTTTCTCATCAGCACTGTTTCCAACCATAAATGTAATCTCAGTTTGGACACTAAAATCTTTTAACAAAAATCCTTTGTTTCAAACTGCGTGGTGGAAATTGAACAATGTGGAAGGTTTACCATGCAGAAAGCACAAGATGCCATTGAGTTGCATTATGGGAAGTTTAGGATCCAGTGTTTTTGGCGCTCGACCTCTATCATGGAGAATATAAATCAGAATATCTCATCCTCTGCTCGTAGATTTTTAATCTCTTTCTTTAGGGTTTTCTTTAATTCCCCATTTACTCTTCCATTGATGATCATAGCTTGTCTGTGACTTTTATAGAGAATTATTCATTTACACCACAACAGTTTCAGAAAAAAATGTAGGGAGGTACTTGATGGAAAAGAATAAAGAAGCCATGTATCACAACTGTCACATTAATTAGCCTTTTATTAAAGTAATAATTCAGCTGTTTCAAAGCAAAAAAATACTTATTTTGAGTTATAACACTCACACGAGGCAAACCAGGACACTCATTAAGAAAACAGTTTGAATTGGGTCAGAGTTCATTTGGAGTCAGAGACACTATTTAAACAGAAATTGCTCACATGAATCAGTTAAACGGTGGGAAAACTTTGATAATATAACCCAGTCTGGTGCAATTATGTAGACAAACAGTAACGTGAAGTGCCAATTCATTGTGCGCCTTATCCCGGATATAGTCTGCTACTGTATTCATGGTTTAAACATTACACTGCTGGTCAATGAATGTCGTCCAAGACAAAACACAGGGGCCAAATATATGGTTGAAATGACCAAGGAGGAATTTAATATGACCACAAGAGAATGAAATTGATAGAGTTATACATGAGGGTATCCTGGGGGAATGAAATTACTGAAAAAACAGTGTAGGGTTTCAAGTATCTCCAAGAAAGAAAGAAAGCTAATCTGATTAAAGTAATTGCCACTGTAAATTTGGTGAAATCTGAAAGTGCTCATTAGTCAATATTTGGTTTTCTCTCCCAGATTAGATAGGCAACCACTCTCATTTGTGCTCTGGCACAATGCAGCAATTGTTTGTGGTGAGCAAATATGGGTTTTTCATCTTGGAAGTGTTTTTAATAGTAAAATAAAAAAGAAGGAATGGTCTTAATCTGTCGAGCCAAAGCAAACTGAAGGTCTGGAACCTGTTGCTTTTCCTCGGCTTTTCTCATATTGTAGCCGTTTTCATTTTGGTTTCAAAATGAATTATAGCAGAGACACACTTCCCAAATGTTAGCAGATATAAAACTCTCCCAAAAGACCACTGCAGACTCTTCCTTTTCAGCTCGGCTCTCCAAAATCCAATCTCTCGGGAGATTTCGTTTGTGATAAAAGATTTACAACGCTGTTTGTGCTCCCCTTTTTTTTCCTTTTTTCGTGATTTGCACATGTAGTGAGGTAGACCGCATTCGTTCGGGATGAATTCCCACACGGAGGACGAAACTGGAATGTGCTAGCCTCTGCATCCCCCCGACATTTAAAAGCTGACCTATCAAATTTTCTTGACCTGCTGGTGTGATGAATATGCACTTCCTGTTCCCCGATCTGTTTCACAGTCTGAGAAAAGGGCCGTAGATGCTATCCAAACCCTGTTGAAGACAATGTGTTATTGTCATTGATTTTCGCACACACACTGCTTTTGACACTGCGGTCGATGCTGGAGTGAACTTTGGCTGACTGTGAAGAGGTCAAGTGGCGTTAAAATAACGTGTCGTGGTCATTTTTGCTGATGATCTCTATGTTCACCTGCAATTATGTCTGATTTATATAAGACAAGACTTTCTTTACTGTTTGCATGACATGTTCTTTGTGTTATGACATTATAGTGTCCGGCTTCTACATATTAAGGTCTCTTTCCCATGGCTGTGTTGATGGAGTACTTCTCCCGGCAAAAGCCTCCCCTCACTCATCATAATAACAGTTATTGAGTTTAATCAAATTGTCAACTGGGGTCATAACAAATCTCTCCTCCCACAGGCTTTTATTCTTTTGCTCTGTTATACAAAGGCAAAGTGCTCTCTTCTTCACTGTCAGAATTACTTTGATGTTAGTTCACATTTAATAAGTGAAGCCTCTTTTTTCCCTTTTATTACAATATCAAGAAAGAGCAGTGAATGTAATCATTTTCTTTACATTCCTTCCCAAACCACCGAGCTCCGCCCTAATCGTCTAGTTGCGAGCATATTTGGTAATTTGGCTCTTTGAAATTCTGCTTACTAAACAAAGACTCATTAAATCACGTAGCTTTCATCCTCACATTCCTTTATTGTTTTGTGGCAGCTAAAGGAGACCTATTATGCTTTGTTTTTTCCCTTTCGTTCACAGTTTTATATACTGTAGGTTCTTGTGCATGTAAAAGGTCTTGGAAGTTAAAAAGGTCAAAGTCCGCACCAACAGAAGCTCCTCTCTCCCACAGAAAACACTGCTCCTGAAACGCCTTCTCATTAATCCCGCCTTTAATTATGTGACTTTGTGACATCACACTATGTCACTGTGTCACACACGTGTCGCACAGATGCTCCGTTGTTGTTAGCGGTGCTGGCTCAGGAATGTGTGAGCTGACCAATCAGAGCAGACTGGATATTCAGGAGGGGGACCTTAAAGAGACAGGAGCTAAAACGGAGTGTTTTGTTTTTTGAGCATTAAAGCATGTAAACCTATTCTAGTAGTAAACCAAAATATAATTATGAACCTGAAAGTGATCATATATCGCCTTTTAACAGCACTTTATTATCTCTGAACCAGGTGATCAAGGCTGGAGTGGAGACCACTTGCAAATGCCACGGAGTCTCGGGCTCCTGCACTGTCCAGACCTGCTGGAGGCAGCTCCTGCCCTTCCACGAGATCGGCAAGCAGCTGAAGCAGCGCTACGAGACCTCCATCAAGGTGGGAAGCTCCACCAATGAGGCCACAGGGGAGGGAGAGATCTCCACAGGCCGGAGCCAGCCGCAGCCGCCCCTGCCTGGCCTGAACGATCAGATCCCTCGCACTATGGACTTGCTCCACATCGAGGACTCGCCCAGTTTTTGTAGACCCAGCAAGTACTCGTCGGGCACGGCAGCCCGCAAGTGCTACAAGGACAAGAACTGCGATGCTATCTGCTGCGGGCGAGGCCATAACACTCAAAGTAGGGAGGTGACCCGGCCCTGCCAGTGCCAGGTGCGCTGGTGCTGCTACGTCGAATGCAAACAGTGCACGCAGAGAGAAGAGGTCTATACCTGCAAAGGGTAAATCAGTCACCTGTCAGCCCCTATGATCAGTGGAGCAAGTGGAAGATAGTTGTGTTGAAGAGGAGTGGTTGTTTTGTTCTCAAACAAGGTTTTCCTCCGCTGTCGGAACAGTGTTCTGCAAACAAAAGAGGAGCGAGCCGATGGAGAAGCAATAAGCACTTTGAGGGATTTCTGTGGGTTGGGTTTCAGAGCTCCTGTGGCCCCCGTGTCTGGGGTATGCAGATGAAAAAAAAAACCTTCTCAGACAACTGGGTCAACATCTCAAGCTTTTTTTTTTTTATCACAACTTTGCCTTGAAGAGAGAAGCTTTTATTTTCCTATTAAAACGAATCCACAAGAAAACAGAGATTAGGGTCCAGATCCAACACAAGGACAACACCAACAGACTGGTTTCTGGGGCCTTGCCCAAAGAAGAATGGTGTGTTTGTGCGTGTGTGTGTGTGTTTGTCAATCTTTTAAATGTGTGTGCTTGTTTGTGAGTGTGTAACGAGGGCATAGTGAGGGGGTAGGGGGTTGGAATGACGACTTTTATGGCAATGAAATCCATATTCAGAGACTGCTAAAAAGAAAAAAAAAGACAGGGTGTATGATTTACTCTACACGCACATATTTACACTCACACACATTGTGTGTTTGCATATGTATGTAAATAAATTCAGTTATATTGTAATGATATTATACAAGCCACTTATCTAACTATGTTAAAACAAACCACTAACCACACAAATGTTTTGTTGTTTGTGTGCTCTCGCTCGTTTTTCTTCTTGATTCATGTCGACAAGGCCCTTTGGAAAGCAGCACACTTGTGTCCGTCGTCTTGCTGTGGATAATTTATAGATCCTTTGGGACTACTCCTTCACAGGGAGAAAAAAAGATCTATTTTTTTCTCTCTTTTTTTGTAATAATATAATATGAAGCTGTTAGTAAATGCATTAACAGGAAATAACTAAACCAGTCAGTTTAGGCTATTCTCGGCCTTGAGCGAACCAGTGTTCAGGGAATAACTTAAACCACTATGACCATTTGGACAAAATAGGAGAGACATTGTGCAAATACAAATAATATCCAAGTTGGAGATGACAGTGGCCTTGTTATTACAGCCGACATCAGTGCAACAGGTGATCACTTGACCAGCAAAAAAGGTCCACGTGTGACTCAGATCAGAAATTGTTGAGCTCTGCAGAGCTTAAATCTACTTATTAGTTTTTTTTTTCTCTTTTTGTTTAACTTTTAATACTTTGAAGTTGTAAAGAAAACTGTGGAGAACTGGAGGAATGTAGCCCCCTACCATTTCACATCCTTCTTTCCTCTTCAGCTGCCACGATTTGATTGAGCCATATTCAACACATGTAGACATGCAGCATGTGCAGAGGGAGCTGCGTCAGTCAGTCCAAACAGTATGGGGCAACTGAGACGGTAATCTAACCTGACGTGTCTGCAGAGTTGCTCAAGTGAAGATGAATGCGCAAGTCTCGTAGCTAATATAAATATATTTTATAAGACTAATATTTGTGTAGTGTTCGGCAAATCTGCTGTCTTCATTCAGAAGTCAGTGAAGTTTGTTATTATACATGATTTAATTTGCTTTTTATATTGTTGCTTGGCACAAAGTGACACAGTTAACACGATGCAGCATACTGAACCCTGCCATGCAACTATAGTGACAGTTTAAAGGAGTAGTTTGACATGTTGGGGAAATACTCTTTGTTCACTTTCTGGCCCAGAGTTAGATGATTGATACTACCCTCATGTTTGTCCGGTAAATATCAGGCTAAAGATAGCAGCCAGTTAGCTTAGTTTAGCATGAAGACTGGAAACAGCCTAGCTCTGTCTCAGGGCAACAACATCAGGCTATCAGCACTTCTAAAGCTCATTAATTTCAATGTTATATCTATGTTCATGTCCAGTAAATAGGCTACAAGAACACAGCCGACATTCAATTAGCTAAGCCTATTTTAGCTGAAAACTGGAAACGGGGAAACAGTTTGCATTGTTCTGAGGGCAACAAAATCAGCCCATCAGCACCTCTGAAGATCACTAATTATTAGAATGTTATATTTTGTGTTTTCCAGGGAATTTAAGGCCACAGCTAGCAGCCTGTTAGCTCAGATTAGTGTAAAGCCTGGAAACGAAGAAACAGCCAGCATGGCCCAGCCTGAGGGCAACAAAATCAACTTATTAGCACCGTAAGGCTCAAATATTAGCATGAAATATCTTCTTTAGTATGTCACAGCCAGCAGATAGTAAGCTTACGTTAGCTTCAGCATATCAGCATATCTAAAGCTAGCTAATTAGGCTGTTATAGCTTGTGTTGTCCGGTTAATATGAGGCCACAGCCAGCAGCCAGTTAGCTTACTTTAGCTTAAAGACAGGCAACAAGCAAACAGTTTGCATGGCTCTGTCCAAAGGCAACAAAATCCGCTTTTCAGCATGTATAAAGCTACTAATTAGCATGCTTTATCTCAAGTTGTCTTGCTTCTTGGTTCTTTTTGCACTTCAGGTTTTGCGTGGATTAAACGTGTTTGATACAAAGTTTAGATTGAAAGCTTAGCTTAGCATAAAGTCTGGAAAAAGCATAAAACAGCGAGCCTGACGCTGCCCACCTCTAAAGCTCACTCATTAGCATGTTATGTCTTGTTTGATTGATCCAAACATAAGTGTAAGAAACACAAGGAGCGTGGCGACATGAGATACAGCATACTTATTACTGCGCTTCAAAGGTGCTAGTTGGTGGAATTTTGCTACCTTTAGCTAGTTGTTTTTCTGCTGTTTTCAGACTTTATGCTAAGCTAAGCTGATGGCTTCAAATTTACTGTGCCAGGTATGACAGTGGTATCGATGTCCTCATCTAACACTTGGAATGAAAGCAAATATATTTCCTAAAATGTCCGACTATGGCTTTAAGACATTACCGTGGAGTCAAAGATTTAATTTTATGAGAAATGCCTCTGTACACACAAACAATGCAGACAATAATATTTAATTGTATTCTCAGCACTCTCAGACCATTATGTTATATACTATAAGATATGCCTTGTTTTAGATGGGTGTGAATTAACTACTGAGTGAGGGACCCAGCTTTGTATTATATCGCCATTCACGCACTGAAGCCCAAAAGCCCTTTAAAGTATTTTAAAATCTGTATTTATGGATACAGTGCAGTGCAGAATCTTTTTTTTTTGGTCCTTAAAAAAAAAAAAAAAAAAATGTAAATAGCAAAGGTTTCTTCTCCTGTGGTATAGAGACAAAAAGTGAGGCACATGTTCAACTCTCACAAGCACCTGAAACAGAAATTGATGGCAGTAAGAAACTTGAGGAAACAGCTGCTGTAACAATACGGTTACAGTATACAATACAGATTGTAATCAGCGATACAGCACCATGCCAAACATCCTTAAAAAACGGCTTCTACCTTTAACGGATGGTTTAGTTTTTTTAAAGATGTTTATCACAATGTATTAGATATTAAACCACCATCCTTGACAGCAATATCATGCTTAAGGAAGCGAGCCTCGCACGGGTTATTTGTCCCGAGGAGATGAATTCCAAGCATTTTGATATGAGAAGGCATGCCAAATAAAGACTGGTCAAAACATATACATAGAACTTTGCACGCTACATGGAAACCATAATAGCTATGCTGAGACTCGAAGCATAAATGCCTGCTTCCCACAGCTTTCGGCGTGTGTGCGTCCTCCACACACACACACTCCTCGGCCCAAACACACTGAGGTTCCTCTACTATTGATTCAAAACAGGCATGACAGGAATACCAAATGCACACCGAGTGCATTTTTTTGTTTGTTTATAGATTGTACATAGGCCTAAAAATGTCTCCCGAGAAAGAGGAGCATGATGCAGCAGCCAGTCGGTTTTTAGATGTCAAAGTCGTCCATATTCTCAAATCCAAAAACTCTGCACTGTTTAGTCGTCAGTGGATCATGTACAAAATTCTGTTTTGTAGAGAAAAAATAAAAGATAAATTATTTTTAAATATATTATGAGCATGTGTTTAGTGTAAATAACGTCAAAGTCTAAATTGATTTTATATCCTGTATTTTTTACTCTGTTTTTTTTTGTTTTTTTTCTTTTGGGTGTTTTTTGTTCCTTTTTTTGGGGTGGAGGCTTCGAGAAGCAGTGTATACTTTAAACATATTTCATTTCATATCTCATCGTTTGCTGTTATCTAAGCACTAACAAATCCTAACAAATTTAGAATCAACTCACCTTTAGCTGTCTTTTATTCATGCGCACGATCATGATCACACTTTTGAGAGTATTCAAACAAAATCACACTCATCAACATTATTGTTTTTATAGGATTTGATCTGTTTGTATAATCGACTTTTGTGAAAAGACTTTGTAATGTTGGTTATCACCATATCGACGCGGTATAAACTCACGATTGCATCAGTTTGGACTAGTTTCTACATTTGGATCACTTTACATGTACATGTACTTGTTAGGATTTGTGCTGTGCTTGTAAAACAAAGATAAAACACACCAACCGTGTATTGCCCTTTGTGATGATACTACACCAACAGAGCTTTGTCCATGTTCACTTATTCATGTCTTATGGGAACCCTAAATTATTTTCCTCTACCTCATGTGTATAGCTTGTAGGTATAAACAGATCACAAATGACTGGTAAGAATGTATTTAAGTTATTTAACATCTTTGTATAACAAAGGCGAAAAAAATCTGAAATAATAAATGAATTTTTAAATTATTTCATGTGTGGTTTCATTCTTTAGCAGCACATTGAGCATTTCGTCCATCAGATTACCCTGAATAATTCAATATGATGTGATTATCCTGAAGTAATGGCTTGGGACGGAACACAGACACGTAGTTATGTTGATTAATTGATTAGAAAATTAATGCACAACAGTTTTTTTTATGTAATAACTTGTCAAACTACATCCTGCTTCTCAAATTTGGAGGTCTTAGGTCAGTTTTATATCTTCATGAAGCTGTGTAGTGTTAATCAGACAAATTAAACACTACAAATTCAAATGAGTTGTTTTGGCTCTAAGAACTATGATAGACATTTTCCCTAACTTTCTGACAGTTTATGGATTAAATGATCATTAGTTCTCGAGATACATATTTTCAAGTCACGCAGATGTCTGCAGAAGTGAACGGCACTGGCAACAACTCTCATTTTCACAGTTTCACACTGGAGGATCAACTGAATGATCCAAACAGCCTTTGGCAAAAGTAGCTGCAAAAACAAGTAATATGAAGCTGATTATATTCGGTTGTCACCTCATTGAAGGCAGTGGATTTTCTGCCAGTGGAAGCAAATCAAACTTAAAATATTGATTTTGACAGTTCATTCCTGACACCGGAAACAGCAGTTGACAAAACGTACTGGCTTGTTTTGGAGCTTGCAGTTGGATAAAATGGTCTTTAGCACATTTAGTCTACCCAATTGAAACTGAAACATACATATTCCCATCATTCTGGGACGTCTGGGATCTGTGATTCATGTTGGTTTTTAAAAAATAATCATTATTATCTTTTGTTAAAACAGCGAAGGTGGCCTGATTACAATACATGAAAGACAACATTAATTAATTAAGAAAACATGTTTTTACACTGCTCTAAGTCTATCAAAAGAGATTTAACTTGATTAAAATGGATTAGCTTGCCTAATTTTAAGTTTCTGCATAGTGTTACACTTACACTGTTATTATAAACTATACAGATTTTAGTATTTACATAGTGATTTGAGACTTAAAAGTAATAGTCGTAAGCTCCAGAACAAGCAGATAAGCATTGTGCGGTGTCATTTACATTGGAGACGCTGGCAAGTTGTTACATAGTCCTATATTCTTGAACTGATGGACTTCTGGATGGGCAATATGATTTCTTTTTGTTCTCACCTCACCATAATTCAAAACACAAGCCTGTTTTGCTCTGATGTTTACAAATACACATGTCAACATAAAGCTTTAAAGTACATTGAAAACTCTTTTTCTTTGGCAAACTGCTATTACTTATATCAAGAGCTCTGTCTCCGTTTATAGGCCCGTAAAGAAGTAGCACGGTGCAACTCTAAAAGCATGATTTGTTAAAAATGTCCTGACAGCGAGAATGTTATGTAACAAATGAGATGAAATGAAGTTTGAAATGCCCTACTGTAATTATCTACTCTGACATATAACTTACCCTTATGTCCCCACTACTTCAACATGAAGTGATGCCCTTGGATTGAGATTGTTTCATCAAAAACTTGAAAAAAAGAGACACTAAATTGTGCAGAATATCAACTTTTGTGGAATTAATATTAATTTTCTGCCTCCAACTTAAAAGAGATCAGCAAGAGAAACAGTCACTTTGGGGTTTCCCCCTTTGCTACAGCAGCAGATGTGATGGGAAGTGACCTTAAAGTCTCCTGTTCAAATCTCTGGACTGGCTGAGGTCCACCTTTCGACGGAAGAACAGTGACTGGAGCAAGAAAGCCTTTCTTCTGTGTGATCGGACGTCATTGTTGAGGTTAAGTGTTTACGGGAATCTGATACAGACGTTGTTGGATTTTCACAGTTTCATGCAGGATCACCCTCTCTTTGCTATGACATTTCATATTGATCTAGTGTAAACTGATTATCGAATCCTCCGTCATATTACACTGCGTAGTACCATGGCAGTGATGTTTTCACTTCGATGTCAAACAAAGTTACGTTGAAACTCATTAGTGGGAGATATAAACATTTCTGTTTTGGGTTTACAGCGTTCAGACATACGTAGGAGCAGGAGAATCACCCTGCTGAACTGATATTATTTCAACAAGCAGTATTCCCTCAGCAGATGAGTGGAGATTTCAGGGAGTTTTCTCTCCCAACAAGCTTGCAAATATCTTTGGGCCTCATCATACAAGCCCTGAAGCTCGACTAATCCGAGAGAAAAGAACCTTTGTGATCCCAGGCTGCGAATAGGAACTTTACATCCGGGTGGGAAAACAATACGCAATTTCGGAGTGTATCTGTTCTAATACCTAAAACATCAGTGGAAAAGCCCATGATATCCCTGACACGTGTACCTAAATTAGCAGTGCAGGAGCAGCCCCCTCCTGGTGTTAGCTATTCCTCCCCTGGGGTCCTAGCTTCTTTGCTCTGAGAAACTGAGAGGCTTTAATGTACCCCGCTTGCTGGACTCCTCCTAACTTCCTGCCCTGTACCAGGCTCTAATATGAGCTCTAACTTTGCGGTGCGCTGTAATCCGACCATGTTTTGACAGCTGTTACCATGAAGGAAGTGGGTGCAACTAAAGCACATACTGAAAAAAAGGTAGAAAAAAAAAATCAAGCAAGCTTTGCCCCCCCACCTCCTCCTGACTACCTTCCATTCCCACTCTCATCCTCCTGGTCTGCTCGGACATGCATATGCAGGGCTGTCAAGCAGACGGAGTGGATAGCGAGATAATTCTTCAACTGCTGAAAGTGGCAGAGGATTTGTTATTCCAGCATCACGCCGCTGCACAGGATGTGTATGTGCTGCCTTGTGGAGGATTTGCTGAGGGGTGACGATTCTGGTTTAGCTGCGTTGGGTCATGTAAGTGGATGCGGAGACATCGCTGCATCAAATGCATAGCCAAAGCTGAGAGCCGCTAACACACGACTAGTGGAGGAAAAAAAGACAATTGAACTGGCCGATGACCGAATAATTCAACATCTAGTTAGAGTTAGATGAGACAACCAGGTCTCAACAATCAATGTAAAAATAACATGACTAATTGGGGCAGTACATACGCCAAAGTCTACTTTTGCATGTAGGTGACACGCCAATCCTTCTAAATCATTTCTGTGGGGAGCAGATCCATATAATGTTGATCTTTGTTGTTTTGCAAGGAAAACAAACATGAAACAGTTGCAGTTTTGTTAGGTTAAGTTAACAAAACTACTTGGTTAGGTTTAGGAGAAGGTGACGTACATGCAGGTCGAATACGCTACAACTTATATATGTAACTTAAAGTCAAACTTGGCACACTGGTCTCCCGGGTCAGAGTCCTGTGTTTGTTTGACCCATCCGCCATCTTACCTGGGCTTTCCAACCCTTTACAAGACATCACCTGATAGTTTTATGCGTGGGATTTGGACCCATCTGTTTTCCACTGAACTTAATGGGAAGGATTGCATGCCATATTGAACTGGAACGTCTAAAGTCATGTTTTTGTACACACATAGAATCGACTGGGCTGGGTGAGAAGATTGATACCACTCTGATGTTTGTATGGTAAATATTAAGCTATCAAAAGCAGTCGGTTAGCTTAGCTTAGCACAAAGACATGGCAACCAAGGGAGGGAACCTCAAAGTGACAATGAGACACAAGAAGTTACTGTGATGGTCATTAAACCAGTAAGAAGATGCAGCATCAAGTATCTTTGTGGGCCGTCCTAACACGAGGACATGTAGCTACACTCAGTCACCTTTTCCCCCACAGTCCTGTGCCGCCGACAGTATTGTTTGTGAATATAAACTTTGATTTTCGTGGAGAAGAATGTATCCTCTTTTCCTTCAAAAGTTGATAGTGAAAAAATCTCATTTAATTCATTGTCGAAAAAAACAATGAATTTGACAAAGTTTTCAACAAAAATGTAAGACGTGAGGGGAATTAATCAGAATCTAAGCATTAGCTGCTCAAAGACAGAGTCATTGGGTGAAACATATGTGCCGAGCGCTATAAAAACACCTTAGCTCATGCCACAGGTCTGTGGAACTCACAGATTTATGATTTTTTTTCAGCGTGTTGGGAAAAAGCGAGTTCCTCTCTGGAAAGTGTGATAGGGGTCTGAAGGGTATGTGCCTTCCTCGCCTCCTTCCTGCGCCCTGCCCAATAGCTTACCCTGTTTATAACTGTTTTTGATTGTTGTTAAGTACCTGTCAAAGCTCCCGCTCGTCCCTCGCGCCTGGAAAAACATGTGAGCTCACTCAGCATCTCCCAAAACAGGAGCAAATTAAGAAAATGCAGTGCATTAAGGAAAAACACTTAGTGCGCTGTATATATCTGGTGGTGAGAATAAGGATGACTTTGTCTGAATCAGCATGCGGACTGTCAGTCAAGTTGAGTGAAAAGGTTTATAGTGCTGTTAGTGACACAGAGACACTTTTCATTTATATACTCCTCGGGTAACAGCAATATTAACTCAATAATCACTTTGGTTAGGATTACAGGACAGGCTGCTCAAATGATTAAACACCAGGAAGAGCATTCAAGTGTAATAAATCTTGAATATGTCTCACGATACATGCGCTGTGAAAACTATCAGTGTTTTTTTTTTTCATTGGAAGCCAACTGCTCCGTACTGGAGGTCTCTGCAGCTTTTTTCCCCATCGACCAGGGAGACAGCTCATTGACCACGTCCGAGGCCTCCGCACAAGATGCGATGGATAATGATGATAACTGGCTCAGGAGGTTTTCAACACTTACTCACAATCATAAAAATGTCAGCTTCGCATGACAAAGCTCATTTTTCAAACACCCCCCTCCTTCTGTTATAACATGCTGCACTCCTGCCCGAGTCCAAATGAAGAATTCAATACAGCCTATAAATTGTACAAAAGTCGACATTCTCCTTCTGGAAAAATAGAATAATAAACAAACAAATTATTCTATAAATAATAATGGAGCATGTGTTTCTTCCATTGACAAACATACTCGGAGAAGGGGGAAAGCCCCTGAGACCCCATAGCGGGGTTTCTAGAGGGATGGGATAAACATAGATCTGTGTAGACGCCTGACTTTTTTGGCAAGCCTGCCGCACTTGCGATCGCACCAGGAGAATTGGAGCGCTCGCCAGGAGAGGTGCAGGGTTAGAAACATTTTATTCTTAAGGAAATTCCTCCTATTACTCCATTATTCATCAGAATCTCTGAGGAGACGGATGCTCTAACTGCTCTAGCAGAGACTGTTTGGAGGAAAACAGTTCATCATGGTAGATATCCTAGACAAGAGAGTGTTATGATGTATCACCAGTAGGATGTATGCGATGGACATATACCCCTCAGTCCATCAATTCACCTGGACAGTAAGTACTTTGGAGATCACTGAATGGATATTCAATACCATAACCACACAGCTTAAAATGTCAGAGTAGAACAGCGTTTTACAATTGTGAAAGAGAAATTTGCTTCAGCCAGGTCACCACCTGTTTTGTGCATCAGGGATGTATGAAATATTAACTACTGGGACAAATTGTGGGTTTTGTTTTCTCCCAAAATGTTGATGTTATATAAGCACATAAGGGAAAGTTGTACAACTGTGAATGGAGGAGGACCTGGAAGTTTCTATCAGCAGCTGCGCTGACCTACGACCACTCATTTGTGTCTGTGTGTGGGGTGATGGTGGGGAAATTAGTTGTAGTTGTAGTGACTGTGTGTGGGAGTGGGGGTTACAATGGCAGGCTGATGAAAGCAAGGGGGTTCACAGAGATGGGCTATGAAGCTGCTGTCCAGCTCATGCTTCAATTGTGCAGTAAAGATTCCCCAGCTGTCCTCAGGATTAGCCCGTGTGCTTATGTGATTAGGATACATGGCACCGCGGCTAGACCAGGCGCCTCTGACCCGGAGAATGTCGAATGAGAGGAGATGGGAGGAAAAGGATGGACGGGTGATGCTGCAACAAACCACTGACAAACACGGAGCACCCAATGTAAGACCTGGGTTTGGTCAGGAGAGAAAATAAGTCTGTTGCTCACTGAAGGTAGAATGTTTGTGACATAAGGGACATGAAAAGCAGAACTTAATGTTATTATTATTTATTCCTAAAGCTGGATTTATACCCTTGAGTCAATGTATCAGTTGTTCAGTGTCAAACCCAGCTCATTGATAGCACTGCTGCAAAACAAGATGATTATGTTTTACATTATCAGGTCACCGAGGTCACAAAGGTACTGTGTTTTCATTCTTTCAGCACAGGCTTGCCTAGTCAAACAGGAGACTATGGCACTTAATAGCAGAAGTAATCCTGTTGATAATATTTCATTCAATTTGCAGTGAGTATCACTTTTAATGAAAATCACTTTGCTGGATCACAAAATGTGTCTCAAGTTAATGAAAACGAGAGAATTACTTCAACGTACTTGATGTTTTCTTCTCCGTTGACAACCTCCACCATCATCAGAAACATGCAGGAAGAGAACGACGCCACTTCTTTTTAAGGGTCTGTAATTTCCTAATCATTTTCAAGGAAGTTTGGAAAGAACGCTGCAATTTGGGACTGGAAAATTACAGAGTAATCCTGGACAGTGCTCAATTTGTAAACTTCAGATTCATTTATTACAATGAATTGCTAGGGTGATTTTTTAACAGCAGCTGAACACGCATGGATGTCAAATGTGTCCAAAGGCAAGCATACAATTCAACACATACTGCGTAGAGACTTAAGTTTCCAATAATTAATCAGACTTAAGTCAGTTTTTCCCTGCCATTATTACCAAATTACATTTATTCTTTCGAGGAAACGATTAGGAAATTACAGATAAATGGAATTAATGTCTCCAAGAAGTTTCTCTGTACACTTTATAGTCCCGACGTAGCTTGATTTTTGAGAAGGCATGTGAGCTATGATATACCAACACATGCAGCCTCTGTCGGTACTCTGTAGTCTTGCATACTATGGCCCAGTGGATCCCAAATGGTGTGGCGAGGCACACTGGTGTCCAGGTGTGCCTTCTGAATTTTTACAACCATAGATTATCATTGAAATATACAACTAGACAACAAGCAATGAATGAGTTTTTTCAATTTCTTGTACACATTCACTTCCCTTATACAGAGGCAAAATCTATACCCCAAAAAAATCCTTAAAAATAAACACATACCGGTACAAAGTGTGTAGATAACACGTGTTGTAGAGGCTATTTTGCACGGATATGAATACAACTTCTACCTTGTTTATATTCGTACCAGAAGCAACCAACTTGCCATTTTCAGCATGTAGGTTGCTAACTTAGAGGTTGTTTTTTTCAGCAGCGACGGGGGTTTTGAAAACAGAAACATCAAACTCCTGTTGGACAAGTCTTGCAATTTGGCGGACATCTTGGCAGCTATTTTGGGCTAAAAAGACCGACCCCGATCTAAATAAAAGGTGAGAGAGTGGTCACGAGGAAATAAAAATAGAATCATCAACCAAATCTGATTTAAAAAAACGTGTATAAAGTTCAGTTGCTTCAAAATAAGATTGGTTGAAACTGTCCTGTATCTCAACTGTGCTCTCACGTCAGTGCGACGACACCATTGGTTGATATGTTTCCCAGTTTGGCTGTGATAAAGCAGACAATTGGCTTTTTGGGGGATGGGGTGGGATATGTGTCATACAACCTCTGTCCTCTAGTGATACAGCCTTTTCTATTCAAAATGCTTTCAGTGGTTTGTCTCTTCTTTTATAACATCTCTGCCTGGTAACATTCACATAGCAGATGTCTACAACAGTCTAAATCCGGTGAGTCACTATAGGCACTCTGTAACCCCTTAAAGCAGGATTATCAAACGCTGCTACACATTTATTAAAGCAAGCAGTCTTGGTGTGACATGATCTATGCTGATCATAAAAATGCCTAAACTAAATAAAGGCTCATACATGTGCTAGGTGTCATGAATGGTAGCTGCTGGAACACACTCGCACTGGGCAGCATGGGAAAGCTTTAAAATATGGGAAACATTGATGCTAACACAGGAAGAGGCAGAACTTTTCCTCCTGCATCCTCCTCGCTAAAATGTGTTCATGTTGGCTTGGGAGAACTCAGAATGACTGACATGTGGAATGACAAACAGTGTGACAACATGGTGTGTGTGAGCGGCCCTCCAGCCCTCAGCCCTGCACAGCTGCACATTGCCCGCTTGACTGTACCAGACGCTATGGCACGGGTTCAACAGTAACGCTGACCTCATGGGTCACAACCAGCGCTGCCTGCTAACGGGAGGCAGCGAAAGCAGCGCTATTGCCCATAAATTTAGACAGCGTAACGCAAATAGGCTAAAGGCACACGGAAAGGCAAGTCATTCATTCACTCACCACTTCTACCGTTACAACACCGACGACTAATTTGGTGTGGGAATATGAGCTCAGGAGATAGTAATCCCGTCTCTAAATGCAGGATAGTTTGCTTTAGCTGCATTCCCACCCTTGCTGTTTTTGTGACAAGCATTTGCCAACTAAATGGAATCCCAAAGGACGGCGGGGTTTCGTTTAACAGAGAGGTACTTGAGGATCTGTCACCGCAGTCTCAACAAGTGTGGCCGGGCGCTTCAATAGGAGCCTCTCATAAGGACAGAAGAAAGGAAAGACCACATTGTCGTGGGGGCGGGTCTTCATTTTGTGTGAATTTGGTCATTTGTTGGCCGAGGTCAGCTCCTTAAGATTAGTGTTGGTGGTGGTGATGTGTGTGTGTGTGTATGTGTGTGTGTTAATCCATTGATTTAGATGGAGTTAACACGCTGGCCAGGGTCCAACAGAGACTTAAGTCACAATTGGAGTGGGGCAGATATATTGAGAGGAGATGGTGGGAAAGTTGAAATACCGCTTTTCTTTGACAAAAAGGGGAATTTGAAGAGGAAATTGAAGCAACAGTCTGCGGTAGGTTTGTTGAGAAGTCGTGAACTACTGTCTGCACCACTCTTTGTGATTTGCTTTTGCCAATATTTTGAGATTGTGAAACATCAAAAATACAGAGGAATTTTGGCACCTTAAAAAAACAGGCCCTGTTGGCAGCGTATAAGCATTTTAAGCTGACTTATTGAAAAGACAAATTTCTCAAACAACGCAATCAAGCGCAAGAATCTTAAATAAATGTTTTTCTTTGCAGCACACTGACAGAACAGTATTTCCCTGGCAATGTAAACATGAGGAACATTGTCATCGTGAACGAAAACAGTGATGAATAATTTCATTTTAAAGATAATGGAACAAGGGGTGCATTGTCGAACACGTTGACCTGCAGACAGATTCAGAGATTCTTGGAACATGTTAAAACAGGACAGTGAAAGCGTAACCGTCCAGGACAAAGAAACATTCCTTGTGTCAGTGAAACTTGTGTTTTTTCACGTCCGCGTTTTCAATTATGTTAGCAGGCTTGTTGAGAGAGACAAGCAAGATTACCGTGGAAAAAAAAACACCCATCATGCTCGACAGCTATTTACGGAGCTGCTGTAGCCTCGCAGGAATGGTCCTCCACCTTGACTTATTGAATTATGGAGAAGCTGTCGACAGGTTGAGCAACTGTCTCCTTCTCTCTGTGTTTCCTTACATTCACTTTACTCAACACGGCGCTGCAGCTGTCATTCCTTGGCTGCAGCCAGCCAGGGTAGATGAGTGCACCTTGCAGGCTCAAATCACAGTGACCTTAGGTCGTTATCATTCATCCTGCTCCTCAAAACACCGGGCAAATGACACAAGAAAGTCAGCTGGCAACAGCAAAGTTCAGTGATCCTAGGAATTAGGTCCATATTAGACAATTGGACAACTGCATGCACCATCTTCCCCTAAATGTAACAATACTGTAGGTGCCAGATATAAAGGAGAATTAAAAAATGCTCTCAGCGAGCAAAATGTACTTGTCTGGTGATTGGGTTCACAAAGTCACATCTGATTTCTGACTGAGGCCTTAGTTTAACAAGCGTTGTCCTCTGAAACTCAGAATCGATTTAAGTTTCTGCTCAAAACTTTTGACCCTCATTACTGGTATGTCGCACCCACACTTGAGTATCATTTTGTCTACAATATGCCAGATAAAAGTGAGTAAAGCCTTGAAGAACTTCCCGGAGTCTAATGTGACATGTATTATATTATTTAGCCTCCATAGCACACATACATCTTGCAGATGTAGGCTCAATCAATAGAAGTTGTAGAATGGGGAGGGTTTGCTAAATGGGTAGACGTTTGTGAGTCATCAGCAATTGGATGATGTCTCGCCAATGTCCTCCCAAATAGCAAATGCTCCCCATACTACATCTTCCCAAGGTAACTTGAACCAACATCTGTAAGACCTGTGCTCGATTCACCCCTCCTGACAATTAGAGGAGGCTAACGTTAGCTAGCATACTACTGTTGACAGAAACTAACCTCACCTGAAGAATAGACACCCCATGTTGACCATATCCCCTCAACCATTTCTGCATCCGGACTTGTCTCTTCTGCTTTTGTTTTTTCACACTGCAAAGTACTGAGGTTACTACAAGATGTTGTTTACATCTGCTTCTCCATGAGATTACCTGCGATCACGTGGCGTGCTGCATTGCTCCATCTGACACCATAATCTTAACATCCTGTAGTCTGCACCATTACTCTTCATATTTGAGATCAGAGGGAAGAACATCAGTGAGATTTGTCCTCATGTGTGATGAAACCCAATTTCAAAATCGGTTATGATTTTAAAACTCCTGCAGTCTGAGCCCATCTTAAGGAGGCGCTTCATTGTTCTTTAGTTCATCCATATGTGTTTGAGCGATCTGTCAAGACATTACAACTGAGAATCTGGGGAGTGAAACATGTTCAACAGAATAATTTACTGTGTGGAGTCTTCCAATTCTGAACTTATTAAATTGTGCTGATGCAGCGAGCTATTACTGTACCACCTGCTGGTCCGGCCAAGAAATACAAATAATTATAAAGCAGGTGTGTTTTCTGAAAAATGACCTCTGACATTCGAGTTGAACGCGCACACGAGCCACTAAAACTCCAGTATTAGTAATGTGTTGACTCCTGTGAGAGTGCACAGCTGTCTTCCGACACTTTGCTGAGCTTTTCCTTTCTTGAGCGGTTTTGTTGTTCCAGGTTTGTTGTTCTAAAAAACAGTCATTTTCTGACACTGTATTCCTGCAGGGCGTTCCAATAAAAGCTCAAACAAAAAGAAACTGAAAGGGATTTTATTGGAAAAGCCTTCTTACGTCACTGTTTTTTCATATTAAAGCACCTCTACGACTCGGTATTCAGTTCCAGTTGACTTACCAGAACATTTGGGTGGCTAATATGTGGTATATATGCAAGAGCAGAATGCACGCTGAGTTTAGTGGTATTTAAAAATTGGAGGTCATTAAAGTGTGAGTATGTGGTTCAAACTGTGATTGCTTTTAACTCACGGAGAATAATGACGTCGCTGTGTGGCTGGTGAACAGGGTAGCTGGCGAGGACCGAGCCCGTGAACCGCATCCAGAAACGCTGTAACCTTCCAGTGAAGCCGTATTGGAGGTGTTCAATTTCATCCAAGCTGACGATGCCCCTGCCAAAAAAGGCAAATTCATGTGAAGCGGGTCTGCCACCTTCCTGGCTTTCCCCGCTGAGCCCCAAACCACACACTCGGCGACAGGTATCAGTTGGTTACAAGTGAAGCTGAGGAAACGGACCGAGGACCGCCGTCCTGCTGCTCGGGGAGGGAAAGGTGTGGCAATCAGATGTTGTCTTGTTAACTGGGAATATCCGGCAGCGGAGACCATTACAGATTAATGTGCAGCAGGTGTTGGGTGTCTAGACTAGCAGAGAAAAGTTCACTCACTGAGTAATTGAAAGTGCAGGTGTACTTGGACCACTGCCAGCATGAGGGGCTGCTGTATATGTTTAGCTGCATGACATCTCACTTTTAGGGCACGAGCTATTACGTAAAATGCCTCCGAGCACTGATGAAAAACACGGTGCCTGAGGAATGCCAGATTTGCTTGTAAAACATCTCCTAGCTATTATGGGCTTTTGTTTCCCTTACATTGACAACTATTAATGTAATTTCATAAGTTGGGTTTTTGGCTCGTTGAAGTGATATAAAATGGCTTGGCAACAAGTCTGGAATAAAACCCCTCTGACTTTGTCCACTTAATCATAAAAACCTGGTGGGTTTGGCTTCCTGTATTGACATAGAGCGAGCTGAGCCAAGAAATACAATCAAATGTTCTTGAAAAAGTCAGTCATGGTGGGCAACACAGACAGGATCATGTCACCTGATATTCAGCGATATTGGGATAATGATTTGAAGTTTCTGTCTGTAGTGTTAGCGTAGCCTTACGGTGGACAGGGTGGAGCTCATTTCATCTAATTTACTGAGGTTTGATTACTAGAAAAACATCGATTTACAATGACAAATGTATCTGTTTGATTTTATAGTCCTCCTGTTAATTGTTTCACATATTTCCTGCTTTTTATAGAACTAAAACAACAATTACTGAATCCAAAAGTCAATGATAAGATTTGTAAGCCTGGTGTAAGAGGTATTTACGGATGATTGCAAGAGAAACAGTTTTTTTTTTTTTTTTTTACAAAAAGGAACATTAAATGTGCAGTTTGCATGCGTTGCGACCGGTCAAAAGATCAGCAAGTCAGCAATACCTGATCTGATCTGTGTTAAATTTACTGTTGCTGTAGCTGTGACGCCTGTTTTATTCCCTGACCTGTATGGCTGCTCCTGGCTCGAGGCCCTCACTGGCTATCAGTCTCCAGGGCTAAGAGGATAATGTGTTAGCTGATATCTTAGCTCAGTGTGGTGCTGAAATGGGAAAAGGGGGAGTTTGGAGGAGGTAATGATGGACCACTTTGGTTTCTCCTGAGAAATCTCAGAGGGTCCTGACTAGACTAAGACCTGTATGTACAGAAGCACATGATGTGTTCCTGCACACTCACATTGTTTAAATTATATGTATATCTATCGCGAGTTTGCTGTTCAGAGGCAACAGTACATTTCCAGAGGTTGTTTTTTGCTTGTTTTATGCTAATAAAACCGCTGTAAAATGATATTGGAAATCAAATGCTTAGGTTAGGCTTCACATAAAAAAAAATAGGCAAAGTAATTTATATTGGCTGTGTCGTTATGTCTGATGGGAGACCACGAAACATGACTTCAGCACACTGCCTGTGCGGGGTGAAATGAGTGTGGATGCGGTGCCAGGCGAGGGTCCTCTTTCTCTCCTCACACTGAGCCTCTCCAGTCATGGATCACAGAGCTGGAGAAGCAGCTAATAGCTCTTTCTAGCTGGGCCTGTGCTAAATACTCCCTCCACTAAAATTATTCCTCTGGGAATCAATGGGCCCATTCTTTTGTGAGCTGTAGTTTGCTTGATGGTCCCAACCTCAATGTGAAACATTAGACAGCAATGGGGAAAACATAAAACATAATACTTGTGTGACCAGCTTGTCATTGGCTCTTCGGTGGCTGTGTTAAGAATTTTGCCCAAGATAGTAGATTCAGTGAGGGAGAGGCTAGTTAGGGTAACAGGCTCTCCACAGATTGAGTTGCAGCGCTGGTGCACGGAGAAGGAGGGGCTTTCGATGGGTATCACTGTAAATATTTTGGGTGCCTTTTTCGCAGAAATATAAACATGCAATATTTAATTCCAAAGTTTAGCCGTGCTAGTGGTGTGGCTCTCGGGATGGCAGCCCCGTTTATTCCCCCACTTTGATTCAGACTGAAATATCTCAGCAACATTTGAATGGATTGCCATGAAATTTTATACAGACATTCATGGCTCCCAGAGGATGAATCATAATGACTTTGGTGATCACCTGACTTTTCTTCTACCACTAACTTTAGGTCAAGGTTTTCACTTATGCTTTGAAATGTGAAATATCCCAACTTTCAGTAGATGGATTGGTACAGACATTCATGGTTCCTGGAAGATGAATCCTAACACACGTGTCACAGCTATTATAAAATGTTTTAAAACGTTTTAAATACTTTCTTATGATTTAGTTGAACCCATGAGTTTTCACTGTTTTGTTTTGTTTAATATATGTCAACAACAATCGAATGGATTGCCATGAGATGTTGACAAATACATAAACATTTCAGTTTAGTGCTAATTAGCATGTTTGCATGTTAACATGTTAGCATGTTGACGTTAGCATTAACTCATAGCACTGCTCTGCGCACGTACAACCTCAATGAGCCACTAATGATGTATACTTTTCACCAAAATTACCATCTATATCCAGGTGTTTTGACTCCTATCCCATTGCCAGGAGACAATTTTGCCTTTCTGTTTTTATTTCTTGTGTGTCAAGTCTGTCATCACAAATGCAGCGCAAAAACAGGGAATAGTAGAAAAACAGCAGATCTTAAACCAGACTGCATCCAGAAGACCAGCATCCCTACATCTTGTGTTTTATCCATCGTTGCTGAGGCAGCTGGCAAGGTTCGTGTAGTGGCACCGACCCCACTGACAATGTAACAGTGCTTACTTTTTAATATCTTTTACTATCTGAACAACGTTCAACCGCTGCTTAAACGGAGAAAGATCAGAAAGGATTAAAGAGCCAGCGCACGTAACTTAAATGTGAGTCACAGCATTGTGCCTGAAAAAGAGCATGTCCACCAGAGTATTGTGTTTCCATTACAGCCAATTGAAGCTGGAGCCGATAGACACCCATGAGTCATTTGACATGGGAGTGAATGCCAACTGACCCATTCACATTAAAGACAAAAGACAGATGCTAGTTGGTTTTAGTGGGTTTTTTGTCCAGTGCGAAAGGGTTATTAGTCTTGTTGAATGAGATGAATTATGTTTTTTTCTCTTACAAATTGTCCATGACTTGGTATGAAACACACCCATTGGGATTAATTTTATAACAAAGTGAAATTCCACTTTTTACGCAGTGGTCAGAACTAGCACCTTGAGACCAGGGATCAAAGATGAACCACAGTCTCTTCGTCTGCATCCCCTTTTTTGATTGACCTCCGCAAAAATGTCGAACATCTAAAACGGAGTGAAGCAATAAGTGGAAAAACAAACATCTCTATTACAGCCCTTTATAATGCTCATCGTGTTTTTTTTTTTCTTGAAGCCCTTTTTAATCTTCCAGTAATTGTTTCTCTCAGTCAACCACAGGGATCACTACCATTCACCCAGAGAGTGCAGCCTAGCCCTTGACCACAATATCTCCGCTGTCTCACCACAATAACCTGGTATTGGATACTTACTCACCATAACTCACAACTGCCAGGATTTCTCAGGTCTCTGACTTCCCAAATCAATTATCAAAGATCTGCTCAGACTTTCCCAGCTGATGACGGGAGCCTTCCTTCTACTCAGAGCCTCCAAAAACACCAGATCAATTTCTGAGAAAATGTCATCAGTGACTAAGTAAAAAGCCTCACAGTATCCATGCATCGCATATTAAAACGTAAAGAAATGCATGATGACGTAACTGCAAAATCAGGCATTTATATTATCTGGAGAGAATGTAAAACTCGCCGAGTGGCACAGTACAAATTAAGCAGATTTAGACTTGTGTTCGCGGCAGACCAGCAGAGTAAAGTACCCAAATCAGCTTAATGTGGCTAAGCCTAAATATTTATAAAATCAGTTGTAATGGGCTACTCCCCTGGCAGTACCATCCTGTCCAGTGTCACTGTGGATATAAGCTGGAAAACTATGACTTTTGATGTCAAATGTGAACTTCTGTTGATCAGATTCTGTCCATAAATATAGATAAAATGTTTTTTTCATTAAATTAGTGCAGTTACCAGACCACTTGTCCACAATACTGGGCATGGAAACTCAATTAAAACCTGTTATTTATTGCTCCAGGTCATAATGTGGGTCTAAATGCAGTCTGGATCTGCCTCACGTTCATAATGTTCCCCAGTCTGTGCCAGACCTCTGCTCAGCTTGTCTATTTGGTTACTATTACTGAGCCTTTGTTTGCACTTCAATGGAAGCTGATATGAGTTGTAAGAGGAGCCTGTTGCTACAAGAGTCTTTGCAAAGGTCAAACATGGTGGTTTGTTTTTTCTAGGATTCCTCTGGGACGCAGAGTGAATACCTTTAAGGCTTTTTACCTGTAGGCAATAAGGAGCAACAGCACTCCTGCCAGTTGGTCAATTAGAGACACATTCGCCTTTATGGGCCAGCCAGATTGGGACAGTGTAAACATATCATAACAATGGCTAAAGTGGAGGAGGAGGAGAGAGAAGAGATTAAGGAGAAATGATTGGATCTTTATCACCATACTTTCACAGTCGTGTTCCATTAACAAACAGTTAATGCTGGCAGACACAGAGGCACAACAGCTACGGTTGAAGGTATCAGCCGATCTTGCTAATGCAAAAGCACCCTCCTCCAACCTCACTACTGAGGAAAGGAAGGCCCTGGCATCACTCAAAAGAGACCAGAGCATCACCATCTTGCCGGCAGACACAGCGGACTACCACACCAAAGTCACTGATCTGCTTAGTGATGCTAACACCTATGAGACTCTGAGGCGAGATCCTACCAATTGCTACAAAAAGAAGGTTATAGAATATCTGCAAAAACTGGAAAAGGACAAAGCCATTGACAGGCCATTATATTATAGACTGTACCCCAGGGAAGCCATCACATGCATCTATGGACTCCCCAAGATACACAAGGAAAGAGCACCACTCAGACATATCATCAGCAGCATTAACTCATTTACTTATAACATATCCAAGCACTTAGCCAGTATCCTAGCTCCTTTGGTCGGTAACACTCAACATCACATCAAAAACTCACAGGATTTCGCCAACAAGGTTGAGAGAAATAACACTGGACGCAGACGAAACAATGGTTTCTTATGATGTCACATCACTATTTACATGCATTCCCACTCAAGAAGCTGTTAAGATGGTGAAGAAACGCCTGCTACAGGACAGCGATTTGTCTAGCAGAACCAACTTCACCCCAGACCACATGGCTGTGCCATGGGCTCACCGGTGTCCCCAATAGTGGCCAACCTCTACATGGAAGAAGTTGAGAGCAGAGCCCTGATTACCTTCACAGGAACTGTGTGGTTTGTTGGTTCTGTGCTAAGTATGTAAAACAAGCGGTCAGCGGCAAAGCTGATACAGCTGATTGTGAGCTATAGTTTTCCCGGTAAACACACCAACCTCTTCGGCGGTCGCAGAGGACACAATGGCCTGTCCTCTCTGCCTAGCCCAGATACACTCTGGTAGTAAAGAGTGGCTCTGGAGGATGAGTGAGGTTTTTGAAAAAGGAGAAAAATGGCTTATAGGAAAAAATCATATTTACAGGGCTGCTGCATGCCGTGCTCAACAAAAATGTTTTACAGACACGAAAAAAGCTTATTAGCTTCAGTATCTTCATATTTTAATACAGACAATGAGAATAGTTTTAGTTCTAGTAGTCTTTTAATGTGTTTAAACTTTTTAACTTGTGTCAGTACTTCCTTTATACGGTTCCTTTCCAAGACCAGATGGGCATCATGATTCTTCTCTTTATTTTGGTCGTGTTATGAAATGTATTGATTGTTCAATAGGGACAAATATATCTTCAAGATTTGTCAGAGAACAAGCAGGCGAATACCACAGACCTGAACCTGTGTCAATTAGTCCATTATATTCTGTAGGTGTGGCTGAGTATGTGCTGCCCAAGTCAAGAGTACACTGACCCCACTGACTTCGCCTCATTCCTCAAGCAACATCATCAAATGGAGAGCTTATCTCAGCGGTGTACTGTAGGATGGCAAAGAGCCAAGAACACATGCCTTTTCCTTACTTTCCTCTTCGCTGAGATAAGTGCGTGTTGCATGGGATATAACTTATTTGTCAGTCACTTCAGGCCTGAGAGTGACGAGAAGTACATGTGGAATGTTAAGTGCAGTGTATCAGAAAACATCAAAGAATGCAGCGAGCCCCGGGGAGCCCGTAAAATTAATGATCCAGATTGACTTCTGCACAAAACAAAGAGAGGAGAGAATAGGCTACTGTATGAAAAAAGGTCACAGTTCAAGTTCCTGTGTGTTTTACAATCTGCTGAACCATAATGTTTCACCTATTTAAGAATGGGCAGGCTTTACATCCTGGATGTGGCGTCAGCTTGGGAAGAATCTGGGCACCAGCCAAGAAAATGGAAACTGCTTTGATTTCATTTTGGCTTACCGAGTGGACAATTAAAAGACATGTTGCAAATCCATTTACTAGAATCATACTTTATTTTGTCTGATGCTAAGCCTTTCCTTCTGACAAGTTTTATGGAGACAAATGGTCAGCAAAAAGGACACTACAATTTAATGTGGTAAACCTATAAAAATCATAAAGAAATCCTGATTTGGTCAAAATGTCCTGATTATTTTGTTTCAAATAGAGACATACTGTAGAGTCTTTGCAAAGGTCAAACAAGGTCTAGGATGGGGTTCAGGGAAGCTTTTCCTCCTCGCTTGTGTTGTTGTTTATCAAGGCTTTAACCTTTGAGATTTCTCTTAAAATATCCTTTCCCTGAGGCAAGTGGTCCAAATTCCTTTAGGGAACTGGTCTAAGTTGCTGCATTTAGTTTATTTGTACACACTGAGACAGTCCTTAAATATATTGAATAATAATGGAACTATACAGGTTTGTTGTCAGGAAATCAGTAAGCAAAAATGTAAAATGTGGATATTGGTTTAAAACAAAACAAGTAAACATACATTTATATGCAGACAAAATACCAAAACTCTGACAACAGAGAGCTAGGTAAAAATAACATTCATAAAATAATTTATAAAATAAAACAGGAAACATCTAAACTGAAAACCAAAACCATGACAAAAAATATATTTCTATATTATACACATAACATTATAATACTGTATACATTCAAATATGACATTTTTTTTTTAAACTTTACAAATTCTGTTTGTTCAATCTGCTGATAAATCTGAGATGCAGTTGAAAACTAAGGCAAAAGCTAGTGAACTGAATTTGAGTTAAGATTTTTCAAAAATTAATTTCCTCACTCATATTCATATAAAAAGCCTTGTTGAACTTATTCTACCAAATTGGATTATAAAACCAGTTTACAAAATTGTCTGATAAATGAGCTTTGATCATGAGCCCACTGACTCTTTCAGTGACTTTAAGGAAGAATGAGGTCAGCCTCTGCTGTAAATTGTACTGCCACAAATATTCCAGTTTAGCTCCTCCCCTGGCAATGTAAGTATATACATGGTGGACACACATCTCTCAGAGAAGGAGAATTATTTCTGTTACTGAATAACCTTGTTGAGTTGCTGAGGAACCACTGTTGAGACCATTTGTATGTGTACTGAAGCAATCCAAACCTGGAAAACATCCAAATCCTACCAGCTGGCCAGATGCTTCTGTGGTGCCCGAGCGCAGCTCACGTCCATGGTAACAGTCTCTGCCCACCAAGCAAGAGAGAAAAGCCAGAAAAGCTGCTTCCTGGGGGAGCTGTAGCGCCACTGGCGCCTGCATGAGTGTGATATAAATCCCGACTGCTTTGAAAATAATTAGCGCGGGGATCAAGGCAGGGCAGTCTCCCCGGCCTGGCGCTGAAGAGGAGACAGGTGCCACCAGTGGCCTAAGCCACTGGAGCTGCACCCATGTAGTACAGAGCAGGCCCAGGCTGGGAGAAAGAATGCCAACCTCGATTAAACAAAAGAAAGAGCCCCACTGGCCAGGCAGCTCTTATTCCTTTTTTGTGCTCCTGCAGCACGCATTTTAGGACTGTGGGGGGCTGCGGGGTGTGGGATTTGTATGGGTCTTGGAAGAGAAAGCGGCAGGAGAATTAGGTCTGAGGGGTGGGATGTTTGTGTCCACCCCTGTGACCTGACCATTGAACTGACCCCCTGGTACGATGAAAGCTATGTTTATATGAGGCCAATATCTACAGACAGCAGTGGAGTCCAATGCAAATAGATGATCGAGACATTGGAGGAAAGGAAGACTTTCCAAATAAAGTAAAATCCTGAGTATGGGGCTCAAAGATAAGTCCGATAGGTCGCAAGAACACAAAGAACACACAGATGAGTCAGATGACTTTATAATCTGTCAACAACTTTCTAAATCTGCTTAAAATGGTCTGAAAAGAATCGGCAGGCGCTTTTTCGCCCATTTTTCTCACAAAATTACGCCCACTTTTTGCAACGATTGGCCGAGTGTGCTGAGGTATCAAAGAAAGCAGGGTCTAATTTTCTCTCTCATTTTTCAGTCTCAATAATTGAATGTCTTTGATGATGAATATTATAAGTATCCCATTTTTTAAGTAATGCCTTCTATGAGCCACAGTGGTTTGAGGGACAGCAGTAGAGCCTCTGCTAGCTCTTTTTCTCAACCAGAATAAAATGTTGGCACTTTATATTTCAGCAAAACATGGATACATTCAAATTTGTACAGCTGACCACTGCGCGGGGTAGACAGCGTTTCAGCATTTGTAAGTGTTAAACCACTGGATATTTTTAATGATGACAATTTCCAGCTGGGTTTGTGGATACAGAACCAGGTAAGCCAAGACATGACAGGCACAGATTCAGAAGGTAGGTTTAACCTACATCATCAATCAGGTATGTTCCCAGGTGCATAATGTTGTTCATAAAAAACATAACTTGATTTAGTGATTGATCGATGACATCCATTAATTCAAGTTTTCCTACGACTGAGATGTTTTTAAGGAGTCAGCGCCTCAGAAGCAAGCTAAAGTGACCACGTCTCCCCTCTTTGGTTCCGACTTGTAACAGAGCTTCCCACGTCTGCTTACACTCATGGAAATTCCTTTTTCCTCACAGCTTTGGAGTACACAGAGAGACTGTCAGTCATTGTCCGGACAAATGACACAGGACCGTGATTTTCCACTTTCAAGAAGCGAGGGGATCCCTGGCCGTGGTCACCCTGAGGACAGGAAGAAAAAGCAGGATGAGGGGCAGTTCTCTCAACAAAGGGAAGTCTCCCAGGTTGGAACTGGGGATCCCCTCAATGGTCTGACTGGTGGTGTTAAGTGTTGGAGAACCAGAGAGCTGAGACGTTCCCATGTCATATTTTCTATTGTCTTTTGCACTTGGGTCAGGGATTCTCTTTCCGTCCCATGTTGGCGGTGATACCGCTGCTGCTGCTGCCAGAGTAGCTGCGGTTAGGAGGGAGACAGCTGTCCTTTAACTGGAGAAGCCAGGTTCAAGCCCCGGTTTTGGCCAACATCCACCCGGCTGCAGAGTCCTTGAGGATGACACTTAATCCTCTGCTGCTGACTCTGCATATTGACCTCCTAGTAAAGAGGGGCATGAACAAAGAAAACCGGGTGAGCTGAGTTTCGAATTTGTCGATTTCTTGTGACTTTCATCTGGTGACTGAATGGCAATGAACAACATTCACAGTGGTAGAAAGTAAATGTACTGTGCATTGTGCTTCCTTTCTATGCTATTGTACTTTAAATAGTGTACTTTTTACTTTTTATCTGGTATCTGTAGTGGCAAGTTACATAACAGATTCATATTTTATGGCACAATTTGGATGATCAGTTTGTAAAATATGACTGTTCTGAATTCAGCTTCCAACAGAACATAATCTAGTTCATCTTAGCCCCACCTTACATTAGCTGCAACATAAAATGCTGCTTTTTTGTCAATTCTTCAATATATTAATAACATAACCCTTTAAAGGGGTCATTTTGCATTATAAGAACTTTTACTTTTGAAACCTTTTGCACATTTTTCTGCAGTGATTGGTTTTAAAGTTATGTTACGTACAAAAGGTAACGTACTGTATGTGATGACCTGACTTACCTTATGTGCTTACATTACCTGATATGAGTTACGTCACGTACTTAAGTTATGTTATGAGACTGATTGTAGTTATTTTAACCCAAAGTATGATCTTTTCCTAAACCTAACAAAGTAGTTTTTGTGCCTAAGCCTAAACAAACTGCGACCATTTGACAACATCAATAACAGTCCAATAGTCATAATATGCCACAATAACCAGACATTAGCATAGTTGTATTATTGCTAACTTGAGCCCTTCATGTGCAAAACTGATGTTAGAGAGGTAGGCGGAGTGTCATAATTTGAAGCTTAAGCTACTGACCAAGCTTCCACAATTGAAGAGTTGGGAGTGAGACTGTTCGTAGTAGCACTGCTATATTGCTTCTTTTTCTTAAGCAAAGAGTCTTAAGTACTTGGTCCACCACTACATATTCAGTACACACAACAAAGTAATGACAAGTTAGTCTGTTGCAACATCCGCATTGAAAACTGTCTACTGTAGTCTGAGCCATATAAAGTTTAATCGCTCAGATAACTTGCATGTGTAACAAGACCCAGGATGGCTTTATTTAGCCTGTGGAGGTGACATCAGTCACTGGGATGTGAAAGGTATTTCAATCCTTCATGCCAACAGACTCATACTTTTGATGTCGTCAGGGTTGACTTTTACCTTGATCCTGCAAAGCTGGCTGCAGGTATAGCTTGACATATCTGAGTTATGGTGCACAGAGATGAGCAGGGACAATTGGACTGATGACATTTGCCTCAAGCTCGTCATTTCTTTACCTCATGCTCCAATATTTAGTCAGACTCCATACTTACGACCACAAGGTCAGTTCCTATTATAACCCAGAAAAAAAAACTCTCACGCTCAGTTGCTAAGTGTCAAGCAAAATTATGACTGCCTTGGTTAATGCCAAGAAACCATCTCTGCCAGACAGTCTCAATAACAGAATAGCAGCACCTGGCATATCATTGTTACAAGCATGTGCCAAACACACTTCTCTCTCATTAGCTGTTGAGGGATAGTAGTACATTTTGTTTATTGAAATAGTGAGTTCGGATTTAGTATTTCCTCTCACAGAGGAAATGTGAACACTTATTAAACACCTCATACTCGAGACATTTGTACAACAAGGGGAAAGAAGCCGGAAAAAGCAATAAAGAGGGGAACCAGGAGAAGAATGGGGAAAGTAAGTGTGCCGGATTTAAGGAAGTTTTATCTGGAGACAACACCCTGCGTTTGTCAAAGGCTCTGCCTAAGGTCATCATGCAGACTTGATGAGGTGACAAAGTGCTCAGGTACTTTTCATGCTCAGCTGAAGCAGCGAGGCTCTCTTTCTTCCACGAGGGTCAGCCATAGCAAACTTTGTTCAAGCTTAAACACAGAGATGACTGAGGAAGACAGATGTGCTTGTTGAAAAAATGTATGTTTATTTATTTTATTTTAAATTATTGCCAATATCCACATTCGATTCAGTCCCTGCTGCAGTAGACTAAAGAGCAGTCATGGGAAAATCTGAGCTTTACACAAATAATTAGCAATGAGGATAAAATCGGATACATTTTGAGCAGACATCCATTTCCAGTTTTTAAAAAAATACTTCTGTGAAAGTTATCCAGTGATTGTTTGGCCAATTGCTCCGTGACCACAATTTGTCAGGACAAGTCATAAGACGGAGATACTTCCTTTCAAAACAGTGTTTAAGGAACCACTGAAATACGAAAATCAGCCCTTATTTTCTAATTAAAGGGCACACACGTTTACAGTCCACATTACAGAGATTCTTGATCAATTTTAAGCTTTCAAGTTATTTTATATCATTGTGACCACAAATGTTTAATTTTTCGGTTGTTTAAAGTGCTCCAGGCGTAGCATAATGATTGAACATTGTATGTACTGGAAGTGATCCACATTTTTTATATTGTGGGATATCTGCAGTAGCAGCCTTTCACTGGTTTCCCTCAGTGAATTTAAGAGTCGGAAAGAGGATGGCCGTTAACTTCGTGTATGCACTGACATCAGCCACTGACCAAGGCTGTCAAACAGACATAAAAACATGCACTTAGGCAAACTGCACACTCCCTCTTCCCACATCCCATCCCAGAGCCCTTTATGTTGTCCACACAATGGAAATCCAAACACACAAGAAAGATTTTTCCATGCAAATGTGAAATCCATACAGGAAAAAGAAAAATATGCAGTTCGAGATTCACCATGCGCCCAAAGAAAACAACACTTTGTAAAGTGCCTGCGCCGCCAGCCCGACAACCTCCTGCCTTTCAATTATGCTGCCAGCAGTATATCAACTTGACAAATACTGAAGGATGTGACCTCTTGATCTGAGCTGAACCCAACTTTACCTCGAAGTCGTGGTCAGTCTGGGTTTACGAACAATACTGTAATCCTTAAAAAAAAAGAAGAGTGAGGTCATTCAGTAGCTCCAATCAAATGGACAAATGATAAACAACTTTTGTAACTTCTCTTTTTTAATTTTGCTTAGCTATAATCTGACGCAAATTCTGCTTTAGTAAATGAGATGTCTGGAAGGCCATCTGTAATTATATTCAATCACAGGGTGGGTCAGTGTTTGGATTAGCTCCACTTGTATCAGTTTGTAGATAATATGGACTTGTGTGGCATCTAACGTTCTCCTACAAATCTGCAAATCCTAAACAATCATCTGATATTTTCCAGATAACATATGACAGCTTCTGTATAATGCAGTCACGTATATTCTTATTTCATTTGGTCAACATAATTCAATTTTCTTTCTTGATGTTTTTCTTCTAACATTTTAAGTAAACACTCGGCAGTAGATAGCATCGGCAGTCCCAGTGGGCAGGGGACAGACTGTGGGAAAAAGTGGCACTGAAATGATGATCACTCTTCAGATGGGAATGTAATTGTCGCTGTCTGAATACCTCCTCCCAGTTTTAGAGACACTGTCGTCTAACTTGACGCTGATGCTGTTAACAATCGTCTGCTGATCTGCGCTGCAGTCCCTCAGCTCCGAAAGTTAGACAGCTGGTTTGCTTTGGAACAGGACGAACCCGGTGTGTCACAGTATGAAGTCAGTAAGGACGCAAAGAGATGGAGACAGATTAAAAGTGGCTCCGTTGACAAGCAACTCAGGATCAAAAAGAAGAATTTCGATCTTGATTATAAAAAAATACTCAAAGTTATAATTTGTTGCTGAACTTGCATCTGTGTACATTCTGTCATGGACATTTTGATTTGTCACAACAAATGAACACATATTTCGACCGCAGTATGTTCCTTATTAAATGGACTGATTAAAGCACAACAGGTGTTCGATTATATACAAAATCTGTAATACTTTAACAAAACAAACTCAGCCTGTGATGCCCAACAAGACTTACTGTACCTTTATAAGTTGTACAAACCTGTGTTGTTAAGTTTGGTTCAATCATGAAACGTGGCCACTATTGTCCATTGACGACTTAGTCTCTGGAGGCAGCAGCCAGTGTTTCGGGGCTTCAACAGGTCCTTTTCTGCCAATAGGGTCTTCAAGCAGTGATGGTTAAAAGGACAACTATGACATTCGTGAAAAAAAGGTTCACCCTGCGCATGTGAGACCCATCTCGACACTTTTTGACTTTGTTGTCCAACTGCCTGCTACAGGAGAACGCCTGGTTTGCCTTCCCCCAGCAGTACCTAGCACATAGTAAGAGTTAAATGTTGCTTAGTGATATTTGTTTTCCACTACTATGGCAACCTGATGCCTAACGCTGTAGTTTGCAGTATACCCTCATTGCTTTAACTCCCTTGTGTTTGCGGTCCAAGTAGCAACTTGTAGGTCCAGGTTACGTCCAGCCAATATTTCTGCCACTCACTAGAAACAGATATGTATATAAATGTTTTAAAAAGCTAAATCCTCATGACACGATAACCAGTGGGTGCTGAGATTGCATTTTGGCCATTATGCTCTGCCTCTTTTGCTCTCCAAATGAACTGTTCACCTGCATGTAACCAAAGCTCACTTAAATATGAACTGGTCAATGCTACTACAAAAAGACTACAAATGGAAACCAGAACACTTCTGATACCTAAGTCTTGTCCCTTGCCTTCTGCAATCGTATGAAGATATCTGTTTGAAGAGATTAACTTTAATTGAAACGGTTCATTTTCTCCCTACTATGAAAACAGTAATCGTACTTTGGTTTGGAGCGAAACAACCACACCAAAACCCTCTAGGAAGTGGTCTCCTTCCAGTCACAAACAAATTCTGCAGTGCTTAGTCTGTGGTGGGAATGACATCCTACCTCGATCCAACCCGACTACAAGGCACACTCTGGACTCTGACCTGGACAAGCAACAAAGTATGTTGATTTCTTCATTTTGGGACCTTCTTCAGGTCTGTTTTCTCTCATGGTTCTGTCCAACGACATCTGATCAATGAGCAGAGTGAGTGTTCACACGTTAGCAAAAAAATACAGGTTTGAAAATGGTCTTGAGCCACACTAGGGACTCTGTTAGACTGTACTTAGACACAGCAGTGATAACAAGTGTGCAGCATGTCCGCATACTCGCATTTTTAATAAATAGCACTAAACACAAAGTACAGATGGAAATGTCATTAGTTGTGCTGGTATTTGGTCATCCACTTAAGTGTGGGGTTAAAGGAAAATTCAGGAGTGATATCAATTCATCCTGTGGGGACCATGAATGTATGAAGCCTACAAAATGTAATGGCAATCCATCCAGTAGTTGTTGAGATAGCATGGCTGAAAAGACAAACGTATTTGCTGATGTTAAGTATGAGTGGTCTTAGCAGCTGTATCACCTGACACCAAGACAGCAACAGACTGTATTTGTGCACCTCCACTTTTAAGTCCATTGTTTTATAATGACTTAGTGTCCAATAGCCTGCAGTAAAACTGTAAAAAAAAAACAAAAAAAAACATGCAATATTGATAATTAAAATATTATTTTTGGCATGAGGTTCCGCTTCCTCCCTTGAGAGCACTGAGTGAAGCGAATAGTACAATCCTCTTAGGAAAGATATACATGTCATCAGATTTTAAGAGCCTGCATTTTGAAGGCCTGACCCTTTTAAGTTCACAGAAGTGTTCAGAGGTCCCTCCTGTAAATTTGATTGGCACTGCCATAAAATTAAACAGGACCTATTGGCAGGGGCACCTTTGACAAACTGTAAACCAGCTGAGTTCCCCTCTTCAAACCTAACATGTAACACTTGTGAATGAGTCACAAAACTACGCAACGGATCTGCCAAACACATTTACGTGCTCAGCCTGCCTGCCAAATACAACACATGGATCCACGAGTGGAGTGCAAGTAAGGTATGAGAACCCCAAAGAAATTATCTTCGGTTGTATTTTAAAAGATTAGAAAAGAAGATTGCTGAAATCTAAACTATATAATCTGTTGGATGCACTATAAATACAAACCTTCTTCTCTGTTATTAAGAGTGAAAAATAGTGAGAATAAAGTGGATTAAACAGCTTTACTGCCAGTCAGTCTCGTATTAAATGGGACAGACGTGCACTTTTTGGCACTTTTGACCATTTATCAGTCAACCACACACTCAGCGATTCACAAATACTTCTCAGTTTCAACATGTGGAGCTCAGTAACAGTGAAATTTATCAAAATGAATCTATATTATGATAGATTAATAATTTCTGAGTCTGAGTCACACCAGATAGATTTTTTTAATCAGCAGTGGTGGTTGTTTAATGGTGTTTTTCACCACCAGCAAAACACATTTTTGCCTTGCGAGTGGTTTTTCACTCCAAAAAGCCAAATTATTTTACTTTACATTCGCCATAAACTGGCGAGCAATGGCGTACGGTGGGTGTGTCTGCGTATTTGAATTCAGGTCAATCCCACTCTGGATTCAGCACTCACCAGACGCTTCCCCTCTCCTCTCTCTATGATGTAACTGTCATGGAGTAATTTATTCTCTTGCTCATTACTGCACATAAACACCCAACAGTGGAGGTCACCTCCATGGATCGCTGCCGCAGTCAGGTTGATAAATGGTGGTGAAGACAAATACATTTTTTTCCCCCTAAAAGTAAAAAAAAAAAAAGAGCACAACCCGGGACTCTGGGTGTTTATTCCTCCAGAAGGTCCGGCTCTGCACCAACACTCTCTGATAAGAGCAGCTGAGCAGTGGCTCTGTTCCCAGCAGCGACATTTGAATTGAACACATTCCCTGTAGGCTAAACTAAATAATGAGATCCTGCATACCAGACATCATGAAAGTGGACAGTTTATCCTGATTTACAATTTAAATTTGTTTTTAAAATCAATCCCCATCTAAGCATCCACATAAAGTACATGACGTAACATTCACAATAGCCTTATTATTACTACTAGATCTTACTTGCTGATCTTTGGGTCCCAGAAGAGCAAACACCAAATGTGACTTGTAGCAGCATGACTTCAATTTCTACTACACGTGTCTGATCCTGGTTTAGTTGGTGTGTTCCCAGATGTTGAGCATGTATCCGAATCCTGAGCAGAGCTAGAGGCTCCACACCTAAATTTTAATTAATTTTCATAACGCTGTTATGAAAGGGAAAGAATCTTAAAATCTGGCAGAAATCAAGTGTTCTGGGTAGGATTTCTTACCCGTTATGCCACACACTGGGTCAGGACTGTACTTATATAACATACGTGTCCCAGGACATATAATGGATTGGAACTGGACCAGAATTATCCAGCGAAGAAAAGCCACTTTCTCTACCAACAAACTGGAGAGATTTAAGAACGTGGCCTCAGACTTGGCACAAATATGGAAGACAGTCACGAAGCTGAATGTGGGCAATAAACAACAAGTCACGCAAATGTACACTTCACATGCAACGCAGTTGGTGATTCACTTAACCGTCTGGCTGAAATCTTATTCCCTTTGGCCTTGGTTACATATGGCATCATTTCTTATTACAGCAGAGTAGAGACAAACACACAAGTGAAGCTCGATGCAGGTTATCAATATAATACTCACAAATTACACCATGCAAGGAGAATCCAAGTAAACCACTCTCACTGCCAACTTCATTTGAGACAATGGAAACCTTTTGGTTTCCCCTCCCTTTTGAGCAGTCAGAACACTGCTCCCTCCTTACGTCAGCACTGCTCCCCTATTAAAACAATATACGAAAGACTTTGAGCAAAGGCCATTAATGACTAAAGGAATTAATATTGAGCCACAGCCATGTCTCAGAGGGTTATGTCCAATTCCCACACTATGAGAGTCTGCTGTGTAGCAGGCCTTATGACCACCAGCGTTGTCAGGGCACAAACGTTCACATCAGGACCTGCATGTTTCCTCTTAATTGGGTGCCTTTCATCAAACAATTACAAGCTTGCCTCTGCCAACCAGCTGGGAAGGGAAGGGCTCGACAGAGATAACACGATTACAACACAGTGGACGAAAGCAAGTAATATCAGAGATGCATGAGGGCAGCAATAGAGATATGAAGTCTCAAATCACCCTTTTCCCAAACACATTAGGGTTATTTTCTTTTATGAAAATAATGAATATTTGTACGTTCCTGCTGGTCCAATGAAGATCTGCAGTGTTTCTGTTTTCCTTTATCGTTATAAATTAAACCCATTTGACTTAATTTCACTGTTTTTGAGACAAATGAGCAAATGTAAGATGAAAGAAGCAAGAGTTTGTCAACATGCAAGGCATTTTTCCATACTTTGTAGTTTAAACAGTCGATAATTTGACAAGTAACTCAGACCAGAATGAAGATGGGACACTGCTATGTTGTAAAATCCTAAATATATGTGAATGTACGAAGGTACAGTGTGAAGCCCCTATGAATTAACGGTCCTTCTGCACAGGTGTTTTCATTTTTGGCTGAGTGGACCACTTCTCAGCTCTGTGTGTGATTATTCTGACTCTCACATTAGATGCACCTGTTAAAATTCCCAGCATAAACTGTAGCTTGAACAGCAGAGATCTAGTCAGCCTGAAATCACCCCTGTATGTGTGCCGGATCTTTAAGGATCACACCACTAGTTTGGCAAGTTTAATGTTCTTACTATTATAAACCATTTACATATATATACCACCAATTGTGCACATTCAGGACTTTCACATTAGGAGGTTGAGGGGGTGGAGGTGGTATTATTGCAAGCCACAAGGCTGCCAGATATGGCGGGACTCTTCCAGCCAATTTTGTATTGACCAAAACAGGTAGGCTATACACACTATGCAGTTTTGGGAAAGACATTTTTATCAGAAGAGAAAGATCTTCATTGACTGTTTTTTTATGCCTAAACAAACTAAACAAATAGAAACAAATGTCTTCTCTAAACCCACATAGTGCCCCTTTAAGCCAAGCCAGGATGTTTTCCTAACCCTAACCGACTGGTTAATACGCCTAAAGCAGACAGCTTTGAGCAGACAATAAGCACAGCGTTGTGACGAAAGAGAAATACAAAATTGAACCAAAACAAACGTAACGTAGCAACATAAAGAAAGTTAGCCAACATTTATTCTGGCGATTGGGATGGACAAAAAAACATTGGACTTTGTGAAACATATTTGTTTCTCATTTCTGATCGCTTGAGGTTTTTTTTAAAAGCATGACAACGATTGTTCCTTAACCTTAACCATGTGTTTATTATTAAAATGACTAACCTAGACAAAGTTTTCATTTTAACCCAAACTACGAAGTTTCCCTAACACCTAAAACGTTTTTTTTGTGCCACACATAACCTCAACCATAGTGCTGTCACATCATAAAAACTGGTTTATTTTCAACAGAGCTTTCTAACGGTTTTGGAAGGCACAGACAAATGCTTTTGTCCTGCTGATCAGTTGGACCAAAAAATGCTTTTTTATGCCATCCTACAGGGCAGGGGAAAACAAAAGATTTTGTTGTTTAATATGGAAGACTGATGGATATTATTTTTGTTTGTCTGAAATACTCAAATCAAGTAAATCAAGTCTGGAATTCACAGGGACCAAGCTGGTACGCAGAGGGATTAAACACATGGACTTCAAAAGAATCTTAAACAGTTCAGGATGATTTTTTCTTGTTGTTTAGAAAAGATACAGGACTGGTAACAAACAGTTGGGCAATAACTGACGGCAACAATGTTCAGTTGAAAAGGTTTTGGACTGTCTACCAAGCTGGGAACTTTTTCGTCTGCCTTCTCACCCAAAATGAAAATCTTTACTACCTACATCAAGAGAGGAGCTTCCAGCCAAACGGCTAATGTCACCATCAGCCTCGCAGGTGAGAATCCAGCAGAATCGGGCTCCAGGTCAAGGGGTGAGTCAAAAGCCGTTCCCACTAGACCAGGGAAAAGGAAACACTCATCAAAGACAGACAGGAACATCCTCACGTGAGACTTGCAACATGAGGGCTCAGGCCGTGTCGGAAAATCTCCCACGGTAGCTTTTACTTTCCATTAATTGTGTCAGCTATTTATCACAGCGAACATCAAGAAGAGAGAATTGAATATAAACTAATGGCTCCTTGAAATGAGGGAAAAACACACTCAGAACTCTAAAACATGGCAACAGCGTTTGTGAAATGGTAGGCTGTGACATGAAATATGTTCTTTGTAGTAAATGGGCTGAAACATGCACATCTATCATTTTTATGCATTTTTTATTTTATTTTATGTTTTAGTGGTCTGAATAACACTGAATCCACTAACATTTTTGGGTCTAATACAGGTGAGTTGATTTACAGCATTGTGGGTTATACTAACATCTTCTAACATTACAAATCCGAGCGTATTAGCTATTGAAATATTCTGGCCGCGTACCAGAACGGCCTGAAAGATTCATGTCGTGTTTATGATGGAGTTAGCAGGCTTGTGGCCCCTGGGTTCAAAGCACCACTCTGAAACAAAGGAAGATGGAGAATGACCTGACCCGGCTCTGCAGTGTGAAATCACTCCCAGGTCACATGTGTTTTTGTTCATCCTCTTCACCTTGAGGTTTCAGAAGATGGAGCAGATAGCACGCAATGGTGCGGCAGACCTGCTAAAGGCCACCTCGCCAGTCCAGATGCAGTCTTTCATCTTTTTTTAGCAGCGCAGTTGCGGTGACGATGATTTCTGCACTGACAGAAAGCCTGTGTATGATCATGAGCATGCTGTTGCTCGGGGACAGAGCAGGCATGCTGTTTATTATTCTGAATCTGGAGGATATTTCATGGAAATATTCTCTGCTAGTCATGGGGTGAAAACCTTTCACGCTATTATTGACAACTTCTCGACAGCGAGCCAAGCGACTCCTCCGGCTTGAATTGGCCTGTCGTTTTCACAGTTAGGCCCATGTGTGCATATTGCAAAATAATAATTGTCCAATTTATCACATTGGCGGGATGGTGAAATGCTCTGGATAAATAAAATTGGTAGGGTCAGGAGTTGACAGTAGACAGTCACCCCATCGAGATCAAATGAGTGCCGTTATGCTCTGAATCTCCTCAAGTTTTTGGTGATAAGAGAAGCGCAGTGAGGCTCTCCAGACCAGCTCTGCTGTCCCTGCACAGATAAATGGCTTCCTCTTTTGAAAGGTCCCACTCCTCATTTGGATAAGCAGCATAATCAGCAAAACACTTTAACAAACGATTCCCTCATTAATGTCCGCTCTAACTTTGAAGCGGGGCATTCTTGTTTGCACCCCGAGTCAGTTTGGACATAGTCCATGTTCTGTTGAACCTTTGAAGAGTTGAAGCTTCATTGTTCACCAGCACATGGGTTTAGAAACATGTCAGTCACTCCAATTATTTTGGCTTTGGCATAAATAACATGAAACAGGAATTTTGTTAGTGGGAATGAAAAAAAAAAAAAATCTGGCTTTGTATCTCCCCAAGTGTTTTATGTCCGAATTACAAAGGAACATCCCAGCTGCAGAGTCACATTTTTTAAATAAAATGATCCTTTAGAGTTTTCATTTATATAACTTTCAAGTCTCACAACAGATGGACCAAAACAGCGAGACATAATTTAGAGTGGAAACAGAACTTAATGACCATCAAAAGCAGATGGCAGAGGAATGTCTTAAAATGTTGAAAAGATGTCCAAATATAAAGACTTCTGGTCCTCTCATTGATGTGAAATTCACATGCAAAATATTCATGAATTGTACATAATGCTTCCTTCTTGTGTTTTAACATTTCAGACAACTAAAAGGCCTCTCATCGCTGAAAAAAAAGAGTTTTGTCTTTGGATGTGGTCATCCAACCGTGCAGAAACGTGTTTTATCAACATCAGAAATGGTGCGTAACTATGACTTTATTCCAAGAAGTGTTTTAGCACCACAAACATTTGAAATATTTAATTTAGTAAAGATTAAGCTTTTCCATTGTTAGTAACCATCAGCTGATGTCAAATTAAAAGCACCCAACATGAAGTCGCCTGCTGTTTTCAATTACACTACAGTTATCCAGACAAACTGAAACACAATACAACATATGGTTACACTTATGTGCTGTACTCATCTGAGTTATATTTCACCATCCAGTTGTAAACACTCTTTTATGTTGGTGAGACAAAGTAGTTGTACTTTTTCCTATGTAAAAAAATAATTAGAATATAATGAAAATAGGAGGATAATTGGGAAAAATGTAAATATTACCCAAAAAATGTGTGAAACTTGATCGCTGCTGCTACATGACTGCCAAAAGCCATTAATACGTAGGGATTTTTGGACAATAACCCAATGACTGTAAAGCTTATTTCAGTTTGGAAAGTAGGAAGCAATGGCCTGCAAACTAAAAGGAAACATTCTTGAAAATTTAAACTTCACCATGTCCAAAAAAGGCAAAACAAATGAATTTCCAAATGGTCGGCACACATTTCCCCCTCTGTGCTGTGAGGACTGCAGTTTTGAGGACATGTTGCGGGAGAGCACAGACCTCACAGTCTATAGGCGGAAGCCAGTAGACAGGTAGTTCATAAACATGTGAATGATGTCAGTGATATATCCGACTGCTTTGGTTCTGTTTTCTCCGTTGCTGCATGCTCTTTCCCCCTCTCAGGAAGTGAGCATGCAGAGTGGTGGTGGGTCGTTGCTGAGACGAGGCTCACCTGGGCTGGTGACCTTATTAATGACGGGCCTGCTCATACGTTTACTTTGTCTCTCTCTGCTCCTGTCTGTTGAACATACAATGCTATGTTCTACACTCCATTATGTAAAATGTGTCATTTTGTTGTTATTAGTTTAGATGCAATTTTTTTTTTTCAATCAAAGCTGCATGTGCGTTCTCCTTCCTTTTGTCCAGTGTGGAGGAAGTAGACTAGTGGTGGATGTTTTTCGGGGTGAGGGCGAAATAAATAAAAAGGGCACCAGCTGTATGCGTTGGGGCACCAGCGGCACTGGAGGGGCACTCCAAGAGGGCACTTCACCATATTTTGTCCACTGAAGGGGCAGACTTTATCATGTAACTACCATAAGGGCAAGCAAGAGGGGACTTTCACAGTGTTTTTTTCAAACATTGGGGCAGCAGTGTGTTATAGCACACTGTAAAATACTTGCTTAAATAAAAGTCCTGCAAGGAAAAGTTTGTAAGTGACTATTATTCATACTTCAATGTAAAAGGATTGCAAATGGTGTGTATTTTAGGGATTAATGAGTATTACTTTCTCCATTAATGGATTGATTCTTTTGGTTTGTAAAAAAAATAAAAATAAAAGTCAAAATAGTTGCCATTAATTGTTGGGGAGTTTAACTAAAGCTGTCGGATAATTGTAATAGAGTACTTTTTACTCGTATATTTCCCCCTGAAATACTGAACGACAGTATTTGTGTAAATGTAGTTAGTTAACGTTCGATCACTTCTTTTGTCTAAACCTTGAACTGGTTCATGAACAGTGTACAAAACTGAAAAGATGAACTCAAACACAACACCTGAATGATCTTTATGTTGCTTGAGACAGGAAGGGGTTATAAGGTCACTTTAATCTCTGATAAAAAAAAAAACTCCAGTCAGAATTATGAGGCGTTTCTGAGGAGATACAGAGACACAGTGACACACAGAAGGCTGAATCATCCCACCATAATTTTTCCAACTAGTGCTTAATCTATAAATTGTCTTATCTTTGGGAAGCTACAATTGTTGAAACTTTCCTAACAACCGTCAAACAAGTCATCTGGGAAATTACACTAAGGAAAACTTCTGTTGGCTTTATTTCCATTTGAAAGTTGGTTTGGTTGATGAACTGATGTCTCTCAAAGATTAGTAGGCCTAAAAAATTGTGTACATTTTCTTCCCTTTGCATCTTCAGACTACTTTCTTTTCTCCATAATCACTAATGTGTTCTTGTCAAATTTATATACAAAAGAAAACATTAGTAAATGGGCTTTTGACATCTCCCAAATGTAGCCGTCAGACAAAAATCTACAACGTGCTTGTGATCAATCATTGTTCGCCAAGTTGTCATGATCAGTCATTTCTTAAGGCAGTGCTGTTAGCAGGGTGATTGGTGTCTGTACTGACTGTTTCTGATCAGGCTGCAAAAATAGTGAAGAAATAATTAAGAATGTTCTCATATATGATTAGCACATCATGATTAGAATTTCCTTCTGGCGAGAAATACATCCCTTGTGAGCACAAGTTTTATCCTTGTAGTCCAGTTTTCTTCCACATCTAATCATACAGAAATGCAAATCAGATGGACTGCAAACTTAAAGCTGCTATACATCACTGGAAATTAGCTGTTCTTAGTTTATTACAGGGGTTATCTGCTGTCAATTCAAGATTGGGCTTCACCAAACGAGTATTTTCATTATCGATTAACCCTCAGAACCCCCCTGTGGGCAGGTTTAAAATGCATGATTTCTTTTGAAAATTACACCATTTGTCATAGCCAGAGGCTGTAAAAACAGGAATTAGAGTTGGATTTTCAATTTTCTGATGGTCCATGAACTAACCATGTACTATAAAAGCCATGGTCAGTAAACATAACCAAATCTAAGCTTAAAATATTGTTGTTTGACCAAACATTTAAAACCCTGCAAATTATTTTCATATTTAATCAATTGTTTACTCTGTACAATGTAAAAAAAAAATTGTGAGTCCAAATTGACGCTCTTAATTTTTTTCTTTTGTCCAACTAATAGTAAAAAACCAAAGAAAAGCAGCAAAACCTTACATTTTAGAAGATGTGCAATTAAGTGTGTTGTGGCTGGCTCTCAGGAGTCATTCCCATGCCACGGCGCAAAGTAAAAGGTCGTCTCTACCTCCCTCCTCTTCATTTTGCTTTTAATCTGCATTGACGCTGTTGCACAGCATATAAGCCAGTCATAACACAACTTTGGAAAAGGGCGTAGACTTAACAGTAACAGATTAAATTTATGGACACAATGGCCTAAAACTGAGCCCACCCCCGACTGTCAAAACTAAATGAAACCTGAGTGCAGAGAAAAGGCTCAGAGAGTTCACAGAGTAGTCGTGTGTCAGGAATGAACTTTTGCTGGGCCATCCGGTCTGTCTGTGTGCACGTGAAGACGTGAACTTTTGCTCCGCGCACGTAAAATCACTCGTTATGAGGATTTGTACTTCACTTTTGCTGCTTGCGTGATTTGCCCTTTTTCCTCGTCTTAATACGGAAATGCCACGATAAATCAGCCCTAGATTCGTTTGCTTGTAGTCACATCCAAACGCTGGCAACGTTCTTGGGATGTGAACTCTAAAAGGTAACAAAAACAAAAGAAATAACGGAGAATGTCTCCAAATTCTCGGAAAAACAAGCATCTCACTGATTTTCACTTTATTTCCCAGTTATTTCATGAAACGCTCTGCTGTCAACATGTTGTGCAATTATTGCTTTCAAAGAAAATCATTAAAAGATTTGCCACAACAGCCTGGATGACATCAGTGAAGGAGCATTTTAAATTAAAGCAGTGCAATAGCAAGAGCTTGACTGAAAGGATGAAAATAAGGTGAGAAAATGTGAGATAGAGTTCTTTTATTTGAAATTGTGTTCTGCTCGTCAGGCTCCAGTTGAGTTTATTTCCCCATTTTGCAGACCCTCAATCCTGGTGTCTACATGTCATGTAACTTAATGAACATTTAGTCTTTCTCATTACATGCACTGTTAGTGGTCATTTAGTTATTGTCTTCTTTAAGTAGCCCTCTCCCGCGGTCACTGTCATGTCCTCAGCCTGTGGTCTCCGCATCGTTAGACAGGAAGATAAATGCGACTGCTATGGATAGCATCATTAATAATTAAAAGTGACATCATCGCGTGGTCTGCTTAACAGCAATCAGGCCTCTCTCTCTGCAATACTCAATGCAATCCAGATGTCTGTTTGATTAAAGGCTTAAACGTGATTGGAGAGGGTGAGGAGGGGCCAGGCGCAGCACAGGTCGACCTCTGGATTCTAAAACAAAGAGTTTTGTAAATTTCTGTTAAAATAAAAACATATGGATGGAAATCCTTACCCCATTCTTCTCCTACCCGTTTCTTCTCTGATGGTCGTCACCTGGTTTTAAGCAGCAGCACTCGATAATGAAAATTCTTCTCTAATTGGATCCACTACTTATCGTAAGACATATTTCCTACTTTAATAGTTGTGGGAAATTCACACACTGATATTTCCACGCTGCTGGAAGCCAATTGGACAGTCAACGCTTACTTACAGGAATACTATTTGTTGTAATCAATGTATTTAGCCAAGTAGCATAGCTCCAGGGATGGTGATTTTTATCTGATGTTAATTCCACCTGATGGTCCAGACTGAAATATCCAAGCTATTGGATGGATTGCTAAAACAAATCCTCGGGTCCCCCGGCTAAGACTACTAACTTGGTGGGCCGACGACTTTTCTTCCAGCGTCACCAGCAGGCTGAGGTTTTTCGCACCCTGTGAAATATCTCCACATCTGATGAATCGATCAGCAGAAAACGTTTTCGCTACCCTGACTTTTCATTGAGCGCCATGAATGCACGTGTGGTTTTGCGTGAAAAGACTCAAGTAATGTAATCGTCTCCCCTGGATGCCCTTCCAATGAAGAAAACATGGTGGAGTGCCCTCTCTTCACTATGACTATATGACAACTTTCTGTGTGCCGGTGCACCACCACATACAGCTGGTGCCCATTTCATTTTTTCTCGCCCCCGCCCCTCAAACATCCTGAGTCCACCACTGGTACCATGTCTGGAAAAGTAATAGAATCAAACCATTAGCCTTGTTAATATTATCTACACTGTATAATCTGACAGTGATCTTACTTAATGTTACTTAAATAATCTTACTTATTTAAGTTTGCTGAAACTTTTTAGCTCGTACTTCTTAAATCTAAGAGTCTACTTTACTTGGTAATTCTGAGGTCATCGGTTTCTTGACTATTTTAAAGTAAAGCCGACTATTAAAGTTGACAGTGTACATGATTAAATCAATTAAATCAGCAGCACTGTTTCAATTTGTATCATTTTATTGTTTCATCCGCCTTATATTATTTAGACTGTCTACTAGAAGACTGTCAAAACTCCATAGCGACGTTGACGAAAATTGCAATGGATGTGAACAGTCAAAACCGATTGTGTACTGTCTCTAGCTGCAGCGGCATTAGAGGAGTAACTGCACATGATTTTGATCAAGCTAATTTTCTCTCAAAATAATATTTCAGCAGGCTGTCTAAACAATAACGCTGAAGAGGCCTTGAAAGCCTCACAGCGACAGATGCAGTCATCTGGCAGTGCCACCAGGGACCCACTCCCCTGTCCGGCAGAGAGGGATTTAGGTAAACTAGAAAAAACAAAAAAACATCAAAACACACCTGTCACAGGCGTGGATGAATTAAGCCTACCTCGTTTTTTCCCCTTCTCTCCCCAACCAGCGTTTGACCTGTGCTGGCCACGAGAAGACGCGGGCGGTTTGGACTGACTGCAACCTGAACTGCCACATAAAATGACTCACCTGACGCTGACTGGGCGTGAGCGTCCTCAGCTCACATTTTCCTCCACCAGTTTTTATGAGAGCAAAGCCAAGGTTGAAACTAAAGCACAAACCCACCCAGTGCTTTCGGGCCCACTTGTTTTCTTTAGCGTATATGTTGCTGATGCAGGATGGATAGAAGGATGAAAAATGAGAATCACTGACTCACTTTGTTTGCTTTACTGCGTCTAATGGCAGACATGATGTTTATCACGTAACTATGGTGGCTCCCCTTAGTTCTGTGACGTGCCGTTTTCCACGTATTAGGGGTCATTTAAAAGCATAAATATCACTAGGAGATGTAATTATGTTTTGTTTTGACCGTGCAGGTACCAGATTGCAGTCCATTGGAGAAAACACTGGGAAACTCCCTTCGCTGTGTGTCAAGCTCTCCTATTCTCTGCGGGCCAAATGTTCTACAAGGGAAACCATCGCTCACTGTCTGAGCCTCTGCGAGGATTGCAATGATGCTATCTGTTGGTGTTAGCTTGACGGGTGCCACACATGTAGACTGCGAGACCCGTGAGGGTGGAGGGCCAAGAGAGCCGTCGAGCCAGTTACACAGGGAAAGGTCGTACAGCAGGAGGTAAAAGATGACCTCAAGTGAAAACACAGAACAGGGAGTGTGTGTGAGGCCTGTCCGTCAACATGTTTGTGTGTTTGTTTTACCAATTAATTGTTTGTTTAGTTCTCGGCATGCCGTCTGACTTACGAGGTCAAATACAAGGGCAACATTTTCACATTTTCCCCTCATTTTGAAGGGAAAAACACGGTGAAATGCATATAATGTTCTGGCCTGGAAGAGTCAAGAGCCGGGTTTCTGTGAAATTATCAAGCGCATTTGTAGGAATTTTGAAATGTCGCTAAAAAGAGTGAGAATTAGGAGTAAATACAGTAGGCAACGCAAAGTGTAGTTATGTCAAAAGGTGGTGGGAAATTTGCATGGCTCTGATAAAAAGAGCAGAAGTAGAAGTTGTGAAATGGAAACGACACCAGTTGAAGAAAAGACAAAGCCTGTTGTCGCCTTGGCAATGTACAAGAAAAAAACTGAGAGAGTTCTTCTTCTTCTTCTTCTTCTAGCTAATCAGTCATGCAAGTTAAGTTAAATGTTCGCTACATCAGACCTTACCTGAAAAAGGTGTTTTCATTTGCCATGAAGTGTATTAACACTTCTGAAAAAGGCAAAAAACTCAACACTAATGATTTAATCTTTCACGTTATCAAGATGTTTTTGGAACTCAGGTGAAGTTTATAAACTCAGAATTTATTTTCCCAAGTATATTTTTTTACATATCCTGGAATATTTTCCTACATAGACAGAAAATGCATCATACTGTGTATTTAAATTGTATAAAGATAAATGGATGAAAGTGACAATGAGAAGTTAAAGTGAATTTCATCTCAAGATTGATTTCTTCATGTATGAGTACTTTTTTCTTTAATTACAGTACACTGTAAAAATCTGTGACTTCACTTAAAAAACAAACAAACAAACAAAAACAAAAAATGAGGAAACCTCAAAATCAGACACTAATCATTTTTAGCTGTTAAACATTTTTGGTAATTCTGAGGTCACCGGTTCTCCGACTTTTTAAAAGTAAAGTCAACTTTTAAAATTTACAGTGTACGTGTTTTGATGATATTTTCAGCACGATCTAAAATAACCTTCATGCATGTTTATCAGGTTGACCAGCTGAAAACGAATGCAGTGTCATACAAAATACCTGCAATAAGTTGTTATTGCTATAATGACGTATGGTAATAGTTTGTCTACCCCATATCAAGAAGGGCAAGCTACATAACAGAGACAAACATGTAATGCAACGCAGCACAAAAGGGTTAATTGCACGACTGTTGTATTAGACTGCATTTGTTCAAGCTTGGTGTACCTGAATAACTGGCCAAACTGGAGTGTATTTCTGGCAACAACATAAATGTCATCAGCATCAACAGGGTAGTTATATTGTCACACTGTAAAAAATAAAATCTCATAAAAACATCTTCTGTTTCATACACAGATACCAAAACCAAACCCTCCAAATGAGGGAGAAACACAAATATTTAAAACTGAAAATGATGCATGGTAAATATTTGAACTGCTACAGCGACTTTGAAAAGACGCAAAACAAAACTGCATCATTTCGAGGCAGCAAAACACAACAAATACTTCTATCTGTGTTTAGACATCTTAAATTTATCTTATCAGGAGGGACTTCTGCTTTCTAAACACAGCCAAATCTCTCTTTCCTCTGTGGTCCGAAGAGACACGCAATGCAGCCCCCTGGTTTCAGGATGTCTGTCCTCTGTTTGAAGTTTATCTAACTACCATATGTATTTGTTTTCCCCAGCAGAGTAAATGATGATTCTCTCTGTCCACTTATCATCCGCCCTCCCACCACTGCGCATGTTATTTATTATGAAATGACACCTCACTGTCCAGAGAGCCTACTGCAGTGGGCATGATTCATGGAGGCAGACGGTGAGACACAGGAAGGCCATTAAAAATCCTATCAACATCATGTCGCAGTTGGTGGACTGCGAGGGGGAAACTGGATAGCCGGTGAGAAGTTTTATGTTCCAGCCTGTTTTACTAATGGGGAGTCCAGATCAAGACACTGTAATCCAGCCCTTATCCCAAATATGACATGATCACATTTTTACATGAATCATCTGAATGTCAAAGTAAAGCTTCTTGATGAGAATTAGACTGGCAGATCGATACCATTCTCATGTCTGAATGGTGAAGTAAACATGAAGCTACAGCCAGCTGTGGTTGCGACTCTCAAAACAAATTAACCACCGTTTTACAGCTGCATCTTTCACAATATAAGCTTGTGGGAAAAAGTCATTAGGGACCCAGTGCATCATGTGATGTTGTAATCACACGTCTGGCCACTATGAAAGTTGGCTTCAAAGCCTGGTGTCCCTCCTGCAGGCTTGGTGCTTACTTAACCATTCACATCGCCATACTGGCCCCACACTGTCCCTACCGTTCAAGGGCGTATTGCATCTTGCAGATGCATAGCGTTGATTTCTGAGGATGTCTAGAACCAACACTCCAAACCGACGCAGGACACGCGAGGTACACATCATGCGTGCGTGAACACGCTGTTAAACGCAAGTGTATTTCCAGGTTTTAAATGATGTGCGAAAGTTTAAAATGCGTAGACATGACACGCAAAATGTCTTTCATAGTGATGTGCTGTTTATTTGCCATCCCGTGAAATCACATTGCATGGCAACCTCATGGTGACAACAAGACTCCAACATGTATATACACCCATTGAAGAAAAAGTCTGGCGTATTGTTGTTTTATAGATTAAACAACCGAGATATGACGTGTTAACTCATGAACTTTCAAGGCATTGGTAAGCACATTTCTTTGACCTTCGGACAGCGCCAGGCTGTTTCCTCCTGCTTCCAGTCTTTTATGCGGAGGTAAGCTGACCAGCTGTTGTACGTAGCTTCATATTTACTGTAAACACATCAGAGTGATATTGATCTTCTCACTTAACTGTTGAAAAAAAAAAAAATGTGAATAAGCAGATTTTCCAAAATGTTAACTGTCTGACTGTGTCAAAGACAGAAATGATCAACATGGCATCACTAAAACCATTACAGAAACTGGGCAAATACACTGAAACTATCCTGACAGTTGCAGATGCCTGGTCTCAAATGACATCAGTCTGAGCTAAAAAACATTCAGCATGCAATGTTTATGAAACTAAATCCTTAAGAGCCCAGAAATTTCAGCTCAGTGATAAATTTCCTTTTTGGATTGTTTCAATCTTTGAATGCACTTAGATACACATTCTGGCTGCTTTGAAGACTGAAGGTGGACATATGGCTTTCCCTTTCCTCCCTTCAATTTACTGATACATACCAGGTGTTATACTTTTCATGTCGCCTTCTCAAGATAAAGGTTTCATTCCTGGAAGAAAAGAAGAAAAAAAAAAAACACCACAGTGAGAGAGGCTGCCTTTTTCCCCCAAAATATATTGTGCTGTTAGGGGTTATCCTGTGGCAGAAATGAATTCTAATTTCTTTGTCTAAGAGGCAGAAGGGGTCTGTTGCATCCCATGTGGCCTTCAGATGTTTCTGTTATTACCACTGTGCTAAGACAATTTATTATCGACGAGTTCCCGGACACAAAGCGAAGAAAAGAGGCATGAATTTTCTCCTGAGACACGCTGCAGAGGCCAAGAGTGCAATGGACAAAAAGAACAGAAGAAAGAATCTGGTGCTCAGCTAATGAACAGATAAGAAGGAAGGAATGAGAGGCTTTGTTCATTGCCTGTCAGGTTGTGCTGATGGGTGTCTCCTTTAAAAGTCAGGGGTGGTCAATATCACACACTTCACAGAAAAATGCATGGAAAATGTGGGGTTAAGTTCTGCCGTTGGCTGTTTTGAATTTATCACAGCGTTACACTCAGGGCTGTCACACCATTGTGGTAGAGAAGGAAAAAAGCTTAATTTCTCTGCTAATTTGGAGTCCCTGTAGATCAGAGGGTGTTTGACAATGAGCTGCATGATGTAATAGTCATGTCTTCAGCTAGATAAAGCTGCCAGGACAGGCCCTTGTCACATTAATTAGTGTAGGTAACACCAAACACCAACCCAGTATGATTCACCCGGAGAAATCAGCAATAACAAAGGCCCGTCCTCATCAGACTCAGATGAATCATATAGGTGGACTCCCTCGCCTCAAAGTCCTATTACACTCTGCTATGTTTTACTGAACCCAAATGATCCAGTACCAGATGTGCAAATCCATACCAGCAGCTCACTAAATTTGTGTCAGCCCATATTGGAGTGTAAATCCTCCAAAAAATGCCTCTTAAAGCTGCAGCGAGGAGAATTATAGTAACATTAATAGCCCTGCCCTATCAGGAGGGAGTGTAAGAACAAACCCGGTGGATGTCAACACTCCTGTGAAGTCTGTGTCACTCTTTTTCATAATCACATTTAAAGTTTTAATCAGATTAACCATGTACAATACAAGCTTACCCAATGTGTGGTCTCCTGCCCTAAACCCCCACCCAAATCCTATTATTACCCATTTTAATTACAGGATAATACCTGTGGGATATTGTATCATTATTGTTGCTAATATTATTAATGTACAACTGATTGACACTTGCGTCACATGCTCTGTTTTGGAGATGACAAATATGTCGACAGGGACTGCTACTGTTCATACAGTAGATGTGTTTTTTAAATGGGAAATAGGCTCTACTATTGAATCCCTCACATTCCACACAAGCTTTGGCAGTCAGATGTCAGCAGACAGAGCGGACAAGCTTATACTGGAAGACAACAACTGTTTCTTCTATTTCCACGTCATGCGAAAAAGTGAATTAATTCTGATTCCGTTGCTAAATCTAGAGTGTTATTTTTAAGACGCGCCACTCTAAATTTTTCCGCGTTAAGTCTTAATGGGCTTGACTCCTGTTATTTTATCTACCGTGTTCGGGGTGCTAAATCAAACTGTTTCTAATTAGAGGGAAGTGAGTGCAGGGAGAGGCTGGGAGGTCTGAGGAAACCCAGCCACTGAAGGTGTGAAAGATGAGGACAGATGTTGTGTTGTCTCTGATGGTGAGGTCACTTTGATGGCTTTGACCTCATAAGCGCGAGTCAGCAGGACTCTCGCAGCCAACAGGTCATAAATATATGCCTGGGATCGGGAGGCAGACATTACCAACATAGCGCTGCATGACCTAATGATCTGGCAAGCTATAGACGGCATAGTGTGTTGTTTTGGTGTGCCCATACTACCATTCATTCACACAGCTGAAGAGATTTACTGTTGTCGTGTAGTGCAAGTAAAGGTGATGCTAATCAAGGAGTTTTAAAATGTTCTCTTACATGGTGGTGGCAGGAAAGTGTTTTCATATTGTGTTCTTATCCAAGGGGTGAAGATGTCCTTGACCTAATGCTTGCATGATGGCAATGGAATTACGAATGGGCTAATTGAGCACTTAAGACTCATTATAAAAATTAGTGTTGGTCTGACCATGACCCCTTAGTCTGTGTTTGATAAATTACCAAGAGTCATGAAGCAAGAAACAGTGATACACTGCCCACCGTTGGCAGGAATGCATACTTACAACATGGTCACCATTACACCACACATCCATCACCTGGGCCTGTAGGCTTTTGGGGAGGTCTGCTTAGTGTGAGCCTCTCTCAGAGTACAAAGATGTTCGGGGACCGCAAAGTCCGATGACGTCCACAACTGCTCTCGAGCTCTTCCCCGTTGTTTTGCAAAATGACTGTATCAGTGATCACGTCCCCAAACAGGTCAGGCAAATCCAGTTGCGAAGCCGCATGGAGGATTTATTAGAACCAGATGGGCTGTGCTCCCTTACAAGCTCGGCCGAGTCGAAAAACACTGGGCTGGCTTCTCCCAGGCCTGCTCTGGGGGAACAGAGAGCGGCTGGTCCACCCATTTCCTTTCCTTGCCCTTCCCAGGCATGTCAGAGAAGAGCCAAGCCAAAAAAATCAGACCTGCAGTGGCTTTTGGACAGGCTAGGACTCGAACAGTGTGGTAATTACGCATGGCAAGAGGGAAGGTGTGCGGTAGAGAGGAGGGGGCCTGCCAGGCGGAATCATCCCGTGCCAAAGGCTTTAAAAGAGCCACAAAGGAACTAAAAGAAAAATAAACAAACAGATTGCTAAAAAGCCATTGCACTTTTTTTTCTTCTCTCTGACATTCCCTTGACACTGACTGTCAAAGCAGAGGTGGCTGGTTCTCTGTGTTCTTTGACTATGAACAGTGACATGACATTAGGCCCATTAGGCAAGTGGGTTGTGAGCAGAGAAATTGACGAAGCTAAAAGTCACCATCAATGTGACCTGTTCCACTGTCTTACATAATGCATCTACGAGGCCATGGTCCTATCTTGAATGCTTTGCCCCCCTGACATTTCCAACCAAGCCTTTAAGTCCTTCAATTATTGCCAACAGCAATTTACACTTGTCCTTACAACTCGATTACTTCTGTCCAGCCACCTGTTTTTCATTGGCCAGACATACTTCTGGTATCCCTCCACATCTCTCTGCTGCAATGACTTAAACCTGGCTGGCAAAAGTACAGTTCACATGGGTTTTTAAAAGGCCTTCTCTTGTACAGGAATCAAAAAATTAGACCTTTCTGCATTTTGGTGAAACTACAGAATGTGTACTCTTACTGTTGCCAATCATGGCACATGTTATGACTCTGTGCAAGCATAGTTTTTTTTTTATATAAGATGATTTCAAAACAATGGACAAAACTCAGGTCAGACTTAAGTCACAAAACAGCCCAGATGCAACCCTGACCAAGGACCGCTCTTTGTGTCCCGTGTGAAACCAAAAGTCAAAGTTCACTTGTTTTACCTTACGTACACAAATTGACAGATGTAACTATGAAATGGGACGACCCTTCAAGACCCTCATACGTCATCAGTTGTTGTTGATGGCATTTATGTAAACAGTCGTGACTGGACATTTCCAACAAGCTGTGATTATCACGTAATTTGCCATTTATCTGATAGAGATAGAAAAGCATGGTGGCCTGCAATTTGTTCACAACTTTAAGCTATCAATCAAGTCATCAAATCAAAAAGGAGCACTGCTTCACTCGCCACTTCACTCGCCACTGGCAGTGCTTTATAGGCATTAGTGCTCCTAATCTACCAGTCTGCACTAATATTAAAGGAGCGACACCAAGTGCAGCAACTTCACTGCCAACAAGAATCAGGACATGCTACCTCTCGGCGTGAACATACAAACGGAGGTGTAGGGCTAAGTAGTTGTGGCAAAAGGTGTCTTGGGATTGGGCCTTGAATTTGATGGCAGAGGAATTTCAATTTCTGAGACGTATGCATTCAAGTCTCAACTTTTTACTAAGACAATGCAAAATGTAGCAAGACTGCAACGAGCAGGCCTAGTCACACAACTTGACAAAAATACAACACAAGTTTGAAAGAAATGTTCAAGGCACTGTGAATTTTTTTGGACTGTCCTCCCCAACAAAAACAACAGCGTTAGTCATTTGACTAGGTGCCCCAAAATGATGCGTTTGCCTTCAAAGCCGTAATCTGTTCCTTAACCAAGAGTGGGTTTTGGTGATTTGGAAAGTACACACAAACGATTTTGTCCGGTTGAATGTTGCATCAGATAACTAAATGCTTCTAGAGGTCATTGACAATTGGCATTGATGTATTTTGCCGTTTCATTTGGAGGACATGTTGACTTCTTCCTGTAAGCATTTATAAACCTGACAGATTCTTTGAGTCACAACTGTTTTTCCTCAATTACAGCAAGATTCTATTGATTACATAATTTGTTTTTGACTCAAATGATGACGATGTGTTTTGGGTTCTATGTGCTTGAGGTGCTTGAAGATACAACCCTATATTGGACTCAAGTTACCTCCAGCAATAAGCATTGTAGTTTTTGTTTGTGTACCAATATTTAATGTTCGGGTGGATTTAATGGACATTGCCTCAGTTGTTCAGTTCGGTTTAATGATGAAGCTGGACTCAGCTATGGGACATCAAGGCTCAGTTCTCCCATTCTCCCACTGGTTCCTTTTGACATGTCTGCATGAATCACAAACAATATTAGATTGTGCCGAAGATGAATCTGCAGAATGATTCATTCTCACCGATTTTGGGTGCAAAGCATTGCCAAACTTTATTTGCTCATTAAGGGCCTTGCTTATGATCCTTCACAGGGACCAGAAACCATTCAAAGATATTTCCAAACAGGTGGAGAAACTTATGAGTATGGGTGGATTTCCTGAGGAGAAGCATAAAATAGAGCAGAATACTGGAAAAGCAGCACAGCCCTATTAAGAGGATCTGGCGTTTTCTCCTGTTTGTAGTATAGCAGTGGAATAATATAACATTACACAATTTTGTTTTGGGTGGCCTTGCATATCCCCTGAAGAAAATATAAACAGCCGCTGTTCAGGGAATGCCCAAACATAATTCATTGCTTGAGGAGAGGTTTTTCCTTGCAGCTGCCATATTTTGCCATGACAAGTACATGTCTCAGAAGGATCATGTTAGAGAAACATTGGCTAGAGGTACACTTGATTTACACCATGAGTCGCTCGAAATGAGAGGGGCTTTTGTTGCTCGACACAGATCGAGGAAACAGGTAAGTATCAAGGCCAAACCCAGAAAAACAGCTTGTTTCTGAGCTACTGTTTCTTGACGTCAAGGACAGAGGCATGTCTGCAGTCGCTTGTGATGGACAGTTTGAAAGAATTAAGGACAGGATGGCTAATAAAATGACTGGAGACCTTGGAGGAAGAAGATAACAATATTCATTTCTCAGAGGTTTTTGTTTAGCACCAGTTTGCCAAGATTCCTAATTCCAGCAAGGCCCATCGAGTCTACAAGAACGTGAAGGATTTACATGCTATTTTACATGCACGCTGGTGTGCTGCATTGCGATGCCCAGGAACAGCCAGCAGCCTAATAGGTAGTTAAACTCAGCCATTAGGAAGGTGTTTGCCTGTGATATGCCACTCAGTGGGAAGAACATCAGTCAGCAAGTGAAGGGGTCAAGTCAATACATTATTTAAAGTGTCAGTGAAAAGGGAATTCATAGGTTAAACAAATAAATACAATGATACCTTCCCTGTCTCCTCTCGTCTAAGTTGTTTAATGCTGCTGGACTGTGGATTTCTTTGTGAAGGACTGTGGTCAGATTTTCCAAAACAGGCTCGGATTGGATTTTCCGTGATAGTCCAAAGTTTGTGACCTTATTCATGTTCTTGAGTGCCGTGTCTCCGTGCCTCTCTCCGCTCCACTAACAGTAAGTAACAAGTAGCTAATGAGTTTAGAAATGAAATGCTAACATGAACTAATGACCGGCTTCCAGCACAACGCAGAGGTTCCAAAGAGCTCCTTTAAATGTCTAAAAACAGCAACAACTTTGTTATATATAACAATATTCAAACTCACAGAAATCCACAGGTTTACTCATGGTAACGGTGCGTTTCCTTTGGTTGACTGTCAGAATGAGGGAGCAAGTCTGTGAATGTGACTATACTTAACGTGAATAAAACCAGAGACGTACATAAACCCCTGACAATGGAGGTCACCTCGTTGCTGCAGTCAGGTTGATAAACAGGAATAAACATACATTTCAAGTTACATGTAGTACGTATAATTGACTTCCTTGCTGGGAATTAGATGAGAAGATCTATACCATTTTCATATCTGCACGCTATATGTGAAGCTAGAGCTAGCAGCTGGTTAGCTTAGCTTACCATTAAGACCAGAAGCTGGGGGAAATAGCTAGCTTGACTCTGTTCAAAGGTCAAAATACACCAAACTAAACCTCTAAAACACATGTCTTGTTTGTTTGATCTGTATTAAAATAAAAGTGCAAACAAAAAAGTTATTGATATAGGGATTATGAGTAGGACTATTTCTTGGCCAGGTGCAGTGACTTCCTGGAAATTGTGTACTGCATAGCCTTGTGTGAAACCACAAGCTGCTGTTTTTCCACCATGTTTTTTGTATGTATAAGAAAACATAAAATAAGGTGTTAATTAGAGAAATTTAGGTGCTTGTTTTGTTCGTGTGGACACAGCTAAGCTAACTATCTGCTGGCTGTAGCTTGACTTTAAAATCAACAAATATTTGAGTGATATTAATCTCCTAACCTAACTCTCTGACAGAAAGCACACATTTCTTTTTTCACTAAAAGCAACCTGCTGTACAAGATGAATGGCCACTTTTCTCCTGCAACCCTAGTTTTTGTCCATGAAAGTGACTCAGTTTGTAGATTCAGTAGGTGTAGAGCGCAAAGAGAATAATAAATGAAACCCTATTAGAGCAATTGATGACCAAATTAAGGTTGATTACAGTTTAAAAACACTGACAAAATGGACAGGTTTAATGGCATTCCTTTACAGCATCTGGTGTGAATATGTTGTATGTAGGTCACGCTTGGTTCAAAACGAGCGTGAAACCATTTTTATTTGGATGTGCTGCGTTGCCACTGCCAAGTTCTGCAAAAGACACACAAATAACTTTGCAAGCCCCTGATGCATGCGAGAGCGTCTCCCTCTCTCCTGAAGGTTGGCGCGAGCACTCCTGTCAAAGCAACAGCGAGCCTCTTGATGTGGTCTGTCATTTCCTCTGAGCTGGACTCGCTTCAGCACGGGGGTTCGAGGAGTGTGGGAAAACCAGTGTGAAAGAGAAGAGAGGAAGTGTGTATTTATCTCTGTTGGTGGGGCATGATTCCCACTTTGATCTGTCTGCAGACCAGCTCCTGGACCGCCTTGCGGGCGGCAGAAGCCATAAGGTCACTGTGTCAGCCACAAAGGGTTGAGCCTGACGTTTGGCCAGCACCTGTCGAAAAATCAAAAACACTCGTGCATCCAGAGGAAAGGCAACAGGTGCAGCCAAAAACAGGCAGCTTCTAGACTTGTTGACCTTTGTTACACTGTGAATGATTGACAGGTCAATCCAAAACATATCCACACATTATATTATGTTGTTCAGTGTCATGACAGCTTCCCTTTTCATCCAAATCATGTATTATTTATTATTGATCACTCAACAGCAATCAAAGGATTTAAACACTGTTCTTCACTAATGAATCGTGAAGTAAGTTTCATGGAGGTTTACAGTAAAGGATATGATATCATGGGGTTTGGTCTCCTTTGTAGCTATCCATCTTCAATCCATCTCCAAATCTTAGTCACTGAGCAAACAATCCTCTATTTGCTCTTCTCATTCAGCCAGGACCGGCTGATTAAATGATCCATTTTCCATTGTCTGGAAAATGGTATATTTAATTAAAGCACAACTACTTGTCAACACCTCCCCCAGTGTACAGAGGGAGATAATACTGTTGTGTTCACATGTCATTGTGTCTTCAATCTGTAGGCGAACCGCTCTTAAGTCTGCATTCATAGTGGTTTTCCAAACGGGGGTCCCGCGCCAGGAAGCGTATTTCCCAGAATTCAGTTGCATCTGATGTTTGGTAATCGTCTCCTCATGCATGTATATCTATACTCAGGATTTCCAGCTGCGGGTACACCCAGACCCTCTCCACCGCCTTCTGTGTGCACATGGAGGAAGTCGGTCAGTGAGAGTGCAAGTGGCACATGGTCGAGAATGGTGGCCTGGGAGCAGATTAGCTGCTCCTGTGTCTATCTGGTGCTGACAGTTCACACAGGCCTTTTTTTCCACTGCCCCTGGGCGTATCAACACACTGTTTCCCTTCTCAGAGGGCTCTATCTCCCGGCCTCCGAGCTAAAAAAAGTGGAGACCTACTGAATACAAGACATGGCTCAAAAGAAAATGCTCATACAGCTGATCCCAGAATCCCAGACATAAATTCAGATAGAAAACACTTCTTCTGATTCTGCTGGAGAACTCATGTGTGAACACCGAATCCAGGGACACGGGCAGTCAGTCACAGTTAGGGGTGCTGAGGGGTCAGTCTGTATAATGATGTCATTGTAAATGGTGCACGACATTGATGGTTTGTTTTTTGTATCGATTTCCGTGACCAGAATAACTTATATTTAATACCTATTAACAACAATTTACAATAATCTGAGAACGTTTTACACTACGGCAACTACAGACAACTCGAACACCAACATACTACAGTAAGATTCCCCAGACTTCCATATACAATCACTCAATTTTGTGAGTTGTTGAGTTAGGAGAAGCTTTGTAAACATCTTGAAACTCTGTCTATGACAAATACCTAATCATTCGGGCCTTCTTGTAAATTCGGCATATGTCATACATCAAGTCTTTTTGTATTTGTGTAAAAAACATCGACCTTGTTTGTCCCAGTGATGGTTGATTCTTAGCGCAAAGTGATACCAAAACAATACCACATTAGGATGAGGTTAGAGTGGTGGAGGGATGTGCAGCAGCAAACAGTGTTGGCACAAGGTGACAATGGGAACACTGTATACCTGAAAAACTACGATGGGTATTAACTATCCTTGACTTGAGGTGGCATGTTTTATTGCTGGTTTGGCCTGTATGCCTCCTCTCTTACAGTATACTATTTCCCTTCTGCTTTTTTTTTTTTCCTTTTTTCCTGAAACTGCTTATACTGCTGTCTTGACAAGAACTCCCTGGAAATAAAGGATAAAGTCAAAGTAAAGAATAAAAACAAACTAGCCAGCTGCCACACAGCTGTTGGTAAGACAGTGACTGTGAAGCACGATGCCAATTAGCTCATGCAAGTGTGACTGAAAACATATATATATATATACAGTATATATATATATAAAACACTATATATAAATATGCTCCATATGTTATGTTGTGATATTTTCAGATTTGCTGTTTTAGTTTCTTCCAATTCGTCCAAATTGGGAAATCATGTTCTGTGGAGAACAGGTGAATGGGGTCAGGCTTTGAACCAAAGTACATATAAATGGAATTAAACTTAAGAGACAACTCAAGGTGCCCTCTGGGGTTTTCTTGTAAACATACAACGTTTCTGTTTACATGATCCAGCAATACTCATCAAAACACATTGTATCCTTGTATCTTTGAGGTCTAACAAATGTCTTGAGTGCATTTCCTTCCTCATAAAACATCTGAAACCTGCATTGCTTACATCCACGTTTGCTTGTTGAAAGGCTTCTTCTTTCCTGCCTTTGTTGGCACATTGCTGTGTTTCTTAATGCCACCTGTGGAAGAATGCTGAATCACATGTGTGTAAAAACATTGCTCCACAGCTCTCCTAGTGGTGAACAACTCCATAGACATCCCTCACAGCCCACACTACATATTCACAAGGACTTTTGTTGTAATTCTTAAACTCTCCAAATAGAAATGTTAAAGGAGCAATATGTAAGAATTATTATTCAAAACACAAATATTAACTGAAATAAAGAAAGTTAAAAAATGACAGAATTGACGTCATGTCAAAGATGCTTATGTGTTAGGTTGCAGAGATATCTACTGAAGTTAGCATGCTAATCAGCTATCTTTAACCCGTCTTGGCTCCTAATTCCACTTTCTCTCACTCCCACAACACTGAGGTGGTTTTCTTGCCAGGTTTGGGTCCTGGCATCCTGGAGTTAATCCCCACTGAGGCCCTCCAGATGTTGACTGATGCCAAACCTCCCTTTCTCTCATCTCCCACTCCAAACCTCTGTTGTCCCTGCCTGAACCTGCCATGGCTTCGTCGTCCCTTGAGTCAGAGACCTGGTTGAAGCCCATGTAAATCACCTCAGTACGGAATTCCTTGTCATCAAACTGACATCCGTAGTTCTCTGAGGCGGTGATAGGTCCTGGTACAGCTGTGTTCACAGAAACGGTCCTTATCCCGGTTTCTGTTGCATGCTCACGTGATACTGGTTCTGGTGACCTTTCTGGCCCTGCTCCCTGCCAGCATTTCTCGCTGGGTCCACACTATCCCCAGCCTGAAACGCTCCTCCATAGCAGTCCAAACCTCCTGTACTAGCAGTCTAAACACCTACCGTCCCCAGTTGCTCCATGTTCCCAGTGCGGGTAGAGTCAGCTAACAGGACTGCTAGCGTGGATTTTAAATAGAACTAGATAGTGACTGCAGAGATGGCACCCATTCAGTCTAATGAAAATTGCTCGCCTGGCGCACACCAGAAAAGTTTTAATATCTTCAAAAAGTTATGCGGCCCACGGTTATGCGGCCCATGCGTATATGCGTAGCAGACTTTCCCGCCCGCTGGCCCCTGCCTACGAGTTCCTGCTCTGCCCATAGACTTTGCATTGTGATGACGTCACAGTTTTACAAATATTGAACATCCACAAATCAGAAATTTGTCATAATTGAGATGTCCTGTGAACAGTTTTACAGATGTCTCTTTTATAATGGTGCACTATAATGGTGCTTTTTCAGCCTACAGATCATTTTTTGCTGCAATACCGCAAGTGGCCACTGGGTACATTTGGAAGACAGGTTGAGCAGCACCCTCGCCTTCAGGTCTGTTTTACATTCTTGACCGCCAGCTGCACATCTAACTAAACTAACTACAGTAAGCAGCAGTTCTTCTGGTGATATACTGCCCTCCATTTGTTTGCAGTATGATTTTGAAAGGTGGCCACTTCTTTCATATTGCATCTTTTTAAAGTCATGTCACACAGAGTATCTGTCTTTGGGTTTCTTGAATTTGGTCATTTAATTGGACCCATCCTTTTTCATTTCAAACAAACCTCAGCATAAGGAAACACAATTGCTTAATGTGTTTCCTCTGCTTGTCCTATCAGAGATAAAACACAGCTACATCTGCCATCAAGACCATGATATTGACTCATCTTTGGTAAACATGTGTTTACTGTGGTTATTCAAGGTCAAAAACACGTAGTGGTAAGCATCCGGTTCCTCCACACCCTGCGCCTTCACCCCCTGTCTGGCTTCTCAGTTTTTACTCCAGTCACCCATTAGAGCTCCCATCTGCTTCATTATCTTTATTAATGATGTTTTTTTCCCTTTCTGTCACATCAGAGGTTTTCACTTATGGCTCTGGTGATACTGCCGGTCATTAGAACAGCTCAAAGTGTGGGATCCCGTCTGGAGTGTCTCACTCAAAAGGCTGTCAGGCCCGAGAGGCTGCTAAAGCTCCAGCAAACTTTCAACAGTTGTCTCAATCAGGACCCCGTGTTGTGGAATATGGGGTTTGGAGAGACAGAAAGTCTGTGGGCTGTAATTCTCCATACGGATGGCTCACCAAGTGCACAGGAAAAAGTGGTCATATTATTTGGAAAAGCTTTGAAGGGGAAAATTAATGAATATTCAGAGTGGATGTGGGGACAGAGACAGGCGTAGAGAATTCATTTCGATTGGAATGAGCTTCTCATCTCAGCAGAGAAAGAATTCCCGAAGCATGATAAAATTGTACGTGTCCTTCCAGCTTTTAATCATTTAGACATATCAAATCTCAAATCGCTTTAAAAAAAGGGAGTAAAACTCCAGTTGTTCCTGATTAGCATAAATAAATGAGAAGTAAATGTTTGTATTAGAGGCCTTGACAGTGATGGAGGGCTGCAAAATTTCCATTTGCAGTCACGCACAGTAATGTCATCACTTAAAGGGAATTTTACCCCCCTGTAGATTAACAATCCCAGAAAGCTTTGCAGAGCAGGTTCAGGCACCTGACGTCACGTGCTGGGCCGGGAGTAGGGTCTTTAATATAGAGTGGCAAGGGTGTGGTGCTCTGAGCTCGGAGACCATTAAACTGTCACCACTCTATTTCTGTGGTGGGACTACAGAGAGTTTTCTCTCGTCCCCGGCAGCACTGGTAATGATGAGATTTGAGGTTAGTCAGCCACTTTGCCGTGTGTGTAATCAAGAGTCGAGATTGCATTTGCAGCTACTGTTGAGCTGCTGCAAGTATGTGCACGTGGAGGTGTTGCGAGCACATGTTGTTCATATGTGCTGTTGTGCGCATCGATGAGGTCAAAGTGGGCGAAAGTGTGGCAAATACAGTAACGTGTAAGTTTAGCAGAACAAACTTTTCAACTGGCTGACTGTAAATCCAGATCTCTCTGATAAAGCAGAATTATAGTCCTTCACAAAGAACAATTAAACATAATTGCCAGGTATGCGTGCACCATCACACAGGCATCTCTGTTAGACAGTGTGCTGATCGGTTACTATAGCAGCAAATGTTTTTGTGTTAATCACTGTCAACTTACAGTTTACAGCTCACTCAAATCAAGGGTTTCGCTGCAAAGTGCAGTTTTGCCCTTATTACCATCTTATTTTAAAACCGGGGTGTCGCTGACTAACCTTTAATTTTGTCACGTGGAAGGAAATATCAGTTTAATTATGAAAATGCCTTTATGAGAGAAGCCTTCGAGGTGGTTAAAGATCAAAAACAACTGAGTCAAACCCTTAAAAAAATGATGTAGCTGCAGCTCTTGGGTATGCGTAACCCTTCAGGCAGTGTAGTCTGAGTACAGGATGACTTTCTTAATCATTTCTCACTTACAGGAAGTCAATTTGGATGTGATTATAAAACAGTCCTGACCTTAAACACATGGCCTTTACCCTGTCGGCCTGTGTTGCAGTACGGCATAGCAACAGAAGAGAAAGATGCAGTAGCACCACCTTGTGTTGTGGCACAGTCAAAGGTTAAAAGGTCTACAAAAAAAAACCTTTTTTAATCCTTATCGAACCTTTTTAAAACTAAATTTCAGAATGATCCTTAGACTCTTGCACCAACAATAAAACGTGCAAGGAAAAGAATAAAGATCAAACATGCATCACATGATCTAATGAACACTTATGAATATCTTTTAGTCCAAGGCAACTTTAGCTCCTGAGAATTTCTCACACAGCCAATGACGAAGCTGGGCGGTATGAGGGCATCCCCTTGGCCTTTATGTCTTACGCACAGAGAAGAGTAGAATGGCTTGTGTTGGCTATTCCTCTCGCCAAACGCAGCCAGACACTGAGTTGTTCTGGCATAATTAGAACCTGCTGCAGATGTCTGAAGTATTACCTCACTGCAAAGAACACGGCTTCCCCAGCTAACAGCCCCAGCTGGCTGGATCTGGATTCTGTTCCACTACTGATCAATGGGGAGCTCCCTGCACTTACAGCCACCACTGGTGCCGTATATTGACCGAATCGAATGGGAGGAGGGGGCGCCGGGGGGGAGATTTGCTCTTCCATCAAGCTCTTTGCTGAGTGGGAGCCAGTTTCCAGAGTATGAAGCTGGCTGTCGTGCATCCATAAGGGCCTTACACTTATGGTCATCCAGAAGAAACCTCAACACATATATGAACTTTTTATTCGCTGGGAGGACATTACTCTCTTCTCCACTTGCACAATGTAGTGTGACGTATATTCGGTTTACACAAACTGCACCTCCTTTTGCTTCAGTATACATCTATAGTTACCTCTGTGCTTTTTCATCCCGAACTTTGTTAAAATACTTCACTTTTCACAATTCGCTTTGTATATATTGATAATTTTTGATCCTTTACATAGATGGATAGATAACTAAGCGACGTTAGTTAGCCACACGCTAACGTTAGGTCGCAATGGCTTGTTTTTACACAAAATGAAAATGACTGCCGTACACAATCTTGTGAAAGCAAGCAGTAAAGCTCTGACCTCATTGCTGGTAAAGGGATTAATTCATGAATCAGAGAGAAGGGTGACTAGTTCTACTATTATGTGTAGGCCTATATGCTGAGCTTTTAAGAAAACCAGCTAGGCTAGCTGCTAACAGCTGGTTAAAAACACCTCCATGATTATCTAAAAAAATGTTAAAAACGCCATATACAAAAACTAATGGTAAACTATTATATAAAAGTGAAGCATGTTAACTAAGTTAGGGATGAAAATGCACAGAGACAGCTATAGACATAAACTGCACCAGAAGCAAAAGGACATGCAGTTCGTAAAGCGGATATACGTCACACTACATTGTGAATTACCCTCGTATTGAGAATGTGCACATATAGACACCAGGGGACCCAGTAAAGCGAGTGCATGATCCGTAGTTTGAGAAATGAAAACTGTATTTTTCCACTGCCATTCACTAAGTACTCAGAATTCATTAAGAAAGAAATTATTACAGCTCTTATATCATATAAGGCCTTGTGCTGTCATACCAGGCATTATAATGTCTATACGCACTTCCCCAGTGGCAAAGTATAAGCAGAGTCTCAAAGTATAAGCATGTGAGGGACAGCCTGGGGATCAAGGTTGTCTCCAAGGTCTCCTAACTGCCTGAATCTAAACTTAAGGTCATTCCTCTGCTGCTCGACCAATTACCCACGCACGCAGCTCTGCGGAGTCTCAGCCAGACGCTTTGGCTGAATTGTTGCATGACATTCTCCTGCAGGTTTACATTGGAAGAATGGGCTGCCATAGACTGACATTTTTTCATCAACTAACCAATACACAAAGCATGCGAGGGATTGATTTGTATATACCAGTTGCAGTAAGTGGCTGGAAGACATACATTTGCATCACGGCGATAATCATTTCATCATTTCTTTTGTTATATAATCACTAAAGGGCCATTCAGTGACACATCGCTGCTAGAACGTCTACAACATATTTTAATAATTTTCATATCTCAAAGGAAACGTGTAATTACTCCCTGATATTTTCTCAGGGATGTGAATGCTTTTAGCGTCCGAGACATGGTGTCATTGACATCAGGCACATATTTGTAGACGCTGTTTTGTGGGGTGAGTCATGTCATGACTCGTCTGTATGTGTGTTCCATAACCCCTGGTCCCTGCAGAGAATCTCATTACAAGGAACATTGTGGTAATTGTTTTTTTGTGATGGGAGGAGGAATCTAGATATGTCAAAGCACCGTGTTGGAAAGTTTGCAGAGTGGAAGTCATATTAATGACCAGACATAACCAAAGCGACTGCTGTGACTACTGCCCAGATACTAAATCTTGAAAACATCTCCGAGCTGCTAATCGATATTTTTTGGATTCACATTAGATCTGTGTCGTGTGAAAGGTTTGCTCGGAGAGACAAACCCACATTACTCAACTCTGCAGAGCTCTACAGTGTTTTCTGTTTCGGTGACTGTTTTGACTTATTCTTTGGTCACATGGCCCGTAAATGTTCTGTCTCGTTTCACTCTCACCACTCTCATCAGTATTTGTAAGCACAAAAACTAGAAATACAGACAGAGGCAGACAAAGTTAACGACTAGCTAACAAGCCAAAGAGCAAGATCTTTCCCTCAGGAGTAAGTGGAGACTATAACAGAGCTAAAAGGAGGGGAAATATTGGACTCACGCTCAAAAGGTAGACAGAGCCAAGAGTCCAAATGAATGCTAATGTTGTTCTGTGGATACTGTACTTACACTTTCACGATATCAACATAAGATAAATATATGTAATGGTTGTGTTTAGAGTTGGCCACAAAAAGCCAAAACAAAGCAATCAGCGCTGATTCAAACAGATCATGGATACGGATTATTTCCTCAAGTGGAAATTCTAAGCAACATGTGGAAAAAAGACAATCACATATGAACATTCTGAAATTTACATGTGGAAATGTCAATTTTTTATGTGAAACTCTTCATTCAAATGTGGAAAAGTCAATCACTTGTGAACATGTGAATGCAGCTAATTGCATGCGAAAATGTGGAATTCACATGTAAAGAAGCAAATTTCACATGATTTCAGTGCCCCGGTAGCTCAGTTGGTGGAGTGCGCATCCCATGTACAGAGGCTTTATCCTCGATGCAGCGGCTCAGGGTTCGAGTCTGACCCTTTGCTGCACGTCATCCCCTAAGATTATGAACAGAATGTGGGGGGATAACAGCTTTGACGTTATCACATCTATGTATTGTGCTGCATTGTTTAGCATGCTAATCAGCTAGCTCCAGCCCGTCTGGGTTCAAAGCTCCTGTGCTAGCGATTTAAACAAAAACATCTCCCTGAAGCGCCAAGCTCCCAGCCTTGCCCACTAGCTGCACGGCTTACTGAGCTAACAAGCTAACAGCAGATCCAGTTGGCAAGAGTAAGAGTAAGAGTGATGGTGGATGTTTGTTGTTTTAGTCCACTTGCTGTTATTCCTTTCTTCAGTAATTCGCTGATGATTTCTCTAGTGTATTCAAGCTTTTTTAAAAATATTTGACAATAATCTCCTGTTAAAATAAGTAAGAACAGATACTATATTCATCGCATGTGTATGTGTAAGGCCAAACTCAGTGCAGCACCAAAAAAATTCAATAATTTCAGCTTCTTTTCATTTTAAAAATGAACATGGCCTGTTCCTATTGAAAGCCCCCAGACAGAGCATGTCCGTTTTGATTTATGGAGAGGAAATAGTTGCGTTCTCCTTGCGGGTGGGCCTGTAAAACCCATGTCCCCCCTTGCTCTGGTGTGGCGGCCTTGTGTAAGCTGCAGCGTAAGCCCAAATCACAAGAGGTCATCATCTCCAATAGTCAGTTGCAAGTCTTAAATTACAGCTTGGTCACTATAGAGGAATATTCTCAGATGTAGCTTCAGTTTCAAGAGTGAACCAGAGAGGAGATACTTGATCACCCAAAACACTCTACGGAGGAAGGGCTGTCCTTTGTGGAGTGAATCCCCCGATCATTGAGAAAGAAAGAGAAGCTGGCTCTGATTCAAGCTAGAAAATCTTTTGGAGGAATAAATCTGATGAATGGCAGTAACTTTAAATGATGTGCAAGACAATGAGCGCAGAGTATATTCACTATGAGGGAGTAATGTGTGAACTGACATATGAGGGTAATAATAAAACCAGACATGGTGTCATAGTTGAACACTCATTTACTGCTTCTCTGGTTCTCAGTACCTTTTCAATGGACTGTAAAAATGCAGGATGTATCCCATGAATTCACATTATTGATGGTGGTTATTACCTCCCCACAGACCTCAAGGAGAACGTATCAAGAGCAGGTGTGCACATATAAAAACCATAACAAAATCACGGCATATGACTTTGCAAAATGAAGAGATTAAATAACTTTATTCGACACCTGGAAGTTTTTTAAATAATACTGCGCAGTGGGCATATGAAACTAAAACAATCATCCAAGGAGGTTAATAGGAGTCCATAGCCATGAAGGGAAATATTATCGTAAAGCGGTCCAAAAGAGTTCAGATATCGTGTGAGTTTACAACAAAGTAAGTCATTTTCTCGAGGATGGTCAGGTTCAATTTGCTGCTTACGCAGAGCCGTGACGTACACGTTGGCCCGCTCGTCGGGAGACGGGATGTTATTGCGATTAAGTGGCTGGTTTTGGTATCACCTCAGCATGATGTTCTCATGTCGTCATTGAGTGGCGCGGTTCTGTACTCCGAGGATTGCAGACCCTGATGGCCCTAGCTGCTTAATAACTCTGCAAATCATGTAACAAACACAAAATTTACTCTGCGTCCTCTCTCAGAGGTCCATCGTGTCTCTCCGGAAATTTGTGAGCACCAAGCTAATAAATTCTCACTCTAATACATAGTGAAATGTTAGAGTATTATAAATCAAGTTAAGGAGCTTGACAACATTGGGTGTGAGCGAGTTAGTGACCCACCAAAACTCTGGAGTTTCATAAGAATGAAGCACAGCGCATTAAATACAGTATATCCTCTGTAATATGATGTGAACAATCTGGACTTAAACTATTTAAATGTTTTCTCTTTTGTCATAAACATGATAATTCCCTCTGTGTTTCTGATCTGCTACTTCATAAAGAAATCATACAAGTTATTAAAAGTAATGAATTGATGAATGAAAAAAAAAAATCACATTTCCCTAATTGCTAATGAATACAAGCCACACTCCATTAGCCTGTTCTTATTCCTGGAAAGGTATGTCAAATTATCCTAAAATGGCTATCCCAGTCAATTCAAAGCTGTTGTTCAACCATTTTGAGTACAGGCTCTTTTGAAAGCGGTCAGAATCTCTGTTAGTGCATAAAACTACATAAACTTGCATAATATCCAAGTTTATGGCTTTAAAAATAAATAAATAATAAACTATATGTTACTGGATTTGAAATCTCATTGGCTACATAATGCATCAATAATCCAAGGTTGGCTTGTAAGTGGCTCATGAGAGAGGACAAAGAAGAGAGAGTGGGTCACTTGTCTACACGATCACACATTTGCTGTTTTTGGCTCTAGGTTGGGCATAGAAGATCCTCCAATCTGTTCAAATGAGCTGTCAATCAAACAACAGTTTTTTGACAGAAAAAAGCATGAGAAACCATCCGCGATTACAGTTTTTTGCAATTTTGTCACCATTTAATCATAGAATACTGTGTTTTGGACTGAATATGTTACTGAAATGGATCTACTGCACATTTGGGAATAAGAGAACACAGTTTTTGTTGGAGTTTGATGCACAACTGAAACACCCAGACACTTCTTACATGCTAGTTTGTCAGCTTGTTTGTTAATTGTATCTTTCTTGAAATGGTTTGCATGAATAGAATCACAAGAATCTAAGCTGTCTAACGATGTATGACATGACTATATTGAATTGAGGCATTAGCTGATTTGCTTTGCTGTGTTTGTATTGTTTGGCGAACTAGCCGGACAGCCGCTGACTTTTGACAAATGTGTTTTTATTTTAACGGATCAGAGTTTTATTTAAATTTGTTTGTTGAGTTTTCTATTTTGAATACACAATAAAAATGTATTCCAACAATCCCTGGGACAGATTGTGTAATAGGTCTTGCAAAGCCTCATTTGTTGAGTGGTCAAACCTAATGTAGGTTATACAATTGGCGTACTTTGAAACCAGAAGTACAATGTTGCATGATGTATGTCACTGACATAATGATTTAAACGGATGTTTAAAATCAGGGTTAAATAAATGCCTTTAAACCCAACACCCAGGATTTATTGCATCATCATTATCTGACTGTTCTTAACAATAACACAATTGAGATCAGAATGCTCATAAGTCACTTGGCAGCCAGTGTAACACATAAAATACACACATACAAATCAGCCAGCTGTTTTATTAAACAGGAAACTCTCATCAGACGTGTTCCTGTTTGCAGATGTAAGGAATATTTAATGATTTACCCCTCTAATTTGGTGAGCTCACCACAAATGACAGAACACCACAGTAACTTATAGATCTCCCTCTAGTCTTGAAAACCACAGAGGAGGAGAGGAGGGCCGGGAGTGACGCACTTTGTCGTATATATAGACCCGGTGATTCCACCTCTCTCTCTCACCAGAGTGGAAGGAATGTCTTGATAGATCCACCCCACACATACAGAAAAACAGTGCCAACCTAAAATTACTGTGCTGCCATTCTTGTGAAATATTATGCTTATTATATACATATTCAGTGAAAGGATTGGGGAGTGACACGTATATAATTTCTCACTGGTGCCAGAGGTTAGATGACGTTAGCATAATAGCAAAAATTATCATCCAAAAGACACCAAAACATTACCCTGTGAAGGAGAGCAATAACACAGCCATCAGCCACACCAAAAGAGCCGAGACACTGACTCAATGAGCGTATCTGCGAGACGCACCCTGTGCTTTAGAGAGTCAGCCATCATTGTCATGATCCAAAGCTGTGACAGCATAGACCTTATTCACATGGCAGCCATTTTCCTCCAACATCACACTCAGGGTGGGGTGGGACATTTGAATGCTGGGATAATGTAATGTTGCTGGGCTCCAGGTAGGTAATCTTGACTTTTTTTTTTTTACAGCTTCTCAATTGATCAACAACTGAAAAGGTGAAGTGAAAATCTGGAGGCACATTCGGCCATATTTCAAGGTAAAACAACATATTTGATGTCCTAGCTAACAGAACCATTTGATTACATCCTGGGTTTCACGGCCAGGTTTAGACAAATGTCTCTAAGATGTGTGTTCTGAATTCATTTACACCTTCCCTAATTGTGTAGCATTAAAACAGTATCTTATCAAACAGTCCTGTTAGCTAGAATGTGTTGGAATGCTAACGTTAGCTGTTGTCTAATGGAAGCTAAATGCCTCTCAAAGCTATTGTTCTAACTGGAAATCTGGTCCGATGTCCCTCCGGATTAAACTATCCATCGTCTTTACAGTTGCTTTTCAGTTGCTGATCAATCAGGACGCAGTTAAAGCAGTGAAATGATCATTTGTCAGGTCAGTTTATATAGCTTGCACTCAGCAGTATGAATCTGAGCTTCCCACCCTCAATGTGATGTCAGAGGAAAATGGCCACCATGTAAATATGGTCTATAGACAGGAAACTCTGGCTTTCAGCTTGATGTGGACTGACAGCTAATATGAAGAATTTTGAATAAACAGTCTGACTCACCAGATGTAGACTGTTGGTGTAAGCTTGCCATTGGTCGACTATTTCAGGCAGCATTCTGTGTGTTAGCGCTCTCAAAATCCCTGTCCGTATAGGAAAATTCAACAACAACCTCCACACTAGCAACCTACATGCTGAAAATGTCAAACATCAAACCTAGTGTGACGTACAGGATGGAGACTGTTGGTATAAAGTATGTCATTGGCTGGGAGCTTTTACCTTTTCTTTTGCTGGTACTAAGGCATTTTAATGCCAGATCTCGCCTCCACACTTGCAAAAAAAGTTCCCCCAGCACTATTTTGCAGGGTCACAATTGCTGCATCCTTGGTTTAGCGCTGCCCAAGATGAATGTGGTTGGTTTAAAAAAATACAAATAAGCCCGCTTGTTATTTCCCTTATTCAGAAGGGTGTGTTGGACATAAGTTTCACTGAGTAGAGTATATCATGAGCGTGTGGCAGTGCTATGACATAACACAGGATGTGTTGAATAGGTTGACGTGTGCTGAAAAAACAATGACATAATGTATGTTAACACTCAGTTCTAACAGGATGGTCTAATCAAAGCACTTGGCATTACTATTAACTATTAATACGACCAGTGTAATACTGCCTTACTAAGATCTGAAGTTTCTGGAATCAAATGATGTGCTATCAAAGCTGTATTTTTTGTTTTAAGTGCCAGTCTTGCACAGTAAGTGAATGGTTAAATGGTCTGTAAATGGTCATACTGCACTGTCTAAAAAAAAAAGAAAAAAGCCAACCACCATGTAGCTGTATTGTTCCAGACAATCTCACACGTCAAATCCAGTCAGGAATTGTTTTTGGGATGAAGTCGGGCTCCTTCTCACAAGAAAAGAACGCAAATATTCAATGTTTCTGACTCTCAAAACATTGGTCTACCACAGGTGCAAGTTTTCCATACCAATTAGCAAGTGCTCCACCCACAAATTTTCCATCAAAATAAACTGGGAACACATAAAAAATGCACATTAAAATGGGAGTGATTGTCTTTGATATTCAATGCTTTAATTGAAACCAGGCTGCAGAATTACAGAGCCCTGTTTTGACGGCTCCATGGTTTCCATCAGTAAAAAGGGGATTCCTGAGTGATATCCTGAGGAACACTAGATTTCCTTTTAGAGGAAAACCAAACAGGGTAACACGTCATTGTTTTGCATCGGCTTCACGGTCAATCGGCATTGCAGTTTTTTTCTGTACCTGTAATGGACACTGGGTCAAAGGTTCACACTCCTTCTGTCTGCCGCTCACACATTCTACGCATAAGTTCAGTAACCACCTCACATATGGCCAGGCTGGGTAAACATCTGGTAATCTTTGTTTCAGCTTCTCAATAGCTCACCAGGCTATGGTCTCTCTGTGTGTACTCAATCTTCTCCAATTACATAGTTGCTGGCTGCTCCCCTGAGGTTACGTGGACAACCATTTGGGATTGCGGAAGGAGTTTCCACAAAATAGGTGTTGTCCAAAAATTCCTTGCAGTTATGGAAATAAACCCACAAAAAGAAGAGAGAATGAGCTTATGGGCATGCTCTTTGGCTACGTTGTTAACTTTTCATCTCCGATCTGCGATGAAGTGGAAGAATTTAAAGAGGCAAGATCTTTCAACAGACAGTCGAGTAAAAACAGGCAAATATTTTTAAGGCTCATTTGTTTTAAAGAACAGAGGATAAGCTTTAACTGCTGGACAGAGAGCGTTTACAGAAGTTTCACTTTGTTTCTAAATCAAACCCATTCTCAGGCCAAAGATGGCTACAATTATTCTCTCCATTTGTGGTTGTTTGGACTTCAAAAGTCGCAGCCCATGGTATTAGACTGGCGGCTTCCTTTTGGAAGTTCTTCGAAAGAACACGTCACAATCTTGATGGTCCACACCCTCATCACAGGCCCGATCTAATGTCCTGCCATGGCTTTACCAACTTTGTCCAAAGTATCACCATTACAACCACTGCTGTCCATTCATTCATTCGCATTCATAAACTGGTGCATCTGGACAATGACTTCACAGGTCCCACTGTCAAGGCTGTTCTTACCATGCTGGCAGGGAGCCAGACGAGGCTGCCGGCCCAGGCTCCTTTTCCCAAGTTCCACCCAGACGCTGCGTGCGCCGTCATCCTGCTGAAATGTAAACCCCAGATTCAGCTGTGTTTGTTATGGTTGCGCCGGCCCTCGGTGAACACACAACGCTGTCACAACGTAGCTATAACAGCGGGGCAATATTTCAACAACAATCTATTTGGTCAGCTGCAATTACATCACTAGGTGGTCAAACACTTTAGTCTGCTGGAATGATAATTAGGATTATTTCACGGGCAGTCTTAGCAAGGGTCCTAAACGCTGCTCTTATTTCCTAACACACCTCGACATTTAATACAGAAGTTTAAGTCAAGTGCTTTAAAGTATGTTTTCACAGTGTCTGAACTTGACCCCACTGGACTGTGTTCACAGGAGCACCATCATTACTGTTTTTGCTGGGGATGCTCTATATAACAGCAGGGCCTGCTGTACCCCGTTGTCTCTTTTAATCATCCGGCCGCAGGATAAACAATAGTTTAGACTGAACACTAGTGTTGCCCTTGAGATCACTGGCCTGCTGCACTAATGGCTATTTACTTATCGGCGAAAATAAGTAACCAAGAAAGTCTATTTTTATCCTGAAATGACCCCAGTGTCAACCCCAGCGAGGTGAGGGGGGGACACATCCTTAACTTTAATCAAACCGCCGGCCCTGCAGGCTGCACGCAAGTACATCAGCCTTCGCGTGATTAATTCTTTTTTCCCGTCCTCTTGTCAGCTCATGTGACCCAAAGTCACTATAACATACCAGATTCCAAGAGGATTTAATGTTGAAATATAAATCCATAGTCTGTCTGAGACTAGCTGGGGGTCCATACAGTGTGGCATCAGTCGGGTGGGTAATTTATTGTGGGAGCTAAGTGTTTCCATTTGCAGTAAGAGCCACTAAAAACAGACTCGCTGGAGGTTTCTGGGGGGCCCGCTTGTAAAAGTACTGATGCAGTGTGAGCTGGCTCAGGGCCTGACAACCTGTTTGTGGAGCGGTATAGATGGGGTTTTAATGAATACATAATCCAGTCATCACAAAAAGGACTCCTCGCATGTGCCAATGTTGCGACTCAGGACTATTGTTTTCTTACTATTCACCTTGTGTAAAAAAGTAGGAAGCATTTTTAAAAAAACGGGTTCCCAAAGAAAATACACAAGACCCGCAGAGACATTTCTGTTATTGGTAACTGTTACTGCGCAGAGCAGCCATTAGTTTTAACCACTAGGATCAAATATGAATCAAATGAAAAGGAGGAAACAGAGAAAATTGTTTTTGGAGAAAATGTTTTGGATGTTAGCCCCTTCAAATATGCATAGAGACAAGCATTCACATGTGTGCGCCATACCCTGTAGACAGCACAATACCCCAACTGACCCCACATAATGTCAAAGGTCATGATGCAAATCATTTTTGTAGGTAATGACTTGAAACGCACAATCAGCAACTCACTGCTGCCCTCTACTGAATCCAATGCGCGATTTTATTAAAATAGTGGTAACACTTTATAATAACCATCATTAATAGATAAAGTCATAGTTAGTAACTCTGGTTAATAGTTATTTCACTGTTAACAAACAATGAAATGCTTTATAAACCTTTTATTAAGCAATTTTAAAAGTTTATAAACATTCTTATAATGGCCATCCAAACAATGTTTTTAGATGCACTACACAGTATTTATTAACCCTTTACTCAGTATTATAAACATCAGTTGCAACTTTACAAAAAACAGTTGCTTAATAAATGGTTTGTAACGCATTTAATTGTTTTAAACTGTGAAATGATGATGATGAACAACACCAACACTCCCCTTGTACCCCGAGTTCCCAGTCTGGGCAGAGTCAGCCAATATGACCGCTAACTGCATGGTTAATTGAGCCTACTAGCTAACAACAGCTACAGTTAGCAGCAGTTAGTGGTTATTCAGGTGATATGCTGACCTCTATTTGTCTGAATTTGACAGGTAGCCAATTCTTACGTACTGCACCTTTAAACAAGTTAGACAATGCTGTGTTTTGGTGGGTGTCATGGTGTAAAGTTACAGGACAAGAGAGCTGATTTAAGACAAATGCCCTATACAGTACAATGTAAACATGACTAGAATTATATGTTTTCTGATGAACCTTTACTTACACTTGCACGTGTCAAATGATTTAAATCAAAGTACTTATTATTTCTGAAAAAGTAATAATACTAAGCATAGTAGCACGTAACAAAATGTTTATGTGAGAGAGGCAAGCGCTTCAGCAGAGTTCAGGTAGGTTGTAATGTGGGATTTCACCTGGACTTGATTTGAGACTGATACTACTGTATAAAACCACAGCCAAGTTTGTTTTGGCTGCCTAGCTGTTAACTATGTCGCATAGAAATGAGAAAAGTTTGTGAAACACAAGCCAGAAAACCAAAGAGCGCCTCAAAGACCAAGGAAAACATAACAATAAGTGCAAGAGCACATGATATCATCATGCAGCTCAGCATCTGGGAAAGTACCATATTAACAGCCACGCAGAGCATATTTATGGTTTGACTAAACCAAAGAAGGATCCGAATCCAAACAATGTATGAGCAAAGAATGTATATTCACAGGAAATAGAGTGAAATGTAAATCCACAGGTTTACTTATGTCTGTGGAATAATGTGAGAAAATGTTACCACGCTGATAGCCAGAGACGAGACGAAGATGTTGATGCCGAGTGTCATATCAGTTTCTGCTGCAGACACCCCCTGGTTGGACTCAAGCACCTTCCTTCCAGGAACGTTTTCTCCCAGTTCTAACATTAACCAACAGGCCTGATTTCCTGAAACCAGAAACTCCCTCAGCAAAAGGAAACCCAGCAACACCTGCACGAGTGAGAAGCCGGCCAGGACGTGAGTCAAAAATCAGGCCATTAGACTGAGCCATAGTCTAATCGTGTAATGGAAGTTAAATCTCTGAATATTCTGCTAATATATTCCTGGTCTGCTCAACATCAACAATTACTCATGTGTGTAATTGATGTACGATGCTACATACACATACATCATCAAAATAAAAGCATGACTTTGAAAGGGAATTGATGCATTATTTAAACAAATATAACAAGAAATAGAAGTGAGTGAATGAGTGATTGAGTGAAGATAGAAAATTATTCCTGTGGACAGTGACTCCAGTCTATTTGTACTGCAGTCACATGGCTCCATATTTTGGACTGCAGTGCAACACACATGTGCCCTCGTAGCCCACAAACTTGGGCTGCTTTTTTCCCAGCCAGAGTTGATTGATTGGCCATCAATGGAGACACGCTCCTCGAATGAGAGCGCTCGCCGCAGAACTATCAAGTAAACAGACTTGGAAGTCAAGGCCAGCAAAATCCCTTGTGTCTCCATACCATCCGTTAGGAAGGCAAAGCCGGATCTCATGTATCTGTGGTCAGACGAGACCGCCACCACTTCCTCGTATTGCAAGGCTGCTTCAAAACCACGCCAGTGTGTGCTCTATTTCCCTAACCTTTTTTAAGGGTTGGAATTCACATAACCATGTGGTGTGCTTCTGGAGTTTGGGACTTCCAAAATCTAACTGTTTATCACTCAAATCAACAGAAATAAACAGTCCACAGTGAAAACAGTTTCAACCGTGCTGGAAGAACTTTTCATAATGTCATAACTAGGCGTCCCTTTAGTGTTACCATGTGCTCGTGCTTTCAGTCTCACATCTTTCATGGTGGGCTTTGTTTAATAGAAGTGATAAGTTCATGCTAACTGGGACCAGACTGTTGAGTGAGGCTGTCGGTCTCCTTTCAAACCCCTCTGTGTGTAAGGCGTCTTCCTGATTCATAATTGAGTGCTCAGCCACTTGCCAAATCAAATCTGGTCCGCTGTTGACATGAAGTAGTCCCCCCTTTCGGTGAAAGCGGCCCGACGGGGGTGGTCAGCCGATGCCAACAGTCCTGGTGCCAACAGGATGTTATAATAGTAGAGCATATAAAGCAAGCCGTTTCCACACAACAGCATGCGCAGCGGCTGAAACAGTAATTAACATCCGTTTCGAATTTGCACGTGTTTTGATATTCTGTCTTGCAATTTGTCACAAGGGAGCCGACTGTGAGGGGAGATGCCTGTTGACTGTTTGTTAGGAAGTGCAGCCTGGTTAGGATTGGGGAGGCTCATTTCACTGCCAAACTAATGAAAACAAATTTTCTTCCCAATTAATATATTGTTTGAAGTAAGAAGTTAAACACGCTTCAACCGCTTCACATGGAGTTGGAAGCCTGTCTGGTGCCCTCAGAGTATACTGGATCGCACGATCCAAGGCAACAAACTTTATTAATGGACTAATGTTTTGATGTCATGTGGGTCTTCATCATATGCTGCATTGGGAAGTCGTTCTTGTGACTTTGGGGTGTTCATGTACGTCACGTCGGAAGGTGGGAGCAACTTGGATGCCAAAAAGAAGTTGTTTTGCATTTTATTGCTGAGCGTTTAAACAACACGTTGACAGCTGTTTCCAGTATTTGAGTGACAAAGAGGCGCAAAGGAAAGGATACAGGGAATACAATATATGACTTTGGTAAAAGTTTCTGACCAAGAACCCAATGTTTACTTTCTTCCGCCATATTTCAGCGTCATACGACGTCAACTCGGCAGATCGTGTACCAAAACTTTCTTGACTTTTGAGTGGTTGTTCCAACTTGAGAAGGCATTCGTGTGAAGTTTCAGTTGGAACATTGTTTTTCCAATAATTCTGACAGCAATTAAAGTAAAATATGGAGTGTATTCCTGTTGAAGTTTTTCTTGAAATCATGGTGTTTCTTTGGCTTTAATGGCCATTTTATGCCAGGATACATTTCTCAAGTTTTCTGCTGATTTCAGTCAGTTGGTTGTTTAGAACCTTTCCTAGACACTTGACTGCTGTTAAAAGGATGATAAAAACCCATATCCAACTGTTAGCAAAAGCTAAAAATTCCCAACTAGTGAGATCCACATGTTCCCAACATATAGTTGAGGATTATGTATAGATGCCTGATGAAGATTTATCTGCAAACCAACATAAACGGGGTGAAAATAGCACCTATTTCACAATGTGTCATAGAATGAAGGTTGTATCTTTTAGTTCATAGTTGATGTTGTTAGGTTCAGGGGACAAGCATACTCTTTAAAATACATTAGAGTATTATAGAGAAACATTGTTACAAACTCTGTCATTGTTAATATTGAGCCACAATTCACTTGGAGCTCAATTTCCACTCTCCTTTTAGCTCTGTTTTGGTCTCCACCAACCACCATCCACCTACCAAAGAAAATATACAGGTCTTTATCTGTGAAATGCTCCACCATGTTCACCAGTCGGTCACTCACTTTGTCTGTCTGTCGTTTGGTGCTGAGAAGTTTGTTCACAGTGCATTCCTAAGGGCTTTTTTGTTAAAAACAGCGGCAACTGGAAGTGAACCATAACAATTCAAAGACACTAAAATGCTCTTGTGGCAGCTGTGGTATCATCACTGTGCCTGACACCTTTTACGTACACATCTTTTTTTACTATTGTTAATATCAAACAAAGCGTTTTTTTCTGAACAAACTACTGATCCAAGTTTACGATCATTTGAGAATTTTATTGCATTTTACAGCAAATCATAAATAATTACGGACTTTCAATGATGACTTCTAAGCCAATAAAAAGAAATTCATTCCAAAACCTACAATGCCAGGTGAGTTGCTTCATTTATTGATTTATTGTTTGCTATAAGAAATGTGCAGATGTACTTTTCCGGGTTATATATAGAGCTAATCATTTAGTTACAGTATATCCAGTGTCAAGATAAATTTGTTACCATCAACAAAAAGAAGACTGTTTTTAAAACACGGTAAAGATATTTCAGTGAATTGCAAATTCACCACGATAACAAACCACAACAAAATCACAGAATTACAATACATTTTTCAATCATTTACAGATAATACAGATGTAGAATAGTACCAATCTTTAGCGAGACATATAGAGTAGATGTGGACCTATATAATATGTAAAAACAGAGAGGGTCTATCATCAGAATTTAGTTACACATGTACAGTCTTCTGCTATATATATGTACATATATATGGGATATTTCACTTGATGCATTACAAAGCTGTAATATTTAGACATGCAACATTAAGCCACAGGGAAACCGTGTCCAGAGAGGATAAGTGACAGTTAGGACTGGAGAGAGAAATCATCAGGACAGAAATGTTTTTTAAAAGGAGGAATGGCAGTACATCGTCACAAACACAGACAATACTGTGATGACACTGGAAAACTTTATCTGTCAGCCTATTACTTGCATATTATTTTACTGGAAAACCATTTGACCTTACTGACACAACCCAAATTGCCAGAGTTAAAGTTGGCAATGCATTTTTCTGCAAACCACAGATATGTTGAAACTTTACGTTTCTTTATGTTCAATTTTCAATTTTATGTTGTGACAATGCTGTGTTTAAGGTCTGGTTAGGTGCCATTTGTTGCAACAAACATGGCTAAAAAAAAAACCAACAACCTTAATTTTTGCCAGAAGTGTTTTTTCGCCTGGCAGCCATCTCAGCCAGGTGTTACGCTACCGCCATTCTCTCCTCCTCATAAGGAACTCTGCTCATATGAATGTATTCTGAATTGTAGAAATGTTAATATGTTATGTATGGAAAAGTACAAACTTAACGTTTCTGTTGTTTGCAGAAATGTAGAATGCCAACATTTTATACTGGCAACTGGGCTGTAGAGGATCATATCAGTGATGTCCTTCACTCTTACAAATTTGTGTTATTTCACAACATCTGTCTTGCAAATTGAACATTTAGAAACAACATGCTGTTTGTTTTAAATTTGTGTGTGCAGAGAGAATAGAATAATTATTTTCTTTTTCGCTTTTCCAGTATCCATTTTGCACTTAAAAACTGCCACGCGTGTCTCCTCCGGTACTTAAAGAGTCAGCATCTTATTTTTTTTTCCATCTGCCTGCTTTAATAGGCAGGCATGACATGCAGCAAGGATTCATGCTATTCCCCCAAATCTCAGTCAGTTGCCAGGACCAATCAGTGGGAGTCACAAGTGCACAGACAAGGACGTGATCTGGGGTTGCAGCAATATACAGAAAATTGACAGTTATCATACTGTTTACATATACTTATCTATGGTATTGGATTCTACTGTATTAGTGTTATTTGAAAAAAAACAACAAATCACATTAACATAAAAAAAAAAAAAAAAAAACTAAACACAATCAAACAAAGAAACAAAACCTTTGTCATCGTCACTGATAATGATGAGAATTGTGTCATACCGTATACTGTGAAATCGGTGCGGCTACCGTACAATTGCAACATTAACATGATCCCGCACCGGCTTCCCACCATGAACACCCGTGTGGTTCCCTTCAGTCAGTTGAGCTGAGCAATCGGGTAATCAGGTGCCCATCTAATTTTTCCCTTCTTTCTTTCCACATAATTTGAACCAAGTATATTATTTCCACATTGCAACTCCAAAAAAATAAGAACATGAAATACAAGAAAATGTGCGTTCAAAATGTCAGCTGTGCTTATACCATCGAAGACAAATGTAATGCTAACAACGCTAGCCACAACTGCTCGGTGCTGCAGGGCTCACCTTCAGAGGGGTCGTTTATCTCAGTCACACATGTCTGAATTGTTTCAAATAAAAGAATAAAATATAAAGAAAAATGACTGTTTAAAGGAAAGAACCATTGTTTAGAACAAATTTATAAATATGTTGATTTTCATAAATATATGTGGAAATGCACTTCCCAGAGATCACTGACACTTGAACCCTAAATGCAACCCCTACTACTCTATTCCAGTGTTCTCACACTGCTCCAATCCTATGAGGACAATAAGGAAACTTACAGTGCATTTCTCAGGGAGGACGTGTTGACAGCATCGTGTCTGCTGGACGGACACAGCTACAGCAGTCTCTTCATGCGGCAGGTGTGCTTCTCTATGTGCATGGTGGATCGGTCAGTGGAGCTTGTCAGGACGTCCAGAACTTCATCCTGTCTTTCCAGCTCCGTCTCTGCCTCCAGGGCGAGGTTCTTCAGCTGCATCAGCATCTGCAAACGAACACAATCCAATACTCACACACACACTCATTTGTTTAAGTAATTAGACACCGGCCCTCAGTGCGCACGTACAACTGAGGAGCAAGACACAAATAAAAGAAGATTAAATACTGAAATGTATAGAAAAATTTGTAAGCAGTTGCAGGGTGGAACATATGGACCATATGTGGAGAGGTGTAAAGACGGGGTCAGGGAGTTAGAAAGAGAGTGTGTTAGTGAGAACAGAGAACGAGGAGTAGATGACAGTGAAATTTTCATTTAATTCAGTTTTATTCTCCCTTTGACAAAAAGACAATCGTCTGCTGCTCAACATCTGCAAACTTTACAATTCAACACCAACCGTGATTCAATAACAGCTGCTCACGTGGCAGATATGATAATAGCTCATATTATGCAGCATATGAAGTCTTGGCTTATCTCCTGGGATCACTGATATCATACAATACTGTTTTCTGCTCTCTGTGGGTTACTGTGACTACATCTCCGTAGTCCAACAACTGTGTATGTTATGGTTGATGGAACAACTTAAATATACGACAATGTGCCAAGCAAAACCTAATAAACACTCCTCCAAACCCCACCACCATGGTTTCTAAACTAATATTATGTTATGCTACACGTGCGCTTTCTCTCTCTCACACACACACACGGACATTATGTCAGTTTTCACTGGACATTGCAGCTGAGCGCAGAAACAGTTCCAGACAGCAGTTTGAAAAACAGATAGTATGTCAATACACACCGTGGAACAACTGTATTCACTCACTCGGGTCTGCGACTTTACAATTTCATCTAGGAGAACATGACCGAATCACACCTTGCAGTTAACATTCGCAGGAGTTTGGTGTGTCATAGAAAAACACAGAAAATGAATATTTTTAGCTGCTGCTTATGCGATGGTTTGAGGACTTAAGTCATGTAGAAAACCCCTAAAATTAAACATTTAGGCTAGACCTAATGGAAAAATACATGAGCTAAAATGCTGAGTGTCTTGTGTGTGAGTTGGGTGATTTCAGGACTGTGTGTTAACAGAGAAAAACAGTAAATGAAATCTAAAAAAATGCTTCATCGTTCTTATGTGTTTGCACTGTTGACAAGCAGGAATTTCCAGCCTCAGACGATAATACTTGTATAAAAATGCTTGGACAAAGGGGAATATTTGCTAAAGCACTTAGGGCAGGACATGAAACTGAGTGACTGTCTGTGGAAGTTGCCCCACTGTAGATTGTAATCTGGACATGAATTACATTCGGAGTAGGGTGTGTTCAGCAGTGTAGCATTAAGTCCAAATTGGCAGCCTTTGAAGTTTGAAGCATTATCAGCTGCAGACAATACGCCATTTATAAACACAATAGACGAGCCGACCTGTATGACTGGCACAATTCTGTAACTGCGATGATAAATGTGTTTGAAAAATGATTATACAGACAAAAAAAAAACAGTGGAACACTGCACATTGTTATTACACACAATAATTAAATATTAGGTATACAGTGTTACCCATGCCTCGTTTGAGATATGATTTATGCAGTGGGAAGCCAAAACAATGTACCATGAAGTAGGCTTTTATGTAACAAAACCACAGTGGATAACACTGCAACAAAGGTGGGTCATATAAGGAAGTGCCCGGTATTTGTCAGCCATAACTAGTTAGTTTGTTAGTTTCATTATTATGCTTTCGGAAATTATTTTCAATCAGAGCCATTCAACAACAAAGTGCTTATAGCCTGACAGATAAATTGGCTGGCCTACTATATGGTTAGCTTAGCAAAGTGGCACTATTGAAACACCAAAGATTAGTTTGAAGTTGTTTAGAATACTTTTATATTTTGTCAATTAGATAGCAGTTGCAAATGTATTTTTAACATTTTTTTATTATATATTTACATTCACTTCATCACAATTCTTAAAAAACACGTTTAAAATCCGAATTAAAGTAGTGCCGTATCAACAAGACCAAAAGAAAGCAGTATAAGTCAAGTGTAAAGACCTGAAAACAAATGAAATAACACTTCCAGAAAACAACACTCTTGTTTCTACAACAGAAACAAAAGCACATGGCTCCTACAGTTCTAACTGGCATTCTCCCTGATATGTCCCACCTTCGTATCAGTGATTGCAATGATGATTTTGTACCTTCTGTATTGAAGAAGTTCACGTTATTGTCTGGAACCTACATCAAAAAGCTTTAATATAAGTCTACATCCATTCATTAGTCTAAATACTGTATATGATGTGTATCTATATGTTGAAATGAAAACAAGTAGTCTCCTGAAATGATTTAACATTCAAAATCTTACCTGGAATAGTGTGTCACATACAAAATAATTGTCTGAATCAGAGGTTTGGATTTGCGTCACTGTGTAGGTCTTGCCACCACAGACCATGTCTGTAACATTTCTCAGTGTTGCGAGCTTCTGAATGGAAAGACGTTGTAAAGTCTGACCAAATGACAGAACAGGTTTCTTTCCCTCTCTTAAAACCAGGATGGACTTTGGTTTGTGGTCTCACTGAATAACATTTTAAATATACAGGATAAAAAATTAAAATCATTATGGTGAATTGTGGTTGGGAATGGAACTATCAAAATACATGTTACTAAAACCAAAGCGTTTTTTACAATAACATATATAAATATATAACAAATATGAAAATCATAAATGCCACATTGGTGGACGTCATAGATTCATACAGTTCTCACCTGTTTGAGTTCCTGGGCCTCAGCCTCGCTGACACATGGCTGGAGGACTTGCACCTGCAACTGGGACAGATCTCCTGCTGGGACCTCCAGTGGCAGCTCTGTCTCTTGGCACCCCTGCTGCAAACCTGACTCCATGGGTGGAGATGGTGAAAAAGTGCAGAGTGCATATGTTGTTTACGAGGAAACCAGACAGTAAACTCAAAGCGACTGAGGCAATCAGGATGAAGTGACTCATCAAAACACATTTCTGTCAAGGAGAGACACCAATAACTGTGTACAGAAGTCATGTGGATGAAATGTTTTGACATGTGGCTACACCTATAATTATACTGAGGTGGAAACATAGAGCTTTACTGCCACTTAGTGGTCAATTTTATACAAGACATGGAAACTGAAATAAGGAAGACTTTATTGATATGATCTGTTCCTTACCTTCATTCCAGCTTCGCCCTTCTGTGTCACATGGAGATGAAACTGGAGTTGCCCTGAAAGCGGTGTATTCACTAGTGAACTCCACCTTCTTCTTGTACTGCATCTCTAACACTGACATAGCCTCTGGCATCTTGGCAGACAGGAACCTGTAGCATATATCTGGCTTCCCAATAAACCGTTGTCTAACAGTGATCTCATAAGGACTGTGCACTCTGATTTCGTCGATTTCATTCCGTTCGAAGCGATGAAGGAGTTGGCAGTTTGTGTCTCGCACCTCCAGCGAGGACACCAGCACCAACAAGCATCCGGGTTTTAAGTCTGAGTCCCCACCTTTGGTCACTACAGCTGGAATGCTTGCGATCACCCTACTTCTACTGGACCCTTTGCTAGCCGCAGCAGCGGCTGCAACTGCAGCCCTTGCGGCGTCCTCAGCTTTGGCCTCCTGCTGAGCCTTCCAGGGGAGTTTACCAAAAGGCCACCAGGAGGGAGACTCCAGCTCTGACAAAAGTCTGCAATGGAGACAAAGAGGAAGGAAGAAGTCATGAGAGTGTGTGACTTGTTTAACTAATACATCATGCTTGTTTAATTAGAGCAGTCAATATCATAGCAAGTCAGGAAATATTTTAGATAATTACTTATCAGCCACGCCCAGATCAGAGTCAATCTTCTCCAGTCCCTGCATCATATCATCAAATTGCTCTCCTTGGTGGCTGATGACTCTGCCTGTGTCCTCTAGTCTTCTCTGGGCCCCTGCCACCAGGTTGATCAGCTCCCTGCCTTTAGAGGGTTGACATTCTGCCCCCCGGACCTCTGAGCTGGGGGACAGAAGGCGTTCTCTCCAGAAATGCTCCAACACATTATAAACCACCACCCTGTTGGGCTTAAGGGAGCCAAACCAGTGCTTCACATTGCCCTCTTCAAGCACAGTAAGAGTGCTGAAGATGAAGCTGGACGACTCCATCTTGATCTCCATGATCCTGGAGAGGCGGAAGCTGGCGAGGCTCTCCTTGCTCTGGTTAGAGACGAAGCGCACCGTAGTCCTGGTGAGGGACAGGGTGCCATTTTCCCACTTCTTCTCACTGTTAATGTAATAGGAGCCGGGCCAGCTGTGAATGGGGACGTCCCGGCTCATTTTGAAAGGAGATTAACTGATTGACCTGGAAGGACAAATAAGCTTCAATATTACAGATGTTCCATACATACACACAGCTTTATTCTACAATTACATCTTAAATACATTATACTGCATAATCTCCTTGTCCTGGTGGCGAACATACTTTCTTCAGACTGTAATAACAGATCCAGGCAGCAGATGAGCTCAGATGAGGCGTTCACTGGCAGCTTTCTATCCAACTGACTGCATTACGAGTGCGTCATTATAACGTTATAAACCCTCTAAACACGTGTCACTGCCTTGTTGTGAAGTTATATTCGTCCCACAGCACATTAAACGACATTTTCTTGCCGGGTTGAGCATTACGTTACCTCATACTGTTCTCAGTATCGGTGCTGTTTATTACGGAAGTGACGTCACGCACAAGCCCGGCTGTATTTACTGTCCGACGTGAAAACTCTGCTGTCAGAAAAGGCTATCACGACAAGGTTTTGCAAAAAATAATAATTGTTAGTTCGGACGGCGGTTTGTGAATTAGCTATCATAGCGGCAAGATTAGCATTGAATATATTGAAACGTTGATATAGGCAGTAGTGATAATAATTAGTTAAACAGCATATCGCATAACGCATATTTTATGTGCGACGTTCAGGAGTCATAACCTGCAATCTTCGAGATGCAGCGACTCGTTGTCAAAATAGGAGAAAAAAATACGTTTTAGCATGATTATAGTTTTCTAGCCTAGTTTAGACAAAGCTGGCCAGCAAAATTGAAAATATGTGCGCTATGTAATGTCAAACCAGTCGACTCGCTAGCTTCTCCTCACCGTTTCTTGCTGACCAAGCGGTGACAGCTAGCTAAGCTAAGCTAGCCGAGGTCTTGTTTACCATCATGGACAGGGAGGCGTACCGTAACTGCTGCAGCCTGGTCAAAATACCCAGACAGTCGTATGAACAGTTCTGGTCTTCACATTTTGTGGATTACATCGACAAGGAGCTGAGCTATTCTAAGTTTTTCAAGAAATACCTGCTTCCCAATCACCCATGTATGTTTTCAAGAAGGTTTACAGAGGACTGGAAGTGTAGGAAACAGTGGGTGTCTGAGGAGGGGAAGCCTAATTTCCAGAAGCTGCTGCAAGAGTTTGGTAAATAATATTTTTATGTCTAATGTGTTGAAGGATGAGTTCACCCAGAAATGAAAATTGAGTCATTATCTACTCACACCCCTATGCACATGGGACATTGAGTGAAGTTTCATCATCCACAAAAGAATTCTTGAGCTTCACAGCAAAACAGCCATTACCACATTTTCTGAAACACCTGAAGAAGATGGGGACTTCTAAAAAGAAAACAACTGAAAAAACAAAACAAAACCTATACAGCTCATCTGGTGTAATTCAAGTCTCTGGGTCCCAAATTGATTTTAAAATGTGTTTTTACATACATTTATTAGCCGAAATCTTGACTGTAGCTGCTGTGAGGGTGTAATGAATGTTTTTTTAAATCAACTTGGGATCTTGAGGCTTCCAGAGACTTGGATTACTGCAGACAAGCTGTATGAAGAAAAGTTATGTTTGTTAAGTTAAGTTTTAAAACAAGTCCCCATGTACTTTAGTTGTGTTGGAATCCTGTTTTACTGTTAAGCACCAGAAATGTTTTGTGGACTACAAAACTTCCCTGTACTTTCCATTGGCATAAGGGTGAGTAAATAACGGCTGATATTTCATTTTGGGTGTACTTATCCTTTAACCAACTACTATATATCGTTGTGCAACTGCTGCAGTGACTGCTGTCATGTTCTGTAATTTATTTCCTTTTCATTACAGATGAGACTCCTGTTCCTGTTGCAAACTGCAATGCAAAGGAATACAATGCGAACCCTAAACAAGTTATGCCTTTCAAAGAATTTATACACTACTGGAAGGAATACATCCAGAATGGCCACTCATCCCCTAAAGGATGTCTCTATCTTAAAGACTGGCACATGTCAAGGTATAAGTTAATCCTGATTAAACAGTACTTTATTTCATACAGCACAGCATGCTAAATACATAACCACCCATGATGATTTTTATATTATTATTCAACAGGGACTTTCCAGAACACAACGTTTACACCACACCAGTCTTCTTTTCTTCTGACTGGCTTAATGAATACTGGGATACGCTTGAAGTGGACGACTACCGGTTTGTCTACATGGGACCCAAAGGCTCATGGTGTGGAAAACTCAATATAATGTTTGCAGAACCCAGATTATAACTCGGTTTTTCATTTAAAGTCATGTTGATATTTTTCATTAATATTTTGTTTTTGATCTTCCATACATTATGATGTACTTTGTCATCACCAGGACCCCGTTCCACGCTGACGTGTTCCGCTCCTACAGCTGGTCTGCAAACATTTGTGGCAGAAAGAAATGGCTTCTGTACCCTCCAGGTCAGGAGGAGTTTTTACGCGACACTCACGGCAACCTCCCTTACGATGTAACGTCATCTGAACTTCGAGACAGAGGCCTTTTCCCACACTCCGAAGAAGCTTGTCAGCCTCTTGAAATTATTCAAGAGGCAGGTGAAATAATTTTCGTGCCCAGTGGCTGGCACCATCAAGTTTACAATCTGGTAAGAGCTGTAAAGGTTAGAGAAAAATCCAAATGACTTACATTCTAATCTTTAATCTTATTATAACAGGAAATCTCTCTCCTTACTGTCTTACAGGAGGACACCATCTCTATTAATCATAACTGGTTGAATGGCTGCAACATAGACATCATGTGGCAGTTCCTTCAGAATGAGCTGTCATCTGTTCAAAAAGAGATAAATGAGTGGAGAAACACAATGGACTCATGGCATCAGCACTGCCAGGTACTTCAGTGATAAGACTGTTCAGCCTGCATGTTTTAAAGAAACATGATGCTTTGTGAACGTATGAAACATCACATGTAAAGTCATAGCTGTTTCTTACTTTTCAGGTCATCATGAAGGCCTGCTCTGGCATCAACTATGGAGAATTCGCCTCTTTCCTGAAAATCATTGCTGGGAACCGAATGACTTTCCTGAATGCGTGTTCCTCTGGGGATTCCTCCGATTACCCACGACATCTCTCAGAAACCCTCACCACACTAGGACCTTACCACGCTGCCTTTGACCTACAAAGAGTGGCCCACATAATTGAATGCCTTCTCTGCAACGAAGACTTTAAGCGCCTCGATCATTCAGCTTTGACTCTGCAGCCAGAAATCATGTTACAGCAAATTCGGGACACCATACAATCCACAAGGGGGCAGCATCTCCTTTATCAGGAGTAAGTTGTTCAGTCAGTGGTGTCCCAGTAATGTAATAATCACCTGGAGATAGCTTGAATGCAAAGTGCCAATTTGTAAGGTGCAAAAAAAGATGATGATAAAGGTGTTGTATGCCTTTTGTTTTGAGATGAACTGCAGTCTCAAATGTTGCTTGTGAATGTTTGGAATTTGTTTTTTGCACTGAAAGATAAAATGGATAAATAAAGAAAAAAATACACAAGCTGATTTGAGTTTTTGTGTCCCTGTTGTGCATATTTATTCAACAACCACCAATATCATTCACAGTTGGTTTGTCCTGTTCTCTAGTGCGGCAATAGATTTGTTAAATAGCATAATTCTGTGGTAAATAATGCTTTACAATTTCAGGAAAAATCACTCAAAGTTTTTTTTATTGCAAACAAAACAAAAACAAATATGCATTAGTGTCACACAGCTGCTAAGCAATGACAATGTAAGCATACTGTACTTGAGGGTTCTGTCAATGAGAAGTCAGATGTGATGCATGTGACATTTGAGGGAGCTGTGAAACATCCTCTTCAGTTGATTTTGGTGTCTTCAGGCCACCAGTCTGGCACAGAGGCCTCAAGTGTCACTGTGGCGTCGTCAGAAGATTTGAGCGTCAATACCTCTTTGGCATGAGCCATGCGGATTAGGCTCAGACCCAGCTCTCCGACTCCCGCTCGGTGCTTCCCAGCTGGCTTGCCCGACTGTGTCTGCAGCGCAGCTCCCTCCTCGAGGTCTTGGACTGGAGCTGACAAGTGTACTGGCATCAGGCGTTTCCGAACCACCCCAGTGTGATGAGTCCTGGCTGTGAGCTCCTGGCCAATGTAACAGCCCTTGCTGAAGCTGATGCCCTGCATGTAGACGAGATTTGACTCAAGTGGTAGCGCCACTCCAGGGGGAAGGTCCTTCACTCCCTCAGGAAGTCCTAGACAGTGACAGCAGAGGAGATAAACAAAACTGTGCATACAAATCCTTTTTTTTCGTCTCCTTTTGTCTTTCGATACGAACTGCGTGTGTTCTAGTCTTACCTATTGCATATCGATGTCGATGATACTCCTCTGTGTCACCTTTCTGACATGATGCAATGATATCCAAGGGATCTACTTGACTGTCCAACACCAATCTGCAGCCCATTTCCTGAGTTCGAGGATCAGTCTCCCATACCAGAGCTTTGTCTGGAGACAAGAGCTCCGGTTTACTGGCCTCTTGACCTTCATTCTTCTGCTTGGGAAGCACCGCCCAGACAGAAAGCTCTGGACAGGGGCTTATGTTGACCTTTCTGCGGATCTTGTACACCTTCAAATGTCTCAAGATTGAGTCTTTAATTGTGTGGTCACATTCCAGGAAAACACCAGGTCCTGCATTAGCTTCTTTCAGACTGAAAGGAAATACAGCAGGTTTAGTGAGTTATTAAAAAAAAGAAAATCATCATAAAATCATAGAATCTATTAAATCAATTAACTCCACAAGCATACAAACATACTTTCACGTTGAGCAATTCTTTCTCAATCTGCCTGGTCTACCTCAGTTAATGGTTTTGTTTATTTTCCAGATGAACCTTTGATTTTCATCAAAAGATCTGCATACTGACAAAAAGGTATATTGACAGGTAGAGTTCACACTAAACATACAAGTGCCTTTTTAGATTCAAATTTTATTGACCCCAAAAAGGCAAATCATTTGCAGTTTACCCAGTCCATAAACACAACTCTACAACTCACAAGGAAGATTACTATATATGTCAGAGGCAACAGATCAACATACAAGGAAAAACATATTAATATAACAATTCATATAGTTAATAATAGTATATAATAATCAAGTTCAGAAAACAAATAAGCTGACAAGCTACAATAAACCAGTATCTGCGGAAACTGAATTGAATTTGTACATGTGTCCTTTAAAAGTTCATCTAGCATATTTTTGGGTCCAACTGGGCTACAATTTTTCCTGCTCTACATAAGATTGTTGCTCCTGTCAATGTAATTACTTGTCATCTGACTTTGCTCAAGTTTCCTGCAAATAAGAAAACGCACCATCTGTATAGACTAGGTACCTTAATCACAAATAGCTATTTTAGCAATGAAAAATACTGCTTTCAAGCCTTAATACAATAGCTTTTTGACACCATCTCACTTCCTTTTTAATATGTTTTCATTTCAGGTTGATTGTCCTTTAAGTTGGCTTAGTTGAAAGTGAACATGGAGTCTGGAGTATGTACATACTGTTTGTCTGACAATGCAAAAAGACTGTTTTAAAACCTTGGTGTAATAGCATTTTGAAAGCATCTCACTTCCCCTTTCCCCTGTCAGGCTGAGGCTTAACACAGGAAGGGTAAAAGTTTAAAGGATCAGTTTGGGGATGTGTGGCTGTAAAGCATAGTGAGGTTTAAAGGTGCAATATATCGTTGTAGTTGGAATTTATTCTCCAAAACTACATAGTGCACCTTTAATCTGTTACATAGTATTACTGAGGATTGTTGATGTAGGTTTGCAACATGGGGTAACAACTGAGGACACATTTCTTCAGAAGTTTTAGACACAGCTTAACATCTTTAATTTACTACAAAAGTTAATACAATTTCTGCAAAAAAGAAACCTGTAAAACCTGTAAAACAGGTCTTTTTCATTTCACTGACCTAAAAGTTAGAGTGTCCTTTAAGTTGGCTTCATTTTTTAAGTGCACTGAACAAGAGATGTTAAACCTAGGGGTGTGTTTGTGTACAGTTTGTGCCAGCATCTGCATAACAAGATAAGCAGCCTCACCCTGGTGTTAACTGACAACATGAACATGGCTTTAAACGGCATAGTGAAGTATTACTGTACCTGTACAACATGATGTCATACAGTGTCCTTCCTTGTACATTTAGCATGTGTGAGTACATGGCTGTTTGGCCCGGCTCCTCCAGCAGCCCCATGTCATTGGTTATGATCCCCTGAAGAAACGGGCTAGTGTCTGCTCCCTGGATCTTCACTAGGGTCCTGTGAGGCAGGTGGTAGCACACAAACTGTCCCGCGACATCTCTACCGTTACCCGGCTCCTGGCTGTACCTCCTGACACGGTTCCCGGCTGGAGCTGAACCCCCGGAGAGGAACGTGACGCAGAAGTACCGACCGGTGTATTTTCCGAGACAACCGGCGGACGTGAGCGCACCCCTGGCGAAACACCAAACCCCCATTGTGTGTAATGTCACAGGACTATGTTACTGGTGAAGACAACTGGCTATTTCGCCTGCTAACGGCAGCGGTCGGCTACATAACACAGGACACCGCTCTTGACAGCCGCTACAAGGACTCCATTTTGAAATCCCACAATGCACTGCTCGATAATATTGGAGCACGTGTGTGAGTGTGACGCATGAACCTACTACACTCAAAAATGGTTTTATTGTTTTCAAATATGACGGTAAATATATCAAATATATCATTTGGAAAAAGTCAAAATGTTGCCCGAGCCTACGGTCTCTGCCATTACTACTACTATCCTTGGAGTGTGATGGTTAAGGTGAGTTTTTCCAAGTGACACAACAGCATACTTAATTGATATGTGTATTATATCAACATCGTTCAGTTATCACCAACCTAACATAATTCAAGTCATCAACCAGCCACTAAAGGATATAGCATCAAAAGGTCAACGTTAATCTTGAAATGTCAAGTTTATTCGCAACATTTATTAAAAAATTTTAAAAAAGTATCCTAATGGTTCTGATACTTGTGACAGATGCAATATAGCAAAAGGTACTCCAGGCCATACCAGGCATCTTTTATTGCAAAAATGTATTATCTAAATATTGAACCTGATGCTTTGATTGCCTTGTTTGGTTGTTCTGAAGCCTCTCGTTCACTGCCACATGCATGCCAGCAGACTCTTATGTTTGGTATGTAAGTGGCAAAGAGAATGACAGAAGGAATGGACGGCCACCAGTGCTCCTCGTTTTTCTAAATGGATGAGGGAACTTGTCTCAGGGACACATCTTGAAAGGCTCCGTAGCAACACACATGGGTTTTGTGAAAAATGTGAAAGTATCCGAGGCCCAATTATTAGATATTTTAATTCTCCTGGATCTTAGTGGAAGTCCCTGCTATGTGATATCTGGGTGGGACATTCTTTGTCATATGTTTTGTTTAGGCAGAAACGTTGGTGTATATGTCTCTGTCTGGTCTGGCTTTCTGTGGTTGTTGTCTGTTTTGTTTTTGAATGTTGGGTATGTGTGTTTGGTAGTTGGTTTGTGGTTGTCTTTTTGTTTGGTCTGTATAATGAAAATTAAATATAATAAATGAATAAATAAATCTACCACACTGTTGCTGGTGAGATTTTTGTAGATTTATTTCGGATAATATAGGTAACTTTGAGTTTATACTGGAAAATGTGTGTTTTGGATTTGTAAGCTCATTTAGGCAATATATCAGTATCAGTTGTTTCTATCAATCCTGTTATATTTGTTGCAAAGTTCTACATTAAGTGTAAATTTGCAAAGGTAAACCCTCACTTCCAGGGTTACAAGTGAAATGAAACGGAGCTTCCTATTAAGACAGTAACCTCAGTTAGAACAAAGAAGCTGTTAAGACTGTGAGAATTTTAATGTTTTTACCTAAGTTTATTTTATCTGTCCACATTGAACCCTGGTACATTTCATCTTCTTATTAGTTTTCTTTTAATGTATTATTTATACTATAGAGTGCCAAAGTTTACAGTGTACAGTTGTGTTAAACCGCTCAGTGAACTACATCCTCTCCCTCAACACACGTCACCAACATCAACATTGCCACCAATTCGGCACAGAAAAGATACTAAAAAAGATTTTATTACCAACTGCAGTTACTGTACGTCTAGCTCATTAGTCATGTATGTATATCGTATGCATATTGAACAGAAGAGCAGCTTTACCTCTCAGAGGTAGCATTATTTCTTATTTATCAACTTGAGTTACCGCATATTCCAATATATTATATTAGATATATTCTATTTCTGGATTCATAATTAGCATTTTCTTTTTTCCTGGAATATACAGACAAACCTAATACAGTATAATAACAACTGCATTTCTTATAAAATGTTATAATTTTATAAACTGTAATACTCTGCCATTGTTAATTCTATGTTAATTATGACAAAATTCTAGCAGCATACAGGCATATAACTTACCCCTCACTGAGGCACTATAAACATTAACTCAGTAAAACGCTGTAAAACTTTTACAGAGCTAAATGTGTAACTCATTACCTGGTTAAAGATTTAAAAGATACAAGCCGGTTTGTTAAAAAAAAGTAAGTGATGTGAAAGTGCACTGAATGGCTTCTTCCACAAACAGAGATGCTTGACAAAAAGCTCTTCAATAGGGATCAGAAGCAGCTCTCCAGATCAATTATTTCAATACTGTCATTTTTAAACAACAAGCTCATTGGAATTTGACATGATGCCTTTCTATTTAAACAGGCTGAAGATTTCTTTCACACATCATCTATCCTATTGCTAAACCAAAATCCAAACTAAGTGTGCTGCTAAATAAGATCTGGATCTGAGGATGTTATGTGATATGTTTTATGGCCATGACTGTTTGATGTGCTTTGAAAAATCTATGATTATGTGTCATATAACTGTATGTTTAACTTGTGTGTTAACTTCTTGAATGTAACTTGCATTTTACTGTAAACAGACAATAAGGTCGTATTGTTCTCTCTGTGCCACTTGCTATACAAAGCAACCTACATTGGTGGGTAGAGCCTGGAAGTTGTTTCAAATTTAGATAGATCTACAATATATTGATACATTGCTTATAACTAAGAGAAAACAGTGAAAGTGTGTGGGTGTAGAGATAATTTAGTGATAACTTTTTTGCAAATTGGTTATGGGGTGATTCATATCTACTTTAGGTTGATTGACCGTAATTGACAATCTACTATGTGTAACTGAGGTTTACTGCCCGTTACATTTCAAAACTCTCAACATATCTGATCCCAACCATGAAATAAAATTGAATCAGTTTGTATAATTTAGTCATGTACAATTTGTCTGATGGTTTATGTTAGAATGTCTTTTGTTTATGCTTTGATTGGAGCTATAGCAACATACTTGTCTATACACTTTATTGCGAGTTTCTCTCTTTTTCATTTGCAGTTTCCAAAACACATTATTGCTATGTGCGAAATGAAGGAGGGAGGCAGATGTCTGTCAGAAAGCAAGAAATCAGAGGTTTCAAATAAGTTTATTTCTTCATGAATAAAATACTAGAACAGTCTTTGAAAGTTTGAGGCACTTTGAAGTATGACAACAGTGAAGGCAGGATTAAATATTACTCTGAAACCAAATCTAGAAACATACTGCTTCAATGACAGAAAAACCTAACATGCCTAAACAGAAGATAAACGTAGAGCTAATTGAATACCTAAGGAAGGGGTTTCTACTGTAGCCTATGTTGTATGTTCCCAGTTGTAAAGCATGCATCATCTGCTTCAGAATGCAGAAAATCAGTATTTAGTTTAGAAAATAATCAGATTTTCTATTCACTTACCGCTTCCCCTTCAGATGTGACACTGCAAGGCTTTGGAAAATATAGCATAGATAAAGGCTTTGCACGCAATGACTGAAAATCATCACACTGAGCAGATGTTGACCAGAGGAGCCTACAGTGACACAGCCCTGTTTCATTATCTTTATCAAAATATTTCACATTTAATCTGCTTCCAGCAACACTCATCCATACTACATCCAAAAATACCTCCCCAAATACTAAACATGCATCTTTCCAACAACAATCAGCGTTCTTCAGAAATGAGTCACTGTGCATTTGTACAGTGTTTTCACTGCATTCACTGCAAATTTGGATTGAGGGTACAATCACACACTTACAAAGTTAAGTTTCTTCAAATTAATCCAGTTCAGCGGCAGTCAAGGGTAGATCAGATAAATAGCTCGCAGCAGTCTGTTTATATTTTGACATTTTAGTTGGAATTAGAGATGTTTAACTAAATGAGCGCATGTTAATCATGTCCAAAAGCTATGGCAAGCACAAAATGACACACTACAGTAACAAAGAAGATTCATGATACTGGACTTGATCATTTCGTCATGTGTGTTTTCTCTTTTATCCCCCAAAACTGTGTATTGTACTCCTTCAGCTGGTGTGATTGAAATTCTCTCTTGTTATTGTCTCACACGCACACATATCCTCCAGCTCTGTTGCAGTGCAGTCCTGGAGTCCTTAAAGTTTTTACTGTTAATTTACTAAATTAGATGCACCTCTAGATCCAGACAGAGGTCTTTCCATTTTTTACAATGGTTGCAGCCTTCTCTGTGGCTGATTTCGGTCTTGCTCCCTGTTTCTCCTGGACTGTATTGACTCGATTTTGCTCTGCCATGGTTCCCCCAGATACAGGACTACTGGTTCTGGATGTTTGCGGGTTGTTTTTGGTTTGATATGTTTGAAAAGCCATATCGAGCTGTTCCTGGGCGACCCGCAGGTGCCGGTGTAGGCTTGCCAAATCAGAAGGGATGTTCTCGTCTGGGCTGGTGCACTGCTGCTCCTGGGCCACGTTGGCCACGTTCTGCTCGTGGGTGATGAGGCTGTTGGGGATTCTACCAGGTTTTTCTGTCTTCATCACAAGGTTGTATCCTGGAGGGGAGGCTGGGATGTTGCGTGAAAACGGGTAGCCGTAGGATGTCCGTCGGCCCCGGTTCCTCTTCATGCGAAGGGTGTCCCGAAAAGTGCCAATTCCTAAGTGAAGCATCTCACACAAGTTTAGCACGAGACAAAGACAGCTTACCACATACATGATGAGGAGGAAGATTGTTTTCTCTGTGGGCCTGGAGATGAAACAGTCCACTCTATGTGGACAGGGGACCCTGTTGCATACATACAAAGGACTAACTCGAAAACCATAGAGGAGGTACTGTCCTGCAAGGAAAGCGATCTCAAAAATAGCTCGAGACATAAGCTGAAGAACATAGATTCGCATCAGGCCTTCTTGCATTATTCTTCTGCGGCCGTCGTGTTTTGGTGGGTCTTTGTTAGTGCTGCTCACCGCTTCAGGTTTGGCCTCTTGCACCTCCAGCGTATCCTCATAGATCATCGGCTCAGCATCGTCGTCTTCATCCTCCTCTAAGACGTCCTCCAAATGATGGCTCTCTCTCCATCTGGAGTGAGGAGGAGGCTTTCTCCGAATCCTGTGGTTCTTCCTTCGCTCCTCATCTGAAGTTCGGGCTATCTTGTGGATGGCGTAACCCATGTACATGATGGAGGGAGTGGAGATCATGATGATCTGGAAGACCCAGAAGCGGACATGCGAGAGAGGGGCAAAGTCATCGTAGCATACGTTGTCGCAACCCGGCTGCTTGGTGTTGCAGGTGAACTTGGTCTGCTCGTCCGAGTAGATGGACTCGCCTCCAACCGCTGTGAGCACAATGCGGAAGATGATGAGCACAGTGAGCCACACTTTCCCCACGAAGGTGGAGTGGTGGTGGATCTCTTCCAGGAGACGAGTGAGAAAGCTCCAGCTCATGTTGCTCTAGCAAGCTTTTCAACTAGAATCTGTGAAAAGAGGATAAAGAATTGATTAAGCTCAAGTAGGGACCAATTAAAATCTATGAGTCACAGATGAACCAAATGTTTTTGTGAATCCCAATGAATATTTCTTTGTAGTACTATGTTGTAATGGTACGTTCTTAGATCAAATGCCTGTGCTGTTTTTTTGAAGTTTAACCAAATCCAGACGAAGGCTGCAACTAATTATTTTCATTTAATCTGTCAACTATCGTCTGTAAATGTTCAAGAGCCCAAAGTGGCATCTTTAAATATGTTATTTTACTTGACCACCACTCCCGCAAAAACAAAAGATATTTAATTTACTTTAGTAGAGCAAATAATGTAGTAAAACCAGCAAATAATCACATTAAGAACATGGAACTAGATCGTTCTTTCCATTATTGACTTAAATGATCCAAGGATTATCATAATAGTTGCCGATCAACTAATTGAAACAATTTTAGCTCTAATCCAGCTTGGATCTTTGACTAACCTTGTGAGGACGCAGTTTTTTTTGTTTGCAGCTGTCTCAGTTTAAATTAGCATCAAATCTTACTTCGCAAATGTCTCTCAGCTCAACTGTAGCCGTTTGAACTGTAGCACTTTCAATCAATTGCACAGCCAAACACAAGACAATGGCTCGTGTTGATTCATGTCAGTAAGCAGGGTGATGTCATTCAGCCACCCTATCTAAACACACAGCCACACATGTCTAATATTACAGTCTAGCAGATTGAAATACTTTGCAAAGGGGCTGGAATGGCAAAAAAGCAAAGATTATAAACAAAAAAAAAGAGAAAAAAACACGTACAGTTCCACCAGCAACAACAATCACTTTGATTAAAGCTTTGATCCAAGGACTCGACAAGAGGGTGACAGACTGAAAACACAAAATGAAACCGACAGTGCTCTGACTATGAAAAGCCTATTCTGCTTCAAGACTGAGTGCCACTTCACAAACATACTGTACTCGGCTTTTCTTCGTGCCAAGGGACACACACACAAACACAGCAAAACAGATGACATGAAACCTCACAGTGTCATCCTCTCCTCACAGTCAGAGTCACTGCTGACTCTGTGAGGTGAATGAAGCTGCAGTGAGGAGACAGCGTAACGCTTCTGTCCCTCCATTCATGGGCCCGAGCTGCCGAGTTCACGTTGATCTCATGACTGCGGCACTGTGTTCCCTGGCGTGGGATGTGTCATCTCCCCTGCCATCTGAGTGAACAGGAGAGGCTTGTTGCTCTGCCACGAGGCCTCCCCTCCAGATCCAGCACTGCTGACGCTGGGGAGGGGTACAGCCACATGGAGACAGATGGCATCTATGGTGGGGATGCTCATGTCTGCCCCAGGATGACATGACAGGAGGGCCACTACACCGAGGATTTACAATAAAGTTTGAATGAATATGTTGTGTATCATAGCAACATTACATAACCTTATATGGTACTATACATCGAAAGATGATCAGAATTGAAATATGGTCAAGACCAATATCCAACTCGCAGAAGCAGTGGTGTTTTAATTAAGGTAAAACAGACAAAACAGCATCATAATGAAGTACTGTAGTGCTGCAGAGATGCCCTGGCCTACAAATCTTTTTCTCCAGATGTAAGAAAATATGTTTCTTACATGCCACATTATCATGATTTTAATAGTTTATTTTAGTGAAATAAAAATCGTGAATCATATCGCAATTGTAATATCCGTCAAAAATAATAATAATTTTTTTTTTAACATTTCAAGTCACCTTATATTGTACTATTATACGTGTGATATCCGCCTGCTGTTGATGTGTTTTACAGCCTCTTATGTGAAGGATTTGCTGCCTTTTCTGGCTTAAATTTTTCAGTGCTGTTGCCATTTTAACCAGGTCTCCCCAGAAGAGACATTTCTAATCTACATGGGACTTAGTTTGATTAATAAATAAAGATTAGATTTTACGGAAGTTAAAGAGTGACACGTTCACATCAAGCGCACCAATGTAAATGCGTTGTTTTGCTTGAGACTAAATAAAGCCTGAGATCATGAGTTTGAGCTTCATACGTGTCTGTTGAAATATCATACAAAGCAACGGAGTAAATCATTTTCATATATAACATTTAAAATAGTGAAACACAAATGCCATACTTTTTAAGATTTAAATGTTATAGAAATACAGCTTATCTAATAATATTAGCTACAGAGGTATTGCAGTTACAAAAATATTAAAGTATAATAAATGCATTCACTCATGTTTTCAAATTCCACAAAATAGAGAAACTTATTTTAATAAGGGTGTATTATAAAGGGATATTCTATGAATTGACTTCAGTAGAGGTAGTTCAATTCAATTGACCTTATTTCCATGTCAAGATATAAATGTATATCAGCGCAGCTCTTAAATCAAGAATAGTTATCGCATGTATACATTCAAACTTGTTTAATATAGTAGTTGACTGCGTAGTATCATCTTTAGCTTTGTGCTGTTACATAGTTAAGATCACAGTGTTTGGTTAAGCCATTTTTTTTCAATTGTTGGACCAGGTATTTCATCAGAAATACATTAATGTCTAAAGTTTTTAAAATGATTAAACATGCATCATATTGTTCTAAAAATCTAACAAAAGTTTCTTTTCACACTGGTTCAGTTGCTTTGCCTTTGTGGGAAAATATTCATATTTGAATGACAATTGCAATGTCAATAATCTTTCAACGGGGTAAATTCAGACACAGGACCTCACAATGTACATCTATAATGATTTTCTGTAGTTTCTTTATGGCAAAGTCAGTAACTGAAACAACCCACCTGGAAAAGTTGCACATGCATTTCCCATCCTGAAGGTCTCCTCAGCCCTCGCTAGATATCTGATCCATGGAATACCACTTCCATCCTAACGTCCTGGCCTTTTCTGTCTTATTGACAGCTTCCAGAGTGGCAAAAACCAGAAACAATGATGGAACTTATCAGACAAGACTTTCTATTTATCCTCTTTTCCCACTCTGTTAAGAAGTGAGGTCTCGCCGCTGTGAATGCCTCACATTCTAGCTTGTGTCTGGTTTCTATTACACCAGCCTTCTGCCCAAGAAGGAAGTATAAAAAAACAGAGAGGCAGAAAAAAAATCCTCCTCTGGCAAGTGACCCTCATCCGAGGGTTCAGACTTGAGGATATCGTACTGCAGACTGAAATGAACACCCAGCTGAGGGAGCGTGTTAATCGCACACGCAGTCAACCTCCCCCCAACGCTCATGTGCAACATTTGTAACACAGATGAAGAGGGTCTCTCTCTCTCTCCCTCTCTGTTTCTCTTACTTTGTCTCTATCCCTCCCACTCTCTCTACATCTCCATCCATCTATGTATCTCAGCGTCTTGTCCTCATGCCCTCCAACCATGTATGCAGCATCAGTAGTAGCTCATTTTGAGAGAAAGGGTGATGTATAAAGTTGTAGAACACTTCACACGTTTACAAAAATGCAGATCTTTAAAACATCCTCATCTCTCCCTCTCTGTATCACACACACACACACACACACACACACACACACACACACACACACACACACACACTAACCCTTTCCTACACTTAAATCTACCCTTGACCTTAAAACAAGCCTTAACCCTCAGACATCCACAATGTCCCCACTTAGCATAAATGTCCCCATAACGCTGTGAAATTTCATGCACACACACATCAACAGAGGTAAATGCAGAGGAGCAACCTCTATATTTTCTGTCAATTACATAACAGTTTACAGTGGGTGACACTTATGGAAAAACAACTCTGTGAGACAAAGGAGTGAGACAGGGACTTTGAGGACAGAAGTGTCACTGAGACATAAGCCACCTTGCCTCAGTGCAGATCCGCTAGAATGTAACCAGCAGGTACGCTCAGTCATATCAAGTGCCATAATATTTAGATCCTCCATCCAGGCGGATGGCCAGATAACAGAGCAGTGGATGGGTCGCACTCCGCACTCCCGCTACATGTCCTTTCTGACTTGATGTTTACTCTTCAAGCTTTCACCCCGGCATGCGGAGCGCAGTAGCACACGTTACTTAAGGCACGTGATAGATTTTTTCACATTAGAGCAAGAACGGCTGTATGTGTGCAGAAGCCTCTGTCTCTTTCTCAAACACACACACCTCATTACATTTCTTTTGAGCCTTTAAATGACGGGACAAAGTACAGATGAGGATGCAAGATTAAAATCGGAAAGGAATGTCCCCATTTCTTTCTTCTGTGTGCCAGACTTTGCTGTCAAGTGTGGAAAGGGATCTAAACTCAACTACCTTTAATAGAGGACAGACAAACGGGTTGGTGTCTGGCTTGCATCAGTGAAATGTGTCTGGTCTTTGTCAGAGTGACCATATTATTATAATGTTACTTTCACAAGGCCCTCAATAACCCTTAGTTATGACCTGTATACCGCTATAAAGCGAAGAATAACGTTCAACAACATCAGCAAGGCCCCCATCAATCAGATCACAGTTTTAACCTAGTTCCGTAAATGATGATGAAGAATTCTTTATTTCCTGAGTCTGACTACATCGTTACGAATATGAGACTGCCTTCAGTTGGTCAGAGAGCAAGGACTATAGCAGCAAGACGTGTCAAGAATAAAATAATACAAGCAAATGAGTCTTTGCATTTAGATCAGATTCTGTCTGAGTAGTTTGCAGTCTACAGAGAGCTCTGAGAGCCAAGCCATCTGGGCCTGCAGGACCCATACTCCGGAGGCCTCGCCTTCAAGCCTCCCCTCTCCGTCTGACTGAGGAGATGTGGCGTAGCGAGCACCCCTGGTGCAGCACTGAGGAAACAGAGACAGGGGATGCTGCTGGAATGACTAGAGCATTTGGGGTTTGGACATGTGCTATCCCTAAGGGACAGATGAGCACGTGTTTTTAAGTTGCAGTGCATTTCTCTAGATCCAAAATCTTCCCGTCATCCAAGAGACACAGATGGTCCAGTGGAGATGGTTGATGAGTGAACATTCAACCAAAAGTCAATTATACAGTCAGAGTTATATTCCTAGACAGTTAGTAGAACTTGCTGCTCATGGTGGGGATTTAATTAACACTCACTGAGGTTTTACTGTGCTTTAATTGAATGTTCGATCTTTCATTTCATATTTCATCTTTTACTTTTTAATTTCATACATGGTATTTTTAATCATCTTAAATTCAAGTTGTATTTGGTTATAAATGTAAAAACGATTTTACACATTTTTGTATTTTACAGATCTTTCTAAGTTACAGTTTTAAAAATAACATGTACAGTAAACCATGGGTTTTTTTGGTTGATTGTGTGGCCCTTTTGTTGTTTTGGAAATATGTGAAAGAAAAATGCAGCATATTTTTAACACTATTTTTCTTTTGAAATTAGGGCTATCTGCAGGATGCACAGTGTAAGCCTAAACTGGCAAAAGTACCATCAGACTACAGAGCAGCTTCTTTCCTCCGGCTGAGACTCAATACCATGCAATTATAAAGATAGCCAATAGCCAATCTCCTGGCTAATGGTCTTGTTTGCATGTGTAGGTCGTATAGAGTGAGACTGTGTCACAACAAAAATTCCTTGTAGTTAAATTATAGAAAAATAGTTCACAATCATCATATTTACCATTAATATAATATTTATTCCTGGGCAGTTAATTTCATTATTCTTCACATGGTAGAACAGCATTTATATGGCTGATGGGAAACACAGTACATTTGTAAAATGAGCTGGTTTTTGAAAACTGCACTAAAATATTTGAACTGCTCAAAACAAAAGTGCACAAATGCAAAGAGTCAAACCAATGACTAGCCTAGTTTTGAATGTGTTGTCCCTGTGTCATTCAGGCTCTTCTAGCTTTGGGAGACTGCAGTTCATGTTGATAAATATTGATTGGACTGCCCAGGGCGGGGCAAATGGTACAGTATTCCCCTGTAAGACACTGTTTGACATTGCTGTTGTTACAAGGACTGGCATCATGCGACAGCCAAATGATGGTGTTTAATATTCATTAGGTTAAAGTTATATTTGGTGCTAAATGTAAAATAGATCTTTGTTTTTTCATATGTGGTGACATCGGTGAGATTTGGACAAAAAGAATCCAATATGACAGCTGCCAAATAAACACGTCAAATTTATTCTAAAAAGCAATCAGTGAAATTGTTGTGGTACATGTCCCGTATGAACTGTTTCTTTTAAACGTTTATTGTAAATAGAAACATTTTACCTGAATGATTTTTTTATTCGCAGACTGTTTCACCTTTAAGAGGCCACTGGGAGCTGTGAGGGTTGGCAGCGTAGCCGAGTGTTAAAATGATGCAACATGGAGGAGTGAACATCTCGACAACTCTCCTTGGCCGCCACCAATGTCATCACAAGAGTTTTAACCACATGTATTTACTGAACAAAGTTGATGTGAGCAGACTGGGGGCTGTGGAGGTCTGTGTTTATGTAACAGATCAAGCTCCACCATGTGACTTGGATGTGCCCCCACCCTCAGAGAAAAGAGTGACACAAGACACCAGAGCAAAAACATGCAACTTGCTGCTCGGACTCCTCCTCTCTCTCATCTCTCCTACTACTATCATTAAGCTGCTCTTACCAGGCTGTGGGGGGCTATCCCATAGGCAGCCTGAGAGTGGTGGCAGTCCCATCTCATTTGTTCATTTTTCTCCCAGTTTCTCAGCCGAGCCTATCCTACCCCCGGGGTGAGTGCGTCCCGTGCCAGTTTTACTAAGGCTGGACTCCACTGAAGCGACTGAGATGAAAAGCCTTGAGGTGAATGCCAACAACTTCCCTCAGCCAGGGCTCTGCATCTCCCACATACGGGCAAAGCAACTTGTTTTGAGTGTGCATTACACTGTTTTAGCACTGCACTCACAAAACAATGGAAACTCGTTTTCATCATTAGTGTTCTGTGGTTCAGTTGCTAAAAAATAGCAACTCCTGTACAAATAAACAAATAGATATAATACAATTAATATTTGTTAATATGTCAAGGGAATACACTTCATAAAAGATTCCATCATATCCCAAAATTATTTAGCATAACAAGTGAAGCCCTCATTTTTCATCCCATATTTATACTCACTTAAAAACACAAGTCATACGTCCAATTAAAAAAGGGGTTGAGTGGGGTTGCTATATAACTCACGGCTTCACCTCCCCTCTGAAATTATAATGGATGTCATGACTCATATTTCTCATCTGTTGTGCACATGGAAATAAAAAATATTATTTCTTCACTCAGAATGAGTTTTCAAACTCACTTATCAGCCTAGCCTCCAGGATAAAATGTTGGCAGTTAACATTTCAGCAAACCACTAATACCTTCACATTTGTACGTGCCATAGGTTACGTACCATATTGATGTTTCTGTATTTAGGCTACATTATGTTCTTATGACCCGGCTGTCATATCTGGAGATGGAGAAGGCTGCCAAGCTAGTGACCACCGTTTTCAACATCTGTAAGTGTGAAACCAGTGGACAGTTTGAAGGAGACGTCGGCACAATTTCCAATCTTTGTGGCAACGGGCAGTTGGGATAGCTTCAGCTGCATTTGTGGTGACCCAAACAGGTATTGTAAGCATAAACATAATCTTTTCCTAAGCCTAACCACATGATTTTGTGCCTAAACCTAACCAGAGCTTAAGCACAGCATTGTCACACGATAACATTAAAATTGAACCTAAGTTTTAACATATCCATGGTTTTACAGAAATGTAAAATGCCAACATTGAAATAGTTTTAGTCATAAATCAGACGTATGTATAAAAATAGAATAGGCTTCTTTCTTGTCTCAGATGGAGGTTCATTTTTACTGCCCTGATATGCTGCAAAGTTCTGCTAGTATGGATTTGCCATTTAAAACTCTCGATATGTACATCGATGTCGATGCATTATGTGAGGTACATGGCTGAATGGCATCAAGAGTTCAAAAATCTTGCCTTGCCTTACTTTTTGTGCCTGTTAGATTTTTTTACAGGAGAGGTATTAACACTGGAAAAAAGTGAAAACCTGTGTTTTTTCATCAACAGTGGCTTCTGTACATGACTGACTGTAAGCTTCATGACACAGTATCCACATGTATCATGTTTGGCCTTTGTCAGAACAGACATCTTGAAAACAAGACTGACTGATGATTTAGGCTATATTGTTGACAATGTGTATTCAAAACCAGGGCGATATAGTTGACAATTGAAGGATATCCTGTGTGTTTTTCCACTGAATTTGTCTAAGCTGATTCCAGTATACATAATTCATTTTGATAAGTCTGCATTTCAGATTTCCTCACCTGAATTTTATCTCTGTCATTTACTTTGAAACAGGATTCTGACCAAGATGAACGTTAAGATACATTATCATATAACACTCACATAAATAAATAAAAAACCTACATTGATTGACTGATGAAGTGTTTCTCATCAGGGCAGTAAAATCCAACTACACATCCAAATAAAACAAAATCACTGCTTGGCTTGCAGAGCTGGGGGGCCTTAATCTTTGACATTATCTTGTCTTAACTGGCCATGTCACGGGCTGATCTGGGGCAAGCCCAAAGGAGCAGCAGACCTAGTCAGGGTCATTTGGACTACCAGAGATATGTTTACTGCAGCTCCTTCCTTCCAGATGCCTTTGTGCCGCCGTTGCCCTTCTCCAACTCAGTGAACTCCATACACTGGTAGCAATGCTGCAGGACTGCTGATAACAGCAATATAGCCTCTCTCTTTGGCGTACACTTACACAACAAAAGCTCAGATAAAAACTGTACATGTGTGCATACTGTATCGGGTACTAGTTAACTCATGTGACATTTAAAGCTTGGTTATTAAGCCTGTAAAATTGCAAAGAACAGGCACACGATTAGGCAAAATATTAACCTTCAAGGTCATCATTTGATTATATCATAACATATGTGGTGAATATTATTCACAAACAGATAAATAACACCTGCTAATTAATACATATTAGTCAGTATAATTAGTATGTTTGCTTTACAAATATAGTATGCAATTTATCTTCTTTTCTTGTATAATGTCAGTGTGTGTGTTTCTCCACTAGATGGCAATCATGTATTAAATCAACACAGGCTCTGCATGAACTTTCATAACCCTTTTAGACACTTTGAGGTAAATGACTTGTTTTGACTCAGTCAGACCATGTTTGAGGATAACCCTCCTGATATTGGGAGCAATGACCCAGTTGATTTTGGGTAACATTAGATGGAAAACATCAGAACAAACCTGTGTCAGATCTTTAACACAGCCAAAGGTTGAATTATAGTATTCCAGTTCATTTGATCCATCTAATTACGAATATTTGTGTAGAGGAATACAGGAAAAAGTTATTACTGTACAATTCATCTCTATGGTCATTTGCCACAGTGCACTCCGGTAAAGCACACAGACTTTCACTATAGCTACAACTCTCTCTGGGATAACCTGCACAGGAAGGCTTGGTATATCTGCTGCGGGCTCAATGATTCTGGCATTGTGGACTGCTTTCCTGTTAAACTGATTCACTTTTGTTATCACAAAAATAGGTTGTTTCTTTTCTGATTTGAAAATGTTTAAACCCCTACTTGTTTAGAAAGTGCACCATTCAAATGTACTGAATATAAACCAGTAGCTAGTTTCAGTATTTAATGGTTCTATCTATTACACTCTTGAAGAGAAAAAAGACTCTCCAGCTGAAGAAATTAGGGGAGAGGAGAGGATAGATCAGAGGAGCCACGCATCCTCCTCTTTGTGACGTTGTTTCCTCTGTGTAGAGCGAAGGGATTAACTAGCAAAAACAAATATAGCCACCATTGTCTGTGTAGAGTTTTGTTTCCTGGGAAGTACTTCCTTTGAGACACAGGTTCTGTCCAGAGAGTGTTTTGTTTTTCTACCCATGCTCATGTTTTCTCAGGACTAAATGTCCTTTTTTTTCTTTTAAATGAAACAACTGATTTTCAATGATGACAACAGGACACAGTGGGAAACAACAATAGACTGTGTTAAAAACTAACTAACCTCTAAGCATTGGTCTTTACCCTCCAGTATAGAAAATGTATCAATTATTATGAAGGAAAATAAAAACAAACCTACTTTTCTGCCACTCGACTTCAAGTTGTATCAATCTACATTTCCAGTCGAACTGAAATGTTAGTAAAAGTAAAAAGTCAAAGCCGTCGTTTATACATAAAAATCCAATAATTCCTCAAGAGCCTTCAGCATTATCAACAGCACCACAGTGAAACAAAAAGACAATGAAAAGCTGTACGTACCTGTCCATGTGGATAAAGCAGGAGCTTATTCTATGCTTTACGGTAGGTCATCCTGGGCGGGCATCCAGAGGCATCGTTTCACTGCTCAGGCTCAGAAGCAGGATGAGCGAGACAATGGGTCATTTTTCTTCAAAACCCCTCACCACCAAGTACAGGCAGGACACTCAGGAGACCAGCATCCTGCCAAAGGCCCCATTGTTCGTCCTGCCCGTCTGCCTGCCTTTCCATGACCACTGACTGTTTATTTATTTAAATCAGGATGAATCCTACTACCAGCCCATTCATTCTTGCAGAATCGAACAGTGACGTCGATCTGGACGTCCAAAACCGCGCATTTCTTAATTTAACTAACTGTATGCATATTTGAGTGAGCATGACAATTCAGATTATCACCGGCTATACATATTATTTCTTTAGGTATTTAGTCTCCAACTGCATTTCTGGGTGTTCTGCACATATTCTACATCTACATAAAGATGTCTTCTGATGCATGTTTTGATGGGGATTTTTATAAGAACAAACAGCTTTTCTTTGCCATTTTCGAAGGTTATTTTCAAGGCCAAAAAAGCTCATGTAAGGCTTTTCCTCAGCTGGATTCAGAGGGCTTTTTGTTTTTTTGTCAAGTGATGGGAATACGACATGACAACTTCTTTTCCTGATGTGCCATGGCATGCCAAAAACTTGACGATCACAAGAGATCTGATATTCTTTTCTTGGCATTGTGTTTGACCTTTTGTTCTCTATTTGTATCATGAGAACTTGAAGTAAAACTTACAGTGCATGCAGCAGTTTGTACTGTGATTTCTCGAGATCTCGAGGTAACGAAACTTTGTTTTCCCGAGATAACGATATAATTAATTCGAGATCTTGAGCTGTTGTAACATTCATTCATCCCTTCATCAAAAACTAATTTAGTATAGAAAGCATAAACGCACAAAACAAACAGAGAAATAGACTTATCTACAGTTGTGTTCAAGAAACCCATCGGTCAGCAGAGAAATCTCAGGCCTATCATATCAGAGTCATTATCTCGAGATCTCGAATTAATTATATCTTTATCTCGGGAAAACAAAGTTTCATTATCTCGAGATCTAGAGAAAATTATCCCGTTATCTCAAGAAAACGGCAGTTGTTATTTCGAGATAATAACTCGAGAGCTCGAGAAAACAAATGAAATGAACTCGTTATCACGGGAAAACGGAGGAAATAAAATGTATGAATGCATGGCCCTTTAGGGCTTCCGTAGTTTGCCACATTTGTTACTTCATTCTAAGCAACAATCAGAAATTTAAAGTATATTTGAGTGTCTTCTTCTCATACTTCACCACAATTAATGACCGACTTATTGAAATAATTATTGAAAAATTCCATTCCACTACAATTATCCGGTTTAGTTATTCTCTACTTTACAAAGCTTATTGCACACAAAATATGTAAAAGTGTTCAAGTATAGCTGGAAGTATTTGTCAATTAATCAATTTTCAAAAGATTGATTGGCAACTACTTTAATCATCTTTTAAGTCAATTTTTCATGCAAAATTTTTTATTTAATTTAATAGATTTTACAAAATGATCTTGATATTTTTTGTTTGCTCTGAATTATTAGTGCTTTCACTGCTGATGAACAGTGGGCTGAGGGTTGATGTCTCAACTGAACTGTATCTTGTTGTAATGTATCAGTGCCACAGGGTGGCAGTATGTATACTTGTATTGTCATGGAACACAAGTCACACAATTTTTCACATTTCACACTTTCCTACAAATATTTCACAATAAAGTCTTGTTGAGAAATGAAGGGATTCTGTCCACTGAAACACTTTAATGTGACATATGCACAGGAAGTGTTTGGTTTGTTGACAGCATAATGCCGTAACAAAAAAAAGGGAGCAGATCAGATCAACAATTAAGCAGCTTTGTATTAAAATATGACCAATACTCTTTAAAGAGAGGCCGAAGCCAAAGCACAGTCTCTTTGTGAAAACAGGCAGCACATAAGTTTCCTGAAGAATATAGTAATGTATCCATGTATTGTAGGTGGAATTGTTCTTGATTCGCAACAAAAAAAAAGCTTCTTTATAAAATATCTATTAGGGGGAAATGAAGACATTAACTGCACTGCCAAATGGCACAAGATAACTTACGCAGTTACCTTGAACATGTTGCCTTTTTTGTTTAGATGTAGCCAGGTTTTTGTTTACAGGGCCAGTTCGGTGGGAAACTGGTTGCCAACTGATAAAATACCCAGACAATCTAACATCTTCTGCCAACTTATCTCACATCAAACCTTATTTATTCATCCTCATTTCTTTTTGCAAAGAAAACATTCATTAAACATTTGCGTAATGTTAAGAGATTTCTCTTTTACCCTAACCCTAACCCTGACCCTTAGCTGACACTTTCTCTATGAAATGACAAACAAGTGTGGCAGATTATAGAAGCTGTATCTAACCAATGTTTATTCTATCTCTGAAAGAAAAATATCATTACAATTGTGACTCTATACATGTCATAAAAACCTCAGTTAAATCTGGTTTGAAATGGCCGGAAAACTGCATCTCTCAACACTGCTGAGAAACTGAGTTAATGAGTAACAGGAGAAAGTACATTGCCAGCTTTATCTAAAGGTTAAGGTTTTATAGAGCAATGTTAGACTTGGCAGAGAAACAGAAGACTTTCCTCAAACAGTGGGATTTTCAAGTCATTTACTGTCACAAGATATAAAACCACCATTGACTCAATAGAGTTTGCAGGCAAATGTTGTTGTGAATTGTGTTTGAAAAGCATTAATATATATCATCACAGCTCTGACAAAGCGAAGTAGAGTAAATTGAGAAGAGTGCATCTTAAAACAATGCTGGAGGTCAATGAACCTTGCGGGCTTGAGCCTGATGCCCGCAGGTTTTCTGACATTACATTTTATGAATAAAGACAATAATTTGGTTTGTGTAGTTAAGAAAAACACACATAGGGTTATGCAGTTTTGTACTTCAGCAGTTTGTCTTTGGTTTGTGAGTAAGAAGAAAAAGACAGGTGTGTTTTTATAAAGATGTGCAAAAGTCTAAGATAAGCAAGGCCTTTACCCACATGAAGATATCTTATCAGCACAGCACCAGCATGGGCTGAGGTATGTTGGCAGTGAAGTGACATTTCTCATAAGGCATTGCCATACTATCATCAATTATCAAATAGCCTGACGGAGGGGGATGTTGTGCCAGTGTGATTGTTCCATGAAAAACCTTCATTCAAGTCTGTGAGAGTTAATTTTTAGTCTATGACACTGACACCATCTTTTTTTAATTTTGGCGGAATTCCAAAAATGTCAGAATGAATTTGATTGCAATGGATTTAGATCACTTGTGCGCAGGGTGTGGAGACCGCCTCCTAATTGATGAGTGAAAGCAGCTTGGGGCATTCAACTTCCAGTCAGTCAGAGTGTGACAGTGCCCTCATTCTTTCTATTGAGGGAAATTGTGCTTTCAACACCCCAGTTCAGTGACCAGCAATAGTCACCCTTCAACTTGGCTACCTGCATCTGGACCGGGCTGAAGTGTGTTTCTTGCCTTTCAAATAGCCTGACGCCTGCAGGTTTTCTTTTGTTTGTTAAGATTTGTTTAGTTTTTCCATGGGGGACATGAGAGGTTGAAGAGGCATTTGTTGCCATTTGTTGATTATTATCCAAGTATTTGGCATTCCCTGGAAATATATATTAGTTTTGTTTACATTTGTTATGTGGGTTGGGGCTGGTTTGTAAGAATTATAAAAAATAGATAAAAAATCTGTTTGGATAATTTTTTTTAATTTATCGTCTAACTGTAATTTCTTATTTCAGATTATTTCAATTTAGCTCAGCCACTATCATGGGTAAATGAATTACACTGTCAAACACCAGTAGGTTATCTTTTAGCCAAAACCAATGTTTCCCAACATCTGCTGAATCATGCAGTTAAAAATTACATGAAACCGGTTGAAAGCAGGATTCACTGTCACATTAACAAGTGTTGTCTGATGCCACACAACAATGGCAGCACCCATGTGAAGGGGTCAGGGTGTATTTTGAGACTGCAGTATTTGTATAAGGCTAGGGAATTTAATGTCTAGGTACATTTCTGCATAATTTGGTTTGTGTAGTTAAGAAAAACACACATAGGGTTATGCAGTTTTGTACTTTAGCAGTTTGTCTTTGGTTTGTGAGTGAGAAGAAAAAGACAGGTGTGTTTTTATAAAGATGTGCAAAAGTCTAAGATAAGCAAGGCCTTTACCCACATGAAGATATCTTATCAGCACAGCACCAGCATGGGCTGAGGTATGTTGGCAGTGAAGTGACATTTCTCATAAGGCATTGCCATACTATCATCAATTATCAAATAGCCTGACGGAGGGGGATGTTGTGCCAGTGTGATTGTTCCATGAAAAACCTTCATTTCAAGTCCATGAGAGTTAATGTTTAGTCTATGACACTGACACTATCTTTTTTTTCTTTTGGCGGAATTCCAAAAATGTCAGAATGAATTTGATTGCAATGGATTTAGATCACCTGTGCGCAGGGTGTGGAGACCGCCTACTAATTGATGAGTGAAAGCAGCTTGGGCCATTCAACTTCCAGTCAGTCAGGGTGTGACAGTGCCCTCATTCTTTCTATTGAGGGAAATTGTGCTTTCAACAGCCCAGTTGAGTGACCAGCAATAGTCACCCTTCAACTTGGCTACCTGCATCTGGACCGGGCTGAAGTGTGTTTCTTGCCTTTCAAATAGCCTGACGCCTGCAGGTTTTCTTTTGTTTGTTAAGATTTGTTTAGTTTTTCCATGGGGGACATGAGAGGTTGAAGAGGCATTTGTTGCCATTTGTTGATTATTATCCAAGTATTTGGCATTCCCTCAAAAGTTTTGTTTACATTTGTTATGTGGGCTGGGGCTGGTTTGTAAGAATTATAAAAAAATAGATTAAAAATCTATTTGGATTATTTTTTCATTTATCGTCTAACTGTAATTTCTTATTTCAGATTATTTCAATTTAGCTCAGCCACTATCATGGGTAAATGAATTACACTGTCAAACACCAGTAGGTTATTTTTTTTAGCCAAAACCAATGTTTCTCAACATCTGCTGAATCATGCAGTTAAAAAAAGCAGGATTCACTGTCACATTAACAAGTGTTGTCTAATGCCACACAACAATGGCAGCACCCATGTGAAGGGGTCAGGGTGTATTTTGAGACTGCAGTATTTGTATAAGGCTAGGGAATTTAATGTTTAGGTGCTTTTCTGCACATTTAATGCACAGAGGCTGCACTGCTGAGAGGGTCAACTGTGTGTACACTTGCCAAAGAGACATCATTTTGTTACGATCGATCACATTTTTTGATTAACTTTTTGCGTCTCGCACCTGGAACGCTTTGAGGTCAGAGGTTGGAAGTTTTAACTAGAAAATTTCCACCTCCAACGTTGTCTGGAAGCTGCATTACTCACCTGCCCCTAGTTTTGCCATCAGTCAACATGTTTATTAACTCTGTTGGTTTCTATTCATCATTGTGTGTTCATTGCCCTCCAGCATTTCCCCCACTGCTAGTCTGCATAGTTTTTGACTTAGCTTTTTATCTGCGTCATGCCTAGATTTGTTTGCCTGTTCTGGGACAACCCCCTGTGAATGACCACCATAAACACATTTTTAGATAACGTAATCTAATACTTCTCCACAATTATAGTCCTCATAAAATAACAATAAACACCTCTCTAACACAGTCTCTAGGTAATAATTATTGCAGGATTATAACAAGGTTTTTGGTTTTGGCATTGAGTCTAAGATTGGACAGCTGCTAAATAGGAAAAAACAAACCTACTGGATTGTTTTACTGACGTTTCCACCATGTTATGTCAGATACTGGAAATGATGTAGACGCACAAATGGCATTCATTAGTACCACGTGTGTGTGCTTCAAACAAGCTGCTGTTCCAGTAAACACAGTGAGGGGAAACACACTTCCTTCTTCAGAATGTCAGATTTCAAAACATTTACTGTAATAGTAACTGAGGAACATATAGTGCAATCTTTTTTATGATAGTACAAAAAGCATTATGTTATCAGTAAATGTGAAAGTGAGACATATTATCCTTTTTCAAAGGGTATTGCAATTATTGAACGTTTGTTCATACTAATCTTATTGCGACAATAATGTTTAAATTGTAACTGGAAACCACTTTCTTTCTTGTCTGATTTTTGTCAGTTTTATTTTTTGTTTTTGTCTCTGCCTTCTTTTGTTTCTCTTTCCTAAAATGTGGTCTTGAGCCATCCTCAGTTTCTGTATATGTGCTGGGATGTACCCCTTTGACCTCATGTAATAATTATAATTTAAAAAAGCATACATAACATTTAAAAAAACTCTTTCTCGTTCTCTCGTTCTCTTTGACAAACAAAAATCAAAGTTTGATAATGCAGTCTTTCTTACAGGAATATTGTAGTAAATTACATTATGTTTCAATAAGTTTTGTTTTGAGAGCCGCTAAACAGCATAGGGCAAAACAAACCATATGTGCACTTAACATTTTTGTTTCCTTGAGGTTAACCAGAATCTGTTTGAACAATGAAATATGGCATTCATTAGTGATAGCATTCCTGGCATGTGTGCGCACCAGTGAATGTTTCAAAACACGCTAAAAATAGCCATTGTGGTCCACACTCCACAAACTTTCTTCCCAAACTGTCAGATCTTCAGGCATTCTTAAGTTGTAAAAATGATTTTAAACCAGGTACAGTGTTGAAGATTTGTTCTTAAATTAAAGTGGAACATCTAGTGTAATCACGTTTTATATAACAGCAATATATTTGTATATACCTCAGAACATCTATAAATGGGATGTCTGTACAGAAAGTTTGGGCCTCTGTGTCTCTGAATCATATTTGGGATCACAAAGCAACATTTCTCTTAAATAATACATTGCTCAGCTCTTTTGTGAGAAAAATGCCTATTCCCTGGTTTGTTACATGTAAGCATAACAATATATTTGCTATCTATTTTGTGCTACTGTACGATTGCTGTGATGTGACTACAATAACCTACCTCCTCCACAACAAACTTGTAGAAATAGATGTTTTAAGAATATTGTGATTTACCCACAGTACAGATGATGATCAGAGTTTTCTTTTGATCAGGAGGATAAAAATATGGTTTGAAAATCTTGGTACAAAATGCAGAAACTGTTTTAGAAATTGTGATATATAAAGCCACACATTAACATGCAACAACTACATTTAGATGAAAAATATTGAATTCTTGTAAATGGATTACAGCACCTAGTCTTAAATGAAACTGTATAGTGAGTTCAGTAGTATCATACTGAATAACAGGCAACCAACTGGTTATATTGTTTAAAATTCGGCAATTGATCATTTATTGTAGCTGCTCTGTAATCTGTAGGTTGTAATACAGTCATGTGAGTTCAGCAATTACATTATAAAACAATAAAGATCCGGTACAACAGTATGCCATAAGGTAATCCGGTCAAGGTAACTTTCAATTTTGTTTCTGCTCCAGTCCCATTAAATCAATAGGCCCTGGCATCATAACTTCAACATCACAAGTTGAAACAATTGACGTCTGCGCTTTCCTTTTATGAAGCTATAATTATAGGTCATTGGGGCTACAGACACAGTTTCTGGAAACATGACTTCAGATGAAACCTGACGTTTATCTCGAAACCAGTTCATTGACATTCCAGTTTATTTGCAGGTCGTAAACAGAGATTGCGGTCTTGATTAAGGGGATGTATTACACATGAGGCAGGTATGAAAGAGGACACCTGCCCTCTCTGATTGTTTCAGATTACACAGAGATGTCTTTTTTTTAATCGTTTAATATGGATCCTTAGCATCATGATGACCATCTAACAGAAATGGATGAAAGAATATTAACAATGCACTGGCATCTTTGCTTTTGTTCTTAGTAAAATAGAATTTAATGAAATCTGTGAATTTACAGAAATAAATCAATGTGAAATACAAAACAAATTGCATCAAGCTCATTATCAGTAGTACTGAATCCACAACCACTTTTTCTTTTCTTTTCATTACATATCTTCCCAAGCCTTTGTTGCAGCTTTCTTACACACCACTGTTGATATTTCTCACTGGTCTTGTTACTGTCTCTACTTCTTCTGATAGACATCCAATGATATATAACAAGTGACTTCAGCTACTCTCCAAGTGTACAAAATAATGCTTCATTATGGAATCACATGTTCCCAGAAACATGATTGTCAAATAAAAGTTTGCAGAGAAGATCAAATTACAATGATTCATCAGAAAGATAAAAGTGATTGATCTGTTTAATTTCTGAGTCTGTAGCGAAACTCTACATCTCTGACGGGCTGCATCGATCCAAAGCCCCATCGCCTGGAGTCAATTTCAGGTATCTTCTCATCAGGATTCTTCAGCTCAAAATCAAAATAGAGCAGCATGAGGAATGCAAACTGCTTCAGCTCGTTGGTGGCAAAGAAACGTCCAGGGCACATAGAGACTCCAGCACCCCAGGGCATGGTGTAATATTTCAGCTTCTTCCCTGCTTTGTAAAAATCTGTCTTCCTGGTTCCGTCTGGATTCAGAAAGCGGTCATACTTGAATGAATGTGGGTCAGGGTGGATCTCTGGGTCGATCTGAACAGCAATGTAAGGAAAAACTGCCAATCTGTCGCCCTGGCGAATGAAGTATTCACGCCCATCAGCCATCTTGAGGGTCATATCCTGGAGCACTGCTCTGGTGAGGAGGGGTGCAGCGGTGAGTCGGAGGGTCTCTTCTACGGCGCTGTCCAGGATCGGTGTCTTCATCAGCATTTCACGGGTCAGATCAACTATTGGGCCACCACGTCGGATTTCCTGCCCAGATTCCTTCACAACCCTATCTACCTCTTCCTTCACTGCTGTCATGGCCTCTGGTTGTTTCATGAGGTAGAGGATCAGCCAGAATGCAGAGGGCCCTGTGTTGCCCTGAGAGGCCCAAAGAAGCACAAACATGTACCTGTTTATCATTGACTCATTCATACCTGCCTCAGCTTTGGCCTGCTGCATGTCCCACACCCAGCGGCTGATGTTGTCCTTGGTCCTCATCTTCTCCACTGACAGAGTGTCCCAGAAGCATGCCAAGAGCCTGTCTGCCTCCATCTTTTTTCTTGGTGTGAGGACCCCATAAGCCAGATTGGGGAAGAGTTGGTCGTATTTACGAAATTCAGAAAATAAAGCTTCTGATTCAGCTCTGTCCTGCTCTTTGGCTTTCTCCTCACCTAAATTTGACTTCGGTGGCTCATTGCCATACAGGGACAAGTAGCCTGCTCTAAAAACAATATTGTAGCTGTATGCAAACAGTGAATCTTCTTTCCATGCCCTTTGGTCTGCATCTGATCCCATGCTGTGCAACATCAGGTTCTGCAAATTGCTCATCATGGCTTGTGTCATTACCTCAAGGCCCTCTCCTTTCAGGTGCCTGTTGCTGGACACACTGAGAATGTGGTGGTCATTCTCGATGACACTGTAACCAAACACCCTGCGCACCAGATGTTCTGCAAACTTGTTAAAGTCCAGTTTGTCTCGACTCTCCTTCACCATCGCCCCAAACGATAGGGGGTCCTGAAGGAATGTAACATAAAATCCTCCAAGCTGAATTGTGAACACATCACCGTGCTTTTGCTTCATCCTCTCGAGGAACTTCAGCGTGTTCCTGCGAAACTCTAAGACATGACCCAGCCAAGGGATGAGCCCCTTATCCAAAGGGGGCTCTCCTGGTCGACGCTGTCGAAACACCCCGAGTAGGTACAGCCCTCCAATCAGAGCGGCAAGAAAAGAAAGAAGGATCGGCAGCAGCAGCTCCATGACTGATCCCTTTGTGTGCTACACAGCGATTTGGAGTTAAGGTCCACTGCCTGGTATTATACAGACTGTTGCTCCTCCTTTAGCTTGTCTGCGTTCCAGGACAGGAACTCCTTATTTAGTAGTTTTAGATGTAAGTAGGAGACAGTGAAAGTTACATGGATGACATTTGAACTCATGTGCATTAAAGGACACACTGAAGCTGTTTACGTAGTAAAAAAAGACCAGATGAGTTATGTCGGAGGATTTTCCATCTGGATATAATACAATGAAAACAGAAGATCCTTTAATCCTCTGAGGCTTGTTTTGTGCGTACTATTACAGCATTTAAATGAATACCGTATGGACAATGATGTTTCACTTTGAGTAATCTATTCACAAACTGTATTATCATGAAATTGATCTGTTTTTTAGACCCTGACCTACAAATCTACCAGTAATTGTGTTTGTGCAGGCAGTTGGCACAGTCACACCCATCTGACTTTCAACAGTCAGCAGCATGGGATATACTGCTAAGCTGATAAATGGTGTTGTGCAGTCACTTGCATACAATCATTTACAATAGGCTAGTATACTTTTTTTTTTTTTTTACAAATGGCTTAAGGTTCAAAAGAAGAGAAGACACATGAGATGACTTGCATTGTCTATTATAAACCAACCAACATGTCTTTCTGAATTAAAGTATCTTACAAACATGTCCATAACAGTTGACATCATAGCTTTTTGTACCTTGCTAATGATACAATATAAAGGTACAGACACAGGTAACTAGTATGATTCGGTGAATAAGCAATAAATCTTCCAGTAGAGAAAGTGTGAGTAACGGTATTTGTGTCTGGAGGTAAACATCATGGGAAAGAAGCCCCATGTGACGCGTGAAGCTCCATGTGATGGGTGATCGCAGTTGACTAACAACAGGTCATTGTTAGTCACCTTCCACAGTTTGTGCTCAGAGCTGGAGAGGGCTGTTTTGAATTATGTTCACAAATGTGTACTTTTGAAACCTTAATATTCTAATACTGGCAGTAACAAGTAACATACATTTCCACAACCTATTTCCAGTCTTTTTATTTAAATCATTTACTTAAAAAACTAAACTCTGGTGTCTTCATTGACAGATATGATATTTATGATAAAGCATGCCCTGTGATATAAGTATGTTTACTCAAAGGGAGGGTCATTTTCAACAATCATGATGACTGTGTTACAGATGTACATGGAAAGTATTAACAAGGTGTTTACATCTTTACTCTTATCTTTGCATTGTGACCCTGATTTCCAAAGTCTGCACCGTGGAGGGACATTTGCCTGCTTTGTGTTGTTCCTCTGTGGACATGTAGCACCACCTGCTGGAGTTTATATCTTGCAGAAAAGTATTTCAATTTCATATTTCAATTTCATATATTTCATAACCTTATATTTCTACTCCACTACATTTGTCAAGCAGCTTTAGTTACTAGTTACTTTTCAGATGACATTTTTTCAAAGCCTATCTGTTGAATGAAAAACATCTTATCCAAACAAGGTGATTCGAATATGAATTTTTCTACTCAACTGAAGGTTTAAGTGTTCCTTTGTTGGTGGAGGCACCTCTTCTAATTCTCCACCTTTTATAAACTATTTAAAAACACTCCTGCATTGTCACAAAGCTGAAAACAGGCCTGTTTTTCTGAGCTCATGAAAACTTGACCTTTTAGTGATATGTGGTTCTCATGGGACAGCGATGCTACTAACATATGATGATCTTATGGAATATAATGCATTGCTGTACATTAAACTTACCAATGGCATATCCAAGAGTTTAAATTACCAAAAACTTAAACATTAATGCAGCAGCAATATAATTCGAAAAAATTATACATAATTGTGAAACACTGCAGAATGAGCAGTCCAACCAAGCTAAAACTGGAACTGAGCATGTGCGTATGTTCAGACATTAATTCAGTTTTATTCACTTGGCTCTGAAGATGAGAAACGTCTTGTCACTTTCATTTAGACTTCCCTTATTTCTTCTCTTGTAAGAAATTGAGTCATATTAGTCTCAAAACACGTCACTGATCGTCTTTCTGGGAACAACACCAATGGGGAGTACATAATCACATGCAGACATTTGCAACGCCAAAACATTAAGGGGCCCTGTGTAACAATTTGTAGCAATTTCCCTTTACAACCCAGAGGACAATTTGTTTAAGTTGTTTAATTCTGTTGGACTGTGGATTTCTTTGTGAAGAAAGTCTAGCGACAGTCCAAGGGATTTCACTTCATGCAGGTTACTGAGTCAGTGCCACTCTCACCTGCGCTAACAGAGAGCAACACGTTATTTAGTAACAACTAACAACATGGCTTCCAGCACAACACAGAAGTTCAACAGAGCCCCAGTGAAGCAAATCCACCGTTGAAAAGCTTAAAGTATGAATTTGATCTAACAACTTATATGAAGTGTTATGTCTGTATGAAACAGGCAAACTTTTAATTTGTCATCTAAACTTGTTATTAGTAGTACAGTAGGTGTAGGATGCTTATGATGACTAGAGACCTTTTTGTTCATCACAACCTAGCTGCATACGGGCGCCCCTAGCAGGGAAAAGCTGCTGAATCTGCTGCAGCACTGAGGCTGCCACCAGTTACAGCAGTCTATTAAAGACCAGGGCTCATGAATATAAAGCAGACACACATGCATTTGATGCATTCATTCACGCAATCATATACAAATATGAATGTTTTGATAAAACTGATATTACGATAACTGAATGATTGAATGTGATATCCTGTCGACTTTGTCATCTTTACAGTAAGTAAATTGTAAATGGAGCAGTGACCATCTCAACTCATTGCTGATTTAGAGTACAAAGTCACCACTGGGTGGAGATGTCTGCTTTCTTTACAACATAACTGCGTCACTCTGAGCTCTTTGACTGAGGCAGTTTCATTTATAACAGATTTCTGAGTTCCAGTGACATTTCCTTGTCTGTGCAGAAGGCAAAGAAAACTGCAGAACTTAAGTTAGAAGTCAGATATTAGTCACTCATTTTCTATATGACTTCCCCAGGTCAGCAAAGATGTGTGAAGCATGTAGGTTGGATCATCAGAAGGCTGATAAGGTCATCCAACAAAAAGGAAATAATTATGAAATGTGTATATTGAATTATGTTCTTTGATATCTGGAAGGTAAGTGATGTTTGTTTGCAGCTCCCTCTTTAATCTGCTTTGTAAATCAGGGCCTGGCTACATGATCAGTGGGAACTGATAGTCCATAATTGCGTAAAGGAAAAGCCACAGGCTCATTAGGGGCTTCAAAGCTGTTTCTGATTTCCTCCTCAAGAAGATTGAACACAGTGCAGAAGCTTTCACAAAGACATGGCAAACTGCTTATGTTGAAAGATTAAAGATTTATTTATTTATCTACTTCATGAACCATAGAAGCAAGTAAAATCTCGAAGTTTTAGGAGGTCACATTGGTTTCAATTGGCCCCTTCATGTCAGATTTATAGGTAGAATTATTTGAAAGAAGAACAACGATAATCATGCACAATATATTGTATCCACGAATTAGCTAGCAAATATTACTGTCAACAAATCATTCTGGAAGCTGAATTTGAAGTTGTTAGTGTTGATAAATACAAATGTATTTGAAGTTTTGAACCCTCCATTTAGTTTAAACAAGAAAGTGTTCTGTTTGTGATGTTAGTGGACATGCCATTCATTATTTTGTAATAATAATAATAATAATAATAATAAAATGGTGATAATAATTATAGATATTGTTAGCTCTAAATAGCCTAATGTTGTTCTTATTGATACGACAAGAAATAGTTATTCAGTTAGGCCATTAACTAGATGTCATATAGAGTTTATTAGGAGTCACTTAAAAGTGGGCCATGAACCTAAAAATGCGGAGCATCAACTCGGATTATTTGTACTGCAATAGTTTATTTTACTTTGCTCTGAGGACGGAAGCAGCACGTTGCAGAAACGTGCAGCCAAGAGTTCTCATGATCTGTCCCCACTGTTACATCATCACAGAGATCACCATGTAAAGCAAGAGGATTCTCTTCCACCTACCACTAACTTCGTTTAGCCCAACTTACACTGTGGCTTTTTATGGTAAGATGAGAAAACATTGGTCCAGGGAATCGCGTAGGTTGTGAACATAAATGGCTTAAAACAACATGGTATTAATATTATATAATCATTATACTTTATAACATTGTAATATTTTGATATGAAAAGCAGCTGACGCTGTAAAAAGCCGTTTTAGTTTCATTGCGAAACAGACTACACCACGACTGGGGTGGGATTTGGAGGCTACCTCTTGTTCGTTTCACTATCTTTGATTATGAGAGCGTACACCTGATGCTGCGTTCATGGTAGCTCGGATGTAACACAGCCATCAAGCTGTTGCACTAACATGAGAGTACACATAATGCGACCCGAATACTAATGAAATCAGCTTTATTGACTTCGGTTTTAAGCTTCCACTAGTGCTACACTACATATGCAGTTCCAGGAACAATTAACGAATATAGAAGACAGAAAGAGACATAAAGATACAAACCTACAATTAGGCTAGGTGTTTAAAATAGGTGTGCGTGTGTGTGTGTGTGTGTGTGTGTGTGTGTGTGTGTGTGTATCTGTAAGTTGGTAACAAATAAAAATGGTTTATGACAAACAGCATAAAGGATGCTTTTTGTTGATGCTACTGACACTTTATGACTGATTTAACCATGGTGGCCAATACAAAGGAAGTGTTACTGCAATTGTAGTAACAGCAAATCAAATTTTAAGCTAGGGTGACATTGTATTAAGTCATGTTTAGCCAATCTAAATACCTATCCCTCTGTTACCGCTGAGAGCACATTAAAGTTATTGCTTTTATATCCAAGGGCATATCCTTATTAAGAGGTAGATTGTTTTTTTTTTTTATTTACAAACCGATCAATTGACCTATAGTTAAAATCCAGAAAGCTCACTTGAAACATTTTTCAAGACATTTTCATGAGAAAATTCTGAAGCTAGCAATCTGAGAGCATTTCAGAGGCGCAACCTGTCTTTCCCATTTTCTTCTATGGGTTGAACACATCACAATCGTGATATCCTGCTGACGTCAGTCCTGCGTGCGATGGTCGTTACATCACGTAGCCGGCTTGCTACTTCCTTTATACAGTGCGTGCGATCTGAGGCTTTTAGGACTCATAAAACATCTCCGGATAATTTCATTATTGTCTATTCAAATAGCCACACACTCATTAAACAGGTAAGAACTCAGTCCAGCCTTCTGTGGCGCAATACAGGTTTTGTTATGTGCTGTTAAAACTGTAACCCTTCCTCTTGATTGTTTTATTCGTCGGGGACTTTATGTTATTTGGCCTTATACCAAAATTTCACTTCAGACGATTATAACTAAGTGTTGCTCAAAAGCTGATGTCGTTTCATTGACACTAAGTGGGATAGGTTCAGTTCTTTGGGCCTATATAAGGATGACTCTTACTTCTGTCCTTCATGCGTAACCTCTGAACAGTTCATGTGGTGTTCACATTAGCTCTGAGCAGCGGCAAACAAACTAGCTTAAGGTACGAATTTAAAACAGTATTCAACCGTTTTTTAGTGGACTATAACTTCAAACTCATTATCTGCAACTGTAACTTAGGTTTTCATTGAGGATTTGACCTGGAAAATGGACCCCGCCTACATTGAATGAATTAGCATGCCATGTTTTGGTAGTAACCTCCAACTTGCTGTACTAACTTTACTTTTCTTTTTGTTTCAGTCAAGATGTCTTCTTATGAAGATAATGAGTCCAAGTTCATGCGAAAGGCAAAGGAGAATCCATTCGTCCCAGCGGGTGAGTACATGCTGTCCCCTAATGGTTACATCATGATAAAAAGTTAAATTAACTTTTATGAAATGCATGCATATGAAATACTACAGAATTGATGTGTCTTAAATTGCCCCCCCACTGTTTACACTTTGTTTTTAAAAGTTACTACACCAACTTTTTTTTAGTTCGTCATTTGTGTAACTTGATCTGTCTTCTTGCTCCTTGTAGGAATGGCTGGATTCTTTGCCATTGTTGGCTACAGACTGCTGAAAATGAAAAGTCGGGGAGATACAAAAATGTCAGTTCACCTGATCCACATGCGTGTAGCTGCCCAAGGCTTTGTGGTTGGAGCCATGACTCTTGGTATGTTGCTCGGAGTGTCACATTTCTGATTAAATCTTATCTGCGTTGTTTTATTTTGTATAAATGGCTTTGATTAGTTCGCTATATGTTGTTTATTTTTTTAGAAACTGACATGTTTTTATAACCTTGGTTATCACAGGTGATTTGGATTAAATCTATTCTCACTAAAAATATAGGTCCGGCTAGCTATATTATGACCATTTTTACTTGTCAGTGTTAAAATCCATTTGTGCCTTCATGTAACTTATTCCTTTGTTTGTTTCCAGGTGTCATCTACACCATGTACAGAGACTTTGTTGTAAAACCCAGAGAACAACAGAAAGCAGCAGAACCCAAGTGAACATGGATTTACACTGATATTTTCCCTTAATCTCCCTTAATATTACCTCATATTAAGGTGAATAGAACTTTTGTTTTTAGAGATGTGTCATAATTTTTGTATGTACACATCCACTCCGCACCTCTCTTCCACTGTAAATAGTTGTAATTTATTGATTACACTTCCTATCTTTTAAATACGAAACCAGAGGGTGAAGCTGTCACTCCTGCATTGAGAAGGAGGAGGTCTGCTGATTTCAGCTGTTTTAATGCTGGCTACACTCGATGTGTCTGCAGTTGTAAACCTAGCTGATTTGATATCAGTGTGGACAGGTGGCATTGCTGATTGCTGAATTATTTGAATGATGTGTGAGTGAAATATCAAAAGCTAGAAAAAGTAGTGAATAGTTGAAAACAGTGCGACTAGGCAGGCGGCCTGACCTTTCTTGTTATCGTTTTATTGTCTCATACCAGCTGTATTCTTTTGAGTACTAATGTACATTTGCCAAATTGAAAATGGTTGCACCTTAGCCCACTTTTTTTAAAAAAAAAAGGGCATCCTAGTGCATTGGGGGCATGACAACATGTAGTCTATAGACAAGGCCTGTCCTTTCATCTTTATTTAATGGCAAGGACATAAATGGGTTTCGACTTATTACAGTGTCAGATTATCCCACAAAAAAGTAATGTATAAATTCATCACATGGAAATTGGAATAATGGGCATTTTTCGGAACAGCCTTTATACAAATTGATGGTAAAGACCAAGTCTTGTTTTTTTCCATTGTGATACACCGGGGTCCAATGTTTTATTACAGCCGCTTCCAAAGTTTTCAAGAGACTAAACTCATAGGTACACCAACTGACTGCAGTAACCTAAATAATATCATACAGCCAATCCTGTGATATGCTGTCATAGATGCCTTGTTAAGTTATTAATGATGTATTGGATGCTGTGTGCAAAAAAAGCATTGTTTTTTTTTTTAAAATTGGAAATCTGAAAATAAAAACAACCAGACTCGTAATTGTGAAATTGTGTTGTGTACTGAAACCTCTCCAAGTTGCAATGAAAATGTGTTTTGTCTGATGTAGCTTATTTGGAACAAATGGCAATATACACTGCCAGTTTATCATGTACACATCTAGTGTCTGTATTAAAAGTCAATACCTAAGTCTGTGTTAGAAACACCCTCACTGTAAAACAATACAATTTAACAGCACCATAAACTACAGCCTTTAAATACCAAAGAAGTTCTCTTTAACAGTCTATTAAACCTTTGCAACAAAAGGTGAATACTAAATGACCGTGGGAATAATTGAAGAGTGCATTATTTTTAGTTAAGTGTACAGTTTATCACAAATTATGTTCTTGTATGTCAGGTCAAACCTCTTTCTTGCAACTCTTAATGTTTACACAATGATAAGTACTCACTTCCTCGTGCAGAATCTGGTGTGTCCAGAAATTCCAAATAATAAAACCATTACACATACTGTGTTTGAACATTACCCTACCACTCCCATCAGATAAAACTGCTCTGCTTTCCCTGACTGTGTACTGACCCACCTTAATATCCAATTTGAACAGGAAAGGTCTTACAGCAATTTAATGCAGTTAAGATGCTCTAAGTGCTGCGTCATTGTGACTCCTGATGGTAAGTATTACTCACAATAAAGAACACAGTGAGTCTACCTGAGATCCAGTAAGTATTATGCAATTGCATCAGGTTACGGATGTCACATGCTCAAGTTCCTCACAATAACACCTGAGGAGGGTGCATGTAATTGGCAGGCTATGCCAATCTGGGAGCTTTCATCACTCATACATTAAACATTATTCCATACCAGCATCCTTTGGTTGTCCCTTGCCTCCAAACATGTGTCGAGGCAGAAGACTGGAGTACTTGTGAGGCTTCCAAGGGATTCACTGTCAAATGAGAAATAGTATTTTACTTTTTTGTTTCTGGAGTTTATTATAACTAAGAAGAACATTTATTGGATGGGTGTTATAAACATGGAATGAATGTTTCCACAGCCAGTGTCTTTCAATCTGTCAGAACAAAATGAATGTTCAGGGCCGTAGCATATTGAGGTCATGTCCCTGTTTTTTTTCTGGGTCTTTGATATCTAAATATAAATATATATATTTAGAAACACTTAATTATATCTATCATATCATTAAAATAAACAATTAAACTCTAATCAATAGTTATTTCACTGTAAACAAGCAATGACATGCTTTATAAACAATTTATTAGCAATTGTTTATTGCTACATGTTTCAAGAACCATTTAATTGTTTCTTAACAGTGAAATTACTTAACTAAATCAATTTAACCATGCATTTACCAAGTCTGATAAAGCTGCAGTGTAGGGTATTTCGCCCCCTTGTGGTCAAACAGGATATAGCCCAAATATAAAGGCTTGGCTCAAGTTTTCAAAGTTTACTAATGGGGGCACTCCAACACCTGTTTTTTCCCCCAAATATCTGGAATGTTTTTGTGTTCAAAAAAAAGTTTAATCTCACCTTTTTCACTCCAATGGCCCACAGCAAAACCAATCATTTGGTAAAGTTTAGCTAGCTAGCATAATTTTTTAATCAGTCAAGAAGTCCTGCACCTGTTTGCTATTTACTCTCCTCATTTCCCGCCTCATGTAGCTCTCCATAACTGTGTCCAATATTAGAAAACAATTTACAAAATGCGCGCTTGCAGGTCTTATTCTTAAATTCAAGTTAATGACCGGTAAAATTATATAAAAGTGAAAGATATTCAGCCTTAATAACGTTATGACTGGTGGCTCCCTCCTTTTCCCTTGACTACATTCTTGCTCCCGCGAGATCTTGTCCCAATCTCGAGAGTGCCGTTGCTATGGTTACAGTAGCGTTGCAATCAGTCAGGAAGCTTCTTCACACGAAACAGCTTTAATTCAGTGGGAAAACAGCCTCCAAATTGTGTCAAGAGCGATATTTGGATGAATGAAAGGTGAGCTATTTTCTTATTATACAACCATAACGTGTATAATCCTAATAAGGAGCAAGAAGAATATGATTAAACGTTTTCACAGCCACTCAAACTGTCATAAACATCAATGTTATCTCGGTAACTGCTGGACACGTTATCTACCAAACGCATTTGTTTTGCTAATAAGACTGGGGCAGTAAATTTAAGTCTTTTTGGGCAACCAGTGGAGACATTATTAACAACACCATGAACCAAAAGTGGGACACTCAAATTCCACGTCGAGGAGCTATTACCAGAATGACTTGTTTTGCTGCTGCGTTCAGGGAAAACACACATGTAGGGCGTTTATTCCTGGGTCTTCTAGAAAAATGTCATTTTATGAAGCTTTGATCAAACAAGTAAGGTATACAAAAAATGTGAGTAGTTACTGAGGAGCAAGTATAAATCGGTAACTAGGATTTGAGGGCTATATAGTAGACAATGATGAGTTACTGAAGAACAGACCGGGAGATACTGCATTAATGAATCATTAGGTAAGGAGTACTTCATGAATATCTGTGAATCGACACACTGACCACTTTCTTCATGAGTTGTTCCTGATTGACTATCACTCACTCACTGATTGGCACAAACTAGCAATGACTGAGTAATTACTTAGTACTGAATCATTTGTTACTGTTAAGAATAGTTAAGAATTAATGAATAAGTAATTAAAATTTACTGAGTCTAATGGTTAACTACTCAATATGATGTCTCAGTTTATTTGAACTACACAAAAACAGTAACTAATGATTCAGTAATTATTCAGTAATTAGTCATTACCGGTTTGTCCCAATCAGTGGTCATGGTTTCTCCATGAGTTGTTCCTTATTAAGTAGTTTGTGATTCAGTCCTTACTCGCTCCTCGGAAACTACTCCCATTTTTGTGTCTCTTATTGTTCCCTTAGTTAGTACTGAATTGAACTGCTGCCTTCAAATCCAGGGAAATGCGTATCTAAGTATGCAGGATATTATCATGACATAATTCCCTTATCATTTTTTAAAAATGTAATTTTCGCTGTAATTTCTTGCCTATATAAATTGATTACTTTCTCCATCATAGATCATGGAGCACGATGATGAACTGAATGATTTGCGGCTTCAGTTCCAAGCACTACAAAAACAGCAGGAGAAAAGAAAACTGGATAGGAAGAAGGAGAAAGAAGCAGATAAACTAAATGTCAGCGCTACCCAAGATGATTTGGATCTATCTAAGCAAGGTATTCAGGCAGATAATCCCAAAGACAGGTGAGACTTAAAAAAGCTGAAGTTGGAAATATCACCAACTTTGTATGTACACAAATTGATATGAACAACCAGGTTCTTATCTTGTATGTAACTTCTATCATGTATTCAGTGTTCATTTTAATTGCCTCCCTATAGACTGCTTAGCCGACAGAATGAGAATTTACTGGACCAGCTGAGGGAGCTTAAGGATGAAAATGGTCGGCTCTTCAAACTTCTGAGCGAAAAGAACTTTGAGATTAAACACCTGACGAAGAAAAGAGAAGAAGAACGTTTGGCTTTAGCAGGTAACTTCTACTTATCTTAATCCAGTGATGATCCAGACACATCACAGCTTCCTCATGACTCATCCACTCATCTGTTTAGGCACATCGGGCCTGGCAGGGGATATAGCGGCCACCAAGATTGTTGAGCTGTCTAAGAAGAATAGAGAGCTAACTGCTGAAATTGAGCAAGAAAAGATTAAATCCAAGCAAAACAGCAACAGAATCAAAGAGCTTGAGAAACAGGTAACAAAGTTTTGCATTAGGTGTATCCTGCCATTTGATCTGTTGGATAAATACAACTGTTTACATTTGTTTTAAACTAAATATGATGTGATGTATTACAGAGGGAATAAATCAATTAGTAATTGTGATGTTACGCTCCTTTCTAAAGCTGCAGGCTGCTTTAGTGCACTCTCCACCTGGACAAAGGCCAGATACAAAGTCACAGAATAAGGTTTCGTCTGAAGACTGTGAGGTATTTCACCATAAGGAGAATATTTTTCCCCTCCTAACTTTAGAAATAGCAACTCCATCTGAATCATATGTCCTTTGTTCACATAAGCAGGACAATCCAGTGGTGAAATCACTACAGGAAAAATTAGCTGCTGCCCAGCTGAAAGTGACTGAGTATCGCAACCAGGTTCAATCTGCCAAACAGGAGTTGAAAGTAGCTCATAAGGTAGTGGCTTTCTTTTTCCTGCCTTAAGTCTAACTGCCCAAAAACAATATCAAATATTCAATTGAATTATTATCTATGACTTTTACTTTCCAAAATATGATCCGCTACTGCTGTTGTAGGTTTTAATCAGCGAGGTTGGAGAGGGGGTCAACCTTCAGCAAGTGCTAGGCTGCCCAGGAAGCTTTAGAGGCCGCTCTCAGCAAATACTGGCTCTTCAGACAAGGGTAAGCAAAAAAAAATTACATTCTACTTGAAGGGGCAGTTCACCCCGAAACAAAAAACATGTATTTTTCCTCTTACTTGTAGTGCTGTTTAGTTTGGAGATATCAGCTGCAGAGACATCCGCCCTATATAGAATATAATCAAACTTGATGGCACTCAGTGTGTGGTGCTCAAAGTGCCAAAACAATACATTTTAATAAACAGAGATGTCTCTTTTAGAAATCATCAACAAATAAACAAATAATAACTAAACTAGTCATTGTGAACCAGTTGCGAGACCTTGAGCAGCAGCTGAACCAGGTGAATCAGCGAAGACAGCCAAGTGTCCTGAGTGTAGAGGAAGAGTTTCTGGACATGGGGGTCCTTCAGAAAACCCCTCCTCAAGAAAGGAACCTCAGCTACATTCGCACCATCGAGAAGGAGAGGAAGGAGGCATTTGAGGTGTGTGTGCTGTACAATAATTGTAATTCGTTTGAAATGCGAATCTTTAAATGTGCAATGGCCCTGCTCTCCTTCTACACCTTTACAGAGGATCTCAGTGGATTATGAGACCCTCCTGAAAGACCACGAGGATGTGAAGAAAAAGCTGGAAGCCTCTAAAGCCAGGAACAAATCTTTGTCGTCTGAAATAAAAATTCTAAAAGGCCAAATCTCCACCCTTCTGGAGAAGGGGAAGCATGATGATGAGCTTGTGGATGCTCTGCTGGTAAGTCATTAGATAAGAAAATATCTAGTGTTATTTATATGCTCAGTGTATATTCAGAAAGAATGATCACCTGTGACATTGTTCTAAGCAATAATTGCCCCTTCTTCTTCTGTCAGAAGCAGCAGACCCGCATGCAGGAGGTGCTGAAACAGGTCAGCCAACAGCAGAACGCAGAAAGCAAGGAGACCCAGCAGAGCCAGACACAGCTGCCGAGGAGTGAGGCTTCAGAGCAAAACACTCTCATCCAGAAGCTTAAGACCAAGATCAAAGAACAGGAGAAGAGAATCAAGCAGCTCTCTGTCAAGGTAAACAAATAGAAAGCTGAGGAAAGGTCACTTGAAAAGTTATATATCCTTCAAACTTTTATTCTCAGGCTTGGTCTTTCACATTTAATGCTTAAATGTATGCATACAAATGTTGCAGGAAGAGGACGAGGAAAAACAGTCCAACTCAAAGATAACAATTTGCAGTTCAGGATCTCCCCCTGAAGAGGGAGACAGTAACAAGAGAATAACATCTCCAAGGTATGTGTGCCAGTGGCAATCATGATAAATGATAATGGAACAATGTACGTGTACGTTTTTCATTAAGTCATTAAGACTCATTATGCTAATACCGGGTACAAGGTCATTTATTCGTCTTTTCACAACACAGAATAACGAAAATTAGATTGTGTAAACTCCTTCATGCTACACAAATTACAAAACATATACAGTATACAGTTATTTATATAGAAATATACATAAATACATAGTGCATCTTTTTAATCTGCGTCAGGGTGAATGTAAGCAGCAGCAATAAGATGGTGATGATAATGAGGTCGGCATCTTCATATCAAAAGTTTGACATCTGAGTAACACTCTACATCAGCTTTGACTGTGTGTGAGCACCAAGCATCCATGTTAGTCCACCTCTCCTCGTCCAGCCAACAACAGTCTCTGATTTCATGTTGTTTCGCCAGCCTGGGTCCCATTTTGTCTGTTTCCTTTATCCATGACCAGACATTAGCAAGGAGCGGCCTTAACCCAAGCTTGATTAGTGTGGCTCTTATTCCCTTGGTCGGTCCAAACGGTCAGGTTGAATGGTCGAAAAACGCTGGGGGCCGTGACGGTCTCAAAGTCCACTGCTCTTAGTCCAAAACACCTGCTTTCTTCTCCAATGATGATGATAGTTTTTTCTGCCATGGGCAGTATGTGTTTCAGCAATAAATCCGAAAAATGACTGTCAAAAAAAGAAATATGTAGCATAATTTGGAGGAGCTACATTAAATTTATTCACAGGTCTTGAGAAGTACTACTGCCTACGTGAAAAACAAAGCTTAAAGCCTTTTGTGGCTAAAGCTGCATGTAATCGAATAAATGGACTCCAGTTGTGTCATTAAGTGGCTAAGTTGCAATGTGGTTAATGTAAGTGCCAGGTTTTTAAAAGCAGTGTTGAACTCATTGTGGACAGTTTAAAAACAAAGGATCAAAATCCACTCAACAGAACCAGATATATTACCATTATTATTCCACACATTCGACTTGCTTTTCAAAACCTGATGCCTACATTACCCACAATGCAACTAAGCCGCTGAGTGACATCACTGGAGGCAGTTTATCAGATTACATACAGCTTCCTATGGAGCCAAAAGAATTGTCATACTACTTTTTCTACATATGCAGTAGTATTCCCCAAGACAGGCAAACACACTTTAATGTTTCATGTAAAATGTGAAATTATCCTTTAATTGTTCACAAGAAATCTATTTGTAAGGTTTCTTATTTTTAAAAAAGGGCTTGATTATGCAAAGCAACAGCACATGTATGAAATGAAATAAAGGCTTTATACTAATTTTTTCACATATGCAGTAGTGCTCCCCAAGCCCTGTAAACGCACTTTAATGTATAAATTGGTGGAGTTACCCTTTAAAGAAATAATATAGTGATGAAGACTAATATAATTAAATGTCAGTAATGTTACCTGCTTATAGAAGTCTCAACAAAAGCATAACAGCATGCATCCTAGTCCCAGAGGTGGTTGTATCCATGTGCTGAAGGTTTGTTTGCAGGTTCGTGTCGATTTTGAAACTATGAGTTTTACAGACAACCTTTAGGCTAAACTCTGTATTAAGAGTATTTTGCTGTTTTGTTAAATTTCTTAGCTAAGCATTATATGTAGCAAAGATCAATGCAAAGCATCTTTATTTTTCCACTTTTTCTTTACTAGAACTTATCAATTTCAAGTCCATCTGTACAGTCGTCATCAAGAGGAATGCAGTTTTTTTTAACTATGTGTAACTACAAAAGATCTCGCTTGAATCTTCTAGAGAGAAAGATCTGAAGCAGAGGGTTTTGGAGGCAGAACAGAAGGACCAGGAGGAGCGCCACGGGATGGTGGTCTTTGAGCAGCAGCTGGAGAGGACAAAATTAGATTGAAAGTAAGGACTGTAAAAGCAGAAAGGGTAGAACATGATGCCAGCATGATGCAACAATGTCAAGCAGATTTTCAATTTATTTCAATGCTCGACTCATCAATTTCTCCCTTGTCAGTCTCGCTTGTGGCTATCACTCTGTGCCTCTGGAGCGGCGGCCCTCAGCACCAGGCTGGCACGAATTTCGAGCAACAGGAGCTGAACAGACTGTACAGCTTGACCGGCATTTGTTATAATGTAATTTCTAACTGTGAGAATGCTGTCTTGAACTGGTTCTGAAAACAATGAATGCATAGTAATGGACACACTGCCTGTGGACGGTGCTCATTCAAACCCTCATGTTTGGGCTGCACAGAGATGTTCATGTTGCCCTTGTACGTCTTCTTCTTGCTGGTCACTCAGCTGGAGGGAAACTGAGGCGCTGAGGGCATCGCTAAAGAGCACTCTCCACCATGACCTGCGGCTCTGCAGTGACATGATGAGACAAGCCAAGCATGTTTTTCCTGCAGGGTTTGTGGAAGCCCAGACAAGACACTAACCAGGGGAACTGGCTGGTCCCTGCTCAACCTCACGTCCAGCTGAGCCCTACCTTCTCCTGACACATGTGACAAACAGCAGCCTGCAGGAAACAGACTCTCCCCTTCTGCCACACAAACAGCATACGGATCTCCGTCTTTTTCCTCGTTCAAACCCTTAAAGACGGCTTGTGGATGGTTCCTTTCTGTGTTTGGTTACCTCGGTTTGAGGGACCTTGAAGACCAGAGCTCTCAACTTAACCCTGATGGCACCAGACAAGTGTTCTTACTGATTGTAGAAATGTTTGACGCTGATAGGATGTCTCCCCATGGTTTCCTTTCTTGTGTGCGTGCTGTTTTATAAATGTCACTGTCACATTTTATTAAATCTATGTATGCCTTTACGTCTGCTGGCAACAGTAAGTGCATTGCAGGTATAGAGAGTACAAAGTTTTTTGTAAACCAACTACTAAGTGCATAATAAATTATTTATTAACTTTAAAAATTGTTACTGATCTCGCTTTAGGTCCAGTAGCTGCAAAACCCATATTTAACTGTAAATATAAGTGCATAGTTAACTGCTAGGTGGTATGTGGTAGCACCCTTTATGAAGCCCATGTCTATAATGCATTATAACGCAGTCTGCTATAGGTGCATTTTAACGCATTATAAATATGTTCACTCTACAGTCATACTTATAAGCCCTTTATAACAATAATCATAACTCTTTATTACGCCAGTGTCTATAATGCAATGCAACATACTCATAATGTATGGGGGGTTCTAAGGGGCCAAATTGAGTACATAGATTAATATATAAATACATAAATAATTGTGTAATTAAATGCCTAAATAAAAACATAATTAAGTTCAGAATTCAGAATGCGTTATAACAATAATCATAAATTATTGAGAATTTTATAATGAGGTCAAGTATCAGTCCTTCATTTGTGGTCACTCATTATTTTGCAAAGATCATAATGTATTAAACATTCTCATAGTTGTAATACATTATAATCACTAGCAGGCATTATAATGTGATTATAAATTACTACAAGTGGTCACTAATGTTTATATTGCATTATATACACAGTTATAATTATTGCTGTAATGCATTTAGAATCTTCATGAGGGCTTATAATTATATGGCAGTAAAGGCACATTACACCACATTATAAGTATGCTTATACGCTGACTGGTAGCAACATAGACACCCTCTCTCATATGATGTCTTGCCTCTCAGACGTTGAATGCTGGATGTCAGAAAATGTGAGTATTGGAGAAGTATTATTTGGTCCCCCAAGTCTGACCTATGACCTGAGGGATAATCTGTGCGACCTCTCCTCTAATGTGATCTTTGACCCTGAGCTTTGCTTTGACATGCAAATCACCAAGGTAGAGCAATCTTGAGCCTGCCTCACTACGAAAAGAATCTGAGCTTTTTCCATTAGAGCTAGGATAAGAATAAGATGGCTGTTTTTTAAGAGTAAATCTGTTGTTCGTCTGGTTTCTATCTCATTCGTTTTACTTTTATTTTACATGGTTTTATCATATACTCGGTTTTATCGTTTTTATTTATTGTGTTATTTTTATATTCATTGTTTGCACCATTTTATGTTTTCTTGTTTTTATATTGACTATTGACTATAAAATAAGAACAGTACATTGTTCTTATTTTGACCTATAAAGCTCTTCGTAACCATGTTTTGGAGTACAATACAAATAAGTTTATTATTATTATTTTTATTATTATTATTATTATAATTACTACTACTATGGTTGCTTTTATTAGTATTATTCATAAAAAATGTGTTTCTAAGGATGCTTTTTATTCCATGGATGTTAATAAGCATCTTATGAGGACCTTAAAACCTGTTGGCAAGGACCTGAATGTAAAGCTTTAACATCCAATTTAATCAATTAAAAAGGAGCCAAATATTTTAAACATGTTGTTTGCCTTAATGGCCATGACCCTCCTAAAGGTCTTTTTGGCTCCGCATGCTTATACATAAATGTGTGACAGGCCAATCCAAATACTAAACACCCCAGTTAAGTTCCCCAAAACTTCAATATTCCTTTTAAAGATTGCTGCTAATCATTTCTGACTTGAAACCAGCTGTGTGGGAATAGTGGTTGAAAATTAATGCGGACTCAAGCTGCACAAGCTCCCACTGTAGTCCTCCATACGGTCCCCAGAGTGTGTCACACATATGTATGTACAGTATGTGATCTTAGCTCCTTAATCCAAGGGTTGTCTGGATATGGTGGGAGTGGCCCCTACATTCATACTAACATCCGAGTTATTTTCTTCCGATGTAGCCAAAAGGATTTCAGCAAAAAAAAAAAAAACCTCTCTCCCCACCTCCTCCTCCACATCACGCTTAATTTAAAACCATGGCTGAGTTAGTGTGCTGCTTCAAATACCGCACTATTTCTTCCAGGACCCTGTGGGAGATTGGCAGGTCCCCATTGGACTGAGCGAGAAAGTGCCACAAGACAAAAATATCAGAGTTTGGACGAGATGAAGAAAGCCTTTATGCTCAGGGTAACAAAAAACAGCTTGTGTTGAATACCTCCTGGATAGAAGGTGAGGCACCCTTTAATGTAGCAGAGTGAGATGTGTCACCGGAGGAACAGATGAGATACCATCGGCTTTATGATGCACCGCAGGACTGCCAAACATGTATCAAATGTAGCAATGTGCGTCAGAAAGGGTGTTGATGGAGCAAATACTTGTCATGGTCCCTAACTGCATCTGATTCCAGGGAAAATGTTTAACTTAATAAATTTTTGTTTGGTTGTTTTTTTAAATCTTCCGTAACACAACTTCATCTAAAAAGGAAGTCTGTGTTTGGAATAATTTCCTCAACGTGTAATCTAAAGCTGTTATTCTGAACATGTGGTGGCTGATAGGAGGAGGGCCAATGTTAGCAGCTTTTAGATTTTAAATAAAGCTCATTGCTGCCAAATGCTCATTTTACTGTTTTATTTCAGGGAAAAACCAATGTTGTCATAGATTAATTTGACTACTCTTGTTGACTCGGCTAATTAAAGAGTGTCATCACTTTCAAATAAATTACACTTCACCAAACAATTTTAATATTGTTTTATGTAGCTGTATTACGCAGAAAGGTGTAGATTTATTCCAAAATGCCCAATAACCCACCAAACCAAACACAAACTTATGTAAACACAGCGTACGTAAACAGCCTCACCTATTTGTCATTCCAGGTTTGAATGACTCCTTTCTCCATCCTTCTCCTCAGAGGTATTCCCTCGTTCTGGACCAATGCTTCCTGCAGACCATTGACTGCATCCAGAAACTAAAGTAAATAGTGGAGCTGTGAACGCAGAGGTTAAAGTTAGCCATCAGTATATGAGGGATCTGTGAACTTTACTCAGGCCAGAAAACGGTTTGTGCCTGTATGAGTCCATTCATCTCCGAGCGCCTCTCATTTACATGTAATGGAAAGAAAATAAACAGCGGAGTCCTAATATGCTCATTTACAGTAAGTAGAAATAAAGTAATGAGCTGTTATCTGTATTGAGAAACAGTGAAATGTTGACCAAAGTCTGTAGGATGACTGATATTGTTGCTGACATTTAGATAAAAAAATCCAGTATGGAGGTGTTCACTGCCATCACACACAATTCATAGTGACGTGTTGACGAGACAAGTTCTGTCAGCAGTTTGTCTGCTCTTCAGTCTGAGCTGTGCCACTCTTATTTCACACTCACACTCATTTCACACTCTTTCCAAATTTTTGCATTGCTTGCATTTCACCAAAAGACAAAACCTGGTGCAGGGAGGGACCATGTCGACATTATTGCCTCTCTTTTTGTTTTCACCTGTGTCCGTGTTTGTCGGTTGGTTTGTCAGCAGGATTACACAAAAACTCCTCAACGGATTTCCATGAAACTTGGATGGATGGTGGGTCACAATGGCTCAGAATAGACACCATTAACTTTTGGTGCCGATCTGGATAAAGAGACAGATCCAAGGATTTCGCCTCACTTTCTTTAACATTACATGTCTGTGCCTTGGTGGAGGTATGCACTCTTCTGAGTGCCTTTCTAGTTTTTGTATTTTTTATTTGAGTGAGTTTAAATACAGATTGCATCACTAGATGGCAGTGTGGTTAGTCATGTACTGCACGTCAACCACTTTTGATGTGTTTTTCTGACAGTCTGTGATTTGTTATCTTCCTGCGGTCTACAGCCAAAGATGCCAATTAAACATATAGTATGCTTAATCAGAAGTACGCAGCGAGGCTGTGCGGTGCCAATTCAAGGCAATCTATTTCAACTGTCATTATAATGATCTAGTTATAAATTAATCAGTAGAGTGTAAAGAAAAGTGATCTACTTCTGGAAATAAAGTGAATAAATATAAATGCAATAAGGATACAGAAGTTAGGCTCTTGTAGAGACTGTTTTGTCTAGACAAGCAGAAAAAAAAACTCTTGTGACAGCAAAATACAGGCATATATCTCAGTGGTGACATTAGCGAAGAATATATCAGATGCATTTTTGCCACTGAGGCACTTTTAATGTGCGAAGGCAGAGCAAACTGACGCTGACATGGTGACAGCATGGCTTAGAAGCCTGCTTTGACAAAGTGTAGCTCCTCGCTGTCAGTGCCTGCTCTGCAACTGAAGGCTGCTTTTCTCTCCCCATCGCTGTACTAACCCAGCAGTCACTCTTGACTCGAGGCTTGTTCTCATCTAAAAATCTCATCTGGAAAAATGTTTCCACCGAAAATTGAATTGCTAGAAATAGTCTGTTTCTTCAGGAAACACCTTACATCTGATAACGGTCCTGGCAAATCAAAACAAGGCTGCTTTGTTTTAATTCAGTACTTTACTGACACATGTGTATTTTAACATGCCTCCAAAACAACTACTGTCAAAGAAGAAAGACATAAGTACATTTTTACAGTAGTTATTTATAGCCAAAATGAGAAGATAATGTGCCAGAGCTGGATGTTTGAATCACTGGCTGTGTCATGTGTGTCCATCATCACTGATGCAGATATCCTTAGCGTTAGGGTTTACTCAGGGTAAATCCACAAGTGAGCAAAGTAGTTAAAAAAGTCCCTCAACACGTGCTGACACAATGGCATGGGCATTTTCCTCACGCATCTGATCACTGCTGCTGAGATCTGCTGCCTACTGGAGATGTGTGAGCGCCGCTGATCACAGGCTGCTGATCTTTGTAGTCTACCTTTATCTGTTGGTTGACAGCAGAAGGAGACAGAAATAATTGGGAGAGACAAAGGGGGGTGACACCCCAGCTGAGCCACCTCAACACCCCAGGAGGCTGCTTTTTGTTCAGTGCAATACTGTCTGTGAATGCCTTATGAATATAAATATGTGAAGCTTTGTTTTGACAACACAGTAAGATCTGCTGATTAATACTTAATTGGTCCTCATTGTGTGTGCAGAGTTTCATACTGTAGCTCTTCATGTGGCACACTGTGTAAAGTTGGTATGCAATCAAATATTATCAGTAAAGAAATCAAAAGTTGCTCTGATATTTTAGGATGTTTAAAAGCTTTCCACACAAAGGAATACCACGCATTTTAAAAAATGTATATATGTTTTGTTTATTTGTCAGCTGCTGCATCATGAACAGGCTGTTTCTGTCTTTAGTTCTTATGTAACCAGTTCCTGACACTATGATTACTATTTGTACTATAATTTTGGAAGAAAAAAAAAACATATTTCGGGGCCGTAAGTGGAAACTCTGCCACCTCAATTGTCCTCTACTGCCTCACATCAGGCATTGATGGCTCCAAGCGTGTTTCTTCAATCACACACAATCTAACTGAGCAGACAGCAATAGGACAAAAATGTTGCAGAACTTTTCCCACTGGACAAGGCCTTTCGACTCCCTGTGTTTCAGACTGACAACATTTGACCTTCAGTGTTTGGGGCTTGAAGATACAACATGTTTTAACAGCTCAAAATTGTAGTAAGAACGCCAAGAGAGGTAATTTTATTTAGTTTATTTTAGAATTAGAGTGCATTTTTCTACCGAATGTGAAGCACGAGTGCATCTATCAAATAGAACGTTTATGGTCATCATTAAACTAAATAAGGTTTCAGAGACATCGCTAGACGTTTATTGTTATGTTTGTCATTTCTTGTGAGTGACATCCACACAGACACAGAGTTTCTGGTAGAAGCAATATTTTTCTTGGTGTGCGGAAGCTACTTTGAAAGCAGAGCTTTGTAAGCTATCCAGTTACTCATACTTGAAGACGCTGAACCACAGCAAAGGTACTCTAAAGGGATAAATCCAGTTTGGTTAGATAAGAAAAAGGAGTTCAAACTACTTTGTGAAAAGATTCCAGTTGACAAATACATGTGATGTGAATTAATAACACAATTTTATACGAAAAATTGAGTTTATTATAAAAAGTGCCCATTTGTTCATTGATCATTTAAAAAATTAAAAATAAAATAAACACTATTTATGGGAAAGTGCACAACTTATGGTTTCGTTGTTTTGCTTTTGTAGACAGTGCCCATCAGTCAGACACCTGCACCAAGCAGGATGACTTAGTTAGCCAGATAACTTCTGAAATGGAAACTTCTCTGAACCTTTTGTAGCAGTCCCATTGTGTAGGACATGCGTCATCTTTTTTTATCACCTGGTTGGAACACTGGCTCCTAATTACTGAGTGAGAGCAGCTTGGGGCTGCTAACCAATCAGGGTGTGACGACACCCTTTTGTAAAGGCTTAAGAGGGTTAGGAGGTTAATCAGTGTCATATATTTTCTAAAACTTACTACAGGGAGCTTTTAACTGAAACAGTCTCAATTTAATACTGGTCACAGGGGGTTCAATTACAGTAGAGAAGCAAATGGCCCCAAATTGTTTTTAGTTTCAGAAGTTAACAGCACAAAAAGAAAGAAAGAAGTAGTTTAACTACTTGAATCAAGACAAAAATATGATTTTAGTGGAATTACCAGCAAGCTACTGCAACATTAGAGATATCCACAAATAAGAAACATTTATGAGACAAGAATACACAGTGTCATAGAACCACCAATGGTTGAAATACAACCTTTTACAAAAAGTGGAAGACATTTTGCAATCCTTCCTATGGTGGATGTTTTTGAATGTCGCTGACAAGGGCTTCACATCTCATCTCATTATCTTTTGCCGCTTATCCTGATGTGGGTCGCGGGAGATGTTGCCGCTATATCCCCCCATTCAGAGGGGGTTGCGGGTTGCTTGAGCCTATCCCAGTATACTAATGGGGCTCATCGCAGGGCCCTTCTGGCGTCAGAGGCTGCCCCACAGGGTGCCAACTGCACGCCAGGAGCAATGTCGGGGTTCAGTATCTTGCTCAAGGATACTTCGGCCTGTAGCTCGGTTCCGCCCAGGGGAGCCGGGATTTCGAACCTTCTGGTCGCCAGCCTGCTGCTCTACCCACTGAGCTACAGCATATTATCATCATCTTTTTGTATTGGTAAAGGTGCAATATGTAAGAATTGGCCAGTTGTTGTATCTAAGTTAAAAACAAACAGTGAGCAGCATAAAAAACACAGTAGCTGTTAACTGCTGCTAACTGTAGCTGCTGTTAGCTAGTTAGCTTGGTTAGCTGTGCATCTAGCGATCCGAACTGGAGCTGGGAGCACTGGTGGAGTCTTGGTTTACACCGCTGGCACAAGCGCTTTAGACTGGAAGTTTGGTTCAGTAATGATTTTATTATAGGTCATCTGAAAATGTGACCAAATCTGTTCGCTCAAAAAATATACATACAGTAACTTGAATCATCAATTTTGATATATCATACACACACTTCAAAACTGTTAATTCTCCACATTCTGTTAGTAATTATAGTTATTTTTTTATGTTTTCGACTAAAATTCTTACATATGGCATACTATGACAAAAATACAAAACTTTAAAACCTGAAGATTTGTGTGAGCATACCAGACGAAACAGCAGGCTCTTTTGTAAGCCACCAGTCAGACTTGACATGACGTATGGCATTAAAATGCTGATTGCGTCCATACCTCTAACAAAAGCCAATCACTGGGACCTATGTTTGACTGAGATGAAGGACAAGGGTTCTCATTATCACTGAAAACCCTCAGGACGGGGCTGCAGGCTGGTAGGAACATTTCCTATCAGTCTTCACCAGAGAAGTCAGATTCAAGTATGCGACAAACTGCAGGTGTATGCTCCTTGATCAATACACATAATGTCTAGTGACGCTGGTAATTAATGGGTGAGTCATAGTGTATTTTGCTAGTAAGACGATCTTGGAAAAAAGCTCTTTCGTCACTGTTATTCAAAGACTTGCACAGAAACAAGAAAAGATTGGGCAAATGGGACTATAATGACAAAGAGTCCACTTGGACTAATGGCATTCCTCATCAAAGGGTCTTTTACTTGTCGTGAGACGTGAGGATGATGCTAGAGTCCATGTGAAAAGCATCTCTCTGCAGGGTGCATCCATCAGTCTCATTTACAGTCATTTAACTGAAAGCTTTGCACAATCTAAGTAAGTATAATATCAGGCAGTTATCGCACTAGGTGTAAAAATGGGATATTACATGCACAATAGCAACTGATGACATGGGATTAGGTAAATGACCAGAAGAGACATGCTGACAATATGTTCTGTACAAATGAAAATAATAGGCCCACAGAAAAAGACAGATATTGGACACAACTAGAGGTTAACAGTAACAAAGCGTGTGCGCATCTGAGTACAACCCTTAAAAACTCTTTAATCCTAATGATAAAGGAATAATATGACATTTTGGAAAATAATGTAGGTTTATCCACTTTCTCACTGAGAGTTAGATAAGAAGATTGATACTAATGTCACTGATACTCTCATGTCTGTCCATTAGATATATGACAGGAGGTGGTTAGCTTAGCTTTGAATCAAAACTAGCCAAAGGTTACAAAATCTATATAATTTATTATGTGTTGTTCAATTTATCCGTGCAAAAGCTGACATGTAAAGAATAAACTTAACCCTTTTCCAGGGTTATATGTGACTGTTTCTTGACCCTGAGCTCCAGGAAGTAACTGCTCGGAGCGGAGGACCAGGCTGGCACACAACCGCTCACAATATGTTCTTTTTACACTTTTTTTTAAAACAAAAAAAAGATATATTGTGCTAATTAGTGAGCTTCAGAGGTGTTGGTAGACACATTTTTGACAGAGCCAGGCCAGCTGTCTCCCCTGGTTTCCACTCTTAGTTAAGCTAACCAGCAGCTGGCTGTAGCCTTATATTAAACGGGAAGGTATGACATTGGCATTAATATTCTCACTGAAATCTCTGACAGAGACCAGATTTCAAAGTATTCCTTTTATGTGTTGCTGAACATGTGGGTTAGTATTTAAATATTTAGATGCTAAAATCGCTCAATATATGCTGGATGTGTAAATGAGCAGCTGATTGCAACCTCAAACCAGTTAGCACAATGTGTCAGTGTTATGATTACAGCTTGTTTCTTCTGCCCCAAGCTGTGAAGAAAATTTTATGTGTGATATTTCCATTTCTTGCAGTACTGTATCTGCAGGCTGATGACCTGGGTGGTGTACACATTAAGATTTCTTGAGCAAAACATGAAATAGGATCACAGAAAATGCTGCATTGGGATAAATGTAAGTTCAGCTGCTGCCTTACAGGTGCAGGATGTGCACATTTTTGTTTAAAGTATTCAAATAAATGTTTTAAATTATCAACAGAATGTGAAAAAATAGCAGTGTTGACATTATGTCGAAGACATCTGTGTTGCAAAGATATCTAATGACGTTAGCATGCTAAATAGCTATCTCCTGGCCTGAAAACCTCTTGCTGTGCTAGTAGTATAACCATCAAGACTCCTCCAGTAGCCAGACTAGCTGCATGGCTAACAGGGCTAACTAGCTAATGGCGACTCCGCAGCAGTTAGCGGTTACTCTTTTGATATGCTGCACCCCCATTTGTTTGGAGTATAAATTCAACAGGTTGCCAATTCTTACATATTGCACCTTTAAATATTTAAATTAACTTATCGCAGGTTGAATGATTAGCTGTCTTCTTTTAAGTTCCCTTTTTTAAAAAAACAATTGATAGGTTAAGTGTTCATGAGAAAACAGGCTCAGTAGCATTGAGATATTAAGTTAAATGAACAACTGTTCAGTCACACTGATAAATTAATACACGTTTTATTTCCTTTTATAATTTTTCAGTTTGAAGAATCAGTTCCTCTTCTCACATGAAGTAAAGCTACAGCTGCTACTTCAGTATGGGACCAGCTTTGTAATAATATTGACAGGAAGTGAGCGTGTGAAATGGCTAAAAAGCCTCCGTGAGGCTGAATTCAATTTTTCCACAGAAACAATGGTGACTCATCTCAAAACATATTAAAGACACACAACACATTTTCTTTTATTATACATCTGTTTCAAAGAATTTCAAATTGCAAAAACAATGCATGCTGGGAAATCATCTCACACGCTGATCATGTTTCTTGAGAATCTTATTTTAATGGTTTGATTCAACTCGGTACAGTACATTCATCCAACTCAGCATTTCGGAAGACTTAGATAGAATTCATGTTTTGAAGTTTTGTTTAGTTTCCTTGTGTTTACGCATGAGTCATGGAAGAAGCACTTCGACTTTCAGTTACTTCCATTGTGGTGGGCCCCTTGCACTAAAAAGATACTTTTATCATCACTGGAAATATCATAGAAAGAAGCAGAATTTCCTGCTCTTTCCTTTGGCATGTTGAAAAGGTTTGGTTCCACGGCACTACGGCTCCTAACATTTTGTCACACTGAAGGGACGAGGCTGTGACGATTTTTACCCTCCAGGTTCTGAGGCAGTAAACACGATGACGCTCACAGCCTTTTGCTTCACTGTCCTGCGCTGGCCAACCTCATGGTGAACTGTGCTGCCCATCCCCCCACATACTGTGTTAGCTGCCTGTCCCCAGCAGGATGAGCTGGCTGTAAACCACACCAGTTCTATTAATTAATTAATGTACCCTAACGGCAGGGCTGGCTCCCTCCATTGTAGTGGAGCAGTTTTCAGCCGCCTGCAGTGGTGACCGCCGGTGTGTCTTTGGGTTCCTGCAGTGTTGTAGGAGAAGGGAAAAGACAAAGAGGAGCACAGCAGCAAACAAATGTGGATGGAAGGAAGCCGTCAGCATCATAGTAACAATTAATCACCCAGGGCCATTGTGGTCCTGTCCTGTAAACGGCGCCAGTGCAGGCAGGCGGGCAGACAGAGAGAAAGAAGAAGAGAGGAAGAGGCAGAGGAAGAGAGGGAGAGAGGGGGCAGGGTGGCTGCAGGGAGAAAGAAGGGGAGAGAATGGTTGGGGATCAGCCTGTATGTCCACCTCAGCTCCTGCTGCGGGGCTGGGGAGCAGTGCTGCTGTCTCAGTGCCTGTCCTCCGTGTTCTCCCAGATCCCGGACCCTGAGGTAAGAGTCTGATGCATCACCGTATCCTCCACAGGTCTCTCTCGGGATTATCCTGTGGGTGTTCAGTGTGATGGGTGCAGGTGTTCTGCTGTTGAAAGGCTTCATGTTATTTACTGTTTGGTTTGCCAGAGTTGTTGCTTGATGAGGAGCGAGTGAACATAATGTTGAAACCTGATATATTATATGGTCTTACAGGAACAGCCAAGCACATGTTTAAATGGAAGCAAACAGGAGGGTGAATATGACGAGTTGTGGTACGACAGGTTGTTTTTGTGCTTGGGGCTGAAGACAGGAGGGTAACATTGCAGAGGATGTGACCACTAGAATGTTCTGACTACAAAACAGCAGCTGAAATGTGTTGAGTTTTCTTAAAAAAAACAATTCTGCTTCTGAAAAATAGGCAATTCACTGACTCTGTATACAGTACACCCCGTAGAAACACATACCACATTACAATCACTGACAAAACATATCTTTTTATTAGTATGTTGGATTAGTTATGGTTGTATATTTTAGGCATGTGAGCAACAAACTACAGAAACAAATGGATTATGAGTAATCCCATAGATAAATACAGTTATACAGAGGCAATGGATATTAGATTTTGTTAAAGATGCACTATGTAGCTTTGGAAAAGAAATTCACAATACAAACAAATATTTATTTGGTGAGTGTCTTTCCATAACTGAATAAACAAGCTGTCCTCAGAGGGAAATAAGGTACTCAGAACAGAAGTTAGAAGGGAGGCTAATTAAAAGGGTCTTGCAAATATATAAAATGGTAAGACATTATGCCGTTCTATGAGGACACTAGAGATTATTATAGAAGGTCAGAGAAAGTACAAGAAACTTCTAGAAACAGTCTCCCTCTGGCTACTATGATGACACACCCACAACTTTTAAAAAGAGGAAGAAGTGAAGCTCGAGCTGGTGGCAGAAGTTCCTTAAAGACACAATATGTAAGAATTTTAGTTTAAAACATAAAAAAATGATCGACTGGATATGAAGACATAATGATGTGACATAATGGTGATATCGATGCATTGCGTTGCAGAGAACACCAACACCACCCTGGTGCTCTGAGCAGCTCAGCTAATAGGGCTGTGGCTAGATCTAACCGCAGCAGTTAGCAGTTACTCTGATGATATAGTGCCCCTATTTGTTTGGAGTATGAATTAGACAGGTGGCTATTTCTAACGTTTTGCGTTAGTAAATAATAAGAGTAAAAATTTGAAAAACTTGGTTCCAAACACACATTTGCACAGGATATCCTTTTTTAAGTCATTAGTAGTTGGTCCTTTGCTATTTCATGTGAAATAACCAATCCTGCATCCCACTGCAGAGTTTTCTATTTTCAGATGTTAATCCTCCATTTAGTTCTTCTAATCTTCATTGATTAGTCCCTAAAGGATTCCATTTAGAATAACTAATCAAAACACTTACACGTATCCAAACATGTCAATTTGTAACGAGCAAACCAACCAACCAAACAACCAACCGACCTGCAGCAAACAAAAACATGTAATCAGTTTGGCAACACAATAACTAACACGGGGCAACTTGAGGTCATAACGCTTCGGAGTTTGTGTTGTTTGTTCCACCAAAAGAAAACTTGAGGCTTATGCCCACTAATCCTGCTATGTGGAATTCCCCTCAAGAGGAAAGGACTTAGCACTACATAATCGCACTTGGGGCAAAAAATGGTTATTATTTAAGAGCAGCGCTATATATCCCCATCAAGGATAATCCTTCTGTGGGAGTTGCACAAACACGAGCGTAAAACTTATTCAGACCCGTTTTCAGTGCAGATTCTTTGTTCAAGTTCAGCAGCTCCCCTTGTGCCCTCCTCGACAGTCAAACAGTAGAGGCCCTGATGACGGCTTGTATTGTCACATTCTGGCACTGTAGCTTGTGGAAGTCAATCAGGTCAGAGAAACAGCACAAATAATAGGTTCATTCTCCCTGATGTTGAGAGTCTCACACAGCACAGAAGGACAAAACAGAGATGCTGGAAGAAGAGGAGCTCTCATCCAAATAATTCAAAGCTTATTTTAACAACTACTTATTCTTTGATCATAGTTTTTTTTAAAGCAAACTCATTCCATTTTTTTCTTCCTCTGTAGAGCGTCAGTCCTTATATCACTGTCTCAACTTTTTCTTAAAGCTCGTTTCTATTTCAGCACATAATGATGTTGTCAGTAAACAAAGCTCATAAGTATCCATTTTCAGATCCATCTAAGTATAGAGCATCTAAAAGACAACCTTGTATTATTCAATCAAGTGATCGATATACTGTGGACAGCGAGAAATCCTCATGCTGATTTGATCAGGGAACTGATACCACGCTGGCAAAGTAGTGATCCATGACATTGATCTGATACAAAAATACATTTTTTCTTATTGATTGCTCCCCATTCCCCGGCTGCAGAGAGAGAGAGGGGTTTTGAAATGTGAAATGTGTTTGTTTTGGACGCTTCTGACAAAACTTCTACACTTTTACAACAACTAAGACCATCATGAAAGCTTAGACAAAATGCAGCCTGAAAACCACCCCAAGCCTCAGAACTTGTTTGGGTTGAGAAAGGGGAGATTGAGGTGGAGACGGAGCCAGAGAAACCCGCAGGTCGTGTGGGTTTTTGTTTTCCTGGCAGTGGCTTGAGAAATGCTAACACCAGGGCCTTTTGTTTTTTAACATTCTGCCAACACCTTGAAGAAAAACATCACTTTTCCTTCAAGTCAGCTCCGTGGTTTTCTCTTCAAGGAACTGTCAGTTCATTTATGTAATGAGATAAATAACAAACTCAGAACCCATTGGCTATCCTCTGACAGTGATTTACCCTCTAGGAGTCATGGTCAGTGTTTCAGGGTAACAGGGTTTGGGTATAACAAGGATGTCTGGATAACGGATAACGGATATCTGGGCCAAGAATTCTTCTTTCATGTGCCACTAATTGTTTACAGTGCGATTAGCTACTTGAGACATGAGGCTACATTTCCTGTAATCTCTATGAACAGAATTTTAAAGAAAAGCTAAAAGGTAAATGGGTTTTGAGATGACAATACCAAAATGTTGTCCGCCGCACACAGATCCTTCATTCATATATTATGTCAGCATTCAGATATTCTCTCCTTACCAGTATGTGGAGGTTTATTTGTGGTGTGAAAATAAAAATCAACGCTGTCTCCTCTTTCCACAGCTTTTACCCACAGATCCCCCCAAGAAGCCGGACCCCGTCACTTCAGAGACCGTTGTTTTCTGGGGGCTGCGGTTATGGCAGGTCATCGGCATCTTTGCGATGTTTGCTTTAGCAGTTGGTTGGTACATCTCATTAAGTCACGTTGTTGTCACCTTCACATGTAATTCTTCAAATAGGCAGCTATCTTTGGGATTAGCTGCAGGCCAAAGAGGATTGTGCATGCAATTACGTATCCACAGTGAGATTATCAAGTGCAGTGTAATTAGTGGTAATGACACTTATAGTTTGTTGGGATTAAGAGGTGTTTCCAGAAGTGAGTCAGCCGTGTAACAGCAGCCACAGTTTAATGAGGAAAGAGGAGCGCACACTCTGCTTTTTACCCTAAAGGCTTTAACGTTGGTGTAGACTAAATGGCAAATATTTTTCTTGATTCAATTTGTAGTAACATCTTCATTATTCTGGATGACCCACTGACCTCGCTGTGGCTGTTTTTTGGGGGGGTAGAAAGAGGCTCCAACAAATACTGTCCACAGTGATGTTCCTGGGTTGTCAAGCCCAATTTTGTCAATGCCATTTCCCAATACTGTGAGCGCCGCAAACAGGCAGAAGTGACACCTGAAAACATCCAGATCCATCCTAATCATGTAAAAGATGGATTAAATTAAATTCATCTTGTACCTGTTGTTTCTCTTCCTCATGCAGTTATCACTCTGTGTTGTATATTCAAATGTCGAATCCCGAGAACCAAAAAGGAAATCGAGGCACGGCACGCACAGAGACAGGCCGCCAAGAAATACGCCAACACATTAGAGACGGTGCCGCCTCTGAACGAGCTGACTGAGATCCCAGGATGTGAGTACCTCTTTCCGATATTAATACTACTATATTCAAACACGCTGACGTACACCAGTGTCTGCTGTTGACTGTGTTGCTCTCTTGGAGGGGCTCTGCTTGTTGATTGTTGGTGGATGAGCCACTTTCTCTTTTAATGCTCTGTTTTAAAGCTGAAATCTCCAAGACTCTGACAAGATTCTTCTCTGTTGTAGTCCCACTTTATGATTAAGTCTAGGAGGACAGCTGTCTTTTTACATAACCTCTTTTCTAGGGCAGCTTTAATTTCTTAAATTTGACTGTCTCTTTTTATAATTTCCCAATGTCTGCTGCACTTGTTTCAATTCTTCTGCTCTGTTAAAATAAATGTCCTCTTCTCTTCTCTTCTCTTCTCTTCTCTTCTCTTCTCTTCTCTTCTCTTCTCTTCTCTTCTCTTCTCTTCTCTCTTTTCTTCCAGCTACCCCAGATGCTTCTGCAGTACAGACAGTCTCTGAGCAGGTGCAAAGTCAAAGTCAGCTCTCAGTAGTTAGGGTCAGCGAGGAGCAACCCAGCTCCCTCACTTTGTCAGAGACTGGATGACCTTTCTTCTTTCAGACCTTTCCTATTCTTTCTTATTGGCTGAGTGACTTTTAACTTCTCTATACATCAGTAGCCATGCTAAATGTTCACTGAAGCCACCATTAATGTTCACTGAATCCTGCAGTGTTGCCCTTTAGGAATTCCTTAAATGCTACTGTATCGCTGCAAGAAGAATTTAAGAGAAAAACACCTCTCATTCAAATGTTTCCTGCATCACTTCTGAAATTTTCAGCCAGATAATACAACATGAGTCCAATCTGTATTTTCCACATCGTGCTTGGTATTACACTTGTGACACAGCAGCAACGAAATGAAACTTTTACTGTGTATTGCTTCTGCAAATGTGATTTCTTTAGGGCAGCTGGACTTTTGTAGTTCATACTTTTGTATTTTTGAGAGGCTCTCTTCTTTCTGAAGGTCTAGATCTTTTTAATATAGATGCATGTATTGTGCTTCGTGCAGATCTGCATGACAAAGGCTTTTATAATGTTGCATAATGTTCATAATGTTTCCAAATTGCTATGACTGTAAGCAGCGAAAATGCTAATGCATGCAGCATGTGTGTGCTCGGTGTCTGTTTGCTATGAATAAAGCAAATCATTCAACCTATCTCCTGCCAGCATAAATTAAATATGATCACTGATGCCAAACACTGGTCTCATCTGTGATTGAATGTTCTTCTTCTACTCCTCTTTCTCTCAGGATTTTGGTGTGTTCCCTTGTGTGTATCTTAGCCATCTTACAGCTGCTTGGCCGCGGCTTTTTCAGGTTAACAAATATGACAAATACAGGGACTGACATCTGTCTTCTCCTGTTCCTCTCCAAGATATGTTACGCTGTCATGTGCACAGATACAGCCATTGGTTATCGTGTAATTAATTATGGGAGAAAAATCACTGAGCTGTCAATAAGTTTTTCTTGCATGATAACTGTGTCAAATAAGATCACATGGTAAACCGACTGTGCTGAGAGCATCCATATCTCCTCAATCTCCAGTGTCATCACAGAGAGTTGATCTCATGCGCACTGGAGTAAATGCTCTTCCCTGACTACATAACTACTCAACCGTGTGGCTGGGAGAGGGGCTGAAGGGGATGTTCACTGACTGCAGCCATTACAAAGAGTGAGGGTAGCTGCTCTCAAATATCAACTGAAACCAAATCATACTTTTGCTTCTGGAGGAGCGCAACATAAATGTACAAGCAGATATGTAATTTGCTGCTTTTCTCCAGTCATGCTTGGGTACACTGAGTTGAAAAACGCAATAATATTCAACAAGCTAATGACCACATACAGAGAAAATGGAGTGATACCAGTGTCTTTGAATGTTAAGAAAAAAACCCAAAGGGTAACTCCACTAGTTTTACACAACAAAGTGTGATTCTTGGGGGATTTCTACTGCTTATGTGAAAAAAAAAAAACCCAATCGGCAGGATAAATGTTTCTGCAAAACGACAGATAACAAAAAACTGAATTTTTCCCTATGTTGCAACTTTACATCTGTTAAAGTAGAATTTATATTTCTCTCTTGTCACAAGCAGTTGTGCTTAGGTTTAGGCACGAACTCCACTTGGTTAGGGTTAGGAAAACATTGTAGTTTGCCTCAAAATACCTTTTTTGGTCGGCATGATCACTGATGAAGATGGTCTGACTCCCCCTGAAAAATATCCTTTTTGGTCGCCACAAAAACCGCAGGAAATGTGTACAGATCTCCTTAAAAAACACCTGCTTTTGATGCCACAAAAACAGGTGAAAATATTCCCAAGTGTCCTAAAAAATATCCACTGGTGTGACTCGGACTGCAGTCAGCTGTTTGGCAGCCTTGTTGGCTGTTGCCACTGAGTGACATCACTGGAGGCAATTTATTAGATTACAAACAGCTTCATCTGGAACCACAAAAAGTTTTATACTACTTTTTTCACATATGCAGTCGTAGCCTACTCCCCGAGACCTGTAAACACACTTTAATGTATCATGTAAAATGTGAAATTACCCTTTAATCGTTCACCAGCAATCTATTTGTAAGATTTCTTTTTATGCCAAGCAACAGCAGATAATTTAATGTTACAAATGAGGATCAAGAAATAGCCACTCTTTTCTTCGGATGTGTGTATGAATACCTTTTTCACACATAACAGGCGCTTATGTGTTTACAAAAAAAAACAGCCTTTCAGAGATTAAAATAAGAAAAAGCACTTGTTTTGTAAAAAGTATAAACGTAAGGAACAAGGTCGTTTTACAAGATACAAGTCTTCGCACCATTCACACATGTGAGATTCACCATTAATAGTTTCTCTGCACCATTGACACGTGCTTACCAAGCTGTTAAAAGCATCTGGGACAGTCAATACGAGAGAAGAAAACAGTAAGCCTCTTCAGTTTCACAGCCAATATCTGTTGCCAGCACACACAGAGAGGAAGAGAAGAAGGGATCAAAGGCTGCTGCCATCCTTCTATCTCTGTCTCCTTACAAGCACTCATGCTGACTGAGGAACAGGGACTCAAGAGGGAGCAGAGTATCAGTCCCTCCTTGGAGAATGACAAAGTTCTAATTGATAGCAGACAGTTTCAGCTGTTGTTCAAACACATTTCTCACACATCTGTCCACTATGGCTCCTAGAGGGCAGCGAGGAAGAGGTCATTTATGGTTCACTGCACGTCGACCGGTGAGTGACGGACTTGCGAAAAGGAATTTGGTCTGGTTACAAATCCCGCTCTGTTCCTCAGGAGGCTTTATTTGTGATGGCAGTCATGGAGAGTGTAACTAAAAGATCAAATTTACAGTTTTGATTTTTTCGCCCCAGTCAGACTGATCTGGAATTTTTTCTTTTAAATGCCACAAAGCGAAAAAATGCCCTCGAGTTACATCAAAAAGCCGAACCTTTGACATTTATTGGTGGTGTTAAAGTCAAGGCCTTTTGTCGAAGGCAATGTTAACCTTTAATTATTCCACTACCATAAACAGCGTGTAAACAACAAGTGCAAAAAGGCACCGACGCTCCAAGCCTGACCAAAATGTGAAGAATGTCTAAATCTGAGACACATCTGGGTTTCAAAATCTGGCATTTAATTACAGCTCCTCGTTTAGCCATAACCAACCAAAGCTTGAAACCACTGCGCTGATGCGTCATCTGCCCAGGTTTTGTCAAATCAGACGGGAAAATAAAGAAACAAGAAGAAAATGAAGGAAACAGAAAACAGGTTTGAAGAGAATACCAGTGGGAAAAAAAACGATTGATGGTTGGTTGATTATTTTAAGTCAGCTGGATTCTCCCAGCACAGGACTAAAATAAATTCAGCTTCACTCTGCCCCCTTCCAGCAGCTTTTAACATTTAGTGTGTGTTTGTCATTTGGTTTCTTGGCCATTGTTTGTGTGTCCAGTGACTGTGCAGCATTTGCTACTGAGAAAAATGCAGGGGAAAAAAATCAATAAAGCTTTGTTTGGTCCCAACTGGAATCTGGAAAGTGTAAAATCACACCAGTGCTTCTTGCTGATCTATAGGTATAATTTGTTAACTATCACCTGATGTTGTTACAGTGTTGGGGGGTCTGTTTGACCCCGTTGGCTTAGTGACAGCTTTAATTTAGGGTGCATCCTTCATGTGGAAAAGCTGTCTGTCAAATCAGATTTCTGAAAGAAAACGCTGTGGGCTCGAATGTTCCAACAACAAACTCAAACAATTAAATGAGGCATACTTGATTTGTAAAAGAGAAATGCTGCAAGGTCAACTTTACATCTTCTGTAAAGGTTAGCAGCTTTTAAACATTTACTTCTTCACATACCAACCTGTTTTAAGATTATCTGAGCATGTATACTTCTCAGCATTATCAGTCAGGCTTGCAGGTTTGCTAAAGAGAAATTGTCAATATCATAGAGACCATATCTCATATTTGTCCGTCGAACATACCTACTAAAAAAACAAAACAAACACTGACATGCATCTGAAAAGCGCACTTATCAACGTGCGTTCCATGTTCCATGAGGTTATTTGTTGCACTATTTCTCGGCCTGCAGCAGTAATTTCCCAGCTCAGCATCGCCAGATTAATCCGCAAATGCATATTAGTCAGGTCCCTCTCAAATCCTTTTCAATGTCCAAGGAGTGTAAACTAAAATGCCTCCGGACACAATTGGACAAACAATCAGAGCATTGTCACACCCAAATTGGAAACAGCAGTGAAACGTGTGATGAGTGACTTCAAATCTGGACCAGTGACGCTCCTCTGTCGGTCATCATATCAGATCCGACCCCATCCCAGATAGCAAAGTTGTCAAGTGGAAATGGCTGAGCTGGAGGGAGGCTAGGTGAATCAGAACAAATAAAACATGAGCAGATTTGGATCCCGGGCTGGTAACTTCCTGTAGTTTAGTTGTCACTTTGGAGTTTTAGTTCCTGAAACCATTTTTAAATTTTTTTTTCAACTTAAGGCTTTTGTACAAATTAAACAAATCAGATACATGAACATGGTCATAAGTGAGCTTTAGAGGTGCTGATGAGATTGTGTTACCTCTGGACAGAGCTTAGTTAGATGTTTTATCAGTCTTCATGCTAAACTAAGCTAAGCTAACTAACCTCTGGTATTTGCTTCATAATTATTTACCATGAAATCTTCTTATCTAACACTGAATAAGTAAGTGAGTAAAGATACATCTGAAAAATGTCAAATTATGCCTTTAAGCCCAGAATTGATATTCTATTGTAAAAATTCATATGCTACCTTCCCCCGACAACGATTTCATAACTTTAAGGTCACCACCACGTCTGTCAGCTGTGTGCATCCTCAGGGTGTCACCTCCTGAGTAAACTCAACACATGCAAAGCTGACTGTAAACTTTTGTTCTCCATTTCTCACCCAGAATGCCCTTAAAACTGTGTCATTAAAAGAATAAACAGACCATGCTTATTAGAAGAGAAAGAAACAGATGTGCCTTCATTAAAAGCAGCCCACTTAGCCCTGCATTCAGTTGGATTCAAGTCTCCTTTCCAATTAGCATTACAGGCAGGACCCTGATGATACCTGATGCCGCCACAAAGCTGTTAACCTTTTTGTTGCTTTGTTTTTCCCACAGCTGCAAAAGCCGAAGAAAAGGAGGAGGTGACAACAGTCTCCGGGAAAGTGGACGCCGATAAAGGAGAAAAGAAGTCCAAGGAGGGCAAGAAAGAGGGCAAGGGTGCCAAAGAGGGGAAAGGAGATGAAAAGGAAGCATCAACAAAGAAGAAGGGTGAAAAAGGTGAAAAGGAAACATCCAAGAAAGAAGGTGGTGAGGGGAAAGGGAAGAAATCTGGAGAGAAGGGAGACAAGGGGGATAAAGGAGAGAAAGGAGGCAAAGGAGGGGCTAAAGGGGGAGCCAAGAAAGCTCAAAAGTGAAGTCTGCCTTCCATGGACTGCAAAAGATCATTTCATATTTTTCACTGTGAGCGTTTTGCACTCTTTTTTTTTCTAAAATTTGTATCATATTGTATTTAAAATGAATAAAAACCTCATATATGAGAATGTGAGAAAATGCATTGTTTCTGTACTTCGGAGTCATGAAAGTTGCAAGAATATCAGAGTACAGTAAAATCATACATTTATTGTTACTTATTCACAATTCACTGATGAACATTAGAGACCAGAAAACATCCTCTATTTTATCCCAAGTTTACACTGATATCTACAGCGTGCCTGCATCACTCTACAGCGATGAGAAGATGAGATGAGACTTCAGCAAACACTGCCCACAGACCGTATCTAAAGCACGAATGTCGACTCCACTGAGTACATTTCGGCACGAGATAAATAAAAGACAATGAAACACATTTTATACTCCCATGAGAGGTATTTGAAAAATAATGAAATACAACATTAGCTCTAAGATTATTGGCCTCACTGTACACTTGATTTCCAAAAAACACAATCATTTTACATGTTACAATCGGAACAAAATACTGTATTATAGCATATTAAAGTGCTCAAATATAATTTTCCATGTTTTTTTTTTTTTTTTTTTTAGAATTTCATGCTCTGATACCAGCCGCCTTTTTAATGAAAGCTGTCTGGATTACACAACAGTAACATAATGTTTACTTGCCCAGTGGCAAGTAGTGGAGAGCCAGACTGAATATGAAGAGTGAGTCAACTCCATTTTAAAATATTGTACGAACTACAACTGCACTCATTAACGGGGTACAAATTTACAATTAAGCTTCCAGAGAATGGTGAGAAATGCAATAAATACCAGCAGAAAGAAGCCGGTTCAAGATGAACAAAATCTGATGTGACACTGAGATACTCGTATTATCAAATTACTATGTTTCCCTCAACCTCAGTCTTTTCCGATCTCTATCACTGCAGGTCTGCAGCCATCTAATACAATTAGTGTTGTATTCAATCCACTCAACCCCGAGTTGCAAAACTGACCCCTGATCACCATGAAACATTTCAAGTTGGGTCAAAAGGTCCAAAATGTCCAGGTGTCAGACCGGCTGTCAAAAACAACTGGAAGCTGTCTTGCTAAAATGACTGATGTCAATATTTAATTGTTATTGCAAGGTTATTGCCAAGCGATGCCATGAAAAGACCAAAACCATCCATGTTAAGTACTTTCCTGCCATGTCTTCATCTCTGTTTTCAAATCTTTAAAAAAGATATATATATATATATATTTTTAAACTGCACAATTTCCCCAAAAATCAGGACAATGTAGGTTTAAGCAAATGTTATCAGAACATTAGTAAATCATACATTTGTCGTGGGACTATTTTCAGCTGTGGATGATTACACATCTGGTGTGCTGGTGAGTGTTTATGCACTTTTTATGTTTGTGCGATCAACTTAAAATAAGGAACGCTGTCATAAAACAGTTAGAAAACTGTCCGGCTCAAATGAGTGCTGTTGAATATTTGATTCATATTGCGTGGTTGGGCTTTTCTATATTTTCCTGATTGCCAAGCAGCGCCACAAAAATGTTTTAGCCTAATCTCTGAATCCTTTCCTACCATGTCTTTGTTTCTTTGTTTCCAACTCTTTAAAAACAAGTTACAGATATGCTTTTTTTAATGCTTGCAGGATCGACTCAAAATAAGCTACAGTGCCCAGGTTTGTCGAAATGAAGGAAAATGTCACCCAGTGTAACAGTGTGTCTCCTTAATGTGCTTTTGCTTTGAGATCTTCGGCTCATAGGAATAAGCTTATTAAATGCTTAAAGTCAGTTCACTGATGGTTTTGGTCTTTTCATAGGATTTGTTGACAAAGTGAATAATTTAAACATCTGCTTGATGGTAAACCACTGAGGATGGTTTGAAACGTTTTCAGATTTATTCAAGTGTTATCTGAAGTATGAATCTGTCGTATGTGGGCAGTAAAAACTGGAACAGACGAGGCTTTGACCTTTCAAATATGAGTCAAAACTCACTCCTCGAGCATCAGGTGGACCTAAACTGGGAATCAGGGGATTGGGGGAATGATTCAGTCGGTGTGAGGTCACCAAAAGAACACGACCGCAAAAGGGATGAGAGAGCTTGCCGTCAAATGTTGGTCACGACTGTAGGATGAAAAAAACGTCACGTGCGTAAAAGAGCAAATATTAGCTTCGGTCACATATTAGCTCAAATTAATGTGAGGTAAAACTCCACTTAGCCGAATCTGATCTCGATCACAACTCCAGCAGACATATGAGTCCAAACTAAATAGCCACTAATTCAGCTCCTGAGACCAAGTGAAGTCAAAAAATACAAGTGGAGGAATAAGAGCAACAAAACTGCCTTTAATATTAATGGTCTCAGCTCATCGTTCCCAAGCTACTGAGAGGCGGAATGGTTTTCTCATTTGCTTCACTTCTGGTTACATGAAACCGAGTATTTATGAAGAAACTTAAATCTGTGTGGGCGCTTTTATCTTATTTTTTTCCCTAAACTTACGATCAGTAGCAAACACTTATTCCTTTGAAGGGTGATTTTGCTGCAACTTTAAGACTTTCTGGTCACTGTAAACAAGACGGTGGATTAAAATACAAAGAAACACTGCAAAATAACCTTTTCTCTGGCAGCACATCGTGCCTTTTCTCTTTGGTATTATAGGTAATGTGACCTAACCTGCAACCCATGCAGGTTAAGTGCGGTAAATAAAAAGTTACAGAGTTGTAAATATATCGTGGAATGCTTCATTAAATGCTCGTTTGAATGCCCTCTGTCACCTGTAAATATATTCACCAGTTGTGTTTGGGACTATGTACAGAATCAAATATTGCAAACATTCCGTAAACAACCACATGAAAAAAAAAAGTACATTGAAACATAGCTTTATAACCATACACATGAACACTATTAGCTCACAATAAGAATGTATTTCTGATCTTTGTAAACATTTTGACTTGTATATATATACATATATATACATCGAAAAGCAGCATAACACTGGACCTTCTGTCAAAATTACTGCGTGTTATTCATTTCTGGGGTTTCCTTCATATCCGCCACGAATGTCGCTCTTGGAGTTCCAGCAGAATTTGAGATTTTCTTGGATTCCTCATTTAATTAACATTCCCCTGGAATATATGACCGTTTCCTGCACCCTGTGTTTTTATATGGGGTCTCTCTCGCTTTGAAAAACATGTACGAACACGATACCATTTTTTTTTTGGGTCAGATTTCCATAAAGTTCTTCTTTACCTTACACTGAACCCAGAACAAGAGAGAGAGAGACAGTCTTCAAAGAAATATTCTTACTTTGGCATCATGTTGTGTGTGTGTAGGTGTGTGTGTGTGTGTGTGTGTGTGTGTTTGTGTGTGTGTGTAGTGTGTGTGTGTTTCAGGGTATTTTGGGGGAAAATTTGAATATGAAACATTCATTTGAAGTCTTGGATGTCTGCTGTGATTAAGAGAGATGAATGCTGGGTTTTTCTTAACAGCTGTACAACATCGTGAAAAAAACCCAAAAAAAACAACGATGATTTAAAGTTAACACCTTACGTAGCATACCAGCATCCTCAGAGAAATGCTGACCAGGCTAAAACACCACTTTCAAAAGTATAAAAATAGGTGTGCAACAACAGAGGACTTCAATTACCTGAGTACCTTCCCTTTTACACTGAAGTGGATTTAGGTCAATGCAGAACAAATGAGAAACCATGCCGGAAAGCATGAACAGATGCCTCAAAGTTGGAGCATTACTGTTTTTAAGACGAAAACTTGCTGATGAAATTGCCCACACAAGTGCCAATAAGTGCACTCAAAACCCACCTGGCTTTACATCGGTGATTAAGGCTGTTTCTGGCAACTACTGTAACTAACTCCGGTTTAATTTATGCACAAAAGCTGAGCTAAAAAGAGCAATCAGAAAACAAGATAACGACAGATATGGCAGTGGAAAAGAAATAAAAAATGGCAGTCTGTTTTCATCCTTTTGCACATTCACTGTGGCAGGTGGTTGGTGAAAGAGTTGCGATTATTTGCCGCAACTATGAGGGTCATCATCCCCCAAATAAAGGCGGCCCAGCTCGCATGAGATATTCACCCTTTTTGCCTTGAGCCTCATCAGTCGGCAGTGTTCTGGCTCAATTCACAGGAGGAAAAACTGGCAGTGTTGACGCATGCAACCATTCCCCTACAGACCATCCTGAGACTGTTTTACAGAGCGGTCCTGGAGGTCACATGACTGTCTCCCTCTCCTCCTCCACCACAGGTGAGGGTTTCTCGTCCTCGCAGGGCCGCGTGTGAGCCGAATGCTCCTCGTCGGGAATGTGAAGCTCCTGTCCCGACGAGGGTATCGAGTTCTCAGAGACGGAGCCGTTCTTCACGTAGCCGGGGAGGTTCCGGTGCCCGTTCACAGGCACCGGTCCCAGCCTCGTGGTGAGGTGGAGGGCCAGCGGTCCTCTGGCAGTGACGTTGGTGACACTGGTGTGTGACACCATAGGTCCATAGCTGTAAGTGTTGCTGCCGCTCCGAGCTTTTCTTTTGAAGTCCAGGGCCAGAGTTCTCCTGCTCCAGGACTTTTTGATCTCAGCTTGCACCTGAGAGAAGAAGTGATTTATATTTAGCGATATGAGAGCTTAAATAACACGCAGGAGTTTTTGCTGTAAAATGCAAAAATGAGGTCCTTACCTCTCCATTGCAGAAGCAGTATATAATCGCCACTAAGAATCCCTGGAAGAGAGTAGAGAATGATTTTACTCATCCATGAATTGCAAATTTTAGCTGTGTAATTTCATATTAAGTACATTTTAAATCGTCTGCCAGCCCTCAAATCCTCTTTATTGCACTTCAAATCTAACCAAAACCAAATATCTAAACAAGAAGCAAAAATCTGACGTTAGGTAACTGATCCCTTCCGGTGTTTTTGCTAATGAAGACATGTTAACCCAGAGGCCGTTTAAAATCCCTGATTTCCGGATTTGTTCAACTTGAAAGGGTACATTAATATTCATTGGGACCTTGAGAGCAAAATTTGCATTTCTGGCATTTGTAGGTTTTACCTGGAAGGAGTTGAACAGCATCTCGTAGTGCATCTGGATCAGCCAGGGAATTCCAGACACCTCTGTATACGGCATGGCGTTGAATATGATGTAGTGGACACCGAAGAGTGGCATCAGCACCAATGTGGACTTCAACAGTTTTCTGTAACAGGAACAGAACAGTTACATTTCATCTGAACAACAAATCTGAGTCGTTCTGAGCGAAGGTTTAAGTCATTTATCTGTGATACAAGAAGAGACATTCTGTTAAAGTTACAGGAAAAACAGATAACATCAGATTACAGATACATTCAGTAAAAATGAGGATTATTAGCAGGATAACAATCTGAAAATACAGTTTAAATAAAGAATGATATACAACAGGTTTTACTGTGAAGAAGTCATAGTTTTTGAGTTTTAGTTTAATCATTTCCTGTTTTTTTTTGTAGGTTGTCTCCTCATGTGTCCTTTTGTGAATTACACTTCCTATCTTTTTGTTTTTTCCAGCTTTTTTTGATTGCCCGATTAGTTTCATGTGTCCCTTATTAGTCTTCCCGCCGAGTGGATTTAAGTTTGTGTTTTTCCATCTCTGTATGTCGGTTCATTTATGTTTCTATGTCAGTTTCCCAGTCCTGCGTTCTCTCCCAGTAGAATAGAGAATAGAGAATAGAGTTTTTGGTTCCTTGGATTTCAGCTTTATTTTATTAGAGCTCGCCTTTGTCTTACACATAATTAATTCTCTTCAATTTCTGTCCCTAAATCCTACAAGTAAAACTTAATAATGTTAAAATAAACATTTTAAAAGTTTTAGTTGAAATCTTAATGAGAAATCTATCTCACTGACTAATCAGTAATGAAGTAGTGATAAAAAACCGCAGCCTTACTTTGGGTGATGACAGTCAAGGGACATTTTTGTGTGCCATTTATAATCACCTCGTTAGAACCTGTCTCTTGATGCAAATGCAATCAGAGGAAACTCATTCAATGGTTTCAACAAGCCGGCTGTGATGCAGGTTACAAGTATGTCATATGATGAATGAATCAAGAGAAGCAGCCGGTCTTGTGGGGTTCAGAAATGAAAATAACCGTGTTACGATGTTAGTACTCAGTACCTGTACTGTTGTCTTGTGTCACACCTTCCAGCATTTGTTTCTCGTAGTTTAGTTGCCAAGACTCTGATGATGTTCAGAAATAACATAAAATTAACCTAAAGAGAAAATAGAAACATATCATTAACCATCATTGCAAACATAACAAGGTGTTTCGTCCAGCAGCTGTAATGCCACAGGTGCACTAAAACACTGTAATTTCCTCTGCAGCAGGGGGAAGGTTCAAGTATTGAGCGTGTACTCACCACTACAGCTGCCAGGATAGGCACCTGATATATCCATTTCAAATTGCCTGCGCTCAAGTCCCAACACCTGAAGTAGATGAACAACAAGATAATGGATCACAAAGAGATACATACGGTGTGATGATCAAGAGTCCCTCTGTTCCACTCTGGTGTCTCTAATGATTACTGCTGCCATGTCACAAAATGACAGGATTTAGACACAGAAGGGGAGACGACACTGACTCTCCCCTCCTCTCTCCGACTGATCTGATGGTTTTAGACACAAGTATCATGTGAAACCATTCAGAAATGAATTCAATTTTGCAAAATAAATATTAATATGATGTTTCCAGCCTTAATTCCTCATGAATTTATTCACTACTCCAGGGCTTCACATAAAGCCCCCTTCATGATCAAGAGCTTTGGCATTTCTGAAAAGACTTTTCAAGTTTGCAGCAAGACACTGAAATAACAAAGTCTGTGCCTTTTTTTAGCTGGTATCCAAACAGTTCTCTCTGCCTAAACTGTCACATGTCATCAACTACGGCCGTAGCTGCCAAGGAGGACATTGAGTTCATCTTTTTTATGATATTAACCAGTCGGAAATTTTATTGCTGAATGTATGATATGCTTAGACTGCTCAGACTAGGATGCTGAATTTGATTTCATGCCCAAAGGGAGAGGAGCAGGCAGGTGGAAGGTAGGAGGGAGTCAGAAATGAGAAGTGTAACATGTGGTTTAGTTCCACTGAACAGCAGCTGGATACCAGCTTAGCCGTAAGTGGTGCAGAAGCAGTGTGGAGACGGCAGATAGGGGAGCATCTCGAGGCAGTATAGTTCTGCCTGCTCAGAAGTGGAAGGTGAATCCACTTTAATTCTTTTTAGCTCTAAAACCTGTTCTCAGTCCTGACTATCATGAGGATGTGAGGATTACGGATGTTTCTTTATCTTCATCTTTGAATTGTACAATTTAAGACTTTGAAACCAGAGATACCTGCTCAAATCAGTGAAATAAACATACTGATGCAAAACATTTCTTTAAAGGAGGCACATTATGCTCATATTCAGGTTTGCAATTATCTTTTGGGTTTCTACTAGAACAAGTTTACATGCTTTAATGCTTAAAAACACTGTCCAGTGCTGCAACACTGTATTTCCTCTCTGTCTGAGATGCTCTGTTTTAGCTCCTGTCTCTTTAAGGCCCCCCCTACTGAATACCCAGTCTGCTCTGATTGGTCAGCTCACACATGCCTGAGCCAACACCGCTAACAACAACAGAGCACCTTTGCTAAGTGAATTATTTCATACCGAACTAGCTGGTAGGCATAAATTATGCAAATGTGTGACATGGTGACGTCGTGCGATGTCACAAGGTCATGGAATTAAAGGCGGGACTACTGGCGAGGCGTTTCAGGGCCAGTGTTTTCTGTGGGAGAGAGGAGCTTCTGACCTTTTTAACTTTCAAGATCTTTTACATGCACAAGAACAAATATAAAACACTCAAGGGACGGAAAAAAACTAACAAGCAGATGATGTGTCTCTTTTAAGGAACTGAGGATTAAGAAGTTCTGTTTTTAAGCTTTCCAAGAATACAATGACCTAAAATAATATTCATACAGATCACTTACTCTGTGTCTGCAAATGTGGCTCTCACAGTTGCCCAAACTGTCACAAACATAGCCGGTACTCCTGAAAAATACAATAAAATTATTTACATTTAAAAAACAATATTTATAAATGATAAATATTGCTATAAGAAGTCCATAATTTGCTCATATGGGTAGAGCCTGGGTAGCACAGCATCCACATTGTATGCGCTGTGCTTACGTAACTTAAACGCACAGTGTGTACAATGCAGGAACTGTAAAGCCCACATTCATGCAGATTTTCCATTGTCATCACTTTTTTAATGATAGAAATCAGCAAGGGACTTGGCCTTTTATCCTCAAAATATATTGCATTCTAATAAGACGATTAAAGATTAAACACCTCACAGTACATATGATTTAATTTGCATGGTAGTAAGTCTGCTAATCATATGCATGGAGGTATATGTAAATGAAGCAGAACTCACCCCATCCAATCAGAGTGAATCCCCATAGATACTTTCTGTCCGAGAAGAAAGTCATGAAGATGAGGCTGTGGAGGTACAGACCCTCCACGAGGATCCAGTAGTAATTTGTTGCCAGAAAGTACATGAACAAGGTCACCACAACCTTGCAGCCGATCTATACACAAACAACAAACAAGGAGAGCAGATCTAATCAATACTTAATTATTTGTATCTTCTCATTTCTCCTCTGCAATAAAATATTTCAGTAGTGGGTCATATTCGAACAAAAGATGTTAACAAGAAAGACGTTTTCTGATTATTTTCCACTTTCTATGTAGAGCTGGAGCATGTATTCAGTAATCTGCAATGGAATATTCTACTACAGATTTCTAAATACATACTAAATACATACTTCTAGATGTAACCTAAAATTAAACACAGTCCATTTAACCAGACAGCTGCAGCCGATTCAGACTGCTGCTGCTAGAGACCTCCTGTCTGCAGCTCTTTGCACTGGCTTTTTCTGCATGTCGAAGAGACGACTCTATTGGTTTAAAAAGCACTGAAATGTTTAAGGACAGAATACAGTCATGACTTGCTGTTATATTATGAACCCTTGAAACCTCTCATGTCTTCTGGGACGTGTTTGCTTTCTGCCCCCAGGGTCAAAAGAAAAAGGAGCAGCATTCAGTTCTTATGCACTGCATGTCTGCATCAAACTCCCAGGAAACCTGAGAAAACTGCAGCAAACTTGAGGTCTGCTCCAACTCTCGGTTCTATAAATTGAGGCTTAAAACATTTTTGTTTGCCAAGTTTCTTTTATTTGTTGTCTTAATGCCTCTTATGTGCAATAAAAATGGCTTGTTGTTGAAAGGTGTTGCCTTGTCTTGGCATTTATGACTAAAGATCAGCAATGTTATCTTCTAACTTTTCATTACTTTGTTGGCAATTGATAATTCTACCAAAAAAAAACATCACAAGGTTCCATCACTATTCCAGACTGAAATATCTTAACAACAATTAAATGGATTGCCATACGATTTTATATACTGTAGACATTCATGAGGTGCGAGGACTTGGTAATCTATTGAGTCCCCAGAGGATGAATCTTAATGACTTTGTTCATCCCCTGACATTTCATCTAGTGCCATCATGAAGGTAACGTTTTGGGTTTTGAGTGAAATTTCTCAACAACCATTGAGAGGACTTCTGGGAAATCTGATTTTTATGGTGCTAGCAGGATAAATTCAAATTACTATATTAATTGACTTGTACTCTATAGCTGAAAAGTGCAGTTCACCTATCATGGCTTCAGTTTATGAGCAAATGCTGTAAAACAACAGGAGACAGAATCGGCCGGGGCTAGGTGGTAAGAATGCTAACTTAATAAGACATCTCTGCAACACTATACATAAACGTCCTCGACAAAACGCCAACACTGTTGTTTCTTCACACTCCGTTCAGTTTTTTTTTTTATGTTTTAAACCATAATTCTGGCCATATCTTACCAATTTCTCCTTTAAGGTTACAGCCACATTTTATTTATTTTATATTCAAGTGCATTTAGAGCAGATGTACCACACATGATGGATGTAAAGTGAATAGACATGAAGCTTTTGCTTTGAGAGTAAAAGGCATTTGTCTTGGCTCTCCTGACAGTCTAATGTGTGTGAGAGTTTTGGATGGCCTTTATGTTTGTGTTCTGCACAGCCTGTTATTTCTCTCTGATGGGGTTTCTTGATTCAATATCTACACTTACAGAAACCTAAGCTTTATTCTAAGAAAAAGCACAGAACAAATACAAATTGGACGATGACGTGTTTACTTTTAAAGGACACAAGCGTGTCACCACAGCAACCTATGTGCTAACTCTGTAATGATTGTTGAGACAACAAATATAGTGGATTATTGGAAAACTGGAGTTGTCACAGCAGCGAGTGGCTGCTTTTGTGATAAAAATTTTAATTGTTTTTTGGCGCATGTGAATTTCCCCCGGGCCCTGCTGCCTTGTATTAGACAGACATCAACCCAGTTATTGATCGAATGAATTGAAAATGAATATATAAATTAATTGATAAATAAACAGACAGGTTGACAATCCTACGTCTGTGCCTTTAAGATACAATATTGCAAGTGAGATTTGTCGTTTTTATAGATTTGTCTGTTTGGACAGGGGTTGATAATGATCCAGATAGTATTATGTGCAGTCTTACTGACATGTTGTGTGTAAATCCCAGGAGGCCGTAATGATTCAGTCAGCTATTGATTCGGTCAACATCCACATAGCTGACCAGCTCCAGCTGCTATATTGCCATGGCACTCACAAGCCCCAGTTTCTCTCAACACTCCTTTTCTCTCTGTACTGATTACCAGTCTTATAATTGTCGTCTCCATCTTTTGTAATCAGTCTGTATTCTTACAAGCATTGTTGGGCTACAGCAGGAGGTTTTGCCATTGGGCAGCGTTTTAATTTGAGTTTTACGCCTTTCATGGAGACACAGGTCTATGATTATATATATATATTTTTTTTAAATTAATATTATATTTTCTTGAGGCTGCTGTTTTTTATTGTTCATAAAAGACAGATGTGTAGGAATCATACAGTTTGATTAAATTATTATTATTAATATACAGTCAGAGTCAATAAATGAAAGCACCAAACACTAGTCTGCTTATGTAAGATCATTTTCCTTTAGATTTACATAGACTTTACATTTTTATCAAAGGAGACATATTTTGCTCATTAACAGTTTCATCATTTTATTCTGGGTTACTACAAGAATGGGTTTAAAAACACACTCATACTGCCTCTGCTACTGTCTGTTTAACGCCCTTCCGAATATCCAGCCTCCTCCCATTGGTCTGCTCACAAACGCCTGAGCCAGCACCGCTAACAACAACAGAGCAGCTGTGCCAAATGAATTCTTATGTGTCAAACTAACAACACAAAGTCACAGAAATCAGACGAGGCGTTTCAGGAGCAGTGTTTTCTGTGGGAGAGGAGCTTCTGTTGGTGCGGACTTGGACCTCTTTAACTTTCAATATCTTTTACATGCACAAGAACCTACAGTTTATACAACACTAAAGCAAAGGTAAACATGAAAAAGCATAATAGGTCTCCTTTAATATAGCTACAGTAGTTTTAGAATAAAGCCCTAAAGCTCTTGCAAAAGGGCTAATTTCCATGTTTAATTTGTGCGCCTGGTCTTATTTACGACACACACTACAGTATACAGCATGCAAAAGCACAAACATCTAAGTTCCTTCATTGTGTCACATAAGTCACCTACTTATGCCGTTTTAATCCTGTATAACTCAATTTGGAGAGCCCCAGGATAAACGTGCCCACTAAATAGATTGCGCAAATTGTTTGTTTGCATATTAAAGCATGCATGAAAAGTACCCATTTTTTAAACTCAACTCTGAGAGGGAAAGCCAAGTTCTGGCCTAGTAAAAGCTTGGCACGGGGACAAAAAGTACAGTTTATTTGCTCCAGCACTGGAAAAGCAGGTGAGACTTTGCAAAATACCACTTCCTCTTTGGAAGCAAACGCCCATCTACACCACGAGTCAAATTATCTGCGCTTGTAATGCAATCAAGCGAGGACTAATCCAATTACAATTTGTTTGGAGAAAAACAGCAACGACATCCATTGATGGGCATATTGTGAATTTCACACCGTAATCAAAACATAAATACTGTGTATTGTCACATGAAAACAGATACTACATGTATCTTGCTCCTTGTTAAAGCATCTTCAAGGGCAGAATACTTCATGTCGAGCCCGTCTAAAGATGTTTTTCAATGTGTTGGTGCACTTACAAACTGTGTTTTGCTGGCTGGCGGCGCTTCAGTGATGGACTTGAGGTCTTCCACTGTGACTCTTTCCATGTTCTCTAAGGCTGATCCAGAGTAGAGCACGACATCCTTCACGAAAATACTTATAGCTCTGAGCATGTAGGACACAAATAGGTGCATGTGGATGTAGTTCCTGGTGCAGTGCAATCGTCTGGGGAGAAAACAAACAAGAGCGGCAAGGTCAAAAGATGGATCTGTTGAAAAAAAAAAAACGTGCAAGCGCGTGTGGGCTTTTCACACACACACATGAACAATGCTCATTCTAATTAGAGCCAGCTGAGTTCCACGCTGACTGTAACACATTCTTGAGATTTAGGGGCTCGAAACGCTCAAATATTGAATTCGCCGGCTGCAAAGTGAGCTGTAAAAACAAAATTGCAAGCATGTGTCGGGAATAGCAGGAAAATTTCCTTTCAAGACAAGCATGAGTTTATCTGTCATAATTTCTTCCTAAACATCCTGTCTGAGTGTTTGAGGTCACGCTCCAGTGTTGGAATCAGGCTGCTGGATCAATGGCCACAAAGGTTGCGTCATTACAAAGGCAAGTAAAAAGATGATAATATTTACTGAACATTCATTAGTGTTTTAATGAAATCCAAAAGCCAACATGAACTGGAATATTATACGTCTCATAAAAAAAGTCCTGAAGTACTGAAATTATTAATGCATTATTAACATTTCTTTCTCTAAAGCCTCATTATTGAGCTGGATGTTTGACAAGTGTCCCTCAGAGGACCATTGATTTAGGAGTGGTGGGCGGAAACTAATTTAGTGTACATTTCCCTGGTGAAAAGTACTGAACACAACTGCTAATGTGAAATATCCCTTTTCTCTCGCTGGAAAACATTTATGAGCTCTCCTGTCTACAAGCTGACATGTTGAAGGGGAGACATGGCTGGAGTGCTGCGGAGCACGGAGCCAGAATGTCAGATGGGCCCCTGGGATAACTTATTAAACTCATTTGGCCCGTAGATTTCCTGGTGCCAGTTGGGAGCGTTCCTAAAGCCTCCTGACTGGCTGCCTGTATGGTAAGTCACGCCGGTGGGAACATTGGTAAACAGCGCCTTCACATCGATTCCTGATACTCTCTATGCTAAACAAAATAAGCAAATAATGACACGTCTGCCCTGCATTAATCAGCTGGGAAAAATCAGAACTCTCGCTGCATGAATAAATGAATTCAACCTTGTTTCAGGGTTTTTCTCCAATTAAGCACTGTTACTACGAAGCCAAGATAAGACTGATGTGTGCAGCATCTTTGGAAATTCCTTCTGTCAGCCTATAGGAGAAGCAAAGCTGTTTTTGCCGTGTTTGTGGTGACAGAGCTGGATGTTTTTACGGAGACCTGGGGTCTTTTCTAGTCCTTTGTGTGGAGAACGAAACTGGATAAATTGGACATAATAAGTGTAAAGACATAAAGAAACATAAACCTCTATCTGTTTGCAGAAATGTACTTAGCTAACATTTATTCTGGCGACTGGGTTGTTAAATCAGCATGAAAATAACAAAGAGCCTAAATGTCAGACACTGATGGATGCAGAGTCAATGTAAAAAGGTAATGTTTTACACAGCATGCATGTTTCATGTTGCTGCCGTGACACAAAATAAACTGCACTGCATGCCTACGCAGCTCTGGTAAATTGCATGACTTGCATGATAAAGCCTCTTTTGTCCATTAAATCATCATGAAATTACTGTGCTCTCTGCACCGCTGTGTGTTTTCAACTGATAAAATGGCACGGAAAGCAATTGTGCCATCATGCCATCAAACATTTATAGTGGAGTCACTGTTTTGATCCCTTCTGCAATTGCTCTAACCTTAATTTCTGACCCTTGTCTAAAGCCCTCTTGTGGGAGCGACTCTTGTTAATTGGAAAAACTCTATTGACGGCATCGACTCACCGGAAATATCCCAAGATGAGGACAGCCACCATGAGTGATCCCAGAGAGATGGAGTATCCCACTGTGTAGATGAGATACAGTCGGTGAAAGACCTCCTGTAGGGAGAGAATAATTTGTTAGAAATGACAACAGGACAGCAAAATGGATGCAAAGAACTTCAGCATATCCTCCCTTTACTGTAGTTATATTACTGCATTTTAGTTTAAAACACATGGTTTTATTGTTCATTATAACCTATATTTGTATGATCATGTAAAATGGATAAGATTCAGGTTAAAAGACAATATTCAGTCAGCGTACACAATATTATCTTTTTTAAGGAAAACATTATCTCCACCTTGGAAACTCACACGAATACTGACGTTAGATGTTACAAGACCTGGTTTAACACTCTCAACATTTAGGGTTGCTCTTTGTTCTTAGTTACATTAAAACAGGTTGAAATTTTAGTGACACCATTACTTTATGTGAGTGATTTTATTACAAAGAGCATATTTTTACAAGGGGCAATGTAAACATTTACACTTTATTGGCATATTGGCTTGGCCTCCCAAAAAACGTAGCTTCAGAAAGTGTTAATTTCAGTGCGTTTGAACATGCCTTGCCACTTGGTGACAGAACTGTCTGAAGCACCCAGAAATTACTGATGGAAACAGCATCTGACATGGGTGGCGGAGCAGAGAAAGTCTGGGTGGGGCAGTTTGATCCTCCAGCAGTGAGCTGGCAGCCAGAGGACACTGTAAGGAGAGCAACTAACCAGACCCTCTGTGCGTCAACATGCTGAAGGGGCCAACAGCTCTGTGTGATGTAACCAGATACTCCACTGCTGTTATCATTTAGCATCAGGATCCTGTGCCAAAATAACGGGTGTCTTAAGTTGTGGTGGTGGTCGGCGGTATGGCAGTTGTGCTGTGTGGGGCTTTCATTCGTGCATATGTATTTGTCATTAACTGCTGCAAGCGCTCCCTCGGGAGCCCATCAACACAAACATCTGAAGTCAGAGAGAAATTGAAGGGCGCCCTGATGAGGTTATGCCCACATCCTCTGCACCACATTCAAGCTGGGGAGAGGAAAATGTGTGTGGCGTTTTCATGGGTAAAAATCAAAGTATGACAGGCTTTGGCCAAAAATCCTGCGTTCACTTTCTTTTTGTTTGTTTTTTTGTTTTTTTTATCAATAAGCAGCCGATCATTTTATTCCTTGTACATGTGTGTAGGCGTGTGTAGATATGTATGTATATGTATGCATTTACATCCAGGGTTGGGAGGGTTACTTTAAAAAATGTATTCCGATACAGTTACTAATCATCTACGTAGTTCAAAATGTTTTTTTCCATCATACTAACCCACCTTTTTATTCTGATTTTTAAATTCTATTTTTTTCCACTATAAAATATATAAATATTGGACAAATCCTTTAAGTATAAACAACATCATATGTGAGCAAATGTAAATGTATGTAAGCTTTGCACTCTTAAATATAAAGTATATAGAATGAGTGACTGATTACTCTATTACTCTACGCCTGCTATCCATCTGCAAGGTCCCAGACTTTTAGTAACCACTAGCAACGGTACAAAACAGCAGAGCCATTTAACACTAAACTCCAATATAATCATACACCTCATTCATATCTAGGCTGTATGTGAGATTATTGAAATGCTCCATAAAACCCACGTCAGCATCATTACTGCGCATGATGCAGTTTTACTTATACAAGAATGACTTTTTCATACAGTATATACACACAATAATGACTGAGTAAGTGCTATTTCTCCATTTACAGCCAGGTTATAGCTGTTTTCCACCCTTCTTACAATACCCAGTAGGCCCATTCCCTGGCAGTGTTATGCTCCGACATCTGACCCTCACACAATGACGGAGAAAGAAACACTACAGGAGCAACCGCGATCAGGGTCACATCGACCTTTGTTAGTCACTTGGGGATGGTGGTAGTAAAAGGCTGCTATGTTTGGTTTACAAAACAATTGTCTCAACATGTGCCGTGTTGTGAAGGTGATGTCAGTGCTCATGGTATTTATGATCCCAGAGTTGACTCTCACATGCTGATTATGTTTAGTTTTTATTTTACAGATGGTTAAGCTTTATTGTAATGTTAAGGTAGTATACAGCATTGGAAATGTGTGTTGTAAGATTAAAAAAAGTATCAACGGTGTGCAGATAAATTGAAGAAAAAAAAGTCAAAATAATTTGTATTGGGCATATTTAAAGGTGTGTTATACAACTACTGGTATCCTTGAAGGCATTGAGGCACTACTTCTTTTAGTCTGATAACCTCATTACCGGGAAAGCACCATGACACACTGCAGAATCCTTAGATCTAAATGTCTTCTTATCACTGTCTAGTTGCTCTAAAGGCGGCTTTGAGGTTGAGTCATGGCTTTCTGAGAACTTTTTCAATTTGCAATTACGACTAATGTGACACAGTTTCCAGTTTATATCTGAACATACCATTAGCTAATTGTAACCTCGTGTTATCACAAAGCAACCGCATTGCCATCCTGTCATTATCTCCCACTGTCACCATCTCGACATTTCATTAAATATAATTTAAGTTCACTCTCACTGTACAAATACTGAGAAGGCATGGCGACAATCTATCATAAAAAAGGGACTGTAATTGCAGAATAAAATGGTGCAATTGCTCTAAAGAGTGGCAATTTACTCTGATGATATACTCACAGAGGCTTTTAATTATTGTGGATGAAACTCTAACTGAGTCAATGAGCATGCAAATGGTCACGAGACAGATCTCACCTTTTCGTGGCTATGGTTGTAATGGTAGAGGAATTTTGCACATTCGTTATAATTAGCCCATGTCTTGTTGATCGAGACCTGCTCCCACGTTCCATTGTTGTCACACCGACGGTACGCTAGTCCTAGACACCAAACAGAAAAGTCTGTCTTTAATTACAGATTTCACAGCCTGATGTTTGCCAACACAATCAATTACCCATCCACAGCTCGTTTCTTTATCAAACCTGCGTGTAATTGTATAAATAATATAAATAATTGTACAAATTGCAGGTTTGAAAACAGGTTTGAAACAGGTTTCTATGGAAGCCCTGAGAGGCAAGTTTTCTTTTCATCTGTGAATCAAGTAAAACAAATAACATAAAAAAAAAAAATTGGTCTTTTTTCACTACTCTGCACGCAAGTAATAACATTAATGTTACATAGAGTAATATAGACTTCCTTGTGTTTAGAGTGCATGGAGAAATGACCTCTCCCCTGAAAGAAAACATGAATGCTTTTAGTCCTGTTCACAACATGGGTTAGTGGCCAAAATGAGTATTACAAAAACAATCACTTAAAAAAAAGCCACTCTTCTAAAGCCTAATTTTTTTTATTTTTCATTTTCACTCAAGTGTTTGCTGCCTCTGATCTTTCTTTTTTTTTAACTTCCGTGTTCCCGAAACCAAAGAGTACCTTCATCACATTTTGTTTGAACTTCAGAACACACAAATGAACCTGACGAAAAGAAAAACAAAATCTGTCATCTGGCAAAACTTTCACAGATGAAAAGCAAATAATTATCCTGACAAAACTAATATAAAAACTAGAGAAACTGAAAAAGGATCAACAGATTTGTACTCTCTTGTCTCTCAGGGCTTCCGTAGGTTTCTGATGAAGCTATGATTGAACAGTATATCGTAGCACCTGAGGCCCGGTGCTCTTTCACCAGCTGAAAATGAGCTTCAGGGTTTCGACTGCTGACTTTATGCAGGGCAGGTCTTACCTTTATGGTTGAAGTCATAGATGTACTCTGGACAGGCGGTGGACACAAGCTTCCCCGGAGGCCCTTCAGGCCAGCAAACAATGCCGTCCCATTCTGGTGAGCAGAAACCATCTGAGACAAAAGAAGCAACGATGACTTTTAAAAACAGAGCCAATAGAGTGTTTCCAGCATTACATTGCCATAGGCGTTTACAACAGCAGCAGTGCTGTGTGTTTTCAAGGATCCAGTTGTCCTTTAAAAAGTAGGCCAGATGCATGAACTTTACCCTGTTTGCAAATTATCGCTGTGTAGCAGCCTTGTAAGTTGTGGTACGTCTGAATGTACATTAGACATTTTGTTTTTGTTTAGTTTAAGGACAACATGGGTCAACCAGAGAGAAAAAACCCCTCCCCATCTATTGTAATATAATTAAGACTCGCAATCATGGAATTCTCAGCATGCTGAAAACAAGTCGTCCATTGAATCTATTGTGTTCATAAAGGCTTGTTTGTTGACTGCAGCAGATTTCCATAACTGCTACATTGTTGATAGCATCATACTGTTTTTAGGTCGTATTGAATTGGTTTCAGTATGGATCCCATTTATGAGATTCCCTGCAACACAGGCTGAATTGCTACATTGTAAGTAGCCTATTACGGCAATTAACGGCAGTTAAATCGCTCATTTTCAACTCTGTGTCATAAGGGATGCAACTTACAATTATCTATTTCATTACTGATTTAGTAAGTGAATTGCTTGGTCCATGAAATGTGAACCAAATGCCCATCAGTGCAAACCTTTGAACATATTCAATTTGAATACATGTAAAACATAGAAAAACTGCAAATTTGAGCACATTTGAGAAGCTGGAAACATTTGATAAACAGTCAAATAATCGATTCATCAACAGTTTTTTTCAGCTTTCAACTTCTAATGAAGACATAAAATGTAAAATAATCATCAAAATATTAATAATAAAACTTGCTTTTTCCTTTCCTCAAGTGTTTTACATACAGTAAGTTCTTGTGCATGTAAACGATTGAAAGTTAAAAACAACAGAAGCTCCCCTCTCACAGAAAACACTTCTCCTGAAACACCTCGTCAGTGGTCCCGCCTTTAATACTGTGACTTTGTGACATCACACTACGTCACTACGTCACACATTTACATAATTGAATGCCTGCCGGCTAGTTTGATAAACATTGATTCAGCACAGCTGCTCTGTTGTTGTAAGCTGTGCTGGGTCAGGCGTGTGAGAACTGACCAATCGGAGCAGACTGGCTATTTGGGAGGGCGGCCTTAAAGAGACAGGAGCTAAAACAGAGCGTTCAGAGGGAGAATGCAGTGCTGCAGTACTGGACAGTATGAGACAACTGATGTGTTTTTGAGCCCTAAAGCATATAAACCTATTTTAGTAGTAACCCAAAATAGAATTATGACTCTGAAAGCGAGCATGGTCATGTCTCTCTTTGCATGTCTTAAACAATGAACATTTTGAAGCAAACCAATTAAAAAAAAATCCACTATTTTAACATCTTTCTTTAATTACACTCCACACATTATTGTTTCAATTACAGGATTGGCTGATGAAGTGAAACTCAGAGGAGATTTCTATTCAAGTTTTTTCTTCTTTTTTTTTATTGTGATGAGGAACATTTGCATCTAAAAATTGCAGGGATCATTATAACTTCTCTGTTTTTGCCTCACTTTCTTCAACCTCTGGAAAATTCTGAAGATCGCATGACATGAGACTTTGTAATAAAACATCTATACATAGTTCAGACAAAGAGCTGCAGGTTCAAAGGGGGAGAAATGCCATTTCAAAGCGTAAAGCCCCTTAATTGACAGCTAAACCATGAACCTCAGCTCTCTGATAGTGGGAGCAGAGAAGTCCCTTTCCCCACAGATTCCTGGCAAAAGCCCCCCTTATGGCTTGGCATTTGTGTTGTATTATTGAAAACATCTGCCCCACTTTGACCACTAATAAGCAGCTACGGATAAAACTAAAACTATCCTCTCTTTGCAGTAGATCCATTATTTTCTCATTCCTGTAATCAAACTTACAAAGAAACATCTGAAGCGATGACGACATGCTTTTTATTTGCCTGTCACTTGGAGCGCAAAATTAAAGAGCAGACCGAGTGGAGCTGACGGATTCCTACGGATCTGTGTTGGGAGAAAAACAGCGTTTGGTTCTGAAAATCACACTGACCACACATCCTGGGAGTAAAAGTAGAATTGCTGTTCACTTTTGCCATAGGTTTTATTGCAATAGGACCACCTACTAACTGGCTTAAATTAAACACCAAACACACACATGTAATTTCCCGCACATTTCTTGACCACGATTTAAATATAAACGTGACTATGGAGGGACTTTGGTATTAGTGATGTCAGTGAGGTTTTTAATAAGGTTTTCTTTTGCCCCCGACTCATTTCATTCTGACCTGCAGATGTCAAAATACATACTGCATTTTCTCATGATACATGCAACCTTTTAGAATGATTGCTGATGTTATTCTACACCCAGACCACAAGCTTGAAGGCTGAGCTATTTTCACACTGCAAGGTCTGGGGCATTGAACCCACATCCCTCCACTGTGCTCTCCAGGCAAACCTCAGTGTTTCCCTCAATGAAATCCTTGTCTCAGTCACGTAATGGAGACTTTTGTGTATTTAAAGCACAAATGAGAAATAAAAACAAATTGATCAAACGATGAAATACAGCAGAAACCGAGGTTTTAGCCTCACAGTTGGTCTAATCCTCAATGACGAGGAATTGCACCATAAATTCACTACTCAGAACAAACCCCACATTTCACACTAATGTTTTAAAATAGTCGTCACTCCACATTTCTTATAATAGTTCAGAAAACCACGAGTTTACAGTGCCAGAAAAAGACTCCGGGGGTGGTCAGGCAGGACACAGGCAAGAATAATACAGATGTAAAGCCAAAGTCCTAAAAAATGCATGCGAGTTGCTATTCTCTGAGTACACCTCAACCCACAGACTCAGGGTCACACCACAATACAAGAAATTCACTAACAAGACCACGCCACATTTTATCGTTAAGGTAGTTTATTTAAATTGGAAGATTTTGCCGGGATAGGAAAGAGGGGTCGGGGGTTGTTGGATGAAGGAAGGGAGGTTTGAGTAGGGTTTTGGATCGGCTGGACCGTCTAGGAACCGGGGAGGTTGAAACTCAGAATGGGGGTACGTCTCAATGGGCGCACGTCTTAGTTGGCGTGGCTTCATTGTCCCCCGTGGTTCCTGTGCTGGAATGGCCTGGGTCCCTGTTCTGGAGGATCTTCTTGCCATGTGATGGCGATGTCGAAGGCTGGGCAGCCGATGATCCTGTGAGATGATAGTGGAGAAGGAGAGGGTCTGGAGGGGAGGGTTGTAGGAACTTGAGACGAACGGGAGAGAAATGGTCAGGCTTGCATAGATTTCGCAGGTGATTGAATCAGGGTGACGTAGGTGATTGGGTTAATGCGACACAGGTGGTTAGGTTGACGAGACGCAGGTGGTTTGATTGGCTGGGCCTGGGTGGCGGATTAGCGAGGAGGAGTGGCGTGGTCCAGTTCCTGAACCTCAGTTATAATAACTCCATAAAAAGAAAGTTCAAACAAAAATTACAAGAGTGAATTCTGTCCAAATCCTAACGACCACTTCAAGGAAAACACTTACATGGATCGTCAGAAAGCACAAGTAATACTTTCCCCGAACTTTATCAGATCTTGAAAATCTCTTAAATTCCCCTCAAACAGAAACCATTAACTGGATTTTAAATTGATTGCCACATAATTACAATCAAACAACCAGATGAGACACTTCAGTTCAAATCAAGTTCAAATGAAGTGAAGTCAAAGCAATTCATGAGCCATTAAGTGAAAATATCTCAAATCAGGCACGCTAAATGAGCACATACGTGATTATCCAGGCATTAGGCACAACTGCACCAGGGTCTCTTGTTTTTTTTCTTTATTAAGGTACAGTAATGTGTTCATCTTAATTCCTTCAGCTGTTATTGAACGCAAATGTGCAACCTTTCGAAAGAGGTCAGAAAACAGCCGTCATATGCAGGTTGAGTCACGTCAAGTGTGTGACTGCATCATCCGGTATGCAGGTCAGCTCTGATGTGCTGATGTACCCCTTAAAACAGCACCTAAAGCATTTCACAGTCGGATGTGATGGGCTTGTTAGAGTACAGATTCATCCAAGTGAAAGAATACATATAGTGCACTAAAAAGAGCTGCAACTATTATTTATATTATAATAATTTGATTAATAATGATTAATCCATTCTTTATTCCACAATTAATTTTTTAGTTGATGAAAGTCATAAAATATTGAAATAGGTTCAACGTGATGTCCAATTAATCATTAAATACAGTTCTGGATTATTTTTTCTGTGTATTTACTTATTGATTACATTGTTTAATTACCGTACTGCATGGATAAATGACAGCCTATCTTTCCTGTCTGTAGACTGACTTACATCTTCAATCAAAGGAAAAGTTTGTCACTTTAGAAAATACACTTGTTCACTTTCTGGTAACCAGTTAGATGAGAAGATTGATACAACTCTCATCTCTGTACAGTAAAAATTAAAGCACTTCCAACACACAGTTAGCTTAGCATGGCACACAGACTAAAAACAACTAGCCAGGAAGTTATTGTGCCAGGCCAATACATATTCCAGCACATTAACCCCTCAAAAACCACAATGCGCCATTTGCAAAAAAAACAAACAACATTTAACATGTTAATTATTGAGTTTTAGAGACAGATCCAGGCTGGCTGTGTCAAGTCTGTATACAAAGCTACGCTAATTGTCTGCTAGCCTTAGCTTCGCATTTGCAAAATCTGATATCGTCGTGTTGGCGTTGCTCCTGAAATTTCAGAATTAATGTTGGTCCAGGACCATGATTGAAACTGATCAATCATGTTTTTGTAATGTCATAGCTTAGATCGGAAAAATATGCACATGGGAGAAGTTATCCTTTCAAATAATGTTGTGAAAGTATTTTTGTTACCTAATCCTTGGAATTTAGTTCCCTAAACAGCGACAGATAATTTAAAAGAAACAAAAAAAAGGAAGTGAACTTAGCAGTTTAATAATATGTTTCAAGCAGGATACAAAACCAGGTCTCCACAGTGAGAGTCTTACATTTAAACCAGTAATGAAAAATAAAACATTAAGTGCAACATGCTCAACTCACGTTTAGACGTGAATACTCGGTGCCGAATCCTTAAAAAAGAAAGATAAGGACAGCACTTCTTCAGGGCGTATTGTGGAAATTCTGGAAATTGCCACAACACACTCCGAAGAAGGCCGTCTCGCCTGAAACGTCCGTGTGGCAATATTAAATATTTTTTTTGAGAGTGCAGTCCTTGATTTTCCTTTCTTTTATTTTTACTCAAACCACACAGCCAAGACAGCTTGCTCCAGATGTGTTTGGTAAGTTGAAATGATGAGCCTGGAGCGACATTCATTTTGATGATCCAAGGCAAACCCCAGCGTGATTTGTCAGTTGCAATAATGGTCCTGGAACAACATTAATTATGATGGTCTGGAACACCAGCATAGTGATATCAGATAAACCAGATATATTTACCATGCAGACATGAGCCTGGTATCTATCTTCTCATCTAACTCTCTGCAAGAAAGCACACAAGCGCATTTCCCAAAATCCCAAACTATTACCTTGAGTAATCAAGGAATTTCAAGTCAAGATTGCTTGAGATTTAATGCCTTCCATGATTCTTTTAAAATTATGACCATTATCTTCAATCTTCAAACATTATGTAAATGAAAAGACAGCTGCTGCATGTGCTTGAAGGTGCTGGTGAAGTGTGACACCAGGCTTGCCAGTCACTACAACATGTCAGGATGGATTAACAGTGATGGTGGTCAGATGAGCAGCGCAGACTCTCATCTGAGAGAAGCCTAATGTTTGACTGGCTGCTGTGCATTAGCATCTAGAGCCATCCTGTTAAATGGGCTTTGAGAAAAAACAGCGTTGTTATATAAACCCTGGACGTCTTACGCAAGCAGCTGTTTGGCGCCTACAGTTCTCAATAGTAGCAATTCTGTCATATTTTTCAAAATCCAATTTGAGATCTGTGGACATTTATCAAAACCATGAAAAGTTGGGAAATACCACATGGGGCACTGGGAATGGTCAACAAAAACTTTTGTGTTCTTAGCCGGGAAGTAAACATTTTTAATTATGTGTTTCATTTACATGGGGGTATCGTTTGGGGGGTCGAGGAATTCAACGCGACCGCAACGCACTGGGGTTAAAGGGAAAATAATACGATTGGTTTGGCTGTGGAATCCGAAATTCTCCTCTGAACAATCAACTGGGAAAATGACAGTAACCACAATGGGATACAGTAGATGCTGGGGTCTGCTGGAAAATGGCGCTCCTCAGACACCCATAAATACACAAGTAGACTCCGGGATCAGTTTGCTTCAATCCAGGCCTCGGGAAAGCCACGGGGAGGACAAAGGAAACAAAGCCGCATTTTATAATGTAACCATCAACTTACAGTTTACACTCAACTGCCTGGCAACTGCTCCAAAGAATATATTTGATTTGAACGTATCAGTGCTCCGTGTGCGCAACATCAGTTGATTAGTATAAGCTCTCACAATCAACAATCACGTTCAATCAAGACAACAAGGTGGTTTTTACAGTGTGCTGTACACTCCTTACTCAGTTCCTGGTAATCTTTACTGTTCGTGTTGATTGATTTCTTCCCCCATCACTCAAGCTTTTTCCTGCTACCCCTCCTATGCTTGATGGAATCTCCTGCCGACACTATGTGTGTTTCAAATCTGTGTCCATAAGGTTTTCTTCTGTACAGCCCTGGGGGGATTTATTACACTCTCCACTGAACCTCTCGCTCCAGCTGGAATTCATTGGGGGGCTCCCTCACTAGCTGAGCACAATTCTGACAAATGAAACCATGTTGCTGCGATAAATGGCTCAGCCTGCTTTGACATAAGTGTCTTTGACAGAAATCTTTTGAAAGCAGCTCATTGCAGGTTGTGGAAAATCACACTATAGGCAATCTAGTCAAGAATGACTATAATAATGAAGTGGGACACTGCCTTCACATGAGCCTGACAAAACCTCACACGTGTAAATAATGAGTTTCCTACAGTGTTGCAGGCATTTTGGTCAATATACACAAACCATGATGGACAGGCTCATGGATTTTATCTGTAATCTATCCAACATGCTCATTTAATGGGTGATTTGCATGAAAAACATCAACACTGTGATCCCACTGTCATTCTTTTCTCATACTATGGCATGACCAAAATCCCTATCTAGTTAAAGGAGCCAAAAGCTACCAGCTCTTGAATGATTACAGATGTCGAGTGTAGAAGGCAGTGGCAATATAAGACATCCTACAATAGGAACAGTATGATATTTTCTCACATTCTCAATATTCTTTATGGCTGCAGTCAGATCACTACTTTGGTCCAGATATTCATGGCGCCTTCAAGATGAATCCGATTGACTTTGATTGACTGATCCCCTGACATTTCCTCTAGTGCCATTATCAGGTCAAATTTTAATTCGTCCAAAAACTTTGTTTATGACCAAATACCTAGAAAAATAATGACTTTCTCATCAGCCTCGAAGCATTGTGTGAGTGAGAGCCAAAAATGACTGCTTTACTGCGATTATCTTGCATATTACATAAAGATCCCAAAGTGGAATTGTGGTATTTTTAAATCTTAACCTTATATCTACATGTTCAGGTGTAAAATGATTCATACTTACCTAAAGTTTTGGAATCGGTCCAGTAGATCACCTCAGCTGGCAGCCAACACATGGCTGCAATGTAATCCTTTGGGGCAACTCTGACCCTCAAAGTTACATCCACAAAAAGTGCTTGTTTTTGCCACTGACAGGTTGACATTGTTATTCTAAGTGTCTGACATAATCAAGGAAATGATTCCTACAGAATTAGATCATTGTTAAAGTGTAAGATCCTTTTTGTAACCAGAAACACAAGTCTTGGTCAAGGAGAAGTCTGAGTGGTTAAAGTTGCCTCGTCTGGATTGTCAAAATCATTTATACTTTATAGCCAGCTATGAATTTGGAAATGAATTATTGCTGGCAGCTCCTCTATGTGACCTCCAAACTCCTCTCTCCAACTCTCTGACTCACCTTTCCACTGTTGTCTTCCTGCAACAAGTCACTCTTTGCAAGATTTTCCTTGAGCGAGACTTCTGTTTTTAGTTACAAAAATCTCTTATACATCCTATTATTAACAAAAAGGCCCATCTCTGTCAGAATTGTTTCTGCACCATTGTCAGACACTTAAAATAACAACCTCAACCTGTCAGTGGCAAAAACAATGGGCCTAACTTTGACAGTCTCAGTTGCCCCAAAGGATTACATTGGAGCCATTACAGCCATGTCACAGCTGTCAGCTGAGGAGATCTACTGGACCAAAACTTTTGGTAAAAAATTGCACACTAAAACAAGTAAATACAGGGCCCAGGTTTAACAAAAAATACCAGAATTCCCCTTTAAAATCTTAAATTTTACTGGTATTAGCATTTAGCTCAATACCCCACTGCGCCTGACAGCACTGCTAGCATGACTGCTGACTCTCGTTGCTTTACTCACCAGGAATCTTGTGCATCAACTTGATGTTCCCCTCACACTTCCGTTTGGCTCTGAACAGCAGGCCTATCTGTTCTTCCTTTGTGAGCACATCATCTGCGTAAACCTGCAAAAATATAAGAAATGACATTCAGTTCATAAAGGGAAATACTGAAATGGCAGCAATGTGCCAGAAGCACGTTGTAAACAAACAGCTCCATCATTAAACATCATGAAGCAATGTGAGTGAATTTTTTATCTGTCCAAAGAGGCTAATTCTAAAAGAAAATGTGGTTTTGAACTCAGAACATGTGTGAATCCATCTGGTTCTGAAGCAAATGTTCTGACTTTGCTCTCTGAGTAAACATTATCATGAAATGCATCATTTGGCCTTCAGAAAGCAAAATATGTTCGAATCAACAGTGAAATATTGTCTGCCAGAAGTAAAGAATCTGCACCAATGACAAAACTGATGAAAGCACATGTCTAATGACAAATCAAAGTCAGATTTTTAATCATGACTGACACTGAATCAACACGGATTCACAAATGAGTGTCTGGGGTTGATTTGTATATATTGAAAACATATTAATGTAAATAGCAACAAGAATCCAGACCTTTCAAAATGATATTTTATTAATTCATATAACATGACATTGTTCTCTACATGTGAATAAAGTACAAGAAAACTCTTGTTTGACAGCGTCAGTCTAAATCTACATGTTTACTTACAAAATGATAAAATATGGAGTTGTCAGAATGGACTACATTACACATTGCTGTAATAAACAGAGTAGAAGAAGTGGAGGTCGTGTCCTGGAAACATAATCGGTTGTTTTGCCAACCGCCAATTAACCCCAACAAAGAAGAAGAAACAAAACCATTCGCCTCGATTACACACAAGACAAAAATCGGGTGGTCTTCAGGAAAGAAAGCTGTTTCCAACAACAGACAGCTTCTTCTCTCTGAGCAGAAACAGCTGATCGGTCATGTGAGTTAAATGATTGCCACATCAGAACCTATTCAGAAAAGTTGTTTCCATCTTCCATTAAGCGCATTTACTATTTTTTGAAAAAAGGCCAAAAAAACACCTCAAGTGAGCGTAAATATTTTTTGTTTTTTTCCTGTTTTGCCAGTTCCATCAACTTTAAAATGTACACAGAAATATATTGATGGAAACACTTATTGAGCTCAGTATATCAATGTACAATGATTCAGTGGCTTCTTTTTCAACATGTAAACCAGCCCGCTGTATAAAAAATTCTCATTTGAAGTTGATTATTTGAACTCAACCGTCTACCTATCGTCCTTCACAACCCTCGGACCACTACTCTCTGTCTCCCTGGCCATATTGCTGCAGACAGCGTGCTCTACAGCCAGTTTTCTTCTGGGAAATAATCCTTTAGATGTACTGCTGATCTTTTCTCAAATGGAATATGAAAGCAACAGGGTGGCCTGGATGATAGACAGTCTGTGCTGAACATGGAAGATTAGATTGTACTTTGACTGCAACAGTCCAGCCATCAAAGTGTTCATGAGCGAAGCGGTATAATTACATAGCCATGAAGCAAATAAAGAAAAAAGGTTTTTCCTTGACTGACCAGCATCAGTTTCACTTGTTGTTTATAGTCCCAGCTTGTATTCCTGTGGTTACATCCTCTACATGGTCACTAATCAGATGTGACAAAGTTGTAACACGGACAGAAGTGACATTTTATTCCCAACATTTTATTACACCTTATATTTTCTCAGCTTTTGGACATTGTGTTTGAGAGTGGCGTAGCACCTCAGGTGTGGTTTTCCAGTCAAGGAAACATTTTCCATTCTAATAGGTCACACTGACTGGCTGGCTGTTTGCATGTGGATCACTTTTGGCCAGTGACAAATGTGACTGTATTGAAAATGACTACATTCATTTTTAACAGAGCGTGACAAGTAAAGTGGAAATGAAAACATAGAAATTCAAGCCGTGCACTGGAACAGAGGTAAAGATCAGCGCGCAAAGCACCATGATTTTCTACTCTGCCATATAGGAGTTTTCATTATGCTTTGAGCCATACTGCAGCAAAATGCAATATATGTCCACATCATGAAACACAAACTAACATGTAGGCTTGCACCATACAGTGTGCCCGGAGGTACAGCTAAAAAAACTTGTTTTTTTGGTTCACTGATGCAGAGCAAACACTTCAAATTAAAGACAGACGCTTGCTCCGAGCAGCTGACTCCCCGTCTGCAGAAGTATTTGTCAGTTACAGCAACAAATTACATGTCTGGATGTAAAGAAATCTAATTCTGCTCATACTCCAATCAAAACATGCAGTGGGCTCATTTCTATATTGATGGGAAATTATTCTGCCAAGAGGCAGTTTAACTACAACATGCAGAGAAGAAATAAATAAAAGGTGACAGATAAAAAAAATGTTATGCAAATGTATCACATCCAATTTCAGGACAAATAAGACTTTTACAATATGATATATAAAATGAATTAAAAGAGAACAATGTTTTACAATAACATCTGCTCCAGCTGACAACAACTACAAACTGATGCCACTGATTTGTCCACCTCTTCCTTCTAAATGAGATGTGAATCTGACCGGTATGATTCATTTGTTAAATATGCTGTGTCAGACAAAGTAGTAGTAATATTTGAGAGTGACAATTAACTGAGAAAACTTTTGAAAAAGTCTATAATTAGGTATATCGTGTTTTCATTTAGGCAAAAATAAATTTTTCAGCGTTGATTGAGCGCTTATTTCCGGGCCTTTTCATGTTTAATCAAGGATGTCTACACACAGAAACACATTAAATGAAATATGAAATATTTATTAGATATATTATTTAACATTAGATTAAACATAACACTTTCATAAGACAAAGGACCAGGCTCAAAAAGTTATGTCAAGCTATGTCCACCCCTCAACAATGATTAACACAGAGACACAGATTTACACTTATAAAAACTACAAACCAGCACAAAAATGACAATTACCAGTGTCAGCCATGAGGTATCCAAAGTGGTAAGTATTAGAAGTAGTAGAACAAATGAGATATTATTACATTCTAGATTATTAGATTATCATTAGTGTTGCACGTGTAAGAAGCAGTTTAAGATGCAATGCATCCCATTTTAGAATACTATGTTTTTCATGTAATTTCTCAACGAGTGACTATCGCTGTCAAACTGGTGCTCTTCTCAAGTACGAGTATAGTTACATTACTCAAATATTACTTATTCACAAGTAAAACTACTGGTATTGAAATAATACTAAAGTAAAAGTACAAAGTATTCTTCTCAAACATGGCTCAGAGTAGTAGTTACATTTTAACTGTTGATGTTTAATGCATTATCAATAGTCATTCAATTAAAGGGGTTTCTGTTTCCGCTCAGTGGTCGCAGTCACATCTCCAAACCTGGGCCTGTAGCCTTAGTGGCTACAAAAATGCAGATGAAAGGTTTAGACATGACTTCAAATTGTACTCAGTATTCAATTATGATTTTAAAAGTAACTAAGTAGATTACATGGTGTTATCTACCATTAAGTATGAGTAAAATTACAGACTTGAGAAAATACAGTACCCCAAAAACTGGCTTGTTTACAGTAATTTGAATAGTTGTAATTAGTTACTTATACCCCTGCTGCTACTAAATGTGGTGAAGTAAAGAGGACATTATGCAGTGGAGTAGAACTATAATTAGTAGAAAGTGTAAGTACAATACTTGGTGCAACAAATGAAACAAGAATTAACTGTTGCAGCGAAGCAAAGTTTAGATATTTTCCAGACTTTTGAAGCCCTCTCCGCTGCCTGCTTATATTCTGAAATAAGGAACTTCTAAATGTGCATGCTGAGTAATTTGGGAACAAACACGTGTGTACATTGTCTCTGATGCGAACTGCGTAACTTCAACATCTTAAAATGAAACTGTAAATACCGAGCTGTCGTGGATCGGCTGCACACAAAACCATAATACCTCAATCCATCAATATTTTCACTACCTTCAGGCCTGAAATAAGGATGTCCAGTCTGAGAGCTGAATAAGGTTACAGAATGAAGACGTTTATGGCTTTGCACAGCAAACAACCACAGATGGAACAACATTTGACCGCAGGCGAACAAGGATAGATACTACCTGTTTACAGTGCTAACTATGCCAATATAGAATATTCCACTGAACGCTCCTGAGACGTTCACGCTATTTTCATATCAATAGCTGGCTGGTGTTACTTTGGGTGAAAGCTCAACCGTAAGGAAACAGAAACAGGGAATCTGGACGGTAACAGCTCTGAAAAGGACAAGTGACAGGACAATCATTACTGCTATTTTGTAATAAGCTCCATTACGTGCCTTCGGGGCCATTTTTACGTCGGTCAAACGCTTGAAAGTGGAGGGAAATGTCATCCACTTTACTACATGTTAAAATCACAGGGTGCACATCGGTTACAGTTTGCCTTTTTCAGCTTTTTTTTCTACAAAGTGAAGCTGATGTTCCAGCACATTAAGAACAAATATCTTAACCTTTACAGCTCAGTTTGAGTCCCTGTGAAACATTAAACTAAAACGAGGCACGGAGTTTATTTTCTTTCTCAAAAACTGTGGAGATTTCTCCTTCCTCTGCAGACTCCCGCTCGCAGGGACGCAGGGAAGAGTATCATTTACCATTTTAAGAAGAGAATCCTGGGTAATAAGTGTGCCCCCTGATTATTTCTGAAAAGTATTCCTCCTCCACTGGCCAGAGTCCAAACCTCCAAAGTAAACACAACTCTCACAGGGAGAAACATGGACATTCTTATTTACTGCATTTCATTCAAAACACAGTAATCTTTTTGTCAAATGCTTTTGAGCGTGGGCCAAAAATGAAATGAAATGAAAATTAGAAAAATATACACCACATAATATGTGTGTTTTCATCACCGGTCGCTAGAATACAAACTCCACTTGAATAAACCACAAGTTTCTATTTGTCTTCGCAAACTGCGGCTTGATGACTTCAACTGCAGCCCTCTGCACGGAAATAAGACTAATATTGAGAGAACTGTATTTAGGCCGGTGTGTCAAGACAGCGTCGAACCACTACGACTAAATACTGACACTATTTAGTACGAGAGTGAAGACACATTTACAGTTTAGTTTTAGTTTTCTAATTCCAGCGTTTGCTTGCTAAAGTATTTTAGTAACTTAATCCTGAGTTATATTTAGTTATGAAAGTTTAGCTTGTCTGGATCCACAGATGAATATCTTCACTGTTCATTTGTTGACCTGTCGCAACAGGATCAACAAGAGATTTCTAAAACATCCTGCATCAAAAAAAGAGTCATGTGGACAGACGCCATGCATACATTGAGTGGAGACACTGGGTTTCCGGTACATTACCAACAGTCTTGATTGTGGACAGCCCTGTGCTTTTCCCTTTTTTTTTCTCTTTCGAAAAAGTTGTGGTTGACCAAAGTCATTTCCTGAAATGCCCTGCAGTGAATACGAGAGTCAAATGCTGGAGCTTGTGAGGTAGACTTTCATTGGAAAGCTCAAAACAAAAAACTTGAGTATCCAAAAAGTTTAAATGAACCGCAAAAACACCACTGAACTCAATGGAGTGTAATTATCTATAACAAGTCAACAACGGATCTCAAGTCAAAGTACAGCCCAATGATCTCATTAGTAGTATCTCAGACCATGAAGAAGTAGTCTAAACACAAAGAAGCCCATGAGTGGACAAAACTTGACGAGTGCACGCTAGTCTAGAGGAGAGAGAACCCACATTCAACCAGATGTTCGAACAACCGCTACAGCTGAGAGTCGTGTGTTTCCAACCCAATCGCCAGAATAAAAAATGTTGGCAATGCACATCTATTAAACGTTGCTTAGGCTTTGGTTAGGTTTATGCACATAAGCCATTTGGTTAGGGTTAGGAAAATATCACGTTTTGGCTTAAAATACCTACTTTGGTCGTCAAAAACACGGCTGGAGATGTCCCAAGGTCTCCTTAAAAATGTCCAGCAGTGTCACGCTTACAAATGTTAAAATTCAGTCTCATACTGCGGTCACTGGCTTGGCAAACTTCTCGCGTGTAACTCCAAAACCGTTCGATCCACAGGACATGAACGGGTAATGTAAACGTGATATGACACGAGGTACCCAGCTTATGACACATACGATGTGAAAGTATCGGGGTTTGCAGAAAGACTAAATGCTAACATCTTATCCTGGCGACTGGGCAGGTATTTCTGAGCAAAAGGCCATTCCTTTAAATGGTTGTGACCTTTGCACTGACCTCCCTAACAGTCAAGTTAAAGCAACATTTCTCCACCGGGTATAACATGAATTTACATCATATTTCATAAAGTATATTTTTGCTTTTAAGTTTATTTACAATAGTTGCTTAATTACGAATTAAGTATGTAACAAACATGGCTCAGGAAAAGTCTAAGCTGTGGTCATTAAAGGGAACCACAAAGACATCAATCTGAAACCTGTTTGACTGATTTTTAGCCAGTAAAATATCAACAAATCCCAAAACTCTGACAGAATACCTAACCATAAGCAGATCAAATGGTAAATGGAATAGACTGGTTAGGGTTATTTTTGAAGTAGAGCAGCCAAAGTACGACGTAATGGTGGCACTAAACGAGAAAGGTTGTAGAATCAGGAGACATGTTAATGGGAAGACTGTAAGGCAAGCTTCTTGGTGGCAGTAGAGGACCACTGGGACTCAGTCACTAGCTGAGAGCCAGAACAACAGCTGGGATATCCAACAGCCTCTCCATCTTCATCTCCAAAATGAGCAGAATACGCGCACAGGAGTGCAGATTGGAAGTCTGAGGCCTGAACACTGTCACTGAACAGTAATCAAGATAAGACTGTTTCCATCTGTCTCAATACAAGAGACAGATTTTGATGCTTCTGTACATTAACTGTCCCCTGTAGCCTACCAATCATACACATCCAACCCCTAACGGGTATCTGAAGGTCGATCATGTCACCAGTGTTAGAGACTCTCTAGTAATATATCTTAATTTCCATCAGTGCATAATCACCTAACACTAAGAATCATTGTATTTGTGTAACCTTTGAATCAGAGGTGGTCCTCCATGTTGCTACACCATGTTTCTACAGTAGCCCAGAACAGACAAACCATACTAGAGGGAGTCTTTTTTTTTTTTTTTTTTTTTTTTTTGCATTTTTGGCAGCCACTGTAAGGGAGGCTGAGATGAAGGGTATTTCATTTGTTGCAATCTGCGACCCACTCAATCCAACACACTGGTCCCTTTAAACTACAGTTACTGATCAAGGAGAGGGGTTACATGTAAATATGTTGTTTTTTGGGGAAAAAAACTAAAAACTCGTATGAAGAAGAAATTTGACTCATTTTTCCATTCTTCCATTGATTCCACAAAAAAATTGAGCATTGTTTTTGATTGGTTCTTTTTGCAATCAATGCACATTGCTCACATTGATCTGATTGGTTGATCTGAATGATGTTCATGTGTCTATATTATGCCTGTGCCCATCCAGCAGCTTTATTTTGATAGGAAAGCTAGGAAAGGAAAGGAAAGGAAAGGAAAGGAAAGGAAAGGAAATTAAGGAAAGTGGGGAGAAGAGAGGGGAAGACATGCAGCAAAAGAGCCACAGGACTATCAGGGTGCCCCTACATTTTCATTAAATTCTAATTAATTTTTCCTGCCAATGTTATAACATTTGTCAGTAAAGGAATTAAAAAATAATCAAAATAATCAAATCAAATGTAATAATCCACATTACTTTGAGGATGTAATTACAATAGATACATGATTTATTACATTTTAAACAGGGTGACTAGTAATCTGTTAGCCTTCTGTTACATTTCAGAAGTAACCTTCCCAACACTGTCACATTTGTCTGTATCTGAATGAAAACCAGTTGCTTCCTTTTTGCATCCTGTGTAAACACAAGAATCATAAATACACTGTAATACATGCTGAAATGATCAAGATGTACATCAGGGCAGATTTCTTTGCAAACTCTGTGAAGAAAAATGTAATCCTTAATTCTTTGCATAATCACTTTTTTTTATTTAAATATTATCAAACCAACACTTAAATTGTTTATACGCATAAAGGAAACAATAATGCCTCTCTCTGTTGGACGATCCGTCCCTAAAGATGAGATTTTTAGGTAAATGGTTGTATAAAGTGAGACTTTCCTCTGCAGATCACACTTCATCACATGGATGATAAATAATATACAGATAATATTTACTCTGGTCTCTGTAAAGCGCCTCTATTATGGGAATACAGTTGAATGTTTGTTTTATGTACTTGTTTTGGTCATTTGCCATTCTTTACACCATAGGCTAACATTTACTTCCTTGTTGTTGGCATATATTCAAAATTTGATCCCGAGGGCTTTTGGACTTTCCTGTATGTACTTTTTTTTTCACCACAAAATAGGGGGGTCTAGAAAATTATAACTCGGCTGAATCTTGTTTTTAATGGCCTGTCCACTATCTGGAAAAAACATGAATATGTTACTTTTGACATATTGCACCGCATGAATGTTTTAGCGGATGAGGTTCCTGGATATTATAAACTCTATGAGTCAGTGCCACTCCTCTTCAACTGTGCAATTTGCATTTGATGATAAAACCCACAAACCACAAGACTGGTTGTCCTTTGGAAATGCTTGCAGACCACATTCTGACTTAAAGCAGCATTTAGTTCCTAATTATACCCTGCTCTGGTCGTAAGCCTGAAGAACAGCACTTTTGTCCTTGATGGAAACATTGTGTGTGCTGTGAGAGGCAGCCTACATCTCATGGAGCCCAGATAGCCGCGATTGTGTAGCTCTCTCAAATTAAAAAAGGGGACCGTTCCTCTGTTATATAAGTGATTTAATACACACAATAAAGCAATGAAAATGCAGCGTTTTAATTTTCATCAAAAGCTTAAAAGCTACTAATGGTTATGCAACATTCAAATGCACCAGCAGACATTTGACAATATCTTAATGCATGACACAAAAATGTCAACTAATAACGCACTACCAGCAGGACAATGGGTTACAATGGTTGTAAATATAGTCATTTTTATGTGCGGATTAAGAGGATTATAGTTTAAAAATATATATTTAAAGTGGATTTATATCCATAAGAGCTTTTTTCAGATGTAACAGATCGTACAGTTTTCACTACACACACTGTAGCATTAATGGCATATGATACCCTCTCAGTCCCAGCTTGGCAACATCTGCAGTAATCCTCTAAATGAGAGCAGTGGAGGATAACACACAAGATAATGTCTCTAGAAGCAAAACATTTGCATATTATATGGTGAGAAACAGACTTCAGCCAATCAATACTGATTATTCAGGCTTTCCTATGGTTAGTATAAGGGGGAACAATAAATGAAGTGTCACGTTTGCTGGTTAATCTAATTACATACATGCAAATTGCCTTGACCTACAGTGATTCTACGAACAAAATAGGTGAGGTCTCAGAAACTAGGGCACTACAATATTTATTAGAGGATTGACATCAGGTTCAGTCTAATGGACTCATCCATTTTTAAATGAGACTTTCACGAAAATACACGCTACTGCGAGAAAAAAAAGCAAGTTAAGCCTTAAACTTCCTGAAAGCCTCCCACAGGTAATTTCATTTTTACACAAAAGCTTTCATAAATAAGTGATGACAGTCAGGACATCTGGCCCGATTCAGGTGCTGCAAAGGTTTTGTGTTCATTCATAACAACGGCTTCACCGCTGCCACAATCGTTTCTGTTTCAGTCCATAATTAACCTCCAATCCACTTAATTTACAGCAACTTGTTCCAGTATCGGAACACTTGATCTCTCTTGCGACATTATAATGAGTTGCCTGCAGGGAGATTCTCAATTCATATTCCACTTTGTTTAACGTCACAAAGCCGAAGTGTTGTTGATGACTCACACCTTCACACATCTTAAAGGACGTGATAGTCAAACACCATCGAGGCATCGTCAGCATTCTCATCTGTGTTGATCCTGTGTTTCTTATAGCGACTGAGACAACAGACACAGTTTCAAAAAATATAAACAGAGGGTCAAAATAACAAAAAAAAATAAATCTGATGAATTCATGTCATTCATTGATGGTTTAGAGCAGGGCTGCCCAAAGTGGGGTCCACGGGCCAGATGTTTCTAGCCCGAAAAACTGAAACTGAATGAATAAAAAAAGATATAAGTTAAATCACTGTTGATGCTTTTTTTTGTAAGGTAAAAAGTTCTAGGATCCCTAATTATCATTTACATTTACAATTCAATAGATGCTTGGTTTTGTCCCATGACCCACCATTAGACTTCTAGTTATGCATCCCTGATTTAGAGGCAGCAGTTCACAAACAACAAAGTAATTTTCTAACACATAGTTTAACACATAACAACATACATATTATTGCATTCTCCACCATATGAAGATTAAAGACTGACACTGGGAAAAGAAGCAACTTAGAAACAAAACAAAAGAAGATTCATATCAATATGTTTCACACAAGTATGTACTGCTCTACTCTTTATAGAGCCATCCTTTGAAACGGTTTCAATATTAAGTTTCTGCAGAATCAACACACCTGTACAGTACCAACTGCACTTTCTCGCTCTCTTGTCTCTCTGACAGTGAGTTGACACAAACAGTGCTGCAATGTGTGTCTCACTCACACACTACTGCCTTCTTTTCACTGGTCTCATTCACTCTACTTTGTTATGGTATTAGCTCAATAAATACAGCTAGTGCAGAGCCACTGCGACCAGGCAAATCAACAAGGAAAGACAAATGATGAATCCATATGCAAACAAGGCTCCAGACCCATTCTAACAAAAGCTGCTAATACAACAAGTTTAGCAAAGCACCTGACGGACTGATACGCCAACTTCTGCAAAGTGACAGCTCCCATTTCAACGTCACCGAACTGTTAAACAGTAAACTGTGTTGATAAGTGAGTTGTCCTGATGTAGGCCCAACAGCCAAGCTTATCTCCATCAGAGCAATCAGGGCAAAATCTCTGGGAAAATACTGTTGTAAGTTGATTAACTTGGATGATGTACAGTGGCCTTGTTGTATTTTTCTTTTAATAAAAATCAAAGATTTTATGGCCTCAATGTTGTGTAAGTTGTTCCCTATGGTATCAAAATGGTGTTTAATATCATTATTATAAAGAAAATCAATTGGACAATTATTTTTGATAATCAGTTATGCCAAGCCCAAGATATGCATTTGTTTCATGTTTCAATTGTGAAGATTTGCTGGTTTTCTTCAAGTTACAGTAAACTTAACAGGCTTTTAGTTTTTGGCAGATGGTCAGACAAAACAAGACTCAGAAACTGGTGACGGGCCTTTATCACTCTTTTGACATTTTATACAATAAAAGATTTATTGATCAATTAAGAAAACAATCTGCAGATTTTTTGGAGATTAAAATAATCAGTCTTAGGCAGTACGCCTAAAAAGCTCAGCACGTGATTTTGACCACATAATGCTGAAACTCAAGTCATTAAGCAGAAAGCTATGCGGACATACACACCCACAAAAGGATTTAGGCACAGCCCGTCTGCAAACATTTTGGCCAGTTTGACCAGTCGGATCGAGCACAATGACGCGTGCTTTGAAGCAATGCTTGTCGTCATGACCTTAAAAAATGAGAGCTGAGCACAACACGGCAATCAGTGCTGTGGGTGCTGTTGAAGAGGAGCTCGGTCCAATAAGGTGATACATGTAGAGGGCACCACTCCACGCAATCAGCCCCTTTTCCAGTGTTCACCAAAGCCGCCTGTTGCATGACAAGGACGCTGTTGGCACAAGAACCCTAATTGTAACTACCTTCCTAATAAAGCCTCTAAATTATAGGCAAATTAGGCGCAGCTTGGTCACCCAAGGTGTCTCTCATTGTCTGTGAATATTACCCTTTTGATTTGCTGGTTGAAGGGGCTTGATTGAGGTGCTTCTTTAAGGAGCACAAAAATAATCTAACATCATGAATCAAAGGCAAAGTCTCTTACAGAACAGCAAAGGAAGCACACTAATTAATGAACTAACAGTCATTATGAAATATGTATTATTCGATTCAAGTGCAATTACTAATGTTGACATGTGGCCTCATTAATTTAATGTATTCCAATTTGTCTTTAGCGCAAGGTTATCCTTACATGGCTAACAAGAAACAAGAACATTACTATGACCTTCAGAATGATATTTAAAATTTGCATATGCTGCAACTTTCCCTAAAGCACAGCCGTAAGGCTTAACATAAATAACATGTACCATAATTCCTCGCGTGATTACCAGGAAAAAGCATTCACGCGACACAACTGCAACCCCTAACCCCCACATTATACAACATTTACAGAAAGGTGGAAAGCATACCAAGTTTATCTCTGAGCAATATATGTTTTATCTTTTTCTCATATTACTTCTCAATTGCTGCTCAGAGGCCTGCTGACTCCATAAAAAGCTATTCCACAAATCTGATTCTGTGAGTCACTAAATGATGTCCTGAGCCATTAATGGATTTACTACAGAAACATCACATTCAGACTGCATTTAAAGGATTTAATACATATCCGAGACACACATGTTAATGCACACAGTCGAGGGTGAAGATGCTCAGACCGTCCACCGAGCGAAGAAAATGCAAGCACACATGGACTACACTGTTCACGGTGTTCTCCAACAGAGAGGCCTGCAGCCGGCCTGTCAGCATGAGCTTTCCAATTTCCACTTACTACAAGGTCACTGGCGCTGAGGTCTTTGAACCATGTTTTTATTTGACTGAAAATGACTTGAACTCACGGGTAAAAGGCAGAGTCTGTAGCAAAAAGGCAAACAGTGTGCACGGATGAGAGCAGAGTCGATATCATACGCCCATTTAGCTCACTGACAACATACTGTAACAAAGTAACACACTTTAAGCGGATCCGCTTTGCTCATCAGCCAGTAAAAAGGAGCAAGAAAACTCAAAACCATCTATTGGATTGAATCTAATTTCAATTTTTAAACATTTTACCTTGGATGAAGCTGATGATCTGCACTGTTGCTATTGATAAAGAGTGGGTTCAAATCTAGAAAATATGGCGTTCATTCATACTTTAAAAGCAGTGGTGAACTGAACAGAACTGATCAAGGGCACATTAAAGAATCATGCAGCAGCAGGGTTTCAGAGATTTTCCTCAACTGCATAATCGGTAGCCATCCTTTCAAATTAACACAGCATCTGCCTTTTTATATTCTTTTGAAACCAAACTGCTTTACCCTGCGGATAAAAATGCAACTTCTTTAAAGGAGAACTCTAACAAATTAACATTGTCAGACACAGATGGGGGAAAAAAAGGATAAAAGTCATGAAACAGAATAGACGTCGTCTTCCTTGTCAGAACCTGCCACATACATTACCCACAATTAGCAAACATGCCAAGCATTTGCTGGTTCCAGCTTCTTAAATGTGAGGATTTGCTGCTTTTCTTTGTTAGTAAATGAGGAGTCTTTGGGTTTTGGACTGCTGGTTGGACAAAAGAAGCAACTTGAAGACGTTGCCTTGTTCCTTGGGCATTTTTCACACTTCTTTAAAATGTGATTATGAGTTTAAATAATCTGCGGTTTAATCAAAATTAAAAATAATCAATCCTGCGTCAAACCCCCAGGAATAGCGCAAGGCTTTAAAGGCAATTTTACATAGTGGCCAAAGCGTGCAACTGCAACATCACGGGATGCACTGGGGCCCAAACATACTTTTTTCCTTAAGCTTACACTGTCAAAACAGTGGCTGTAAACCGGTGGATATATTTTTTCAGTGTCACGCCCACAAAATGACTCAGTATCATAATTTGTTCCATTCAGTCCGATGACATTTGGAAAGTCTAGAAGAGCCGCAAGATTAAATCATTTTTATCCCATTCACGTTAACAGGGCGCTAGACCGGCTGTATTGAGCGTGCGCGCTCTATTGCCACAAATTGCAGAAGATGTGGGTAATTTTACACCTGGGAAGCAGAACCTTTTTTGGCGTCATGCGCCACTGAAGGCTATGAAAGCTTTCACAGGAATGAACAGAGCCCCGCCTTGGATGCTGTATCCAGTCCTCATGATATGTCCATGATGCTGAGGCGTTATTCTAGTAGCAGCTAATGTAGCCTCGAGATTCAAGTCTCAAGAGAAGATGAGGAGCGAGCAAGAGAGGTCTTGTAAACTTGATGTTCTCTGTTTTTTTGAAACTCAGTTTCGGCGTCAACCAACACTGACACAAGTGACATCACTTGAAGCCACATTCACTATTTTTGTTTTTGTGGCCATGACTTAAGAGATGGAAGGACACTTTGTACAAGTCAAATTTGGATATGGAATTATTAATTTTGCGGCAATAAAAAGTCTTCTAAACTAATGTCCAGCATTTATTACAGCACATCTTGAATGTAGACTCGTGATTGGCTTTTATAGTTTTTTACTGAAGCCCTTATGATGCAAATTAGCCTTGAAAACAGCCTCGTCAATAATAACGCATCAAATAAACTTATTCCACACAGAGGTCTGCTTCTTCCAAGAAATACCATGCCATATTACATCACCAATAAAAGTAATTGCAGAAATAAGCCACAAACTCTGATGGACGTTCCAGCTTGAGAGTCACATGGTAAGTTTGATAAATTAATGAAACTGAAGACTGAAACACTATTTTATACCAAGCTCAAATATAATCAACCAAAATTGTGTGTTTTTAATTAGTTAATAAGCCTATTCAGTCAGTTGTTCATTCATTAATTTCATACTATCCAATGAACATCAAAGCCAGAGGGTCAGCTGGACCCTGTCCCAACACACGTCAACATGCGACACATTGAACTTTGACCGATGAGCAACATTCGCCAATGTTGGAGGAAGAACTTGTGCAAAAAAACGGCAATAACATTTGGAATTAGTCATCAATTTGACCTTCAATACACAATTAACATTACACTTGTAAATGTCAGTCGCAAACATTATGAAATCCCTCCACAGCTATGCAAGAATATTCATACGGAGCCGTTTCACTTCAAGTCTGTACTCTCATTGGGTCACATGCTAAATGCAAGGGAGCTTTAGAAGGAAAGTCCAGCCAAACATAGCACTGTTATCTGAATTTAAATTGGCTGAGATTCCCCCTTTATTGCACTGTGAGGATATCTTACTCATTTCTGGAAAATCTGGTGCTGTGAGCTGCATACTTACAAACCCGTAAGACCCTGAGTTTTGCAATGAATCTAATAAAGGTCCTTTTAAGAAATCTCAGCCATAAGCCATGCGCCAGGGGAGCACTCCTGCCCAAGACTTGAGCTGCTTCCAAATCACGTAAACAACTGCATCAGAGGTGTGAAATCCTACTCTTCCTGCTCCTCATAATCTGGGGAATTGACTCAGAACTGTCTACAAACTCAATTTTTGTTGCATTTAGAGTGGCAGAGTGAGTCTGGGAGCTTCTGTATATTTGAAACTCAATCCCTTCACCAACAGTGGGGGTAGGGCGGAGCAGAACCGTCGGCCGGTCAATGGCAAAGGCATCTACATAGCTGAGAATTTTCACATGTCAACTCCACTGAGGTACTCCGGATTCCAAGCATATTGCCCGCGAGGAAGTCTGCACCACAATATTGATACAGCAGGTAACTGATGAAAAAGGAGCACAAAGTCATCAGAGCGCTGGCGATCAATCAGTGTGACTTTTTGAGTTACAATGCACTGCTAACCTACTGTCCGACAATGTCTTGAGTGACAACCATGTTTATACTGGAAATTCTCAACAGTGAGGGAAAAGAAGACAGAAACCAGACGATCTTATCAAAAACTGACAGAGGAGAGGCGGCTTATCACTCTGAAATGTGTCACATGGATGTGGCTTTAACTTCTCTGAGATAACCATCACCACCTACAGCAAGTCTTGGGGGTATTCAGCTACCTGTCTGTAGAAAAAAAAAATATTTGATGACCTCAAAGAGGAAAAGAAATACACCATATTCACGTGCTATTTTTCTCTGACGTCACGCAGACGTTCCAGGTTTCATGTCGTATAAAGGATGGAAATCTGACAAATTGTTATAAATTTAACACTTGCCAGTTGATCAGTAACTGAGAAGATGATGGATAGTAAAAATCAGGAGGGACTTGGGGCCACATTTCAAGGTAAAACAGCATATTTAATAACCCATTACCTTCTATTAGTTAACAGCTAATGTTAGCAATCAACAGCTTCCTAGCTAACATTTCAGTTTTATATACATTACCCGAAATGATGGACATGTGCGTTGATATTTCAGCGTTAAATCATCCTTTCCTATTATATCGTGTAACAATATCAAACAGTAGTCTTAGTAAGCTAGGAAATGATTGCATGCTAACATTGGCTGTTGTCTAACGGAAGCTAATGGACTATCAAATATGTTGTTTTACCTTGAAATATGGCCCCACGTCTCCGGATTTTAACTCTTCATTGTTATTTTAGTGGAAATATAACAATTTGTCAGATTTCCTACGTTTGTACGACACAGCTGTACATTCAGGCCTCCCAACCTGAGTGAGATGTCAAAGGACAATGGCTGCCGTGTGAATATGGTCTATCGTGACCAGGTGCGTGAGTGAAACTGTCAGTAGCATCTTTTGCATCATTAATACTCCACTGATCTCCGTCAATCTGTTCCTCATTGGCTTTTGAGGATGCATCAATCACAGGAACGCCCGGCACAAACAAGCAAATTAAAGGCTCCGTTACAGTAAGTCGTCAAGGTTAAAAAATAAAGGCATAAAAAGGCTGACTCTGCCACCGGCTCCGTTTTAATGAATGCTGAAGTTCATGGGGCAGAGGCACATCATTAAAGTATCTGTTCAAGGTGTGACTTTTTCAGCGAGGTGTAAAAGTGGCATTGAGTTACACATACTCTCGCATTCTTCAAGTGGAAAAGTTAAGGGAGAAAAAAAAGAGGCAGAGGTCACGGTGAGTCAAGAAAACAAGCCCTTTCCTGAGTCAAACACAGCCATGGTATAACCTTACCATGCTGGTGAAACTGAAGACTCTCCTATTAACACACACGTTATGAGTCTGACTCACAGGCCCTCTAAAAACGGAGCAATGTGTCAGTCAGGGAAAAAAAAAAAACAAGATAGCGAAGAAAGAGTTGAAGAAATTAGATTTTCCTGCAGTTATCTCAGGAATCCTCTCAGCTACTGTAAAGCTCCGCAGTAACACACAGAGCATAATGATATGCGTGTGAAGGGTATTTTCCCACTACAAGTTGCCTCTGTGAGCCGAATCCCAAGCTGATCCCAGGGAAAATTCAGGCAAACATGTTAACCGGCCGGTGACGACAGCGAGTTACTCACAATCTACAAACATGTACGGCAGCGACGGACACACAGTTTACACCTCCATGCTCTGCTTAAATCCACATGTGATGCTGTATACCAAGATTACAAAACAGGATGTCTCCAATCTGCCATCTGGATGGAGAAATCTTACCAAAGTGGGTATAAATACCATCTGTGCACTGCGATACTCACATCCTTCAGCCCTATATACTCCTGCTGATTTCCATTTCCTCACAGTCCATCACGCACAATTGCATGATACTCTCAAAGTTGAAGGGTAAACATGTTATTTTTGGTGCGACTCAAGGATTTGACATTCACAGATCTGCACGCTTCCTGTGGTTTAAAAATGACACCTCCAATACAACTTTAAAAGCTTTCCTGGCCTACTGTCACCCCTTATAATTGTTAAATCACGTCTAGCCATGGATATTGCTCTGCAGAGTGAAGCTTCTGAGTTATTTTCCACTCTGAGTTTGACAATAGAGTGAAATACAAAAAAGAAAACAGGTCACTCCAATTATGATGTTTACTGCGGCCTGCAAGACATATTGCAAAGACTGTCCGCATTTTAATTGAGGGTTGTGATGTGAAGTGTTTTGCTGCTGCTATTCCCAGCACTGAAACTTCTTTCTTGCAATTTATTATGCGCCAACAATAAAAACACAATCATTGAATTGCCACTACCTGATTTAACAGTGTGTTGTAGTCATTTTTACACAGTGACAAACATAAAGGATTGTCGGCCTGTGGGAGTGTCTTATCCAGTTCAAAAGTGCAATGATGTAACCCACTAACGCCAGTCTATACTGGAATTAGCAGGAGCAACTGGCATGCTGTCGACTGTACTGTAGCATGAGAGAGGTAATGAGACAGCATCCAAAAGTACTGTTCAGACTATAACCAGACTAACTTAAAGGGATAGTTTCACCTTTTTTAAGTTAAAATGAAGGGCTAAAAACACATTTCAGTGGGAACACAATGCTACTGAGTCTGTATACACAAAGATATGCACTCACAATCTCAGTAGTATGAAGCTAATATGTGCAATAACCCGTGTCGGGGTCGTTACCAAAAAATAAATAAAAATACACATTTACGCAATACTTGTTACTTCCTACTTATTTTTTTTTTAAAAAGGTTATACATTGCCTTTTATGCACAGTAGAAAGTAATGACTTACACTACTTGTTAGAATACTGCTGTGTTACTCTGCAACTTCATCTTAGTATTCATCTTAACTTATTGTATTTTTTAAGCTTTTATTTTACTATTTGTTTTCTTTTGTTTTAACATGTCCAAAATAAAATATATTGCTCAGTCAATAAAAAAAAAATCGCTTGATCATATAATACGACAAAGTCAACAGAAAAGTGATGGTGGTGGTGAAAAACCAGCCCAAGCAGCACCTGACTTAATAATGTTGTGTGCAGGAACATCATCCATAATAATAAAGCTAAATCAGTATATAAAAACAATAAAAGAGATGTTGGCCTCCCTTACGCCGCCTAGTACAAATATTAAGAGCTTCAACATAATATATCAAAAGGAAAAAATTGGACTGACCTTCCTAACAGTTGATGACGATGATGAACTGAGGAACTACATGTTTAAATGACATGTGATTACAGGGCCTAACACACTCAAATTTCAAGAATGATTAGTAACTGTAATGGGTTCATTCTAAGTGCGTCTTCACAGGCAACTGGACTTGCTTCCATTTCTTGAAGATGTCTCACCTCTCACCTCAGTTATGCTTCAGAGCTGAAGGTGAGAGGTGAGACATCTTCAAGAAATGGAAGCAAGTCCAGTTGCCTACGATAACGCACTAATAATTTACCCTGGCCAGGATGACCCTTCACCAACCGGTAATGGGTTTGATAAATTGAGGAACCATGAGGCGTTACTGACAAATGCAATGTGACTACAGCAATATACTACTTTGTAACACTGGTCACAATATGGCAAAATACATTTTTTAAATACACAAACTGATGATTTTGGTGTCAGACTGACAAAGACAACAGAACATCACAGAATGATAATATGAAAAAAGATCATATCATCACGATACTGTGTGATTCAGCTGAAGGTCAGTAACCAATAATATTGAATCTTTGCCAGGCCCCATTACATCATATTACATTACTATACAGCTACTGGCTAAAATGAGTAATTCCATAATTGCATCTGCTGCATGAAACTGAACTAAAAGCGGCGAGCATGCTGAGAAAAGTGAGCAAACTGGTTAAAGCGCTGTTTCCTGAAATACTCTCAGACAAAGTGGTAATTTCACTGCAACACACATTTTGCACACTTGAAAACGGGGCGAAACCCGAAGAGAAACAATAGATGATCATTGCTGTTACTTTCTGCAGAATCTGAAATGGATCCGACCTGAAAGCTTCTGCTGTATTTGTGGCGGAGACGGAGAAGCATCACAGATGAAAAGACTTCACCGCATCTTCAGTTTAATTTACTTTGATTAGAAAGCACAGTTTATTCAATTTAATAGACCTAAACCTCTGTAATAACTATGAGACAATTTGAAGCAGTAGTTAGGAATGAAGCACACACATTAAACACTTTTAAAATCCTCCAGACAACCAGATGCTATTATCCACAGTCCTCAAAGACAGTAGCAGCTCCCTATTGGATTAGACCATTAACACAAAGCCTAATTAAAGCCGTAATGAAAAGTGTCTCATCACTTAGCATCGATGTCAAATTAGTCAACATAAACACATGTCGCCGCTACCACTACAAGCAAGAAATTCTGTAGGAATAATAAAGCAAAGCTGATCCCAAATGTATAAGAACTATACAAAATCATACCTGAAAGTCACTTTTATATACTTGATCCCCTCTGGACATATATAATCTATATAACCTTTCCAAAAAATGGCACCGATAGCCTTAAAACCCATTCATCCTGGCATTGCTCCCCAAACGATGCTGAAATTAATGCTCACATGCCAACATATCAATGAGGATAGCTCAGTGGATCCATGACCAGTGTTCCCTCGGCCTGGTCTGTAACTTTCTCCCATGCATTTGCTCAAGCTAGGTAACAGTAAGCAATCCACAGATCCACATAACTAAAGCTGAGCTAACTGGATAAAATAAGGAAATAAACTTTGTTAAGACTGGGAGCATCCATCCAGTTATTTCATTAGAGGGCTCTGATTGTTAAATCAACAGGCAATTTCCTGTCATAAGTGACCTGTCAATACTGTAAAAGCCTTTGGTCAAGAAAACCGGTCAAGCCTAGGATGATGGCACAAGCTTTGTGCTAATTGATTGCTTTAAAAGGCGCCTTTTTTTAAGTAACACAAAAATAGCAGATAACTAAATTTGAGCTGAGACGCTTTAAAAGTCAAGGAGCAAATCTTTGTAACTCTCGACACCAAAATCGCACTTAATCATGGCTGACACACCTCCCACTGCTTCTCTTCTCCCACTCGGGAGCAGTAAAGGTCACGATACAAAGTCTGGCCGTGCATCACACACACACACACACACACACACACACACACACACACACACACACACCCCAAAAATAATCATTCCAAAAACTAACGGAGCCCTTCATGAACAGAAAACACCACACACTGATGGTACCTGTGTAATGATATCTGGCAGTGGGTTTTCCCTTGAATGGAAGGAATAAGAAAGGACAGCCAGTTGACAGATATGCACACTGAGATGAGCAAATTGCTCGTGGCACGGCTTTGTTGTCCCTGTTTGTCTCCACGGGGACTGATAAGAGAGGGAATCAAGATCAAGGCCCCGTCCAAACTGTTAGCACTCCCAGAGTAAATATGGCTTGAAATGTTGGTTACATTTGGTCCGTGCCACTCAGGTGTTCTTTTACATAGATTTTGGATTAATTTGCTTCAAACACACACTAGAGCCATGATTTCACAGGAGGAGAAAAATAAAAAGAGGACAGAAAAATCTTATCTCTACAAATGGCTCATTTTCATCAGTCAGAGGTGACATCTCTTACATATAAGGGGGCCATTAAAAGATCAGCTTGACTTTCTTGTCATCTGTAATTTTCGTTAAGAGGTGCCATTTGCTTTTTAAATGGAAATGAACCAGTGCTGCACATTAAATCTGAAAACAACTCCGCCTTCATTTTTGTGCTTCAAAGATACTGAGACGCTGCAGTTGGGACGGTGCGCAAAGAGGGCAACATTAATACTGCAATAATTATTACAGCACTATTACTATTCACAATTTTGAACCGAAATATTCAAAATAAAAGCACAAAGAGAATCATTAAATCTTATGATTTAAAAAAAGGTATTTGAGTCTATAAAATGTGTTGAATTATAAAGAGATTGTCGCTATACAGTAATATGTAAATATAGAATGAAGATAATGAATAATATTTAATATAATAAACTCAGCTGCGTCCACTGCATCATCTCTTATTAGGGAATTAATAACTCTCCGCACAAAGCTGCAGAGTGAGTCCAAGCAGAAGAGGAAATTAAACAGACTGAAGTCGCTGCAGTTTTGCCCAAATTATTCAGCAAAAATCTAATTTGTGGAATAATTTAAGTAGACGGTCTGCGCCACACTCCTTCTGACACACACACACCCGCACAAACTGGAAAAAGAAATGCTCATACGTCACACTGGGGATTTGTTAAAAGGGCATGCAAAAATGAATTTCAATATCAAAGCCTATTTCACAAATGCACCAGCAGTACACATGAATTAGTGAGAAGTAATCTGCTGCCCCTAATTACCACAGACAGATTGAGATGAGATTATCCTGCACTCTAATCTGTGTCATGAAGTTCCACTGAGGGTAATTTGCCAGAGAGGGATACAGCCACTCTGAAAGAGCGTGTGTTTAGGACAATAAAGACTTTTTAATAATACACTGAGGGCAAAGGGGAAGCTGTTATTCAGTAGTGTATTTAGGCTGTGGCAGTGCGGACTACAAGGGCTGCAGAAAGAACACGCAGACGCCTGAAAGAAAATCAGCGCAACCCGTCACGTAATGGCTAATCATGTAAGATCAGACCACAGGACTAACTTAATATTTCACGTTATCTCTCAGAACACACTGTTATGATAGGCCTCGCACGCAAAATAAATCTGTTATTTTTCTTTAAATCTGTCGGTGTAGACAATCACTGCAGGACCAGCTTGCTAAACTGCGAATCCTACTTTGGCGAATGCATGGGGGACGGGTCATGGGACGGGTCGTTCGCAGGCACACTAGTAGCGTGACTAGATGCTGGCATTTTGTGTGTTTGTGTAACTTTTTTGTGTAAATGTTTTTCTTGTTTCACTCAGTTTGGTCTTGTGCACCAGTTTAAAACCCACAGTAATGATATGCCTCACACACCAGTTGTATATTGTGTATAAATTTTTCTGTGTGGACAGTCACTCATAGTGACTCTTAGACGTCATGCTAATTGCATAGCAACATAGCAACTTCTCTTCCGCTTGATTGCAATTGGCAAACTTTTAGGTGCATTAAATGATGCATGGACTGTAACTATATGGCGTTTTTTTTTGTCTTAGCGACCTCTCGAAGCGCTTTGCAACACAAGTCAGCATTCACAGACACATTCACACTTTACTGGCAAAGGCTTCCATCTAAGGCAGCGCATTGGAGGAGCGATTACCATTCATAACGTAATGGAAAAGCGACAAGAGCATTTTGTCGAACACTTCGACATGTAGACTGCAGAGACCAGCGATCGAACCGCCGACCCTTCGATTTGTGGATGACCGCGGCGACAGTTGTCTCCATTATCGCCACCTTTCAGATGGGGGGTTAGGGTTAGGGTCACGTCATGCAACCCTGCGATTAATTACCTGTTTGTCTGAATGAGAGCCTCGTTGGTGGGCCAGAAATAGTGGTCGGTTCACCTTTCTGTTACATTGATGTCGCTTCATAAAAAAACAGCATCCATTACTGATGCCAACAATGCCAGTTAACTGTTGCGTCTAAGATGTAGTTACGTATTTGCTATATAACTGCATTTACCCACTGAATATGTCATTTTGACTGTTTTCTGAGTGTTTTCTTACTTTCAGACTAGTCTAAGTTAAAGTTTTGAGTCAGGGAAGTTAGTAACAACCCGACTATAAGAGCATTAAATTAGTTGTTTTCAACTGAGCACAATAAACATACATTCTTAAATCTTTTATTTATGGGCATTTAACAGTTGTTTTTATCCGTCATTTCTGTCTAGTTTTACTTTGACAAATATGTGTGGAGTTGATGGTAAAATGTAGTCGGAATCTAGAAATTTCTGCCACATTGAGGAACCAAGACAAATACAAGTTCTGGGCTGAAGTCGTCAACAACAGATATTTTCCACATCCAGTCAAAACTGCCTTTTACACGACAATACTGAACAGTAGCTGAAACAACGCTATGACAGGCGGATACAGATACAGCTGTGGTCCTAGACACATGCAAGTCATCACGGAGGGAAAACACAGTCATGAGTTAGAAATTAAATGCTCACTGAGGTCCCTGGAAGCAGTGCTTCCGCTTAATAAATGTAATAACGGAGTAAGTGAGGCAGCCAGTCACACTGAACAAAGGCTCTGTGAGGTCGCGCTTTGTCTGCTAGCTGTCACCGCAGCATGCCTGCTGAGGTGTAAAACACAATGGAGAGATGCCTTGTCAGTTCTTGTGGCAGCCAATTTCCTTCAGATAAAAAGTATTGGATAACACCAATGGGCGGAACCAGTTACTGGTGAATATACCAGGATATATATATATACTGTATATAAGCTGAGCCTGTGGAAAGAGGCACAGCCCTGTAGTTTGACAACTGTACACCTCAATTTAAGAAGTTTCGTATTCTTTCTTTAAACAGAGACGCAGACTTTCCACTCGTAACTTTCAGTGAAATCGGCGCACCGTTCGGTCACGCTTTGGAAACAAATTACCTTTTTGCGGGGAGGAAGACTAAGCAAACACCGAACTTAAAAAACGGGTAAACATCAGTCACAGACAGAGCCTTTTGACGACTGAATGTTGAATCAGCTATAAATACACAGCCATGTTATAATTGTTTTCCTCTGCCATCTAAACCAATGAGCCTTTAGCTTCACTGCGGCACAGTGATGGACCACATCACTGGGAAAATGCACTGTACCTCAGAGCCTGGGCGAACTGCCTGTTGAATGCACAACAGCCCCAGCCAAAACACACAGAACCAACTTGGTGCGCCTGCACAGCGTGTGTGTGTGTGTGTGTGTGTGTGTGTAGCAGGCCTTCTGAATACAGCTATAGCAATATTTTAGAGCGCAATTATAAATCACAATGTCGGGCAAAAAAAGTAAATCATTACAGCTGTGAAACTGAGGGGTGAAATTGTTCAGCTGCTGCGGGAGTTATGAATGAAATATTTACTCCCACTCTGTGTGCAGGAATTGCTTCGGCTCAGGCAGGTGAGAGCTTTGCAGAGCTATGTAACAATCTGTTGTAAACACCCTGCCCTGCCTATTACATGAACTAGGTTACCAGGAGCTGCTTTGTACAAAAGCTGTGTTGTAGTGACCGTGAGATGCATTCAGTGGAAAGAGGGGCTTAATCGCCGATCACAGCAGCTTAGTTTTTAACAGCTCTATCCACCACTTCACTTCAGCTGAAACTGTCATTATGTGTGCCCATACAGAAAACAGTATATTTGCAATTCAGCCAGTGTTTACGGGCAAAGCAATCCCTGAAGGAGCGTGTGAGAAGCAGCACAGAGCCAATTAAAGGCGTTGAGGTGATGAATACAAAGCATTTGACCTCAACCCTGGTTCTTTTTTTTGCCTTTTGTCCTGGAGGAGGTCTTTCACCAACAAACAACATTACCTTGATTGTGATTTTGCAAGACATGCAATAAGCACTTTTATCAGAAATCAAAAGCTGAGAGTAGAGCTGCAACGATTAATCAATTGGTCGTCGATAGGGCTGCAGGATATTGGAAAAAACTGACATTGTGACAGAAATTTCCTCCAGATAACCTGAAAAGCTCTGTTTGAAAAACAGAAAAGAGGCTGAGGATGATCTAGTGTTGGGTGCATTTTGTCAAACAACCAAAGCAGGCCACGCTTTGGTTGATAAATTGATCAAGAATGATCAAGGTTCACATCCATGTATCCAACATCCATTAAATCGGACTAAATCATTCATTGTGAGACAGATTTCTCTCGTAAATGACTCATGGAAATGCGAGGGAACGTTGCACGTCCTGCGATGTTACTACTGCACATGCGCACACTGGGATGTCGATGCTGAATCGATATATTTGTGCAGCCCTGGTTGTCGATCCTAGATTAATTGCAAACTGTTTCGACAAGGAATAAATCAGCTTGAGAAATGTTTTAGGAAAAAAAGGAATTCTCAGATTCCTTAAATGTGAGTATTTTCTAGTTTCTTCACTCCTGTGTGACAGTAAATTGATCAGCTTTGGTTGTGGACAAACACAAGACATTTGAGGACTTCATCATGGGCTTTGGGAAACACTGATTTCACCATTTTCTGAGACTTTAATGACCAAACAACTAATCGATTAATCGAATCAATCAAGCCGAGAGTAAATTTAGCCGTTGTGTTCAAGCTTGAACAGTTTTTTTGGTTAAAAGGTCAGGTGGCGTTGCATTTTCCCCAACATTTCCAAAAAAGCAAACCCATGTGAGCAGCTGCAATAATAGCTGCTGCTCTACCTGCACTCTCACATGCTGTGCCCTGATCCGTGCACAGAGGAGGCACCGCTGCAACACCAACATTACACAAGACAGTAGCGTGCAAATACAGAGAGTGACTTACCAGACACAAACTGCTGAGTAGTGAGATGAGCAGAAAGTCCAGATTGTGGAGCAGCAGAGCGGATCCCATCCCTGACCTGAGGCAGCTCTACCTCCAAGAGTCCTTGCGGGGCTCGAACAGACGCTGATGATGCTCGGATGAAATTACTGAAGCTACTTAACTCTCTTCAAAGTGGAGCTTGCTGTGTCTTTTCACTCCATCTGGCCTCTCGATGCTGATGGAGGCTTGTGAAATCATAACTCTGTAATCGCCTCGCTCTGCCCTCGATTTAATTTCCTATAATCTGCTATATACCCAGGCTCAGCCCGCTCTCTTTATTTCCCCGCATCTGTCTTTTTTCCCCTCTTCTGAAATTACATCCACATGTCAGAACTATTTATGTCGCTCTCGCTCTGCGGTGGGAAGTTCAAATGATTCTTTGTAGGGGGAAGAAACCAACGCTGTATTTTTAGGTCTTTTAAATTTCCCCTCAGACTAACTTAAACACTTCAGTATGGAGCTGTGCGCCTTCTGGCTTGTTCCAGTCCTCTCTTTCCAAATGTTAGATCAGTGTTGGACCAAAAAAATAAAAAAAATAAAAAAATAATAAGCCACGAAATGTATCACTCCATCACCAGCCGCTGTTTGGATTTCACAATTTAATCCTCTCTGACTCATGTCACCATCAACGCGGCCATCTACTCTCGTGAAGCGGTGGAGGCAGCGGATAATCAAAAATCAAGAAATCAACTTTTCATAGATTTGTTTTGCTTGAATCAAACTCGACCAAGTTCACAGCCGCGCCTCGCTTCCCTCGCGTACGCCTGCGCTTTTACGCATCATGAAAACATAACGTGGAAATGTGGCGTTCGGGTGAAATCCAGAAAAAACCGCTGTGTGGAAACCTAGCGCGGCGGCTCTAACCCAGCAACTGAATGTATGAAAGTCCCAAACCAGCTCTGTTTACCGATGCTCAGAGGGAACACGGAGGCGCCAACTTGACTTCGAGAATCTCTACTTACTATCAAGAGAGAGCCCGAATTCACCCTGACGGACGCACAGCTCGCAAACGCCTGAGTGTTTCTGCGCAGAGTTGAAGTTTGTCCCGTTGGGAAGCGTCTCCAGATGTGGCAGGCGGCAGGTCGTGTTCAGTAGTGAGTATGTGGATGGAAAAGGGGGGGCGGAAAGGAGGCAGGTAGGGTGGAGCGTAACGGCCTCTCATTGGTGCGCACTCTCTTACGTTGGAATAAACCACGACTCCGAAATGACATATTTTCTCACCCCTCAAACAAACTCTACATTCAACAGATCGCAGGGCCTTTGCCAAACCGCTTTTTCCCCCTGCAGTCTCTCAAAAGTTGCATCTAGTTGGGTTGGATTACCGAGACATAATGCGGGAGATGTCCGATTTTATCTCAGGCACCATCTGCTGCTTCACTGCAACACACATCAAGGCTTCAGCAGCTTCTGCTGGAGGATTTTCTCCAACTTGTGTTTGGGAAATTAAATTCTGGATGATTCGGCCTGTAGGACTGGATGTGTGAACACAGTAAAAGAAAAAAGAAAAAATCACCCAATATATAATTTGTGACACTGAGATCTTGATTTACTTAAAGGGGCACCATGTAGTTTTGGAAAATAAATTCAAATTCACAAATCTAATAGTTGCAATATCAATACAAACTCAGAAATATGTATTTTCTCCATAATTTAATAAGCAACCTGTTCGCAGAGGAAAATAAGGTCCCTGTTTGAGGCTAGAAAGGTGGCAGGGTCCGCCAAATATAAACAAAGTAAAGCAGTATGAAATTGTGTTGTCTTTTAAGATCATGAAAATGAAGAAAGTTGGTTTATTTAGTTTGTTTTGGCATAAAAAAACATCAGTCAATGAAGATTTTTCTCTTCCGAATAAGATTTATTCACCAAAACTACATAGTACTACATAACCTTTAAAGGATAAGTTCCCCCCAAAATGAAAATTCAGTCATTATCAACTCAACCCCATGCCTATATAAAGTCAGGTGAGGTTTTATAGTAAACAAAACATTTCTGGAGCTTCACAGCAAAACAGCGTTGCTGCACTGTGTAAAAACAAAAAATGACTCCATAAAGATGATCCAAGTTTCTGGAAGCCCTGTGATCCACTATTGATTAAGACGTTATATACACCCTCGTTACACAGTCGAGCACTTCAGTCTGGGTGGCCTAACGCTTTTAAATTGGCAGCTACAGTGAAGTTTTCGGCTTAAAGCAACGCTATGTAGAATTTGGCTTTTTGTGCTATTTGGCACCCCCACAGTTTCTGAGTGCACAGTACAGCGTGCAGCACCACAGTCATAAATACAAATCCCAGGTCTGTAAAATTAGTCAGACGTAATGTAGGTGCTAACTACAAACAAAACTCATTACGTCATAACAATGTTATGTGTTGAAAACTTGTATGTTGAAGTAAACATGTATGTAAATCTGTGATCCTACTCTCACTGAAGTTACGTAGTGCAGAAACAAGTGATGAGGGGACGGAGTGACTGAGACAGAGACACCATTCACCCTATAACAAGAAACTGTACCATCAAAATGACTTAGAAGCTGAAAAGTTACGTAATGTTGCTTTTAAAAAGTATAAATATGTCTAAAAATGTCTGAATTTGTATTTTTGGGTGAACTTATCCTTTAAGTAGAATTTAGAGATCCTGCAATTATTTCCGATTCTTCTGTCCTGAACTTCTACTCTATTGTACTCTTATTTCAAAGTTTAAAAAACCCCCAGCTCAGATAACACAGAAGCCCCAACAAATTAGTGTATCAGGACTTTTCTCTTTCCCTCTGACTGTTGACTGTGTCGCAACCCACATGATGCATCTTGTGACCTTTGAGGGGCCTGATCCACTTAACTCAACCTTACAGTATCGACAGTTAAAGCCAGAGACACCTTGGCAAGCCACAACAGTTCTGCAATAGTATTAACAGCCCAATAATGGCATGTATGAATGCAGTCACGTGGGACAATTTGCCGCAGAACCAGTACTTTTACTTCGATGAGTAATGTATTTCCTGGTAACACTTCTTTCTATCGCTTGAGTAGGAATTTGGATTGCAGGATTGTTTTCATTTTATATTCTACCACTGAATGCAGCATAAAAAACACCGTCACACTAATCAGAGCATGTGGAAATCCATTTTTCACAGCTGGAGTCTCTGAGCCCCCAAACAGAACCGATGTGTGATTTTTACAGAAACCACAGAAACTTGCTCTTAATGAATTCTGCTGCTCAAAATAGCACCTGTTTGTTGGCAAATAGGGGCAATACAAACAGTATTGTACATAACCAGAGCTGCTCATTTAGCAGCTATTGTACTCCAACAGCTTAGGGCACAATACGTTTTTTGCATGTGTGGTCTCAACAGTGAACAAGCACTTAACTGTGGCAATATGAGTGAAATGTTCCACCCATTAAACCGGCAGGGCCACAGCTTTGATAGTGGAATAATTGTGTAATTCAGTAATCACCTCACTCTGCTGCTGTGCAGACACCGAGCAGCAAACAAACACTGGAAATAGCTTCGGTGTCAAAGCTCTCAGCGTTGAAGTGTAGTGATGGACTGCCATTGTGGACTGAGACAACATGCATTATCAACCAGCGAGAATAATGTTGCAGCACCACAGTCGTTCACCGCCAGATGCTACTGCCACACAGAGAGCGGAGATTTGGCACAAATTCAACTCCACTGGAGTGTCATTTACCCTCATGTGGAATCTCATGTTTTTGACGGTGTCACCACATGACACTCAATCAAATTTTAACTGGACTGTACTCATTACATGTGCAGTTTTAGTATGCACACTGCCAGAGATGTGCCCCTCATTCTGCAACACTGGATATGCACTTAAATATTGATAGCTCAACCCCCCTATGGCATTCATAAGTAGTATGTAAACTCACAATAATGTAGTTGTAAGCAGATTTAAGTGTTTTATGGAGAACTCCTCCTGTGGACACCCACATAGAGGCTGATCTTTGAAAACAAAGTAAAAGTAACAATAATATAAAATATGTCTTCATATGAGAGGTTGTAATTGTCGACAAATAGTCATCACTCATCCCTAATACATTATAAAACACCTATCTGCTTACAACTTCATTCAAGTGTGTTATAAATCATGTATTACATATTTTTTTATGCCGTTTAGAATGTTAAATGGGGGGCTCGAAGTCTCAACTCAAGACCGACTTTACAATTTTTCCCTCATGATATTCCTCAATGGACTGAGATTGTGCAAACGTCATGTGCTTGGGAAGACCACGAGTTGAAGTCGAAAGCTCTGGAATAAATCTAATAACCTTGATGCAGTCACAAAACTTTACAGCTGTCCAGTTGGGATCAAAATAAAGGTTAAGTTCGAAAATGGGATTTGTCCAAGCAAGGGCGCCTGGGCCCAGAAAAATAAAGCATGATGATTAATAATGAATACATAGCAAACATTCAGGACCAATATGACAGCAGCACCTGCTTCACAAACGTGTGCCTGAACAATCTGTAGATTATGAAACACACATATGTTTGTACAGTACTCAGATTATAAATATGTTGTTCTTTTTTCCACTTCCCTTTTTTCTTTCCTTTTTTTAACCTCAGTGCAGTCATGTTTTTCGAGGTCACAGTACTACTATAACAATACCCTCAGCCTTAATCAGCCTGGGCTTCGTTCCCATCCTGAGGTTATTCCTGGGGCGATAGAAAATGAACAATATGAAAGCTGTCGTAAACAAACAGCCAGGAATAAGACATGTGACCAATACGTCTGCTCATCCTCCATGCAGATGATTTCCCCCCTGCTGCGTCTCCATGGGTAACTCAAAAATACTGTAAGCTGTGGAAGATTAGCAGAGGAGGCCATGTTCATGGCATATTCATAATTTCCACTTCATTACCAATCCGTCAAGGTCGCTCTTTTTCTATCTGTACTCTCTATAAAAAACAGGACAGGCTTTTGTTTAGAAGCGTTCTTTCTGAAAGGTTAAATGTGCCTTTAAGCCAGGTACTGTATCTCCATGTCACTTTGCGTGGTTATGGTTCTCATCCCTCGCTATGGAAATCTTTTGATCCTTGACATCCATCTGGAATGATTAAAATCCACCTCCTTTGCCTTGAAAAGTTCATCCATTGCAGGCAACAAAACAAATGAGGGTTTACTACACATGTGACAATTATTAAGCATCTTTGCGGTTGTGAGAGGTGTGATTTTACTGAGCCATTTGCAGCAGCTAAGTATATAAAATGATGGTGTCATTTTCCTATGTCCTCCTGGCTGAAGAGTCACTCAATAGCGAGACCATTTGTACGTAGGTGCCTCTTTTTGTGCATTTATATCAGTTGAATGATTCGAGTCCAATGTCGGTGTCTGTAAAACTGCTCTAAGGAAAAGTGAGAAAATTGTAGTGTTCCAGAAAGTTGGACACATGTCCACACCTGAAATGAAGAGGCCGCAAGAAGTAACAGAAGATCCAATTTACTGGAAACTAGGTTTTTTCACACATTATCCTATCATTGCATACGTTTATTTTTTATTGCATATGTTACTTCCTCAACCATTAACCAGCTTTTCACTTCCATCCAGTGGGCTTTCTCTATTATTTTTAAAATATCTAGAAAATATCTACATGAATCTAGGAGTGGGGACAATGAAACCCTAAGTCCTGTAAAAAAAACCAACATAAATTCAAAGCACATGTATGTTGAGGAGACATGATGGTTTTCATATGTGTGCAGGTTTTTGCACCATACTTATGGTTTCATGTAGCATGCATGACTTCACATGTGAGATTTCTATTTATACTTTCAGTCTGATCTCTTCCACATGTATGTTGTTACAATGTTATAATGTTTCCACCCATATTTTCACCTTCTCACACAATCTTGAAAACTTCATTTGCATATTTAATCTGCATTTGAAGACTCTACATGCAGAAAATAAAAAGATTTTATCATGTTGATGGGAATTGAAATTTTCACATAACCATACTACGTTCCCTGAATAAAGCGCTTGGCATTGGAATTGGAGGACTTCTTCTTCGTCGCTTCATTTTTAATCATTTCCATGTTCTCCGCAGTTGAGATTTGAAGACAATAAATGTCATATACAATACATCCAATACTGTCCCTTTGCGTCAAAACAATTGGTGAAATCCCGGACAAGAATCTATTTCCAGTTGGATCAGGGTCAGCTCATCTTCTCTGAAGCGACTCTTGTTGTGTTGACAGCCCGCCCACTCAGGTCCCCCTAAGGTATACCCCAGAAATAGATGAAAGATTAAACAAAACTGGTCAAAGAAACTTTGTCCCTGACATCTTGATCACAAGTACACACTGCTGAGAGGAGGGTGTTTATCATTGTCCTCCACATTGAGGCCACTTTGATCAAATGTATGGCTCGCAAACATAAGGCAGCGTGAGGTAACTCATGACATCCCCTGACCTACATACTATATTATCAATAGGTCCCTGACACATTGTACTGACCTGGAATTGACACAAATACTTGTAAGTTTTTTTTCCCCCCCACTTGGAGTTTGGAAGACAGAATTGAAAGCCACCCGCTGTAGTTAAATGTCACATTTTGTTATCATCAACCTTATAAAAACCAAACAAGGCTCCATGCAAAGGATGTTCAGTAAGAACATGACTCACTACGGACGTTAAAAATAAAGGCCCAATCCCAGTACACCCCTTGGACCTACCCTCTGTTTAGTGCAGCTACATCAAGGGGTTGTGGTGTCTTGTTTCTTGTTAGGACAGAGGGGTTGGGCAAAGTGTTGGTATTTCAGAGGCATGATTCAAACTGAGGGTTATGAGAACTATCTGTTGTTTCAATGTATTTTGGTCTTTTTCTTTATATCAAGCAAAAACAATTACTAGTACTATTAGTTTGCTGATTTTCTCGGTAGCCAACTGGCTAACTAGCCAACGTTAGGTACCGGTCCTCTAATATCAACCTATTGTCATACTTAAATGACTGGATAGGCGATTGTCAAAACGACATAGTCAGCCCAGTGATGAACTGGCGACTTATCCAGGGTGTACCCTGCCGCTCGCCCAATGTCAGCTGGGACTTGGCTTAAGCACCCCTGTGACAAGTGATAAGTGGTTATATCCAATGGATGGATGGATGGGTTTGGGTTTCAATCACCAGGTTACCTCTGAAACGTACATTAGTAATGTAGCTATGTTACCTATGTAACTTACATTACGTTATCTATGTGGCAATACTTCACTGATACTTCACGATACGTAAAAAAAAACCACAACGTTGACCTCTTGTTTTGCCGCTACTTACACATGTAGTGTTTTTACTTATTTCCGCCACCTAGTGGCCAGGTAATGAAACCATTTTCTTTTTGATGACCTGATTGATAGCAAATTGCACGCGTCCATGCCTTTCTATCTCTATCAGATAAATGGCGAATGGCATTGTGATAATACCAGGATTGCCACACTAGTGCAAAACAACTGGCCACAGCTGTCCGGTCACGTTTGTTTACATAGACGCCATCGATGACAACTGATGATGTATGAGGCTTTTGAAGGGTTGTCCCATTTCATAGGAGGCGATTTCACCCACCCCCTTTTGTAACTCTGTTCTGAGGGGCAAGGGGGCACTCGAAGGCGAAGGGTAGATGTAAAAACTGGAAATGGGATTGGGCCCAATTGTTCTTAAATGTACAATTACAATTAAAACACAAATACAGAAAGTGCAAAAACAGCAGCAGCTCACACACACACACAAACACACACACAAAGTACAAAATGTGTTGTAATGTTTGACAGTCAACAAAGTCCAACAGTGTCCAACAAATTCCTAAGTAACCACAGTGTTTTGCAATACGACAGTGTTGGTAGAGCAAAAATGCAGATACACAAACAAAGCTGGGGGAGATTGTAACTCATGTTAAAGTCCAGCAAGTGGGAAAACAGAATATAGCTGACAAACAGTCTCATCTCATGGTCCATTTAGCAGCTGTTCTTGAACTTTCAGTCATGTCACAGTCTTCATCAATTTTAAAATGTTCAAATTATTATTTGAGTTCTTCAAATAATTCTTGTCTGTTTTGGCTTACAAGTTCAGATTGAAAGTTCACAGCAGTTGGCAAAAATGTCACCACAAGGTAATTTAGTAGCTGTTCTGAAACTTTAGAAGTCCAACTGGGAAAATCAATCAAAAGCTTAAGTGTAGCTTCTAAGTTCAGACTGTTTCATCAGCTACAGTTTCCATGGTCAAGAATGAGCTTTCATGGTCTTTTAATTATTTTTCCCCATTGTATGTATTGTACTGCTCAACAAAGTTACTCAAAAAGACATGAAAAGAACATTTAACTAGGTGTACTGACGCTTTTTGGACAATAAATCAATAGTGCAATTCAATAAAAACAAAAGATTGTGCTTTGATCCATGCAAGTGAAGAATTCAATTGAATTTTTTTTTGGGGTGAGTCCAGTTGATCTCAGATCTCCACATATTCATTAATCAATCAAATGTCCTGAGGCAACATGAAATATGATGTTCCAGGAACAACACCAACACAGCTGGTCCTGCACATCCTGCAGGGTTATACACAGTCTGCACAGTCTTAACCATTAACGCCCTGAAACCAAAAGGTACTACGCTTATATTAGAGATCTGGCTTGGAAACAAGCAGGATGCAGACAGAGCTGAGCAGGTCTTTAAACTGATCAATAACACACAGCAGCAGTGGGGTTGAGGCAGTGGGGAGGTGAGAGGGCTGTTTGTGATGCCGTCTCTGGACTGTGGAGCTCACCACCCAGTGCATTTTCAGAAGCACTTATCAGTAACGTGGTGGTTAATATTGTCGCCTTGAAGCAAGGGCGTTCTGGTCACTGGTCGCTGTAGAGAGACTGCCACTGCTCTGCTGAATGGCCCCATGAGGATCAATACAACATGTATGTCTCATGTCTGTAACATGTCTCAATAGATGTTGTTTTCTTATTGATTCCTAAGAATAAAACGACAGTAGGGGACATGGAAGATAGTGGCAGAACAGGGAGAATGTGGTTTTAATCAAATGTACATGATGTGTCAACTATCGAATGTGAGGATACTTTAGTACAAGGTTATATTGGAGGTATCAGAATGATTAATTGATGTTGCATCCAAACGTCCAGATGACCTCAATGATATTTGAAGGGGAAAATCCAGGGAAAAAATGTGGAAAAGGTGAGATAAGTATATATTTAAATATGGATTCAAAAAGCTTTACTTTGTAGTGATAGTATTCAGTCTGAGGTAGTTACCCTGTGACCAAATGAGGGTGCTGTGGCTCAGCTGCTGGCTCGATAGTTGGTGTGACAGCACAGATGCAGACAGCTTATAATTTTGGCTTGTAGTCTGTCAACCTGTCCCTGAATAAGTAATGCTTCTGCCTTATCAGGGCTTGAGCTGTCACTGAGGTATTCAAGCAAGTGCTCCCAGTATTTTTTGTCTCTATGTGAGTTTTATAAAACAGGAATTTATGCTATTAATTCAATTAAAAGCTAACAGATGATAGGTATTTCATAAGATGAATTTTAGAGTCATTATGTCCAAATGTGAAAACCTTTTGGCAATTGTGGACACGTATATCCTCAGTATTTTTCTGTGATTTCGACAGAGGTTGCGTTATACAGTTAAAATTTACACATGGCTGTTATTTTGATGACAAAATTGGTCACATAATATATTACATATGAGTACTTTTAGGCCGATAACTAAAGATACACCAGAATTTATTCTAAGCAATGTGCTGAAGGGTTGTAATCAGTCACTTTTATGAAAATTACAAACAAGGAAAGAATAGCATGAACGACTTTTTTAAAGATTCAGAATTTCTAATATCCTCGTTACAGCCCTGTCACTAATTCAGAATGTAATCTTTGATGTATGAACTTGATATATGTTGATGTCAGTGGTATTTAGTTGATTGTGAAACAATAGAACCAACAAATTAATTTAAGGAGACATATTTTGCTCATTTTCAGGTTCATAATTTTGTTTCAGGTTACTATAGAATAGATTTCCATGATTTAGTGAAAAAAACCCAACAGTTTTCTCGTTTTCTCATGCTCTCCCTGGCTGTCTGAAACGTTAAAACCTCTGTCTTAGCTCCTGTCTCTTTAAGATCACCCTCTCGAATACCCAGTTTGCTCTGACTGGTCAGCTCACACACGCCTGAGCCAACAACAACAGAGCAGCTGTGCTAAATCAATTCTTGCATGCCAAACTAGCCACTTGGCAGGAATTGCAATTGCAAATGCAAATGTATGACACGGTGATGTAGTGTGATGTCACAACGTCACAGAATTAAAGGTGGGACTGCTGACGAGGTGTTTCAGGAGGAGTGCTTTCTGTAGGAGAGAGGAGCTTCTGTTGGTCTGGACTTTGACCTTTTTAACTTTCATCTTTTATATGCACAGAATATAATATATTAACGCTAAAGGGAAGGAAAAAGCAGAAAAAGCACAATACGTCTCCTTTAAAACTCAAGTTAAAACTGCAGTAAATTGTATGTTGTTCTTTTGCAACCCTCACACACAAACAGGAAAAGCATAAAGTTGTTTATCAAGGCTGAAATGTTTGATATAAAAACGTTTTAATGGGGATCCTGCTGCGTGTCCCTAAAATAACAGCGTTTATATGATCTTTACTAAATACAAATTTCTGCCAAACAACATGGCAGCAGTCTATGTTGGAGCGAGGCCTGTGCAGATTGGCACTCTCACTACTTCTACACACTAAACTGGATACCACATAAGGTCCTGGTCGGACAGGGGACAGATTAATTACATGCTTGCTCACTTCACTGACTGCCTTGATAATGAACACGTCACAGCGACCAGGAATCCAGCTGGTGTATTAACCGCCTTATTTGTGTTAGCATTGGCTTGGACACACTTTATCCTGAGGGCTGGTAAATGATCACAGTGTCCCTGCAGCTCCAGAGCCATAGGGGAGTTTCAGGCTGTTAATGCAGTAATAGAGCACAGCATGCACTAAAATACTGCAATTTAAAGCAATCTAAATGTAAATAAAAGGCTTGCTGCAAGATAGGTAACTGCTGCAATTTTCAAATCGTTTGACAGATCTGTTAATACAGGAAGAAAATATTATATGATAACTACCTCTAAGATATTAGCCTTTTCTGATGCTTAAAGTTGTTGGTTTTAGTCAGAGTTAGAGGTAAATAGAGGGAAACAAGCCCATATTTTATGAAACACACAAAATGGCAATTAAATAACGCAAACTTTTTAAATCATGTATCTCAGTTTACATGTATTTTATGAGCAACTGGAATTTCTTTGTATATTGCACTGCAAGATCTCATATTTATTTGATTTTAAATTGGTATTCAACTGACGAATGTATCTGGATCAATGGTGTACATCGAGGATCATCGAGGATCCTTCTCACATAATGTGATGGCTGTTAAATTGATGAACCAAAACGAAGCGAGTCTTTCTGTATTTGATTAAATTGTTGAAAAAGGCAGTCTTATAGCTGCATCATCACATGTAAATGGAACATGTATTATATAATGTGAAGTAGCTCCACTTACAGAATCGTGACCTTTGAATTATACAAACATGGTTTTATGTCAAATAAAAACTCTGTTACCCCAAATGAAATTCCACATGCAAAAAAAAAAAAAGATTTCGCAGTGAACAATTAACATAATTTTCACGAGAATAATTCATTAAAGCATCGGAGTTGAATCAAAGTTCATATTCCACAATAAAGGAGCAGCGTGTAGGATTCAGTGGCATCTAGAAATAAGGATGCAGACTGTTATTAACTTAACAACACTCTACTCAACTCAATCGGCAGAATTAATGTTGGCTCTTGTCACAACGCTCTGCTCATGGTCTGGTTCGCTTTAGAAACAAAAACCAGTCGGTTAGGGCTGGGAAAGGAGTTTTGGCTTAGGATGTTTGAGAGGGGGGAAAAAAGGGGTATCACATATATGTGGTGGGGCACCGGCGTCCAAAAAGGGCACCCTAGAGGGCCCTTTATCATATTTTATTTACTAGAGGGGCATCCAAGAGCACTTTCACAACAATTTTTTGTACCAGTCATTTAAGTCATTTAAAAACACCCAGTTTTGTCAGCGCAAACATGGCTGCAGGTGTCCGGACTTCCCGTCACGAACACAAGGCTGAAAATTGTTCAGAAAATTGTTTTTTTACGTTTAGAAATGTAGGAGTGCCGTGGTCCCTTGTCAAATATATGGAATGGTTTCGGACTTACAAATATTAAAATGCAGACTGTTGTCCCCGGCTTGGCAGCCTTGTCGCCTGCAAATCCACCACTGCCCCCTTCTGCTCCAGAAAATGACAATCAAGTTATAAATATGTAATGTGAAGGCAAATTACAGATTTTGTGGAAATGTCAATACGGTACATAGCCTATGACATTGCCTATGACATTGAAGAAATCTGCTAACATGTCATCCTGGCAACTGGGCTGTTCTTCTAACCCTCCATTAAGGTTGTGATGGAGGTTAAGGCCCTATCTAGAGCCGGTGTTTGATTTGTCTGTTGTGGGCTACTGTAGAAACATGGCAGGGCAACATGGCGGACACCGTGGAAGAGGACCCGCTCCCTCTTTAGATATAAAAGGCTCATTCTAAGGTACCAACGCAACGATTCTTAGTTTCAGGTGACACCAATGAAAACATTATCATGACTATTACTGTATATTCCATTTCTTCCAATAGATCCTTGTAAATCCTACACACTGGACCTAAAATTATTGAATGAGTGATTTAACTTTAACATTTTCCTGTCATGGAGGACATGTTTCTCTTTTATCATCATCCACCTCTTCTATTTGAAAATAGGTTTTCTCTAACTTCTATAACTAGATTTCACACTTGGCCACCATTACAGCACAGCAGGGGGAGATATATCACCTCAGAATCACACAGTAGGATAGTGACACATCATTAATGATTTGAGCTACTCGGGTTTTCATCTTTCAGCTGCAGACCTCCTCTTGATAAGCAAAACTAATATTGTTTCAGTGGTAAATCTGAATTGCACTGACAATTTAATTATATAACTGAATTTTGTCCACCATGTTAAAGCGGCGTACAGCAGGGGCTACAGCTGCACTGAAGGTCATCTGATGGGTCCAAGTAACAATTGGCATTGTAGTCGGATTGGAGGCTTTCCAGGGTACATGCCAGTGGGACAACAGACTTACTCCAAAATAGCAAACTGCACAGGTCTTGGATGTTTTAAGAGCTCCAGTCTATGTGGTTGGTCATGTTGTGAATTGTTGCCGCAGCGTGTCAATGCAATCACCTGGTGGGATGTGAAAGGGGGCTGGCGCTGCGCTATGCGGGGCTGAATCCATTTATACTCGGACTGACACACACAGTTTCCGTCTGTGTCTCTATGTAGGTTAGCTCCAGCCAAACACTGACAACTCTCGTCATGTGCTGTTTGAAAATAATGAGGAACAAACTGCAGCCATGACTTATTATTTCTCCAGCACGCACTAATCTGGTGATTATTTAATGCTCTGATGTCCCATCTCTCCCAGGCCACAGTGAGCGAGAGCAAGAGAAGCAGAGCGAGCCCAATTATTTCTTTCTGTGTGTGTTTCTTTCAATTAGAATTAATGCATGAGATTGTCTTGATCTTAGACATGGTTTGAGTGTCCTCTCCTGCAACAATGATCAAATCTGCTGTGATATATCAAAAAGTCTGCTAAAGTCATAAACAGGCCATGCTAATTATTACAAATTATTTATTATTTATTATTACAAATTATTACTGACAGGTCATAATGATCATCTTGGTTCAAAGCTCATATTATCCCCATGAATGATGATTGAAGTCCATAACGATGTGTGTTTGACTTGGTTTTAGTCATGCATGACAATTAGGTTTTCAACTCTAGAGAAATCATCCTGTGCAGGCTCAAATTATTGGTTCTCCCAAGCTGTCAGTGTAGAGCAAAGGAGATCTCACAGCGCATTCAACATTCATACTGACTTAAAACTCCTTTGAAAACAATCTGGGTATTAAAGGCAAATGGATGACATAATCATGAAGGTGTGTGGCACAGCACTGAAAGCTCAACAAGTGATGATGACAACGGATTTGCCCAAACTCAGCATTTGCCACTATTGACTCGATTGGTCACTTTTGTCACATGAGATGGGTCAGAGCCCAAACTTTAAATACAAGCTCAGAGCAGCTGTCAAGTAACATCTGTCAGTGCGAAGGCAAAGGGATGTGATGAAGTCTGTGCGATTATAGATGATCTGTAGAGGAACAAATAGTTTATTCAATAAAAGATAATTGTAATATGTACAAGAATGACCTTGTATCATTGTGTTGTTACTGTTTGATCGACGTAGTCTCTCGGGTTGCAGAAGGGAATTTTTTTTTAGTTTTCACTTTTTTTATTCATGGATGGGTTGTATTATATCCTTTATATGCCAAGAGATACAAATTCAAAATAGATGGCAGCTCCCAGGGCCCACAAATCAAAATGTCCTTTTCAATCCCTACTGTACTGTACCTCACACTCCAGCCCCCACACTGTCAGCCTTTAACTACAGTACCTGTCAAACAGACCTTTTTAGTCTCTCAGGATGGCTGTCAACCAACTGACTCAGTCCTTGGTAACACTTAGATTTAATGACTTTTTTCCCACCTCTGGTTGGTTAGCAACAGGGGTTGGTAGGCTCAAGGCTGTTTTCTGGTCATTTGAATGTCACAGAAACAAAAATGTGACATCTGGATTTTTTGACATGTGATAAGTAATGTCGTAGGCCACCTCCTCCGTTCAAAGACAGTTGTTCCAGTTTGACGTAGATTGATGATTTCACTCCTCTTTCAAACCATTTGTCTTCTCTGGCCAAGATGTTTACATTGTTGTCCTCAGAGGACACTTACATCTGACGGAGAAAAGTCATTCCTTTGAAGTCGTGTGGGATGATGGGTGCTGTCTTCATTGTTAAGCAACCGCCAAGACAATCTATCTGACATGACTCAGACAGAAATATGGTTCACAGATGAGGTGATGTATGGAAATTATTATTGTTATGTTTAGTCCCGTTAGTTGTCTTCCTTAATCCATCTTTGACATATCGCCTGGATGTTTTGCCAGAATTTCTAGCACCAGGCGAGCAAATTGTCACCTTGAGTAAAATTATAGATTTAATTGGGTTTGATCATTGTTGGAAATATATAACAAAGTCTGGTTGTTGTTGTTTTTTATTTTAATGCAGAAATACTACATATTTTATATTTAACATGACACAACTTATGCACAAATCAGCTAATTTTAGATGACATTTCTGTACATTAAGATAAATATTTCTAGCTGAGACCTTACCTTTCATTGCTGCTGGTTAGAATATTCTGACATATGGTATGCCATGAGTGAAAGTGTGCCAACTAATCCCAGTCACCCCTACATCTCACGTTTTGTTGTTACTTCCCCTCGAAGCACTTAGTATGCTTAGACTAGACTTAGACATTCTTTGATTAATTGCAAAAATATTCAGTTCAAGTTAAAGTTTATTTGTGACACAGCCGTTATGAATCACAAAACACAAATAAATACACAACAACAACGAAGATCAAAGCTATAGGTGAAAGTGAAACTAAACAAAAATGTATTGAAACACCAGGACAGCTGCCCTGTATTTTTTTGCTTCTATCATCTTGTGCCTGGAGAACTCTGTTGGACTGATAGACTGGAAGCATGTCAGATACAGTGTGAGCTTTTTATAGCTTTTATAGTGACAGGATACAGTGTGGATGCAGTGTAACAAATGTTATTGTAATGTTATTGTAAAGGTCATTTAGAAGGCCTTTGAATGATCCAAGTCAAATAACTATGACTTGATATTAGCGTCAGACATGACCTTTGGAGGCTGCTTGACTCTGAATTAATCTGCAAAATAACTGAATGTTTGCTTGAGTTATTAACACTCATATGATGTGTATTTTTCTAACAATGCAAACACCAGAAACATCATCCTGGCTGCCAATCTGTCTACAAACTCCATCTCCATTCGAGTGTGAATGCCAACTTCATAAAGTGGCACTTAGTGTCATATCCGATTACTTTCTTGACTTCTGTGTTCCTCGACGCTTTCAGAGAGGCTTGTTCACACACAACTGCACCAGACAGACACAACAATCTGTGAATCCTATTTTGAGATGGATTTGAGTTTAATTCCCTGCAAATCCGTCTGATCGGACCAAATAAATCATAAAGGCTTGTCCCTGCACATCATGTAGCCTACCCTGTGAATTTATGCTGTCTCACTAGTTGCAATTTGAATACTAATCAAGGATAATTGCTGGGCATTCATCAAAGCATTGTGCCATTGTAATTTAAACAATTTCAACCCCCCCCCTCTTGTCCTGCAATCATCATTTTCTTCCTCGCCTCCTCTCTAATGACCGCAGCACTTCACTGAACAAGGTCAACAGTCCAAGATAAGGAAGATTACACAAGGTCATACTTGTGTTGATGGAAATAGCCTGGTTAGCAGAAGGTTCCAGGCCTGGGATCTCATCCAATATAGTTTTGCATCATCCATATTCTGATGATGTACACACACACACACACACACACACACATGCACACAACACCCTTTGTCTTAAATAGAAGCACAAAGGCATATCCTTTTATAGTCTTCCCCCTATTGTTGGCAGTGTGGTCAAGCATGGAAAGGGGGGCGGAGATGGCACCTGTGGACAGTGGATAAAGGGACCCGGCCTCTAATGGGACCCCTCCACCCGCAGTGTGCTGTGTCAGTCTTCCCCATTGTTTCCTGAGAGCTTCTAGCGATGGCCCCGAAGAAGAAGGAAGAGCCCAAACCTGCAGCAGCACCGGCCCCCAAACCCCCAGAGCCCGAGCGCCCCAAGACCCCGGAGTTTGACCCCACATCAGTGACGGTAAAACAAAACAAAAACGACAATGACAATAAGAAATGTACACTCTTTCATGCAAATCCTCCGTCTAATTTTTTTCTAATTATATTTGGATTCAATGTAAAGGGTCATATTTAATGCAAGGTCTTTCTATCATGTTGAGTCAATGTGTGTATATCAAAAAACTACACTGTAAAATCTGACAAAGTGATCTTACTTAAAAAAAAATGGAGGAAACCAATTACCTCAAAATTAAAGTAAAGTAGGCTAACTAACTTTTTAGCTCACACACCTTACATTTTACAGTCTACTTGCTTTTTCTAAGGTTATCAGTTTCCTGACTTTTTTTTAAAGCAAAGTCAACTTTTAAAATTTACATTGCAGATGTGTGATTTATTACAGGAGACAGGTGAAACGATATGAAATCATTACGTTTATGTGGAAGTTTCCCATCGCTTTATATGTAATAATTGAATAAACACATACACTGTAAAATCCGATATGATGATCTTACTTAAAAACTACTTCTTATTTCAAAATTACAGAGTAAGGTAGACTAATAATTCTGAAGTTATTCAAGCTTTTTCAGTTTGTACGACTTAATTTCAATAGTTTACTTGGTAATCAGTTTCCTGACTTTTTTAAGGAAAGTCAACTTCAATCATTTACAGTGTATGGTTTCAGTAAAAGTTTACACTAATTAGAATTAAAAAAGTTTTTAAAGAAGTTACTTAATTTGTTCATATTGACTAAACATGATAGAAAAACTTTGCATTAAATGTGACAATCAACTGTTTGACGTAATAAGATTTTTTTTAGTGTAAAGAAACTGTAAATTGGCTGACAGAGATGGATTACAGTGTTTTAAGCTTTGAAATAAAAAATAAATAAAAAAGATTCAACTGGAACTTAAAGTACAGATAGCTTTGCATTAAAATTGTTAGCTTACTGGCATTTTTTTTTACTATTATTAATAAGATCAATGGTTACAAGCCAAGCTTGTGTTCAAAGAGCGTCAGAGACCCCATGTGACCTAAACTTGGCAGTGCAAGCTAAACAGGACTGTACAGCCAGTTGAATGGGTTACAGTTATGCTGTCCTTTTGTATAAAGCTTATACTTATGTTGGCCCTTTATTAAACTTGCAAACATGCATTACAAAATGTGTCCTACAGTCAGGGGGAGGCTCAGAACTAGCTGATACCAGACATCATGGAAAGCTCTTCTGCTGACTTGGCCCCTTCTCAATGGATAAATGTTTTCCTGGTTGAGCGAGCCGCCGCCATGCTACAATGGAGCGCGGTTAAAGCCACAAAATATGATTTTCATTATGTCTGTGAATAGCAGACCACCCGCGCCATTCCTCCGAGGCTAAAGGGGTGGAAAAACCGGGAGGAAGAAAAATATAGATAATTATATCCATCGCCATCCGTCTTTAAACATGCTTAGATAAGTGTTTGGATAATATTTTTACAAAGCTTCTTGGAGGGGCTGGGGTTTGTAGATATCCAGACATCAGACAGAAACTGGGGTCACTGTCTGACAGGAGTCCAAAATATACATGTAGTATAAACAGGCAACATTCGTGGATGGGTGGATAATCTAACGATGATTTAAATTTAGACTTAGAATAACACATTAAACTGGTGTGCAGTTTGTACAGTACGGGTTGTAAAACTGAGTTGTCATTCAGATTCAGTAGTTGGTTTAACATTTATCTCCTTGTCTGGTGTAAAACACCAACATTCTGCACTATATAGTCTATATATGAAGGGACTTAGCCTCTATTTAATTTATGAAACATGCAGTAAAAAAAATATGATGTGCTGACCTGTCATAATGCAACGTATTCATAAAAAGTGAAAAAAATACATTCATCTGTCCCTCATCAAATGGTGAATTAGCAGCATGTGTTCCACACCAGTGCATCTCACTAAATTCAAATACAAGGCTTCATTTAACCCTCTCTTAATCTGCAACTTGTGCATTTTTGAAATAACCAAACATTCACTGGGTTGTTTCCTGGATTCCTGACCCCTGTTGAAATTGAATGTGGCAACCTGGTGGTGTTTATAGTCTCTCAAGATTGTTTGCCACATATTGTTTCTAAAAATAACCTCAGATGAAGCTGACAGTAGCAGACAATAGGCATACTGAAAAAAGAGGGCGTTAGACCCAAGGTCGCTGGTAAACAATGCACTGTGATCGCAACAGATGCAGACTGAAACTTGATCAGTAGGAATGGCATGATAACGATGGAGGCAAAGTCAGGGGTCATTCTTAAGAGGTCATTCTCTAGTTTTTTTAATCAGCAGCATCTCACCGCCTTGTTTGTGTCATTGCAGCTGGAATTCACCCCGGAGCAACTTGAGGGTAAGGTTGTCACCACAGTTGTCCTTTGTGTTGCATGGACTGTCAGCTATTTATAGAGGGTATGAATGGTTTGTGTGATCGAGCTCTCCGTTCATGTGCGAGCAATGTTCGGCAACAGCTGATGATTCGACAGCTCAGGGATATTAAAGTAAACACATCCATCTACGTCTATCCCTTTGAAAACAGACAAAGGCACATGTCATTCAAGAGAAGGACCGCAGCTCCTTAAGGGAGCCCTTTTATCCAAGAGATGCCATTATATGTCACTAATTTGCAGCATATACAGGACTGTTCCTCAAAGACTGCATGCCCTCTTGGATCACAGTGATCTGAACAGCAATCAAAAAAGAATAACCTGTTCGGCTCTTTGTTCACAGACTTCAAAGATGCTTTCCAGCTGTTTGATAGGACACCAGCCAACGAGATGAAAATCACTTATGCCCAGTGTGGGGACCTGATCAGGGCTTTGGGCCAGAATCCTACCCAGGCAGAGATCATGTATGTCCTTGGAAAACCTAAAGCTGAGGGTGAGCTGTTTGCACAAACAATATGCTGAATGATTGCATAGTCAGATTGGTATTAATACTGTAATCATTTTCCACAGAGATGCAGACCAAGATGCTTGACTTTGACCAGTTTCTGCCCATACACCAGCACATTTGCAAGGCCAAAGACCGTGGAACATTTGAGGACTTTGTGGAGGGTCTGAGGGTTTTTGACAAGGAGGGAAACGGCACAGTCATGGGAGCTGAGCTCAGGCACGTTCTGGCAACACTGGGTAAGTGGAGCAGTCTTACTGAAAAATGATTTTATAAAGCTGTCACTAAGCATTCTGAGTTGACGGCGCTTCTGGTTTCCTTCACAGGTGAGAAGCTGAGGGAGGACGAGGTGGAGCAGCTAATGCAAAACCAGGAGGACGCCAACGGATGCATAAATTATGAAGCTTTTGTAAAGTACATCATGGCATCTTAAATGGATAACTCATTGCCATTCTGGTGCTACATCACTCTGCATCATGAAATCAGTATGAGCCAGTAACAAGTTAGTTTCCCTCGAAAACCATGACCCTGAATCGTTGACCGCAGAAGATCGTTATGTTTCTGTACATCCCATCTTGTATATTTCTCATTTCCATGCATCTCAGATGGATCTATAACTCATTAACATTTCACCTTGTTTTTCTAAGGCTGCATGTGTTGATGCTGTGGACACGTTACACGCTACCCCTGTTCATATCGTAGATCATGGTGAAGAAATAAATCACTTTTGACTATACTGTATGTGGTTTGTTGTCTGTAATCCAATGTAAGATGACTTATGTGCTCCACAACCTATTCTTACTGTTTTCTTCATGGACTTATGTCAGACATCGGTGCTACGAAACTCAGTGGCGGAAATTAAAACCTTTTATTTTTGCATGATTTCATTTTCTGTCCATCAGTTTTTATATTGTTTTTACATCACTATAGAGAAAAAAGAAATGTGCACAATAAATGGTAAGCAGAGGGTAAATTAAGGGTCACGTGAAAGGAGAAAACAAGAACTTCATTTATATATATATTGTTACCATCTGGGTTACCACCTGCGAGAGGTCCCGGGTTCAGATCTTGGACGAGCCCCCATTTGTTACCACCTGGCTCTAAGGTGGCAACAAGGAGGGAGGACACACACAGATAGATGATGAAAAATAGTTTTATTTTAACATAACTAAATTAACTTATTTACAAGTGAATGTAGTGTGTAGGTAAGAGAGGAGTCAGTCATGTCAGCAGTGTGTGGCTGCGTGGAAAATATGGTGAGGTGTGTGTTGCATGGTGTGACAAACCAAACAAAGAAGCAACAATGGCGGGTCTGGAGCCTGCTGAGAGAGCTGAGAGAGAGTGAAGCTAATCAGAAGGCCGTCCTTTATGCCCTCTGGAGAGCCCAGCCCACCTGAAACAGCAAGAAGAGGTAACCAGGTAGGCAGAGTGGGAGGAGTCGTCACAATATATAAATATATATATATATATACACAATACATATAATGATTTTATATCATTTTAGAAATATATATTTTTTAAATATAAGGCTGTAGTTCATCATATGTTCACAGAATAAACAGTACATATTTTTAAAAGTCTTTAGCTCTGAAACAAACATTAATCAGTGTCTCAACTTTCTGTAGGCTCTGTATAAATACAAACTACAAATCTCACCCACTGTTGAACTTCATATAGTTTTTGTAATGAGGACAGATCACGATTCAAGTCCAAGGACCCGAGTTGAAAAGTATATGTAAAGCATAAAATATCGGTGCATCAAAAGCCACCCAGAGTAAAATGATAAATAATATAAACATCCCAATACAAACTGAGTTGATAGATCCATCATCTGAAGGACATGTGTAGTGGTGATTCCACTTATTTGCCAGCAGGGGGAGCTGTTGCTTAAGTAATAATTCTTCTTCACTGTGGGGATTAAATAAAACAACATGACATGTTTTTGCTGAACGACTGAAAAATCCTGGAAAGCTTGATTCAGCTTATTATCAACTCTTTCAATGCACCAGTCCTGTTTCCAACATACATATGAGAACAACATAAATCCCTAAAACTCACCTGTCACAACCCATCCGTCCTGCTTTAAAGTAAATTTAAATTTCCATTTAATCAAACCAGTGGCACAGTGACAATCACATCTTTCAGCACTTTCAAACAAAGATTCATAATCAGCCTGATTAACATAATTGCTTGAAGATTTTCTCTAAGAAATGCAAAACACACTTTCTTCTGGCTGTTTAATTACCCCTCATTCTGTCTCTCTTTCTTCCAAACCCATACTTTCAATTAAAGTGATATTACACAATTTCACTCATTCATTCATTCATTCATTCAGTTTGGACTGTTGCACTGCTGCTTTCGGTGTTGGTCGTAGTTTGGTGTTTTATGCTATAGCTTAAGGCACTACCAGGCTTGGGGAGTAATGGCATCCATGTAATGGGATTACATAAGTAGACAACCAAAACAAGGTAACCATATGTCGTTTAGGTTACAGACAAAAGATGTAATTAGATAACAGATACATTTAGTAAAAAATGGGATTACTAACAGAACTACAGTTAGAAGACGTGGATACGTTATTTGACAAAATAGAGTTTGGTTTTCCAGCCTGGAAGTCTATCACATACATGAAATTCTCAATTTTGAGTCATAAGAGGTGGGAATATTAGCTGGGAACAGTGTTTCCTCTGAAAGAATCTGAAGAGAAGCTTCAGAGGACGATGGATTGTTTGGCAAAATAGATTCTGGACCTGGTTGTATGAAATCCTGAATGTTGAGTAAAAAAATATGAGCTGTTAAATGAAAACGCACACACAACAAAACTTCTCGTGTCTCACACAACATCACTGTGGTCCTGAGTGTAACCCAATACACAATTATTCAGATTAAATGAAAGTAATCTGATTGACACTCTTTATTTGCAAATGTTTGGTATTGAGGTAATCCAAGGAAAATAATCAAGTTACATTACTTTAATATTGTGATACTTGGATTGAGTTACTGACTACACGTTTTAACAGGTAGTCAGTAACTGTATCAGAACACATTTTCAAACCCAACCCTGCTTACTTCTTCTCACTGCTCACTGTGTTTTCCTTACAGATACCGCATGTTGTTAAAAGGGTTGATTAGCATGAAACATCTGTTTCTTTGGTGCAGCTTCTAAAAACACAGAAATGTGTTCAGACAGTGTTTCACACTGGGGGGCATGATATCGACCCATTCATGTGAATCAGGTGTGTAGGGGCAGGGAAACAACTACATGCAGGACAGGGTATCCCGAGGACCTGCAATGACAGTATCATAGTGGCTTGTTTCAGTTCTTCATTAGAGCTACAGTATTCAATGTTTACACAACATAAAAGCACAGTGAAATATCTAAACACATTTTTTTAAATGCACCATTCCTTATAAAATTAACATCCTATGTTTTTTTGTTGGTTTTTTGTTTTGTTTTGTTGGTTTTTTGCATCATTTGATGCACATATCCCCCAAATTGGCAGGGGTCAGGGTGCACAATATAATAAAAACTAAGATGTGTGGCTTTAAACAATGTTAAGCTTGTAATGACTAGTCTAGCAGCATGCTATGAGGTGAACTAATTTGGAAACCTATCAACTCATATTATTTTAATTTTAACATGACCTTCATTTTCACCTCAAATAGCTTTCAAGCACCTTTCCTTCTCTGGTCTGCTGACCTACATCACACCACAATCTTTGTCAGTCAACTACTCTTCCAGCTTGAGTGTCAGGCTGTATATATTAAGCCTTTATTTGCGCACAGCCAATTTTCCACTGGACCACCAGGATGCCACCAGTTTATGGTTGCTGGGGTATTTTGACTCTCCTCACCGCAGGGAAATCGGTGAACCGGCCGTATCATAATGGCATCATTGCCTTAATGGAATTCCAGGTAAATATTGATGCTGTTTGCGCACTCAACCTCCCAAAGGCTCATCCTGAAGGGGGAAATATAATGCAGAAATGAAATGTTCTCCTTCTGTGGTTAAACTGGATTAATTTGATGAATTAGACAGATATTTCACTGTGCATTTCATTACAGCCAAAGGTTTGAGCTACAATTAAAGGGGTACTCTACCCATTTTGTATTGCATGTCAATGCTGGATCCTACATTTCCATTAATGCAACCAATAATATCTTTTTGTCCCTGCAGACTGAATGTCTGCAAGGTTTTAGCCACCATCAAGCACACTGAGGTAATATCCTCAGGAATTGCTCTGGGTATTTCAGGGGTTCCAGCATGTTAAGGGGAGATAACATTATAAACAATGCTTTAAAGCCAACAAAATAGGCAAATCAATAAACAATTGACTGTTTAACCACCCGAACTGTGTTCCTGTTTCAGCGTGTAATAGGCTTTGAAAAATCATTTAGCGCTTGATGTTGGATAAACAGAAAACATATGGAGTCTGGTCAGAATTTTCTGGGGGTATATAATAACATATGGATTTCCATCTCCCCCTACCATTGCATTCATGTTAAAACACTGCTGTTGTTTGAATCATCTGGCCCCTCAAGTGGTCGTCAGTTTGTGCACTAGCTAATGTTGCTAATGCTAGCTACTGTTGCTAACGTTGCTTATGGCAGCACAGTGTGCTCGGTGCATAGCGTAGAACTCATTTTTAAGTATTTCCCCACAAACTGGCAACTACCAAGACTGTTGATCGCTGATGAAACACCAACAGCATTGCATTATCGGCAGACAAACGCTGGAAACAACCGTCAGTATCCTTGTGGACCACAATCAAACAATCATTTTGGACCTGAAAAACATTTATAAACTATTATTTCACAATCGTAATAATGTTTTTTAAACAAAGGGATACTTTTATTCTGCACCTTTCAACAGCTTTGATGTATTATCTAAAAAAAAATAAAAAAAAGATATGTCTACATAAAAATGTCGTCATTATGACCTTTAACACCTCAGTATTTCTAAGATCCTGGCTAGGGGCCCTGAACATTGACTGTTTTTTATTCTACAAGCCAAAACTGTTTATTATTATATATATATATAATATTTTTACATCTAGCTTTGACAAAGCACCTCTAGAGGTATGAATGACATTATACAGCTGTTTTTGCAAGTTGAGTTGTATTCCCAAAGACAAACAAACTGACCTTTACGTGTGAATTCAACAGGGGGCTTTTTAAAGGATGCTTAGGATTTGTATTCTGGTGGAGATCATCCTCTCCAAAAACAATACTTCCTTTAGTGATGAGACAATCGAATCAACCGCAACATAGCTTTTTCGTTTTCAATTTGATGCATATACTGTAGCATTAAGGGAAACACCTCATTATATCATAAATGATGAAGCAGTAACTGCAGCGGTAGCCTCGGGCTATCATGCCTGTCATTTATATGTAGCTGAGGTAATGGCTGGTGAAATGCAGTTTAATATAGACACAAAGGAGCTCGGGGCAAAAAAATCCCCAATGAAGTGCAGATTTGCTGCTTGCCTCTGGCAATGGTTCAGTCCGGAACGTCACATCCACTGTCCGCCTTTCATACTGTTGTCAACCATCAAAAGCATTAATTGTCACAACAAGCCTTTATTAGGCTGCATCCAAGTCTCAGCTAATTGTTTGGGGCTGTATAACTCATCGAGTCCTGAGGGTTCTGGGCACAGACAGCAGTTTCTGCTCCACTTCACTCCAGCCCGGCCTGAAATGTATGAAACTGTATCTACATTCAGATTACATAACCTAGCAGGCACTCTCTCAGGGCATCTTCACTTGAGAACTATATTTACGAGTAAGACAATTACATGCCACAGCGCCAGTGAGGTTACAGTACTCTATTATAATAATTATTTGATTGAGTCATAAGACTAGGAGGATAAATAACAAATGAATAAACTAAATAGATCCCATTAGTGCAGTCTGCATCTAATGTCAGATTGCCCAGTGTAACTGAACAGACATAATGCATCATGTACTCTGTCATCACAAATCACTGTTGTTTACAAGCTCCCTGGAAAACATGAGACCTTTAGCATGAAGAGTCAAAGAGCAAAAGTATATATGTATAATTTTAATTCAAATTGATATTTTTCTTTTCACATGTGCATGTACAAATGTATATCCGTAACACAATGGTACATCATTTACAGAGACGTAAGCTTCCTTTTCACACAAAAAATGCATTTCCTTTTCTTTGTAAGGCAACATGGGTGGTTCAACTAATAGTTTTCCATAAAATCAGTACGTCAAATGTATTCATGTACAGTAATAAGTTAACAAATCTGACATCACGCTGCATCAAATACATTTCATCATGTACAATAAATGGTGTAGAAAAGAAAATCAACCAGATTTGGTCTACAAAGTGCAGTGGCAACAATAGAAATATGTAGACAATAACAATTGTGGATGCTGGTAAACATGGTTTGTCTCTTTGGTGAGTTTGAATGAATGACTTATTATTTCTGTATGAAAATATTTCACAACTATTAGGATATGCTTTAGTATGTTTACATGACATGATGAGGTCACTGATGGGCAGTGTTACAGCTGCACACATTGTGATCCTGGAAACAGAAATTCACATAAATGTTACAAAAAAGATATTTACATCCAAATCACTTTGGAAAATCAGATAATGGCTAATGTCAGTCCAGTTGGGCAGCACATAAACAAAGAAATGTCCTCTGTAATAAAAAAAAATATATGTACAAAATACAAATATGAAATGTACATGAAACATTTTATGTTCTATACAACACCCTCAAAGAAACCTCATCACACATATTCAGTATATTTTCTTTTACTTTTGACTCCAGATAGATCGACTTTCAGATAAATAAATAAATAAATAGGCTAAATAAATAAATACAACTAACTAAGATAAAACCAGATTATGTTAAAAAAAAGTTTGACATTTTGGGAAACGTTAGATAAGACAATCAATATAACTGAAACATGACACTGCAACCAGCAGCCTGTTAGCTTAGCGTAGCAGGAAGGCTGGAAACAGGAGGAAACAGCTAACCTGGTAGAGTCACAACAATCACCTACCAGCACCTCCAAAGCTCACTTTAAGCAACATAATGTAGCCCTTTCACCTTAAAATTACAGCTTAAAGATCATTTAATGTTACATTGACTTGCAGTCGGGGGATTGAACTCTCTGTCTCAGCTACTCCGAGCCCCTGTCTTTGTTTCTGCACTATGTAACTTCAGGTAGCGGGTCAAAACTCAGTGTGTACTGCTTTATGGCACTGAGTCGCACACAGCACAAGCTATCACTAATTATGTTGAAACTGGATCATATTTTATGGAGTAAATGTTTTCTGGTTTTCCCTCTGCTCTGCCTCAACTCTCTGTGATTTACAGAGTTCCCTGAAAGCAACCTGTAACTGCTATCCGTACAAAAAACTGAAAACTTGGAAAATGGAAATGCTGGACTATCTCTAAGCTGGAAGTTGTGGCTTTACTGCAAATCTTTCCTCCATGAGATTGACAGGCAACCAGCATGCTGGCTGTGTCCCTCTGTTTCCAGTCCTTATGCAACTATAAGCTATCGAACACGTCTGACAGTGGTATTAATCTTCTCACTGTCAGCAAGAAAGTGAATAAGCGTATTTCCCTAAATGTAGCACTCACTTCCTTTTAACATTCTCAATTGAACCACCTGTCAGAAAGAACTATTCTTCTGATCGTATGGAGCAAATGCAAGGACACACACAAGGAGCATCTGCATTGAAACCTAATCTCGCAAGATAATTCAGAATATTTTGATTTCACCGTAGTCATTTCCAGAACTAATATTTCCTCTGCCCTCTTCATCGTTCTGAAACTGCAGATCAATAGTGGTACTCATTACTGTGTGAGCAGCCTGAGCAGATGTAAGAGTTGGCATTACAGGCAATTGGTGCTCATTTCATCAAGCTCCAAACCTCTTGAACCAACAGCTTAGCTGTGATACTGATTACTAGAAAGCCACAAGGATTTCATAAAGCCAAAAGAATTTAATCTGCCTGCACTGTGCCTGCATGATAAGTCCATGCATGGCACTTAGAGTAACATATATGTTACATAAACAACTTCACTTCCTCCAACTCTACAAGTAATATAATGTGTATGTAATCTTATGTGCACCCATTTGGAAGAGCTTTAATTTGGGACGGCTCATCCATCAGCCTCAGGGAGTTCAAAGACATAACACATTAAATTGCTCTTTGTGGTTCTTCTCTGAGAAGAAAAATAAAGGATAATACAACAAAATAGGGGTGGAAACAAATAGCTGTAACAGAGAGGAAGCTGATCTCGCGAACAAGTATTTTAACAATTTTACAGTTAGTACAGTACAAGACAAAAAATTCAACTTTGTATAAAAGAATACAGACTTTAAGGAGAAGACTTCTCTGAGGACACATTATAAAGGCTCCATTAGAATGGCTTTGTTTGTATAAAATCATCATCTCATACTGAACAAAATGTATCACCGCGTGTTTTAAGGAGAATATCAACCGTTCACTTCAAGCAGATTTATTTTTTATCCCGCTTTCATGAGAAAGAGCAGTGCCTCTTTTGAATCTTTTTCCTTTATACTCCCTATTTTTTGATATTTAATTCAGGTGAACCCTCTTCCTCCCCAAAGCCTCTTTTTTAGCTGTCACAGGCAGCTGTTGATGCCAAAGAGCAGTAACTCAAAGAGCATCTTGCTATTCATCGCACTAAACAGGAATGGCTTCTTTTGGCAACACTTTGAGTGCATCTCGCTCGATGTATCTAATTGCAAGTACTCCCTGTCGCTCTCCCACTGAGTAAGAATGGAGCGGATGCCTACAAGTGCGTGAGCTGCTGAAGTATCCTGCTGCAAATCCTGTAGGATTATCCTGCTCCGCTAACAACCATTAAGCAGTGAGATGACAGCGATAAGAACACTGTAAGATTAGACGAAAAGACTTGTTGTGATGTGAAAGTTTAGTGAAGATGCCGCTCTTAAGTACTCAATAAATACTCAGTCCTTGTACCTTAATGTACAGTCTGTTAAGTGAAGTAAATTCTCCAAGAATAGGACGTGTCCGATCATACAGTTAAAGTATAATGTTAGATGCTTTTACATGTTCTCACCAGACAACAGAAATTGCCTGGCTCTTCAGTCACACCAGACACATTGCAGCCTTGTTAAAAGGATTCAGTCTCTTCTGTAAATCACTTCATTGTTTGCACTGGACAAAAAGATTAAGTCTGTTTCCCTTTGATGTTGTACTGGAGATTATGTGCTTGCTACCATGGTCACACAGCTGTGGTCTGTTTGATGCTGTGGAAGCTGATCCTGGTCGGGGATGTGGGGATGGACATGGCTCGAGCCACTCGGACTCGAAGGGCGTGGTTGTCCTGCCAGCGGTGCCACCGTTTCCTGACGGCAGAACGTACCTAAAATGTGGAGGATTTTAGGATTTTAGGATTTTACTGTACCGTCACTACTTCATACATGCATAGGAGAACAGATGTTACTAAAAACATTTTGGGTAATACACATTGTAGCCAAAAGAGAAGGTGTGTTTTAAGTGTGTTAAGATTGATTAAGATGATTTAAAACAAGTGCCCATCTACTGAAGTTGGTTAGAAAAATGCTGCAACACTGTTCTGCTGTGAGACTCCAAATGACAACTCGTCCTTTAAGCCTATTTTGTTTCCATGTGTGAAAAAATCACCTGAGAAAATATAAAAATATAGAAGTCACATTTCAAGAAGATTTTATGTGGTTTTGTTAACAACATTGACATTCTGATCCATGTGAAAAAAAGGCCGATCATATAGAAATGTATGAAATTCACATGTGACATTATTTTATTTTCACATGTTAAAGGTTTAGTTCACACGTGAAAATATTCAATTCACAAAAAAACAAGCTAGACACTGACACTTACATTAACATCACAATGACTTGTTGGATATAATAACATTTCCGCAACACTTTCATAAATTGAATGTCATCAGAAGAGACCTATTGACACAAAGCCAACACTTCAAAAGCAAGATGAAGCCAGCAGTGTTACATAATCGGTGTCTTTCATTTGGCTGAGCATAAGGTCATTAAACACATTAGTTGCTATTTTTTGGTTTTTGTCAAGATGAAACAGAGGTGAATTAAAGAGCTTGAAATGTCTCTTTTTCCCGCCTTTGGACAGACCCAGACTATTTCCTCTATTCCTTGCCAAGCAATAAGAAGATTGATACTGCTCTAAGATATGAGAGTGGTATTGATCCTCTCATCCAATTTTTGGCAAGAACGCCAAAAAGTATTTCCAAAAAGCATTCTGTAAGTAGCAAGATACAAAAAAAAAACAAAAAAAAAACTCTATTTAATTATAAAAAGAACAGCGTGTAAGTTGTTATGGGGTTTCATGGCAATGACGGTATGAAAAGAAAAGTTATCATTATGCATTCACTTTAACAACCGGATGAGCTATAGTCATGTGGATGGCCATGTGGAGAAAAAGTAGGCACTTCCAATAAGTAATTATACAAAAGAGGTGACTCAAATACCTCACGATCCCTCATCCTCATTAACCTCCTCTCTACCGCCTACCTTTAATGATTCGAGGGTAAGACGAGAGCAGCTACAAAGTCCTTCATTTTTCACAGTTACTGACAGTTGTGTAATTTCCATAATGTCTTTAATATGAGTTTCAAACCGCTGGAAGTCAAGCAATTTGCTTTTATTTAAATTAGATAGAAGGACTAAAATTAAAATGTTACAATTTCACTACTGGAACATAATCTTTCAGCAGTTTTTGTTTTCTTAATGAAAGCTACCTGATCCTACCTCTGCTTGAACTTGAAACCAAAATTGTAAACAGGAAGCTAGTTAGAAAAACACACCATCATTTGCTTTATTAAGCTCATACGTCAAGAAACACGCTGGCAACTTAATACAATTCAGAAATATTAACTTTTGCAAAGCTCCAGTGACTTACCTCTCCATTTAGAAAGCAGTAAAACACTGACACGAAGAACCCCTGCAGAATAACACACTTTAGTATTACTAGCAGTCGTAACTGCAGCTATATTGTGAAATGGCACCTTAATTAGACATCAGAGAATTCAGATGCTACAGAAAAACAGTCAAACAAAATGAAGCGTTCAGTTTTGGGAACACATTTTGTCATGCAAAATATAATTCTTGACAATAAAGATGCTCTCTCCCCCTGTTATCCTCCCATTCAGTCTTACATTTAAGCGCAGAAGATAGAAAGATAAAAATAAAAATGGCCACAGAGGAGAAATCAAGCCCACATGACCCTGTTAATCCTGTCAGCTGTGAGTACAGAACAAGAGGCAGGAGGGCCACATTGTGTGTGTGCACAGCCAGGATGCTACTTCAAATCATCTTCCCATAAAAATGCTCATAACCTGAAAATTCCTCCTGAAAGAAGTGAAGCTCTACGATAACACGCATTAAGAAATCAGCATGATTCACTTTGTATACAGCGTGTGTGGGTTGCCAAGCGTTGGCCAGTGTCACACTGCATCATTACCCATATTCTCACCTGAAAAGACTGCAAAAAGGAGTTGAAATAGATGAAAACGATTTGTGAGATATCGTCCTCCCCCGGATTCACGAAAAAGAGCATGTAGGTGATACCCAGCAGAGGTAGCAAGACCAGCGTTGCTTTCACGGCTTTTCTGTGAAGACAGGGATGAAACATGAGCTGCCTGCTTTATCATATGACTAAAAATAAGAACTTGGATTTCACCCGAGTTGATTTTAGAAAATGCATGATTCTGTGTCAATGGCAGATGAAGAATAGTTTGCCATATGGGCACCATGCTCTATTAAGGCACTTTCTATTAAAGATCCAGTGTGTAGGATTTAAGGAGGGATTTAGGTGAATCTATTGGCAGAAATGGAATATAATATTTATAATCGTGTTTTCATTAGTGTATAAATACCCGAAACTAAGAACTGTTGTGTTTTTGTTGGACTGAGCCTTACATATCTACAGAGGGAGCCGGTCCTCTTCTGTGGCCATGTTACACCACTATGTTTCTACAGTAGCTCAGAATGGACAAACCAAACACTGGCTTCAGAGAGGGCATTTTGTATTTTGTACCCACCAAAACAGAGAGTAAGGCGAGGGGTATTTCGTTGGTTGCGATCTGGAACCACACCATTTGATGCCCCTACGCACAAGATCTTCAAGGGTACAGTATATGGCTACATTTATATAGCCCTATTACATTAAGCACTTATACACGTTTTTTACTGCTTATTCACCAATTCAGATGCAGAGAGCTAATAATTTGGGGATTAGTGTCTTGCCCCAGGACACTTTGGCATATAGACAGGAGTAGATGGGGATCGAACCACCAGCCCTGTCATCAGTAAGCAAACCTTTCTGCCTCCTGAGCCCACATGGTTTATTAGATGTGACTAATGGATTTTAAAATGGTGAATAAATGATTAACTGATGCTTTAAATACGTGTCGGCCATTTACAAGAACAAAGTTTGGTTTTCAAAGAACCCTTTTCATGGTTTTCATCATTTGCATTTGCTAAAAATGCATTCCTGAATTTTGATAATGCTTTTCTAAAGATCTTTTACTTGCTAATAAACCATTGGGTGTGCACTTTAAAATGTTAATAAGTTATTAAAATAACTTTTAAGAGCCAGTGTGTAGGATTTCGTGGTATCTAGTGGTTTGGTTGAATATTGTAACCAAGTGAACACTCCGTCTTATCCTTACCCACTGTAAAAAAACGTGAAAAACGCTCCCTGTGCCAGTGTTTGGTTTGTAAGTCCAAGGCTACAGAGACCCATAGCAAATGAAAGCACATCAATTCTTAGTTTCAGGTGATTGGAAACAAATGAAAACATTTCAGAACATAACTGTATATTCCATTTGTGCAAAAAGATCCCCCTAAATCCTCCTTTATCGTACACACTACACCTATACAGTCTGCAGATGTAAAAGTTAATAAGGTATAAGAAATTGGTTTTGGTTAGAAGAATTTCAGGCTCTTTCCCAGAGGGTAGGTGGCTAAACTATCCATTGGAGGGTTTTTTCTGATGAACTAAAGAGCTACAGTAGCTAAAAACATCTGTGAAACACATGAATTTGGCGGTTTAAATATGCGAAGATGCATTCTTTAAATAATCTGGTTTATGCACATTATCTTGACATGCTGTGCCAAGCATGCCATTGAAAGATTACAGAAATTCCTGTCTGTCCTTGTTGCATTTACCCTGCAGTTTATATCCTTGATGTAATTCTGGTAAAAGCATTTTGAAGGAACCATTATGTTCTATTTTTAGGTCAACAATTTATACCTGACACTCACACTGTCTTCCTCTCAGCTAAATCTGCATGGCTCATGTCAGCATATCTGTCACACAACAACTGTAAATCCAACTCTAGCCTGAAAACGCCTGAATCGAAGTTGTCTGCTGTGACACGGTAAACAACGCGCACACTCTAAATCATCCCCGGAGGAGAAAAGCACACTTAAAGTAAAGGGTGAGAAAACACTCTCACAATTTAGTGGTCAGATGCGCAACATAACATCATGACTCAGGATTGCATGCGGTTGTCCACTCTCTCAGGCAGACACTAAAGCTCTGCATTTACTCACTCATCAAGTCTCGCCAGACACATGAAAGGTTTTCCACCTCCAAAGATTACGGGTGGGACTAAACAAAATGGCCACTTCTGAGAACTGCCCTGTGCTCACTCAGGTAGGTTTGTTTGTCTGACACATACTGTGGGAGTGGGAACTGCTATTTAACTTAAAGAAGAAAGTTCACTCACAAAATATTAAATATATATTTTTCCTCTCACCTGTAGTGCTATTTGTCCATCTAGTTTGTTTGGGTGTGAGTTGCTGAGTTTGGAGATGTCTGCCTTCTTTCGAATATAATTGAACTCGAAGGCACTCAGCTTGAGTAAACTTTAGAAAAACTCAACAGTAATGCCTCTTTCCAGAAATCATGACCAGTTAACAAACTAGACTGGTCGACTATATCACCGAGCAGAAGGAAACATCATCTCATGAACGAGAGGCTTGTAAGAAGAAAAAAAAGTAATAACCTCCTTGTTAGTTGAGCTGTAATGTTAGCTAGTTTAGCCTCCACTACGTGTAAGAGAATAACATATATTTTTGATTTTGGGTACATTGTCCCTTTAATTTTAGCAAGTAATATATAATATTGGTGTCATTTACATCCTTTGATTCTGAATATCTTTTCTCTGAACACTCGTGAGCTTGTCTGAAAGGGTATTTGGGGATTGAGCACACAGATTTGTATGAAATTAAGTCAGAATTGAAATGTTGACACTAATTATAAAGGATAGAATTAGTCTGCCTTGAGCAGCTACTTTGATGCTTAACAATCTGTTTCTTCACAGCATTAAAACATTGCATGTTGTCCTTGAAAAGAGCAAACAGATCAGAGCAAGAGCGTCATCCACGCGATCAGCTCACCTGTACTGTATCGTTTCAGACGTGGTTGAAGCTCTTAGTTTGGTCATAAGAATCCTGACTATGTTGAAGAGGAAAACAAAGTTTATCTGGAAGAGAAAAACAAGCACGGAAAATAATTTGTTTTGAAGCCTGCGTTAATGGCTTACAGTGAAACACGAGCAACAGCCCTGCTCATTATTGAGTAGTATCAGCACAAGACTCCTTTCTCAACAAGACAGTGTTAGATATGCACACAAGAAAGAAGTGGTCACCACACTGCCGCATGCTTGTAACAGCTTGTACATTAGCGGATACATTCCCACGAATATGATTTGCAGGATTCTCCAGAGTGTAAATACCTTAACCCATTAGGAAGATTAATTCAACCAACAAGCTAGATGCGGGATGAAAATGGGTTTCATTATAAAACCATTTTCGGTTCAGGCAAGGTTTTTTTTTTAATCAGTTTACACCTACATGCAGGCACTACCAATAAATCTTCTGTCAGTGCAAAATGATTGTACAAACAGTGTGAAAATAATGGCAGTGGAATGACTCTCTGTGTTGTTGCTCACCAGAAGCACAAGAATAACTGGTCCCTGGTAAATGTAGTCCATATATTTTCCAGGTTCTTTACCAAACCAACATCTGTTGACAAAACCGACAAAAGAATTAACACCATGGAATTAAAGAAAACATTTAAGAAAATATTAAAGGAACTTGGCGAGAAACCTTGCCTCAGGAATACTTACTGTTCATTTTCATAATATAACTTTCCTATGGCCCATGCTACTATTATAGGGCATGGAATACCTGGAATAAAGAAATAAAAAGATTAATGTAAGTCGTAATTCCAGTACGATGGTATAAAGTTCAACCTTGCCAAAAAACCCCAAAAACGTCCGTATAGGTCGTCAGTGCAAGCTACTCATTACAGCCCATATTTACGTTTATTGATAGGCGGTGACATCTAGTGGTTGTAGTAATAATGACAGGAGGAAAGGAGGAAGTCGTTGGACGTACAAGTCTGCAGATGAAGGAGATGGGGGTGGACAGATGAGTCAAACACACATGGGACTTTAATGTAGGACACGCTGCCTGTCTGAAATCAAGAGTCATATCTTTTATGTAAGTTAAGTTCTGTACTAGTTTTAACCTAAAACATGATCTTTCCCTATACCTAGCGAAGTCGGTTAGGTGCATAAACCTTACCAAATGGCTATGTTTCCTAAACTTAACCAAGTAGTTTTTGTGCCTAAACGTTACCAAGTAGTTCTGAAACCTTAACCTAACCAAGTGATTTTGGTGTCTACGCCTTACCAAGTAGTTTTGGTGTCAAAACTAAACCAAACTGCAATTGTTTCATAACATTAACAACATAATGACAAAGGTCCAGCACGCCGGCGATGGTCCTGTCCATAGGTCATATATGGCATTTTTGGGTCATTGGTTATCAACCTCGTCGTTCAGATCTTAAAATATTATAAGAAAAATAATAATGTCGGTTAAAATCTCAATGTTGTTTTTTACCAAAGAAGAGAAAAATAACAAGACTCGTCAGAAACTATAGCTGCTCCTAGATGTCCAGCAGAGAAATAATGGATATGTACATTAGTTGACAACAAATGTTGTGTAATGCATGCTGGTCTCCTCTAAAACTTTACCAAAGTAAACAAAATACTTTGAGAAATACCTAAAATGACATGAGAAAGATTTGTTTCTATATTTAGATAAGTGACGAAACAGATGCCATATGTATGAAAATCATGATCAGAATCATCTCAGTGAAAGAGCAGTCCATGTTAAATTCTCCGTCATTCATGTAGACCTACTGCAGCTCCTTCTACTGAACATTTCAACAGTGATGTGTCAAATCAGCATGAGATGTCCAGTGAATGCACACCAAAAATTAGGCGCTGGTCATGGCGGTGACGTGTTTTGAGGACAGGATGTCCGCATACTTGGCTTGAGGGGTTTTAGTGTGGCTTAAGAAAAGAACAAGTGTGCTTGAATCAGAGATAAAATGAAATTATCTGACCTTGGTGTTGACATCCTCTCTTCAAAATGGACAAAATATTTAAGGGTTGAATATACAATAGAAATTTCTTTTTCACTTTTGAATCTACAATGCTTTATTTGTCGTAATGTTAATTAGGTCTGTGTTTCAGAGCTTATGCTTAATTTACATTCTTTTGAGGCTGCATCAGAACCTTAATGCTGCTTTATGCTGCATGTTAAGATGAAAGTAAATGAAGTAAAGCCCTTTGGGATATAACGCTCCCCCCAAAGCACTTATGTCTGAAATTCAAGGAAGTACTCCTTTTAAGCAAGCAGTTCAGTCTTGACTTTCTCACCCTGCCAGTGAGACGAAAAGCTAATTGAGCAAAACATCTCCAAGCTAAATATCGTTAGTGAGTGCAGACATCAGATTTGTTAACACAGTGACAGAAAGCGGACCAGATATGATGACGTTTTTTTGACTAGCTAGACAAAGTGGATCAGATGTTCTTAAAGGTGAAATGATCAGTGAAATGACCTTTAATGGAGCTGAAGTCTAAACCTATTTAAATCCCATCTAGATACAGGCCTCTGGTGGAAGACAGATTTAATCTGCCCCACTTCCATCATTTCTTAATGAATTCTTATGAACGATCTCAAAAGACTTGTGTCAGTGGCACAATGAACTCTTTAGTAGCTCGTGGTTTCCACAATGCAGCAGTTGTAAAAATGAAAGAACAAAATAATTTGCGCAAATTATAAATACATTTTTTTTTATAATACTTTCTTTATACCTTTTTCCCTATATTTATGTTATGTGTGGTCAATGTCTATAAACAATGGTTAACTATAGTCTACTTTCTTTTTAAGATTCAAGATCAGTTCAGTCCCCAAAATCAGATTGCTGGCATTGTACGTTTCTGCAAACTACAGATAAGTAAAATTTGTATGTTTCATACGTATCATATCAACATTTTAACAATATGTGTCTTATCACGCTGACATGTATTTGAGCTGACTTTCATGCTGGGAGGAGTCCATAACCAAAGGACCAAAGGCTCCTTACAAGACAACTTGAAACAACTATTTGCAATGTGCCGGTTTGTAAACTTCTTCAGACCTGCCAGTTTACATCACTGGGACTTGACGAGACGATGTATCATCTCAATCGCAATGACTCTCTTCCATGTGGACTTGTAAGGACTTTTCATAGCTGGAAACAATTTGTAGCGTCTTAAAATATGAACGATCATGGTGAGTTACTTGTTGCAGTTCCATTTTTAGTGATGGCAAAAATAAACGGTGTGTGCTGAAGCGAGTGGCGGAGAGTGAAGTGGTTTACGGAAACGTACAATGCCAACATTTATTCAGGTGACTGAGTTGTTAGAGATTCAAGATTCATATATTTTGTCATTTTACAACAAGGTCATATAACTAAAGGAATGTAGTCAAAAACACAGATATTATTTTGATGGATTGATAATAGGTTATGAGAATAAACAATTTTTACTGATTTTTAAAAAAAAATGTATTACTGTAACCTGCATTTCCTCAACAAGCTACAGCTACAATGATACAGCATTTTTTTCTCCACAGAATGGATATCACAGATGGCAGGCATTAATTACAGAACATGAACATATTATTATTCTAGAGATATATCAGATTAAAACAAAAAGCATATTTAATGTAGACCTGCAGGAGTGCTTGGTGAATTTCAAGTGCTAATGAGTTGACCTTCGTCAAAGAGGAAGCCGCACTGATAATCTAATCATTGTAAGAATCACATTAGATCATTAAAGTTAGATTGATCTGTGTGATATCTGCCTTTGGTTACTTCTATTTTAAAGCCAATATGAGCTTCCCAATCATGTCATCCATGTGTCATTACCAATCAAATGTCATCTGCTCTCCTGCTAGTTATCTATGTATTTGTCATTCTTGCGCTCTCAAAGCTCCGCTGCATGACCTAGATGCAGTAAAGTATGTGTTGGTTTTTCCTGCTGCAAGAACACACAATGTCCATTAAAAAAAACAAAGAAAGAAAATGTCAGACCGGTTCAGGGAAGTATACGAGCATGTCTCCGTGTGCATTTCTCTGCCTCAACATGGAATATTCCGACACTACCATAGGTATAGATAATTTATGTGGTCAGGATGGGGCATCTGCAGCATGTTCAAAATTAATTCTATCACAGGTATCAAAGGACAAAAAATGTCCTCCCTTCACTGCAGCTCCGTTCTCTTGTGAAATCAAAGCCTAATCTTGAGCCTGAGGCACTAAAGGGTCTCCCTCTGCTTCATTCACTGACGCGCAGACCTCTCTTAAGTGCCTCATTCAAGCAAATGTTCACTTTGAATTGGGGGTAAATGTCACATAAAACTGTGGTCCAGCTGTTTCACCACCTGGTTTTCATTTGAGAAACATTCTGACTGCAAGTACCTGACATATACAGTATATATTCATTCTGACCATTTTATTAGCTTATCGTTGAGAAAAAGTCCTTAAAGTGCTCAGTAAATAGAGCAATAGTAACTTCACTACATTTTTGTGACATCTGTAAAAAAATAAATTAGGTGTTGTGTCCTGGCAAACTCAGGCTCTAATATTTTTCATTTTAAATTAAAAACCAATAAGAAAAACAATCATGAAAAGTAGGAAAATGTTAACAAAACCTGTTTTTCACATCTTCCTGCTTAAGGAGAAGTAAACACTTCAACGTTTACAGTTTTCATTCAAAACTAAATATATTGTATTGTGCCAAAGTGTGAACCCCCGTGTATAGTACACAACCAAGAGCTGAGTGAAGTGTTACTAATGCACTGTCAAGATGAAGACACTCACACCAGCCGATGAAAAGGAAGACCCACTTTCGGAGCTTATCAGTTGAATAAGTCATTACAATGGCTGTGTGGAGGTAACATCCTTCAACAAACATCCAGAAGAAGTTTGTCACCACAAAATAGTTGTATATCGTTGTAATTAATCGACACCAAGGCTGAAAAAGAAAACAAAAAACCCAATTACTAAAATACTTTTGTTGATATAACATTCTTCACAGCTGCACTTGTTAAGACTTTCTAATGGCTTTATATATTATGTGTATCATTGCCGTTACCTCATTGCTCTCATGTATATTGTGGTCAATCAGCTGAAGCAAAAACCACATAACATTCCTCAGTATGAAGGTGGTGATCAAGTTCCAGTGGATGATGTTTCGAAGACATCTTATGCTCCTGTTCCACAAGTCCAACGAAAGACATGTTTTATTATCTCACTTTCATAGAGTCAGAAATAGGACCTATTCATAAGAAAATGAGATGCTAGGCTTTTCATTATCTCGTTTGTAGTGTCACTGCTGATGGGGGCTCCAAGAGTACACGCATACACTCACTGCAGTATAAAAAGTAAAGGTTTAAAGTAAGCCGGATTAGCTTTTAACAGTACCTGATTGCAAACTACTCACGGATGCACAGATAACTGTCACTGAACTACTTTAAAACTAAGGAAAATTTAAACATTTGATCATTTTAAGGCAAAATCTGGAACTATATGGATCCTCGTTGTTCTATGACTTCTAAGCAGATTTATAGAACTTTATTTGAATCAGACGTCAGAGGTAATGATATCCACAATGTGTGCATGAGAGCTTAAATCACATCGAAAATATATGTGTCATATCTATGTGATTAAATTTGAATTTAAGTTTGAGTTAGAACTCAGAGACAAAGGAGTGACATTTTTCACGCAAAATTGGGTTAAAGGACTCCTGTACTGTAGATATGGCGTCTCATCGTGCATTAAAGAGCCGCTAAAAGATAAATAATTGAATTGGTCAAGCTTTTAACAGACTGTTCAGAAGGTTCATATGACGGTCAAAATGTTGTTCCAGTGAATTTTCTATCCTGCCAAGTAGAAATGTCTGTGAGGAAAGCACTAAGCAGTTAGATTGTACCATGAAATCTTTAGAGATTTAATTTCGGAACAAAATATTGACTAAGAAATCAATATTTGCCTTCAGAAGCCCACATCGATCAATGCATAGTGAACAACCCAGCTGCGGCTGTTTAGTATCTGATGTAAGTGTCTGAGTGTGTGTGTGTGTGTGTGTGTGTGTGTGTGTGTGTGTGTGTGTTTAAAGCATGAAAAGAGGTACAACTGCTCAGAAGAAAGATGTACTATGAAATACAAATTATGTTTCTTTTAGCCTGAGTGCTGCATCTGAGCCAAGCTGCAGAGTCCTATTCATTTGACATAAGCGAGTTAATGATAAGCAGTCCGAGGGTATCATGTGAATTTCCCTGATTGTCTTCTGTGAGGTCTCATGCATACAGGACACATTTAGATGGGAACTATTTCTGTACTTGCCTTAAGCACAAGAAGAGAATGAAGGCCACGACTAGAGCTCCCACGGAGATACAGTGGCCTAGGTAGTTGATGATCAGCGCTATTTTATAATGCATCGGATATTTTCTCTGTAAAAACAACACTTGAATTACTTCTTTAATGTAATTGCTAGGCAACAGAACAAAGATTTAACATACAAAACACACAAATACATGAGTAGAACCAGAGTTTATCAATTAATCTATCAAGGCTTCATTGTTTTGAGGTTTAACTTAAAGGGTTAGTTCAACCCCAAAATCAGAAATACACATTTTTCATTCACTTGTAGCACTATTTACCCATCTAGATTGTTTTGGTGTGAGTTGCGGTGTATTGGAAATATAATATAATGAAACTAGATGGCACTTGCCTTGTGGTGCTCAAAGCACCATTTGAAAACCTCAACAGCACTGTCTCTTCCAAGAAATCATGACCCAGTTACTCAAGATAATCCACAGACCTTGAGCAGTTTCATGTAGGAAGTATTTACTACCGAATTACACCCACCAACCGTAAATCTACTCATTGATGAGATGCTGGCAAACTAAGCTAACTAAGCTACCTCACATTACAGCAGAACCAGCATGTCCTCATCAGACAAACAACTATATAGGCCAAATATACAAGCAGCTTATAACGACCCATATTTATATTTCTTGTTAGCATAAAGAGTGACACAGTCTTCATAGGGAGGAGGAAGGGATGGACTGTTGGTAAAAATATCAAATCAGACTTTCCCCCAGGAGACTGCGGCTCGTATCCAATGTGAAACCAAAAGTCAACGGTGAGTTACTTCCACTTCCTAACATAGATAAGTCACATACATAATGTACATATGTAACTTAAGTTACTTGAACCCAAATCACAATGTTTTCCTAAACCTAACCAAGTAGTTTTCTTGCCTATACCTAAACAAAGTGTGTGCATATGATGGCTGTGTTGCTGGTACAAAGATCAAGGTTCATTTAATTGTCATTCTACAACACAGAGTTGCACAACAAAATGCAAGTTGTAGTCCCTTAATGCTAGACAACAAAGACTATTTTCTATGGTGAAGTGTTGGGGTAGACTGGAAAAGAAGCTGCTCTGTAGTCTGGTGGTATGCCAGCGGATACTTCTGTATCTTTTGTCAGACAGTATCAGGGCTGTCTTTTATGCCGTTTTTCCACTAGCACTTTTGGCCGCACCGAGTTGAGCCAAGCCGAGCTGCGCTAGCTATAGACCTGCTCTAGAGCAAAGTCAAGCTGCCGCCACCCCTCCTCCAAGCGGGATGTGGTGGCTACTCATGACTGTGATCAACCTGTAAGTGAAAGTCTGTGTGTTCAGCGCTCAGGTATTTTTGTAGCTTCTGACTGAATCTCTTTAGTTTATTTCGTATGTTCAAACATGTGTGTGTTGTTTCATCGTGTTCACTTTCAGCTGTTTGGGAGCCATGTTTAGTTACTGCTGGTAAAAAACAGAACGTTTCCTGTAATGCTGCTTCATAATAAAAGCTTTTAAACAACTAAATAACTTTATTTTCTGAAGAAGTTATAGAAAATGAAACATGCTTTTAATTAGTGGAGCCACTTTGTTAGCTGTGATTCTTCAATAGTGCTGCTGGGATTGGGACAAGTGCGTCAACCTGAGTAGAGCCGGGCCGGCAGATGTAATGGAAAAACGGCATGAGTGTCCTTTGGGCTCTGTGCAGACATCCCATTTCACCACGTCAGTGATGCTCTGTAGATGGGTACCAGTGATGTTCTGAGCGGTTTTAATCACCAGCAGCGGAGCTGTTTGTGATGTTTCCAGTGAGTATGCTTTCTATTGCTCTCTGTAAAAGTTGACAGGATCTTGGCACAGGAAATTAACCTCCTTCCTTCATAAGAAGAGCCCTTTTCTTACGCTGCAACAGTCAGGTCATTTTGGGAACAGTGATATATGTCATTTTAACCCATTCAGTTGTTTAGATATAAGGATGCATTGACCAAAACAATCTAGATGGATAGTACTACAGGTCAGAGGAAAACATTTACTGTATTTTTGATTCTCGGGTGAACTGTCCCTTTAAGTGAGAGAAAGCAAATGTCATTGACACACTTCAGAATGGCTTAAAATTACCTGAGAAAATAGAGCAAGACCCAGAAATACACACAATCAGGAGACATTGTGTAAGGTAAATGGGCCAAAAACTCATTACACACATCAGTCTTACGATTTGGCCTCAGGCTTCCCTTTTAGGGACACTGACAGAACTGTACTTATGTATTTGTTAAGTCATCTGGAAACAAATGTTTAAACAGTTTAAGTGCAAAATAGAAAATGCAGTTCAACAAGCATTCACACACATTTTCTTTTCTCTATATTGCAAGTATTTCCTTGTGTGCCATTAGTTTAATGGTGAGTGTGAACTGTGATGAGCATTTATCCAAGATTAACAGCTTGGTTGCAGAGTGAATAGCAGGATTGATCCTGCGACACCACACTCACCTTCTCCTCCAAAATGGGTTCACAATTGGAGTAATTGCTCTTCAGCGCCCACGTCCCATTATCCATGCATTCCCTGTAAGCACTCCCTGCAAGAGAAGAGTTGGGAGCACAGTTGAGAAAACAATTAAATCGGGGCACTGTTGCAAACATTGTTGATGTGTTCAGATACTTGTTGAGCTCGATTTGTTCGTCCGTTCCAAGTCTCTCATCTGTATTCAGCGTCCGAATTCAGCGTTTCAGAGTCAGTTGTTTGTTGTGGTGAGATTATAGTGAAGGGTTTGGGAAGTAAGTAAGCGAAAACATCCTTAGTTTGGAGTTCAAACTTGAACACCACTACCTGCCTGAGTCTTACACAGAATACTAATTCAGCAATGGAAATAGTCATTCACGACTGGGAAATGCAAAGCCTCTTACTCTGTCAGTTTATTTGCATATCTTTTTTTAAGAGCCCGCTTTCCGCAATCAACTTTGAACTGAATTTTTCATTTGGCAGCTCCCTCATCGTGCATTCGGAGGACCCTTTATCTCTTTAAGACCGGAAAAGAGCTGGGCGGAGACAGAGCAGCAATATGTGTGAAGTTAATTTTCTTCTATTCTATTATGGCCAGCTACTAAGGGTGATAATATGAATAACTTTGCTGCCAAGATACACTTAATTTGTTTAGGTTTTGTATTTTGCGTCAGACTGTCTTCAAACAGGCATTAAAAATAATAGATTCACTGCACCGTTTGTTATTATTTTAGCGGACAGTATTTTCACAGGTCGGGGCCTCAAGTGTTTATTATATATTCAGCTTCAAATGGATGCAAATGTTTGTCGCAGTGTTAAGAAAAGTGAATAACATATCCCCTTGAGGATTAGCAGTTCACACAAATCTCACACAAGTGCAGACTGTAATGTTTATTTTCACTCACCCTGACTCACTGAGTCTTGTCAACACCGAACAATATGCTAGACAGCTAGGAAACCTTCCACCTAAGAAATGCTCACAGCGACTCTGGAAGCAGTAGCAGAATAAGATCTTCCGCATTCGAATTAATGTTGCGTAATGTGACATTTGTATTCGGAGAGCTGAGAGAGGAACACAGCTCGTGGCATCTAGAAACAGAGATGTAGAGAATTCCGTAAAACAGGCTCTTAATATGCTTTCATTTTACTTCTGGCAACACTTGCTGTATTGTGACTAGACAATTCTTTGTGCTGCTCTTGAAGGAAAATCCCAGTGTTCAGCTGTTTGAACAGGAGCTTTTTATCGCAGCGGTAAATCAAAGTCGGTTAAATCTCTGAAGCACTTGAATGACTGGAACGTGGAATCCCCTGAGACGCAAAAAAAAGTCGATTGCAATACACTCTAAAATACACTGTTCCCGTTTGCTTGACTTTTCAGACAAACGGCCTTAACATGCTCATTGATCAGGTGCCATGTGGCATTTGCAGCTCCTGTGCAGCCTAAGCAACCGTGATATGGCAGCTAATGTCTCATGCACGATTTGAACATAAACTAAGGCAAATAAAGTGGAGAGTCAGAGCTGCGGGTTCTGTTTCCATCATCAGTGATGACATCAAGTCATTTCCAGGAGGGACATTACTTCCTTTCACTGCATAATCGTGACAAATGAGTTTGAAACCATTATGCAATAGATCAGGTGCAAGACACGCTAGAAACCCGACTAATGTAATGTATTTCTAAAACACAGGGAAGGTGCTGATTCAAATGTATGGTCATTTTAAAAGCAGCTTTTGTTTTACGCAATATCTGAATATAATGCAGTCTAATGCAACAACAACACACATGACAGCCTCCAAAGGTTAATTATTCAAGAGATCTGTGACACAATAATGGGTTTTAATATAGATATTCACATCTTTTTAGTATGAACTGTACACAATGTTTGTACAACTTTCTAACAAGACTCAACACTAGACAATGACCATCAATAATAAATGGTACATTTATAGTTAATTAAACTTTAGTTAATAGTTATTTCACTGTTACAGTAACAAACAATGAAATGCTTTATAAAACATTTACTTATCATTTGCAGCTTTACAATTAACAATTGCTAGAAAAATTGTCTATAAAGCATTTTATTGTTTGTTAGCATAACAAGCATAGCATGACATAATTAGTAACCAAAGTTACATTAACTGTACATTTACCATTTATGAATGATGGTTGTTATAAAGTGTTACCAACAAATCTCTTTACTACTTTTAATTATTTATCAGCATTCATATTTGCAGACTTGGTGGCTTATAAGAGAGTGAAGTGAGAAATCCATTAGCATTTATTAATGTATTACCACCATTAATTAATACTTAATTACAATAGGTAGGATACAAAGTCAGTCACAACCTGGCAACCCAAAAAAAATCCTTTTTAATAGTTTCTAACCAATTTATTATTGATAAGTTAATGATTTATGCAACCCACAAACGCTTTAAGGTGGCCTATCAGAGACAGTTACAAGTGATGAATATCAAATCTCGGGTTATTGCATTTTTGAATATCCCATTAATTTTTTCAGTCAGTTTCAAGGTCACCTCAGCTCACTTCAGAAGTAAGAAATGATGTCCTGAGCTCTTAGACTCAATAAGATTCAACTATATTGTCATTGCAGAGTGCAACTACTAAGACAATGAAATACAGTCAAACAGTCCACCCATGATACTTAGAAGTGGAAAAATACACATTTTGTTTACGTATTTATGAAATAAAATTTTTAGTGAGACATCTGCTTTACTTCTCAATCAGTTCAACTGTTTGCTGAGATTCACTGCCAACTTGTCTATAATGATTTATTGCTGCTATGAGAAATATATAAATATATAAATTTACCTGTGAAGTTTTGTAATTCTTTCTCTCCAACTCAATATTTTCTGAGCCGTAATATTTCAATATGACATCACGTCTATATGCGTGGGCAGCTTTGGGAAGGTCAACAAAATGTATCAGGGAATGTGAAACATATTCTGTGTTTTTCTGTTAGGGCGAGAAAACATTTTTGGTAATCCCCTTCAGTGTGGTGGAAATAATCCCAAAATGTGTCACCTTCAGAACATGAAGGTGTTCCTTGTTAGCAGGTACTACTTTTTGAACTGTATCGATTGCTTTTACATCACCTTACAACTTATTAGGGCGAAAAAACAATGAACAATTTCACTACCTCATTGCAACACAATTATTAAAACAAAGCACATCAGAGATAATCCGTGTAGACAAACGATCCAAAGCGCTTTGTGTCACTGAGCCAGTTTGACAGCATCAACATGACACAGGAAGCACTTCAAGTCATCAAACGCTTAAATCCCTCCGGTCAGGTATCTGATGTGACAAGACAGCTTTTACTTTTCTGTCAGCGATCTCTTTAAAACCACACACTTGTGATGGAGGAGAACTTCAGACACTTCATAGAGAAACACTATTCTTATCCTGACACATATCATATCTGCAAACAAACTAATGAAAACTAATATAATATCTCTGTAGCACCATAGAGTTTTCTGAGCTAATATCACAGCAGCAGCGCAAATTGTTTTTCATAAAGTTCTCCGTCTCTCCAAGCAAATATCACACTGTGTCTGTGAGGCAAGCAGTGATGGTGCAGAAATAGAGGAAGGGGAGCAGGTTGTGAGTTTTTTTTCCCTGTGAGCTGTTCCACTGAGGCAGGACTAATTCAAGGCGCTGGTGCAGGGAGAGCACATTTCTGACTAACCATCTGTGCATTACGCATGATAAAGCTATTCTCTCCACATTTCACTTTACAGTGCGCTATATTCATACATTTAAATAATAAAAATCGCCAAATGACTCAGCCACTCTCGAGTTTTGGGAATGGACAAAGCTGCCATGTGAGGGTGTTAACAACCCTGACCACACTCTCACTGGTGTAAAGACGCATAAGGAGACGAAGGAAATGTGCAATTCTCAACTGGCTCACTCTGTGCCAGCATTGCCCAACTCCTCCGCTCGCAAACCTGCCAACTTTCTTGCTTGTCTTGGATGCTAAAATTATGTAGATGCAAACAAACACCATATGACTGTTCCAGGATTAGAAGATTGGAAGCTTGTTTGCCGAGATAAATGAGGAGAGGTGCTCCAATTAAACACATTCAGCTTGGTTTGGTTGTTCATGGTTCTACAATGAGGTATCAAAATAATTAAGATTCAGTTACACTTTTGAGATGAATTAGTAATAAATTCAAACCAAATAGTCTTCGTCTTCACTGCTGTTGAGCTTTACCTTTTCCTTTCAGCTGATTGTATCTGTGCTCTGACTGTGGGACCTCCAACAATGCCACAGGACTATTAAAGTACAACATTTTCCACTTAAAGGTTGTGTAAGCCAGCCTTTCTTCATCTGGTGTTTGATTGCTCTGTGCTTTAGTTTCTCATCTGTCTCTTTAGCTCTTACTTCTGAGCCAGTAGGTCTCTTTCCTGATTGATGGACTCAAACACAACAAAAAGAGAAATTGACATGACTGCTACGCCTCCGCAAAGCAGCAAGCTGCTGCTCACAGCTTATCACAAATTAACCACTTGTTTTGGCTGCTTTGTGAAATACTCTGTGAAGCTGTAGCCTTCTATCTGGATGGGTTCCAAATTGTAATAAAGATGAAAGGCTATAATATCTCAAAGTTGAGTGATCAAAACATCTCATGCGAGCGGCACACCTGAGCTACAGCCGTGTTTTCCTTCAAGCCATCTGAAATCTAATTTCACGAGCCGGGGGCAGAGTAAACTAGGCCATACCTTAACTGCATGGGAAACTCACAGCTCATTGCAGTTTGATATTTCATTTAGGCAGCAGGAACTAGAGCAAATCTGCCACACAGACATCAGAGGGCAAGTGAGGACATAAAGACAGGAGTTGAAATATGCATGACAACATGGGATCGAGAATCAGGCCGGATGCAGTGTAGATTATAAACGTTGACTTTGATAAAAATTATTAGTCTACTGTACTTGAGTACTTCAGCTTTTACAGTGTGGGATGGGAAAGTATCTTAAACATTTATTAACAAAAAATAAATAAAAATAACATAAGAGTTTGACGTTAGAATTCAACATTGACTCATAATTTCACACGATAGACGCCCAACGAAAAGTAAGCTCCTTCAACTCAGTAATGAATCATAAAGGAAGCAAGAAGTGAGGATCAGAATTTGTTACAGATCTTGGGAAACTTCATCGCCTCAAGCGATGTCACTTGAGTCAGTCAGGTCTGAAGACTACAAGGGGAAATTAAAGACACACCTCGGGGTGTAGAGTTATAAGTGAGGTTATCAGACCTCTGTGGCAAGCTCCTTGTCTCTGCTTTAAGGCGAGCAGCTCCAGGCTTCAATAGCTGCACTCATAATGCTACCAAATCTCTGACTGAATTGTCTGTGGTTGAATTGCATTGTGGGTAATATAAGTGCCAGGTTGTGACGAGGAAGAAGAATGCATGGGACAAAAAACGCCTCTCTTGACAAGGTTGAGGGAGTGCATTTGTTGAATCGACTAGAGTTTTGCTTTCATATTAAGTTGTATAAGTATAAACCAATTCTTTGTGTGATTTACATTAACACTTTGTGATTTATTCTAAATAGCATGTCTATCAGCACACCAGACAGCTGCATTCAGGAGCTCTTAATGGCAGGCAGATGCACTATAGAGATGCACTGGGTGATGTTTTTCATCTTTTTTGTGTAACACTGTGTGTCAGTTTTTATACGGAGCCACACAAACACTGACTCTTTGATAAATGCCTAAACTGTTTTATAATAATGAAAGTTTTGGTGTCATGGTTCCTTCTTTATACTGTCGGGATGGTTCTTTTCATTTTGCGGCCTGTATCTCATCTCAAAGTCTGTTATTTTTGCTTTTTTTCCCATGTGTGTCAGCGACCCCCCTGCCCTTTCTGTCTTAAATGCAAAAGTGTCCTTTTCAAAGGGCAAAAAAACATGTTCTACTTTTCATCACGTTTCCTGCAAGCTCGAAAAAAAGGAATGCCCTAAATTATATGTTTGCCCAAACGCATAAGAGAAGACACAAGACGCCCCCTCTGTGGGGGATGATGGAAAACCAAAACTGCTCTGTATCCGGAGAGAAACTATTCGACTACCTCCAGTTTCCAAAAAGCTTATATGTGAATCAGACGACCTGGGATTCAGATCTTGTAGTGTTAGTCTACAGTGACTGCTGTCACCACTCACATCACAACAATACAAAGGCAACTGTTCCCAAGCCCTTGATTGCCCCAAGTTTGATCAAACACAACATGGCAGCAAAACCACTTCACAAAAAAAAGAACAGAACAAAAAAAACAAAAAACTGTCCCGTCCTTGTCACATTCGCTTTGTTGTACATTTTGTCAGAGGTGCTGATCCTTTTCAAAGCAAAACAAACTCCCCGGCTCTCTGGCATTATCAGCACATGCTCCAAAAGTGACAGGATTACCTAGAATATGTCTCTGGGAGGTTTATCCTGAGGAGCTGCTGAAAGCCCAGACTGTGGTAGATCACAAGTCGCACATACATCACAAAGTAATTAAACTTGTTCCACTGGGTAAAAGCAGTCTACTGCAGTTGCTGCAATTAAACTCTGATGCCCTGAGCTTTTTATATTTTAGAAGCAGATATGCGCTTGACTGCTGACTTCTACCTGTAATTAGCACTTCATTGCTTAAACACGCTGAAGGGAAGAGCCTGTTAACTCATAACCCCTCCTATCATGTGTTTGTTGTGAGGGATTATTTGTGAATCTAAGTATGTCCTCTGCAATGATTTCAGGAAAACCAGGTTGTCTCATTACTAATTTTTAATTTTAGATGGTAAATACATGTAAAACTTCCATCAAATATGCACTGGACTCAGAAGGACGATCGCGTGCCCTTAGACGCTCTTTTTTTTGCCTCGCCCTTCTAACATCCCAAGTCCACCACTGCAAATACACATTTGACAAACTGGATGTTGAATGTCTTCGTTTTGTCATCTGTTTCCTCTGTGACATTTTTTGACACACAGTGACTTTCTATAAAGGGAACAGCCCAAGGGGAGCAGCATCTCGAAAGGCAAGACGTTCAAGCTTTTTCTGTGTCGAACATTTGTGGCTTGTGAAGAAATGACATATTTTTGCTGAAAATAAGACGCCCACTCCTCCTGTAGTTGCTTTTGTAGTTTTAATTTCATTTTGGCAACCAGAAAAATAATATTTGTTTTAAAGCCAAAAAAAGACATGAACAAATTCAGTACAGAGAAACTGCCAGAACAGAAATCCCACTGTTTTGCAGTTTTTCTCAGAGTGACTGTAGGCCTCTGTGTCATGCTCTGCCTCCTACAGTACGTCTGACAATTGAAATGGCAGTGGGAGACGTGGCTCTGTAAATACTGCAGCAGCACCATCTTGGACCACCAAACCACAAAAGCCCAGGTCAACCTCCATTGAGCCAATCAACAAAAGACATATGGGGTAAGTCTAAAAAGCTTTTGCCGCCTGCCTGGACAATCTGCTACAGCCATCCTTTACAGTGACATACAGCACAGTCGCTTACTTTGTTTTTATCCATGCTGCGTAGAGAGTGCGCAGGAACATCTTTCTTGGCAACTTAGCAGCAAATTAGCGAAAAGAAAGAAAACAAGACTCAAAATTCACAACCTGTGACTTTCAGCGCCTTGAAAAATACATGTTTTTCTTCTGCAGTTTCCCTTGAGGATGGAGTGTGCAGCTGGGTCATCAGGGAAACTGTTGAGAGATTCACTGCTTTTTGATGAAAGTCTCTCTTCCTTATTCAAATTTCTCCCTGTGGGTTTTTCGACTCACTTCAAACCTGCAATCAAGGAGGGGAACAATGTATGAGAAATAATAATAGGGTTAAACAGTGGTACGAGTTTTCTTTAAAGGAGGCGGTTGGTTTGATGAATGTAAATGTAATTTGAAGTGTCCAAGTTTTTTAAAAATGACATGAGAGCGAGCTATTTCTGACACAAGATGGCCAATAATAGCTCATCAAGCGGCATTTTTCTGAGATCCTGATATAAATACAGTTGAAGTGTCTATGAATAACAAAAAGAAAAGCTATTTATAAAAAGCTTCATGTGATGCTATGCTGCTTTGGCTGTAAGCAGTTCCTGTTTGCAATCTACAGGCAACAATCGACTGGATTAGGTGGATACGGCAGGAAAAGTCCTATCCTGTGATTATGATTCAAGATATGAAGGCTGAAGGAACAAATTGTTGGACAATGTTACTGCAAAATTAGTTTTGTAAGAAGCCAAGAAACCACCGAGCCATTAGCATGTAATGTTCAAGCCTCATATCAAATCGCTCTGGATTTGTTTGCCAGTCAAGTCATGAATAAACTGACCACGCAGAACAAAAAGAAACTGCCAGAGAAGCTATGAGGAGAGCAGCTGACAATGTAACACCTCAATCACACAAACTGATTATATTGTGATCAATCTCTTATTCCTGAAAGGAAGATTTAATGACAGACACCTTGAAAGTCATAGCTTCATGTCGGCATTTTAAAGTAAAAACAGCTTTGAGCAACCTAAAAATATTTTAGATTATGTAACTGATAATCAAGGGAAATATACATTTGTTATTCCCAAGATATGAGTCTATTAGGCCGTCCAACAATCTTTGCAAATAGAGCCAAATACTAAAAAAACATCAGTCATTCAAGCATAGAATATCATAACTGATGGCTTCATTACAGAGCAGAGATTACATGCATCAATGGAAAAGTAAAAGCGTAGTCTCAAATGCACTCTGTGTGAGCTGAGCATGTAATTACTTGTGATGATCCATTAGTACAGTTAACATATTAGCATATATATTAATAATAAGCATGTGCGTATGTTTTTCACTTTGGCTGTTTAAATGAGACGCAGCAGAATGCATTGGGGAACTTTATGCAGGTTTTTTCGTTGTCTAAGTCCAAAGTGGGGCCCGCCATGAGCAAAAAGTCAATTAAAAAGAACCAATTAATGAATTTAAATAGGCCTATGACACTTGATGCATGAAGTTAGTCAACTCAGGATCCTATACAACACAAGCTCTGAGAGGCAAGTGAGAAAAAAAAAAGAAAGAACTTCGAAAGGTCATCCCGCCAATATCTGTTCTGGTGCATTTCTATGAAATTACATACAGATATTCAGCCTTGCGCATTGAGCTAATTAGTTAATGTTAGCATGCTAACAAATTAAGCTAAGATACTGCAAATAGTAGAAATTATACCAGCTAAGTAACACTATGTTAGCATTGTCATTATAAGCATGCTAGCATTAAGTAGTGCTGTAGCTTATTTTTTAATATAAAATTAAATTCATGAAAAGATATGGAGCTTAATGTCATATGTGTATGTTTAATGTGTCATACAGCCACCATCTCTGGTGATATGGACTTTTCTATTCAAGATGCGTTTAAGTGGTTAGTCATCTCTCTTACTGTACTGTATCATCTCTGCCATTACCACCCAACCATTTTTATTATAGGCTCACAGAGCTGCAAGCTAATAGACTCTTCATCTTGTCGGACCGTTCCCTCTGGTATGTATGAATCCAGTAAGTATCTAATCAAACTGCAATCTCGCGGACAGCCTTTGTCATTTCAAATCAGCATCTCTTTTACACGATAAATAAAACAACTGGGAAAAACAATGGGAGTGATGTTGAATATTTTCTGAAGCACTCAGAGCAAACCAGCTTCTGTGTGACTTGGCGACCTGATCAGGAAGCACCGCTGCTCCAGTCATTTCCAGGAGCAAAATAAAGGTTGGGAAAATAATGCCACTTTAAAAGGAATTGCTTTTTCAGGTCCGTAGTCAAATTCACACCTTGGAGCAGAATGTCAGCAGACAATTGAAGGTTACTGAACACCTTTTTGAGATTTCTATTTCATCTCTGCAGGGAGTTTGAGCATATTTTATCCCCCTTGACATGTCAATTGTACGAATGGAACTGAAGAATTATTGCCCCTGTGAAGGGAGGGAGGAATGATCTTGGCACTCTCATTACACATGAGATGGTTCATTGAATTTCATAAATGAAGCAATGGGAAGGAGCACGATACATACATACTTGACAGAAGTTTAAATGTATTACTTGCTTATGCCCAATGGGGAGATCGTATAGCTATTAGAGACATCCTTGTATCTAAACATCCCCTCTGGCAAAACATTAATGAACCTGAAAGGAACACGAATTTTCTCAGTATTAGTCAGATGTCTAATAGGGTGATTATTTTCAAGACGAAGAGGATTTAAAGGGAAAAGACAGCTGCTTTTCCGAGCTGAACTCAAAGGATGGGGGCAGCTTTTGTTTGGGTTGCAGAGTCAGTCAGCTGGAACTGCTGGACACAGGAGAGAGACACAGCGAGACAGACTATGGCATAAGAGTGTCGTTATTATTCCTCTAAATAAAGATATTTATTTGTATTTTTTATGACAGAATATAGAGATTTGGATGCAGTTGTGAAGGTCATTAGATTCGATTTAATTTATGAGCCAAGCTAGAGAACGTGTCAGAGGCATGATGCTCAGTTCAGGGTGAGAATTTGTATTCATATTCATAATTTTGCAATTATATTAATGTTAATTTTGTTAACAAAAAACGTGACGAAAAAAGTTTGTCCACAACCTTTTGAAAAGATGAAAAGTGTCTTGATAATTTCTCAAGTTGATTTATTCTGTTCAACCCAAAAGTATTCAGTTACACATCAGACACGTCTATAGCCATGCTGAGATGTGAGGCTGCACCACAGTGGTGCTTTGAGCTAAATGCTAATGTCAGCAAGCTGCCATGCTCACAAAGATAATGTCAACAATCTAATTTTAGGCGGTAATGTTTACTATTTGCCAATTAGCACTAAACACACCACTCGGGCTGATGGTAATAAAATGATTTGTGGCAAATTCATTCGCTGCTGATTAATCACTTACGGTCCTCATCGGGGATAATTTCATCATCCCGTTCTTTGGCTGAACAAATAAAAGTTTGGATGAAAGTATGACAAGAAGTTCAGCTTCACTGCACATGTCTTACAAGCAGCACACCATGAGTAATTGCAAAGAAATGGAGTTTGGGTAACTGTCAGTCTTTTGTTTAGCAGGGAACGCTGAATCTCGCTTAAAAAGCATCATGCCTTGAGTGACGACCACTGAAGCAGACAGACCAACAGAGCCTGAGGAAGAGATGCTGGGTAATTTTTTACACAGCTGCGTCTCTTTGGCTTTCCCATTTTGTCTTCATGCCCTCATGACACATTAGTAATAACTACGATTGCGGGTCATAGATTCAAACGTTTGTCCGCGTGTTTGCTGTCAAACTGTCACACCTCACAGCTGTTCTGAAGTCAGTTGGTGAGAGAAAATGAGCAAAAGGCCGTGTGCTACAAGCCAGTGGCCCTGAGGGGAAACCAACAAGCCAAACATGGAGGATCGCGTGTTTAGATAATGAGAGCATATTATACTACATTACACAGCTAAAAAGCATGTCACATTTTATAAGCACGCTATCCAAGTCATTTATAGTAGGTTACTGTGATGACAAAGAACGATTTTTAGTTTTAATATTGAACAATTCAGTTGTCATGGTTCTGTGGCATTTGTTTTTATGTCATGCTTCCACAGTACAGGGTTAGTCTGCTTTTTCCCCGTCAGAAATGTGTAACTCACATGTGGGAAAACATTGTTGCTGCACTGTTGCTTGCTGACAGTCTCTTCCAATTCAGGAATGTGACATCCTTATACTTAACAAAGTCCATGAGGAGGAGGCCGGGGCGGAGGAATGACATTTCTTGTCCATGTGTTGTCACTGAAAGTTTGGGCCACTAAAACGCCTGGCTGTGGTCTTATCCTGCGAGCCAGCCTTTCAAAATTTAACCAACAACATCTTCTTCTAGCTTAAACTAAGTGCTTTTGAGCTGCCAAAAGGAAACAATGAAACTCCAGTCACCGAGGCAAAGGCTATAAGATGCAGTTTGAAACTTACAAGACAAAAATGAACATGGTGTATCTGATATCGCCATGTTGCTGTTCCTGGAAAACCATGATTAATGTTGTGCCATGACCATCATTTCAGGTCAAGAAAAAGCGACAGTCAACATCTGGATGAAGCTGTCATGGCTGAATGGGTTGAGTTAAGGACTTTCCCTATGGACACCAGGGTTTGTGCCCCAACTAGAACATATTATTATACTGTTCACTTATTATTTTCAGGGGTTTTTTTGTTCTGTTTTCTGTTGTGTTAGATCAGGTTTATGGAGCTGAATGTCATGGTTTTGGTTTTCAGGTTAGACGTGAGGGAATACACTAGAAATAAAGTTGTTAACGCAAATTACTGCATATGAATCAGAGGTGGCATGTATCTGGTATATGCCAACCGCTCGTGTGGGAGATTGATTTTTATACCTTCCTACGCACTGTGGTTAAGTTAAATCACTATACTTGCCTCTGAGATGTAGTGGAGTAAAAGTATAATTCCACCACCATCTGTAGCCTTGCAGCACTGAGCTTCAAGGTACGGCATTACAAACAAAGACACTTTTTTAACTTCAGACTAAGGGAAAAAGTGTGAAAAAGTGTCTGACAATAAAGACACTAGTGACAGTCAGTAACTAGAGGAACAGGCATCTCCATGAGGAGAGGAAATGAAGAAGACAAGATTTCCACAGCACTGCAGGGGTTCACAAGTGCTGTTGTTCAATACCCCTGAGACTATACTGTCACCTCTGCTAACAGGTGCCGAGAATTAAGCTGATCTTAACAAGCAAGCTGGTCCTTCCTCTGTGTCTTGGTTGTGGGTGAAAGAAATGAAAAACACCTACTGAAACACCACTACGCTACTGATTAGAACGTAACTGTTAGGAGACAGGTTGTTTATTCAGTGTCATTTGGAGAAAGACAGTTTGGGACAAGGATCTTAATTTGAATTTGAACAGACATTACCCAAAACTAAAAGTTCAAACTTTTATACAAAACAATTACCAAGGATGAGAGTCTTGTATTCTGACTTAAAAAAATGTCTTCGTCTTTCCCTGTTTTGTGGTATGTGTGGTTGCTGAGCCAGTGGTGAGTGTCAGCCAGGGGAGCCTGGTGCTGATTGGACCCCTGGGGGTCTCGGTGTGCAGTGGCTAGTGAAATGTTTGCAACACATGCTGGCCTTAATATGCTGACTGACTAACCTCTTAGCCAGCCTCACTGTGGAGAAGTGGATCAAATGTTTATAAGACGGCTAGACTCACGGCAGGAGAGGTAGAGGCTGCAGAGGTCTTTGGTGTAATCACTGGATTGAACGAAAGAAAAATAGAGCGAGCCAGAAGTGCGTGATTCCGGCATGAGAACCTAAAAATAAGATGTTCTGTGGTTTGGCCATTTCAAGCCAATAGATGCAATTTTAAGTGAGCACTTTGCAAATCTCTACTTGCCTCTATAAGGTACAATCAAGTGTTTTCATATTACTCCTAAACAATGGTAGCATGATTTCTTTCACACTTCTTAGGTAAATATCCATTGACCTCTCAATGATCCACATGACATATTCAGTCACTTGATGTCAGTTTTGGCTCTTGAACAGATTAAATAGGAGATGCTCCTTGAAAGAAAAAACTGAAATATTTGCAGCAAGTAGGTTCCTTCTTGTAAAGAAGATGGCTGTTTTATGCATGAAACAGCAAAAACGCAGCATCTTAATAAAGCAGCACCATGAACCTCCTGAGCTCAAACTTTACTTCAAGAAGGCCGCCATTTCACACTTGATGATGTGGCCTCCGTGGCCTCCTCTCAGTTTTAATCAGAGCTCCACATCAGTTTCATGTTTGCCTCCAAAGATACGGCAATGTTGCACAGAATAATCTCCGATTTAAAATAAAGCCCCAAGGTGTATTCCCAACATGCACCGCTGCAGCGGCTACTCTCTGCTCTCCGAATCTGATGCACACCGTGGCGCTGATACGTCGCTGGCTTTATTAATCCTGATAAGAGAATCAATAAAAGTTCTATTGTACAAACAGCGATCTTGACTTTGAGCTGTGATGACTAGAGAGGTACATTACGTGCTGACAGGAAGTCTCCCCAGTGACAATGAACACAGACACGATGGGGATAAGGTGAGGTTAGCAAAGGACGAAATGTGATTCACTGAATAATTGCACACAGGGAGTCTGAGCAGAGAGAGCATGCAAGGCACAGAGGCATGGCTTGAATTTGAAAAAATGACAAGTTGGTGTTGATATCGTTCATCTCTACTGCTGTGAACATCTTGTCTCGCCTGAGGCTTGACAGAAAGCACATCACATGCTCATGACAAAGCAGAGACAATGAATGACTTTCAGCCACTCGCAACAACTCCGTCCCAACTGTGAAGATGTGCACTTCATGTAAACCAGAGAGCTGAATCAACGCACCAAAAAAAAAAAAAAGAACTACAACGGGACACAGGAGATTTAAAAATGCATAAACCTCTTAAGCCACTCTGCAGAGGCATTAATATTTATATAGGCTTGAAGAAATGGGAAGGAATTTATAGCCCCTTACCTGTGTGGGCCTGTTAAGTCTGTAAAAACTCAGATTTTTGTGAGAGAATTGCAACATTTTGCTGACATCTAACTTCCTCAGCCACTCATTTTTAAGTACTACAGAAAACCCTATGAGGTTACACATGAGATCCTGCGTTTGTATCCTCCAGTGATCGAACAACTGCGTGTGTAAAACACATGTGCATGTCCTTAAAATATAACAGAGGCCTATCCTGGGCCATGCTTTTCTAATATGCAGGCCTGTAGCATTAAATGTTTAGCTCTGCGACATCCCGAGGAGGCAAATGGAGGAGAATCTATTGTTAGTCCCACAGGCCAGATACTGTATGTGTGCAGAGTGAGTAACTGAAACTAGGCTTGAGTTTGTAAAACAGCATGCTGTAGCTTCACATGAAATTGATTTTCTTCTTCTAGTTTATTTTAGACTTTGTGTGTAATGGCACTGTGTTAATTAACACCTGCTCTTGTGATGTTAGGACCTACTTCTATTCTTAGTCTGACCTATTTTGCGGTTTTAATTTTGGTTTAATCTGTCGCTGCAAATGGGTGCAACTAATGTGACCCAGCAGGATGCAAGATAATCATTTCCATTGTGTCAGGATCCTTTGTTGTAAAAACATGTGCAATCCTGTGTTAAGTATCAGTTGTGCGATTACGAGTTTTGTGAAGGCTATTTTTAACCAGAACCTATTTAATGTCCTGTTCTATTCACCCTCAAATAATTAATTTACCAAACTAATTGTCCTTTAAATTTTACATCCAGTTGTGTTTTAAAAAACACCATTGTCTAGTTGAAATTAGAATAAAGAAGAAGCAGTTTGTCTTGGTAACTAGCATGTGTAGACCTACTGATAGCCTACATATTTTTGCAGAACATATACGAATGTGGTAAATGATGATGATGATGAAGTTCTCATGGTGCAACATTCAACAAACTGAAAGAAACTGTATCCTTAGATCAAATATTGATCTACATGTAAATAAATTAGTTAAGGGACAACGTGCATTTCCCAAAATGTCGAACTATTCCTTTAATGTGAACTCTGCCTCCACTCTGAGCCTCCCACATCTACTTACTTACCTAACATGGATTTTTTTTCCAGACCTTTATTCCTATAGATGCTCAGCGACGAGCAGAGGAGTGGCCTATCGATCCATTATCTTTAACCGTTTATCTTTTGGCAGGTTGCAAGGGGCAAGAAACATGTAGGTAGGAGCAGGAGGTGGGGTTCAGGTCACCAGTTCAATAAAGGGCTGACATAAAGAAAGAAACAAACAACCAGTCACGCTCACATTCATTACTACAGGTCATTCAATGTCAACCCAACTTGCATGTCTTTGGAGTGTGGGAGGAAGCCAGAGAATCCAGAACCCACGCAGACATGGGAAGAACAAGACACTCTACACAGAAAGGCCCAGGTTCATAGCACTGACTGTATGAAATACTGACAGCCAGCACGTTTCCATGCACACTTAAGTCGAGTTGCGGTCATAGCCGATAAGGTCATTTAATAAGTATGTCTGACTCCACCACAGTAAGGTGGTGATATGCAACGTTTCAGCTAGTTGCTACTGGAGTTAAGAAGTGCACAGTAAACGGTGAAAACATGGATGACTTTTCACCGCCATTGGTTTTATGCCATGGACGACTTCTCAATGCTCGCCGCGAGGACTGTGGTGCATGCACTGAACACCAAGGCCAGTTCAGGTAAAGTGCATACATGAAAGAATAAACCGACTTCCAACCACATTATCTGGGTGTGTTAGACTTTGAGAAATTCGATTTAGTATGATTTCAGTCCAATCAACATGTTTACATGGACTTTAAAAGTCTGTCTTCAGTTGGACTAACACAATAGCTGGACTTTTTCTAACGTCATGTAAACGTACTGAGTGTCTGAAAAGTGAAGTCAGTGCAGAAGTGACTTAAACCTGCATTCTTTCGCAACTTCTTTCTTGTTTTATGGCCTCAGTGAACTGTTTCCTAATGAGTTCATGGTCTCAATTGCTAGTATAAAGTTGTCTTCAATACAGCATGTTCCTTCTTTAAAAACCCCTTTCTGGCGTAAAACAGACGATAAAGAACAGAATGCTTTAGGGCGATTCACAAGTTACTACAATGGCACGTCCACAGGGCACCCCTCTTTTTTTAGAAATAAATAAATAAAAAGTTCTATTGCTTGCAGGACAGTGGCATAGATTTGACACAATGGGACTTATATTTGACCCATGAAAACTGCCTGCTAAGGCGAAGCATGCGATGTTTAACCACATCAATGCACAAGACCCAAGACTCCATGCTTGTATGCATGACTACCATAATCTAGTGACTCTAATGCTCTGTCAAATGATCAAAAGTGCAAAGAATCCAATACAGTAAATTCCCATCAGGCTATTAAAATTCCAGTGTGATTCCAATGTTTTGTCACATGTGACAATTGATCACAGAAAGCTAAACCGATCAAGTCTGCCTCAGCGGCTCTGATACAAAGTCCCATGATCCAAAAGTCTATTATCTTCAGCTGCAGTAGGACTTGAGGCAGGAAACAGCTGAAAGTCCCAAGACACTGCAGTCTATGTGTGAAACAAGCTGTAAAATACTTTCTGTTACATGACTGCAAAGTGAACAAACTGTAAAATTCCCTTATGCTCTTTCCTGTCTGAAACCACTTCCACAATGTGGAAATTGGGTAAAATATCAGTAGAATAAAAGGATTTGTCCACATGCAGAAAGCACATGTATGAGACGAATCAGCGCTAACATACTGTCCAATAAGTGATACAGTAAATTTAAACCTTTTTTAATAAATGTTGTTGACCGAGCAGAACAGTCTGCTGAGACAAAGACTGATTCCTATAATTACCCTACTCATGGGATCCACACAAAGGAACAAAAAGATCTGTCACCTGCTTCATTCCACCTCAGAACTGCAATCCGTCGAATAATATGACTTAATTGTCCTTAAGAGCTTTCTCTTTGATCCCCTTGATACTCTTTTGTTTCGTCCAGTCTTTATTAACAGCTCGAGGCAAAGTGAGCGGCGCGATTATACCATCACGTGCTGCAAGCACAAAATTGACGGACATATTGTTTGACTGAAAGATCAATTTTCCAGACATATTCAGTCACTGCACTAACACAATATCTTATCCTCAGCCTGTCATAATATTACATTGATCCACAAGGAGCGTCAATAAATGACGGTATACGTCAGAGAGGTGGTTGGCACGTGTCATGACTGCGATTTTTACACTGAGTGGGTCAAACCGCCAGGCATAGCCAACTTACACTGAGACACGAGCAGAGCAAAGGGTCAATCAATGCAGTAAGGGGTGCCTAGGCCAAGAGCAAGGTGTATGTGTGTGAGAGTGAGAGTGAGTGTGTGTGAGTGTGTCTTGAGGGGGTTAGCGGGCTTTAACACTGCACCTGAGCCCGCCTCTGAAACTTTCACATCATCCCCATGAATCCTTTCGCCTCGGCGCATCACAGTTTTCCGCTTTTATTTTTCAATACAAATGCTGCAATTCGCTATTTTGAGTGTGTGTCAACAACAACTTCATCAGTCTTATGATTAATACAGGAGTTACATAACGTGACAGTGTTGGTGTGGTGGAGAGCTGTGATATGCTGTTCTCAGCGCTTGGTGAATGTTGGCTGATACAGTTTGGGTTTGGATTTACTCAGCCTTTCTAGCCACTATAGAGAACATCCCTTCGCTTTAAACGTGCAATTTGTAAGATATGGCCAGAAAAGTACTTTAAAATGTGAAAAAATAAATGTGCAACATTATCAACAGAGTATGAAGCAACAACAGTGATGAGGTTAAAGTGCACTATGTAGTATTGGGGAAGAAATATTAATCGAAAGAAAGAAAGATGAGCGAATAAACTGAATAAAAGAATTGACCTTAAGGGACAGCACAATTTCATACTGTTTTATTTTGTTTGTATTTGGCTGACCCTGCCACCTTTCTAGCATCAAACAGTGTTCTGGACCTTATTTTCCTCTGAGAACTCCTCTGAGTTTGAATTTCTTCTCCAAAATAGTGCCCCTATAAGATATGTGGCAGGCGATTCAAAATGTCACCGGCTACAAAAGCAGATCACATTTTACACTCACTTTGATCTCCTCAACAAAGACCCAGCTGTAAAGTCTACTCTGCCTCCAGAGGACTGGCCATTGTCAGTATCCACAGCAGATGTGAGAAAAATCCTACTGAGAATGAATATAAATAAGGCTGCTGGTCCAGATAATATACCTGCGCTGTGTACTAAAAACACGTAACAGAAGACTGTCCCCACCTGCTTCAAGACAGCCATCGATGTCCCTGCACCTAAAAAGCCTGCTGTGTCTACTCTTATTGACTACCATTCAGAACTAGCAGATCCACAAAGCGTGCCATATCCACTGCCCTCCACTCAGTCTTCACACAGCTTGTAAATAATAACAGCTGTTTGTTGACTTCAGCTCAGCATTCAATACAGTCTCCCCCATGAAGGTGATTGGAAAATTAGCACTCTTACAACACTCTGCAATTGGATATTGAACTTCCTCACAAGCAGTGTGCCCAGAGCGTTCAGATTGGCAGTCACACCTGCTATACGTTAGCGATCAACAGCGGAGCCCCTCCGGGCTGTGCACTCAGCCCCCTCCTGTTCACATTGTACGCCCATGACTGCACTCCCAGACATCAAGACAACTCTATTTCTCAACTACAACTACGACTTTGGCTGAAACGGCACACTGACCTACAAATTTATTTCAATACACAACGTTTGAATCCCAGTTGGATTTTCATCAGGTCAAAGTCACAACCGATAGGCTGATGGGCTTTATGATGACGGAGTGGTCATGCTGAAGCTGCAAAGCCATACATTCAGCCTTCTGAAGTCACTGTGGACTAGATTAGGCGAAACACAGGCCATGTGATTGGAGGAGAACTCATGAACTCAACTCTGTACCAGATTCGGGTGCTCTGAAAATGGGGCTGTCTGGCTGACAGTCCTATCACAGAACAGCAGACTGCCACGCATTCATGAGCCCTGCCTGTAATTGTCTTCTTTTTGTTTATGATTGTTGACCATTTTTGTAAATCCAAACTCCCTTGACAGTTAATTTTACAGCTGAAGGGGTTTAACCCAAATTTCTCTACTGTGGCTGAAATAGTTTGGCCAACAGACGTCTGATAAAACAATCAAAACCAAGCAACAAGACAGGCCAGGGGTTGCAATCACGTTTGAATGATGCTGGAGTGATTTTGGGTAGATTAATCCTTTAGCATTCCCTGAACACGCCCGCTCAGTCTGATGCAGCTGTGCGTGTGAGATTCACTGTCATCACTGCTTTACATCAGAGGAGAGGAGCTCCAGCAGAAATTCAGTTATCATCCAATTCAACCTAAAAAACTACACTGCACTGACAGCCGTTATTACATTTGTTTAAATGTGTTACCACGATATTTCAGTTTTACCTGAAGCCAGCACATCTGGCTGCTTTGCGCATATCTTTTCTTTTTTTCATATTTGGCAAACCAATTCAGCACAGAATCATTAAATCCAAAATAAATGCACGACACGGAAGTTTTGCAACGACGGCTTAATATCTTACTCGTTGTGTTGTACTTCACCCCGTTGATGTACTCAGGGCAGGGTCTCTCTACAATCCTCCCGGTGCTGCTCCGCGGCCAGCAGGTGCCAATCTCATCGGTTGTGGCATTGCAATAAAAACCTTAGAATAAAGTAAAAAAAATATTTTTTTTAAAAGGCGATTAGTTTCCCTCATCCAAGACACAACACCTCTGAATATTCAACACACAAAAAAGGCAGCATCTTACCATCAGTGCTCAGCAGTGACAATGAAGCGTTTTCCAAAAAAGTGTCTTGGAAAGCATCAATCAAACTACAGTTTAAGTCCCCGAGCTCCCCAAATAAGATCTGGTAAATGGTAGCATCCATGCCGCTTTGAGTGATGACAGATTAATTCCAAGTCCGAGAGGAGGTGGACGCACTGAGCCCAGCGGTGTTCGTGGGCTTGTGAAGCGGAGCAACAGCAACGACAAGTAGAGAGCTCAGCGCTCCTGCTGGGATCCGCGCGCCTGGCCAATCAGAGCCGCGCATCCGCTCATGCATCCACGTGCTGCAGCAACCCGGTGAAAGACAGCCGACTCGCCGAAGCGACCTGATCAGAGGCTTTGTCACTCTGACATTTGACACCTGCCGCCCGCCTATAGTGTTTGTTCACGGGGGCGTCGCAGCATTCAGCTGCGAAAGTGAGAGGAAACCTTCAGAATTAAATTGCGCATTGCACAGAGGCTACCTGTTGATGCCTGTGGATGTGTACTGGAGATGGAAAAAAAGCAATCAGCTCATGTGCAAGTACAACAAAACAGGGCTTTCATGTTGGCCAGGTTTATACAGGAACTGGTCCATACATTCCATAATCTTTGGGTTTAAGTTAGATCATTAAAAATCAAATGTGGACTGGCTGTATCCTGTGTCCTGGTAGTGATTTTAATGTTTATGAGCACACCAGGAAATAGCCGGCATCCTTATTGGACAAATCCTCACCTCACCATTTACACCCAGGGGCTTTCATTCAGTGACAGGCAGTAAGTGCCAATTATGTAGGGAGGCAGGAAACAGGGGTTTGGGAGATGGAGGGGCAGTGGAGTTGAAACCTCAGACCTGTTATTAACGTCATTTTTATCAACCTGAACTGAGTGCCACTACTGCCTAAACATGTAAATTGATATCATAAGACTGAACGTTAAAAACTGGTGGAAAACTCATCATTTACATTGCCAGGTAACATCTTAATGATACCATGGTCTCAACATTTTTGTGACTTGCCAGATAACTTAGTAAACATTTCCCTCACTATGTTCATAGCTTATAATATAATTCTTGTGATAGTAATCTTACAATTTCACTTAACAGCCATCGTTAGCATAGTGCTTGGCCTGCTGGTGCTGCTCTTGCTAGCCGCAATACAGAACTCCTATTGGGAAACTGCAAATTTAAGGGCAATTAGCGATAGTTAAGAATTAAATGTTAAAGTTTATATATGTTGTATTGAACCTTGTTGATGGTTCTATCTTTAGCTTAGCTCTGTTTGTATTTTCTGCTTAATCCTGCTGTATGTGAACCACTGATCATCACTTATTGTCGGAAGGCCTTTGCTAAAAGGTGTCTTAATTTGATCCAAAATTCAAGCCTTTTTGAATGAAATTAATTGACAAGAATTTAAATGTCGTACAACAAAGAAAATACTACAAATTGTAAGTGTTAATTATTCTTTGTGACCTTTGATAGGTCAGGTTCTTTTGTGTGATGCCCTGTCAAGAGTCGCTGGGAGGACCTGATCACCTTCTTTGGATCTGCTTTGATGGCGAGCTACCCATGCAGGACACCTGGATCATAATCAATCCACTTCCCACAAAATATGGTAATTTTTTCCGCTTTTTTTCCCCATGAAAGTATTGAATTCTGGAAACCAACAGAACTGGCCTTACTTCATATTTTGCATTCATTTATTTATTCTGTTGCAATACAAAAAGTAGTGTTCATACACATTGGGAGCCCAGATGAACCTATTTCCTGTGCACCACCAGTCAATAAAGGGTATCTTGATTCAGACAGTCTCCCTCAGGCTATATAAACATGATCCAGTCGGTGTTAGATTTCCTTCAACAAGTATTTGCTCTTGCAAATTAGTTACGTATAGATGTCATTTCAAGGTAAAAAGGGTGTTTTTTTCACCCTTTTACTTGTGAGATTTATTTGATTTGAAAAAATCAAATAGCTACATCAAACAAGACAGCTTTAGTTTCAAAAATCAGTCCTTCTCCTTTATTAAGGCTCTATTTTTCTCATCAAAACCAGCTCCTGGTTCATTTTGTGCCTGTCATAACTGTATATCTAGCAGCTCCTTATTCAAAATTAGAGAATGGCTGTATTTTCATCATTTTTTTTTATGTCATACATATCAATTTCAGATATTGGGAAGAGGGTGTTGCCTTTCTCCTCCCTTCACAGAAAGCAGTGTAGTTCAGCGGTGGTGCTGTGAGAGAATTAATTAACTTTTTGGTGTTCTATTAATAGCGCGGGCAATTATAACATTGTTCATCACACGGTCATGTCAACATTCAGATGCTGGACTTGGCGCTGTGTATTACAGATCTGCGAGTACGTGATCTGAAAGCACACAGTGGTAAAATGAGACGGAGTGCTGCATGTGGAAGCCCAGGGGGAGCTCAGGGAATAAGCCTCACACTGGCGAAAAGGTCGCGTCTCAGATTTAACAGGTAAACAGCCAAGATATTAGAGTCAGTTATGAGGCACATGTCTAGACACTTTTCACTGGATAAGTTTAAAGTTTTGCAGCCACAATTTATAATATTTTATGTACAGGTATATTTACAGTTTAATATTTATCTCTTTGGTTTCATTTGCAGAACATGCCAGAAATAGACATGTCAGAAGGCCCTGAAATCGATATTATTAATTACAACAATTACCAGCTGATTTGTGAAACAGTGAACATCTGGCTGTATTGACAAGCATTGTCTGTTAGATCCAATAATGTGTTGTATTCCCCTTTACTGTGAAGGGTTTTAGTTTTCATGTGACAAAAACTCTGTGTACACAGCTAAATCTGCTCAAAGCGGTTAAGAGAGGAGAGTCACTCAACCTTATTGTAATTTACATTTTCTTTTTTAAATGTTAAGTGTCGGGAGTGCTGAACTCCATGCAAATTTTCATTGTGATCATAATTATTTCCATATTTTAAATCACTAATAGGCATTTAATGTTAAGAAGACAGCCATCTTTTTTAAATAACTCTCATTATTTCTAAAGCTATTGTCACTGAAGGGTCAAATGAGGCTCTGCTCCACTGAAAAAGAATGGAGGACTGTGTGAGGAGTCATACAAAGTTAAGGCCGTCACACTTAATTATATTTGTTTGAATTTCAGCATTGCATAAGAGATGGCCTCAACCATCCTTGGTTAAGGTCTCTGTCCCAGACCTTAACCTCTGTGTTAAGGTCTACGACATTTTTATCTTGTATGAGGACTTTTTGCATTAAAGCCAGAGCCACACTTTCTATCTGAGTTCAAACTCTTTTACATCTCATTGTCACTATTAACAGTCAGCCCTTCAGCTCTTGGCTTTAGAAAACAGAAGTGCACACTTCAACCTTATCACCAGACAAGAACGTCAGTATGTAACGATTCTGCAAAACCCTTCCTGCGTTTTTCTGTCCAATGCCAATGAAATTATTGCCTTATGCAATTTCGGCGCATGAAAACTATTGTTCAAGCAGTGTGTTTTGCAGATTGCAACCAACTGCACACCCCTCGTCTCACCCTCCCCTACAGTAAAAACGCGACAAATGTGACAAAAAGCAAAAGGCCCATGAAAGACTCCAAGGAAGAGGACCTGCTCCCTTTCTAAACATAAAGGGCTCATTCAAAGTTACACTAAGAAAACTTAATTATGAATAATATATTCAATTTCTACGCCTTAATTCCGTATAATCGTAGAGGTTGCTGCCTAACAAAAAAACATCAGTATGGGTCGTGGCAACCTGCTTTCACAGTCGACATACAAAACATTTTTTTGATGAGGGCAGGCTGAATAATCCACATATATCCATTAAATTACATACATTTAAATGAAAGCCAAACACAAATCAAGGAGGGAAAATGTTATTCAATTCATTATTTAAACCATATTCATGTTTTTATAACTTAAAATGTAAATTTCACAAAGATTTTAGATACTGCTGCTAGCTAACATTGTGAATAAAGTCTTTTTCTAATTAATCCATAATGCAAAATTATAAACACAAACTCGTTTGAGCTCAATTAGCACTACACTGGGCTTTTTATTGCAATTGGATCTGCACATTTGTCAAATACTATGTAATAGATCAGATTGCTGAGGATTTCAGCTCAGCATCATTAGGGGAAAGGGAGTAATAAGTTACTTTTCTCTTCTGCCGACATGGCATGATACATGCAGTATGTTTTCATGGTTTTGGTAACATCTGTTATTTGAGCAAGGATTGAGGATTCACCATGAGCTTAGATGAGGGACGTTTCATCAGGGTTGCGTGGACCCAAAGCTTTCATTTATGAGCCACAGATCTGAGAGTCCTGGTATCTCAATACCCAAAGGCATTGTAACCTAATCCCACTTGACTAAACTCAACTACTGATTGTGTGCTGATATATGAAAGGTTGTTGAGTTTATGTGGGATTTCTCTGGCAATTCTGAGCCTCAGGGTGCTTGATGACTCAGGGTAATGTAAGTACAGGGTTCAGATAAGAAGCCGGTTTCATCTGGCTGCTGATGACTAATCAGATGTACAGTACAGCAGCAATGTAACTTGTGATTATTTGTTTTCACTCGTGCTATTAGAGGTTACAAAGCAAATTAATCACTAGAAATAAATGAGACATTTCTGTTGTTTTCTCTCAGTTTTGTTGCCACTGGCATTTTGAAAGCTCTTTGAAGGAAATGCTTTACACTTTGAGTATAGTTGACCTAATTTGTATGAATTTAATTTCTGCACTTGAGCCCTTTGAACAATAGAAAAGGCTTTTTTCCCCCCTCCTTGACTGAGAAAGGTAAAGCCAAACTCCAAAGATTGAGAGCTGGCATATCTACTGTTTGTCGAAGGATCATGGAGGTGTGGATCAGTGCAAGGTCAAGGCACAGAGACAACTACTGCAGAGAGGTAACAGGAGGAAAAGGGCAAGAAGTGAATCTTGGATTGATGCAGTCAAGTGAGTCATCATCTGCAAACAGTGGATCAGTGTGTCTATCCCTGCTGTCACAGTATGGGTGCTTGGAGCAGCCAAAAAGGACTCACAGATATATTTCGTATCATGATTCTATGAGCTATTGTTGAGTGCGATGCTACTAGAAGTCCTAATTTGACAAAACCTCTTCATCAATAGAACATTAACAGAAAGTCAGCTGAAATGATACCATTCATAAATAGTTTTCCGTCACCAAACATTTTTCCAGCAGTCTCCTTCAAAAATATCCAGTGCGTCACTCTTACAAACATTGAAATGACGTCGTTCTTCATCACAAACATCCAGTGGATTCAAACTTAGAAATGTTGACACCCAGTCTTGAACTGTGGTCGCTGGCTTGACAGCCTTGTCTCCCAGCCACAGGGGAGTATTCAGCCTGGCAAGCTTATTGGCCTGGAGTGTCAAGCCGGTGTTAAAAATGCTAAATGACATGTGTAAATCAAAGAGACTTTGAAGAGACCTTGACTGCTTTTAACCTGATTGATTGATCTCTGTCTGTCGTCACTCAAGACTTGTCTCACACAAGCACACATCAACACGATGACAGGTCAGTGGATGTAGTGCGAGTGAGAAAATGGACAGCACGGGAAAGAGAGAGAACAAGAGATGGAGAAAATGTAGAGCTGAGAAAGGGGGTTCAGTAAAAGGAGAAAAGCCTGAGAAGAAAGGGTAAAATTACAGATATCTTCACGAGCAAGGGACATGGTTGGTTGTTAAAAAAGAAAAAAACATAATCTTGCTATAGGAAAGAAGAAGATGCACATGCACTAAAGTAATCTCATCTGGGAAATGAAGACCCTTACACCTGTCAGGTGGAAGTATCATCAGTTACTTGGAGGTACCAGAGCTTCACACTGATAAATATACAGTATGTCAAGTCAGAAGGAAATACCAGGCACAAAAAAAGTGCACAAAAACAATATATTCATTCCTGTTGCCTTAACTGTTAATCTGAAGATGTTTGGCTGTTTTTAACTAATGTGGATGGACAGTAAACATAAAATAACATTTCCACAAAAACAGTATACATGGTTTATTGTGAACAGAGTAAATGTGGAGATCGGGCTTGCCTGGCGTCAGATTCCTGGCCTGAATTATTATCCCAGTCTGCTCCTGGTCATGTGTAGAAATATGCAGTAAAAAAAAAAATAATAATAATCCAATGATAGTTCTACATTATACAGCACACTGGCAGGATTTGATTTAGCCTCAACATGACTCCCTACAGTATAGAAGGACAAAATGATCTCAAGAGTCAGTCTGAGAGGCTGTGCATGACTGCAGGGTTTAGCATGAGATACTTACTGTACTCAATAAAACGACAGCTGCCGAAGAAATATCCTCATGCAGGGTACCAGCCTCAAGGTGACTTATGCAGCCCTTAAAAGTGTTTGACAGTGCAGCTCAGCAGTCACATACTGAGCCCTGCTCAGGTGGCACAGGTGATAAGCCCTGCTCATTGTAGCCATACGACTCCCAGTTCATTTGGCTGACGATGTGAGCAGTTCGGTCTGTTTATTCCCTGCTGCTGCCAGCCATGACCTACTCCTGTGAGTCACTGTGCCACAAAACACTAGAATGGCATGTTGAACACATGCCTCACGGAGGAAAACCTCTGACCACTCTGCTCTGTCTCAACTGAGTGGTAGTGCCCAGATATAGCAGTGGCTAAACCTGTAGTTCATTTCTCTGTGTAAGAAGACCATATTAAAAGACTATAAATGACCTCTTTGTGGGCTGAGGCACTGTATGCTAAATATGTTAAACTAAATGACCTGTTGTCACTGGTACAGTTGTTAATATATGCCTACATCACACTGCGGACTCTGCCCCCAGGCTGAGCCATCCAGAAACAGATTATTATAGTATACAAACTGAGATGCTACCAATCCTACTGTGCACTGTAGATAAACATGCAGCTTCACATGTTTGATGCTGGCTTTATGGCTCGTGTTGCTTTGTTGTATAGTGAATTTATCACACTGTGACTAAGAACACACCTGTGAATGCTGATGAATCATGTTATATACATTAAAAAACAGAAAACATGTTGCCCACATGAACTGTACAAGTCTGAATGTATCATGATGCCTCTATATGAGCTACATAAGCTTTTCCTTATAAGCCTGCAACCGGATCGGATTCCGAAAATTACCTCCAAAAAACTATTTTTTATGGTAGTGAGGGATGAATTGCACTGCACTGTAGTTTGGTGGTTGTTGTTTGGACCCAAAAGCGGACACCAAGACAGGGAAATGGTTAAAAGGAATTTATTTAGGTTGCTTTAGTGGTTTGAAAGTGGAGGAAGACTTGGGCTCAGGCTTATGCTGGTGGCTCAGCAGGTGGAGTAGCTGGGGCTCATGATAGTGAAGGCCGTGGCTAAGGTGGAGGTACAGGTGATTGAGCAACAGAGGATCCACAGTGGAAAGAAGGCAGGTGGCAGAGGTGCTGGAGGCTGGGTGGCAGGGTGGCTGTGGAGCTGGAGCTCGGAGGTTGCACAGGCTCTGGTGAAGGCGAGGAAATACAAAGTTAGTCACGTAGGAGAGCAAAGGTACACAAGAGGAAAAAGTTATTGGAGTAGCACTAGCAGTGTAGCCTTATATCATCATAGGTGATGTAGCTCACATCAGGTAACCTAAGTGAGGCAACTATGCATCCTGCAATATTTGTGTTTAAAAAAGAAAAATAATAGGCCTATTCTTTCACTCACTTCCAAAACAAATGCATGCTTTAGCCAGATCAAGATCTTTACGACAGGGGTCGCCGTAATAAACAACAAATGAAAGTTCCTTGTTGCAGCTTTAATAAGCAATAACATGTCTTTAAACATACTTATTAACATCACAGTTTTTGTTAGTTATCATTCAAAATGGGAAAATAAAAGGATGAATTCCTTTGGAATTTAGAATAATGAATTATTTACATCCAGTCGGGTAATAACTCCTTGTGTTTATGTGGTGTGTAGTGCTATGTTTGTACTGTCTGCACTGTTTTGTGTGTGAGAAAAAAAAATTGTGTCACATTCCCTATAACAAACCTTTTTGGAGGAGAGTCTAGCCTGAGACGGTTCACTTTATAAAACAGAGCAGGAATACAAAAAAGTCCAAATGAAAACATGTGTTTAAGCGAAAGAAAATTCTCGTCCTGAAAATGTGCCTGTAGGTTTTAGAAACAACAGTCTAATGAAACCAAACTGTGTGGTTGGAGAGTGAATATTCTCTCACTTGCTCCAACAAACACACTCAGCTAAGTTCAAGCTTTGACTTTTTATTACAGTTGATGTGTCTGTGCTGTTTGTTCTTGTCCATTTATGTGCATGCATGACCTTGTGAGTCTGTGCGTGAGTGTGTGTGTGTGTGTGTGTGTGTGTATTTGCATGTCTTTTCTTTCTATGCCGCTGTGAGGGTAATGCAAGTGGATGTTATCGTAACACGGGGCTCAAATGTATGATCTGAAATGACTTTTAGTAGTCTGTGTTATTACCGGAACTCTCTGGAGTCTGAAGTGTGAGTTATTAGGGCGAAGATGAGAAAAGACTTGTCAGCTGCAGCCTGTGTTTTTTTAAGTTATTTGTCTGAGAGTGTGTACTTTCTCCTCTTTGAGTTGCACAAAGAAAATACAGCACACAGCACAAGAACGGCGCTACCTGAATACATCTATTTTGCCTGTCAGTGTTTTATTCTTTCCGGACAAAATCTTCCCACACCACTGTTATCAGGCTTGTTTGTGCAGACAACACACATTTGCAATCAGGCTATGATCCCAGACAGCAGCAGCTGTACTGTATGCAGATACATGCTGCAAACACTCATGTCTTCAGATTTGATTTTGATCTGATTTGAAAACGCAAATTTGTATTGAGCTTATTTATTCAGACTGGTGTTTTATAGAAGATTTGCATTGTATAATCTGGTATGTGAAACATTAAGAGATAAAATCCTATTGTTCTGGTGAAACATGCAATATTTATGAGATGAGCTCAGAGTCAAATGTAGCCCAGCCTTCAGCTTACTGTTTGGGTTTTCCAGACCAATTAGACTGGACACGAACATATATTTAAATCATACAGATACTTAATCAATGAAGGGCCAAATGACCAATACATTTATGTGTGTGATATAGTGTGCATGTCATAAAAAGTTGAATAGATAAAGCTTGGGCTGCGAAACCCTACAGGGATGTTGTCAGAAACCTTTGTCAAATACTATTGGCTCAGGTCTGCGTTCCCATTATTCCACTATTATTGTCATGTCATGAAAGAAAAAAAAACTTTTCTCTTTCTGCCATGTATTTTTTGAAACATGGATTGATACCTTATGAAGTAAACACAAACTTTCCAATGTTATCTGTGCACAATTATAACGTAGTTTATAGTTTATATTCCAGCTCAATCCCCAGTATAAAAAGCTGGCATTTTAACTTTCTTCAAACCATGTTACATTTAAATTCTTACCTGTCAGATGTATCATATGAACATTTCTATAATATGTGCCGCAGACGGCCACATTCTTTTAGAGAAGCCGCAACAAAAGGCAAACCGGATTGTTGTGCATGGGGGACACACAATACACACTGTCTGATTCCCATTTTGGCCGCTGGTTACAAACAACAGTTTGGTCTTTGAAAACGGAAATGATGTGTTTACGTGTACGTGTTTATTTGCATATAGAGCCCGGAAGTGAGAGCCAATCAAAAGCAGTCACTCGAGACAGATGTGGCGACACATTGTGAGTGGGGATCACCGAAGATGCACGTTAATGCCAGGTGTAAACAGAGTCTTAGATTTGATGTGAGATATTTTGGTAATTTAGAGACACGTCACACAGCTTTCTCATGACGTGATCATACATAAATAAATGTTAACATAAATGTGTTTTTTGTATACCACTTACCATGCAAAACTACTTTAAATAGAAATGTATTTGTTTGTTAAAGGATACCAGCAGCCTACATGTCCCTGTCTCTGCCTTATCAGACTTCACTTCCTCACAAATTCTTCCTTTACTGCACCACAACATTGCTAAAGTGAGCACATTAGTCTCAGTTTCAGGGTTAATTCGAGCAGCCTCTGTAAACGAGCTGCTGACCACATCTGGCCCTTGCAGTTATCAATTACCAACACTCACCACTGCTTTGTTGATGCTTTCTGCAACCTCAAGGAAGCATCCAATACAGAGGACACAGAAATGAAAACAGTGTTTCCGAGATTGCTCTCCCCTGAAGCAACAACAAAGTTAATTTTGAGCATGAAATTATCATTCATATACGCAGTGTAAAAGCATTGCTGGCAGCACCAGCCACGCTTTGTTTCATTTACAGAGTGCTACTCACTGCTTTCTAATTTCATAGCAATCAGCAGTTTGGTGTTATTTCATAGACTCCTCAATTTGTCGTAGGTGTAGCGCACAGACAGAGAAGGCATTAAGACGATTACAAAATATTTCTCCGCTTATACAAAGGTTTGTAACCCAATAAACCAAAACCTCCCAGGCTGGATGATGCTTGTGTGTGGAGAAAAGTTGATAAGAAAAGTACCACTCTGTGAGGCGGCTTGTATGAGCTGGCATGTCAGACGCTGCATCTGCTCACTGAGGACGATGAAATATGTTGATCGCGGCATCTTTATTTCCCAGAGGCTGATTCCTTCCATGAGCCTCATCATAATATTGCATGCTGGACTGACACGCCCTGGATGCCTTTGTGAAATTGCCTGACAAACAGGACCGCCTTACGGCATGTCACTCCCACTGCCTCAGATTAACCTTGTGTGCAAATCGGTTTTGGTTCTCAGGAGCTTTTTATAGACTATGGTGGACTATGGTGTGCGTAATACATGTCACAGTGGTGGAAATTGTTCTGATGTGTTGCATGAGATGTCTGTTTAAGACTTTTCTTGTGAGCTCTCAGTGTCAACACAGCGGAATAGCAAAGCAACAGATTACCCGAAGTCGAGGTTCATCTCGACTGTAATGCTAGCTCTCACTCCGAGGGCGTCAAATACAGATGTTTTGTCACGTCCCTCAGCATGACACACAGGAGATACCCTTAACATCTGCGAGAGACGCACATGGCATTACGACTAACTCTAATGTGAACCCATGACCAGCAATATGTGACGTTCAGAGCGAATACTCCACCCGACATAGTATTCAGAGCGACAAAGCCCCAGTCATGGTTGAGTCAGGAATCTTCACCAAGGAGATTTCGCTGATCTTTAACCCAGTCATTTTTGTCTCTGAATCCAACCAAACTGCAATTTCACATTCAGCATGTGTTAGACAGGCTTTCTGGCAGAAGAGATTTACACACAGACGCTTAAGGGCACCTTGTGTGTATCTGAATGAGATGCCGATGGGATGAGAACATGTTGGTAATGCCATATTGCGCCTCTCGGGCCATGACACAAGAAGATTAGGATTCACCCTGATCCTTTCAGAGCTCTCGTTCAAACCTTCAGAGACTTGAGACATCTGCTGCTCCTCATCACTCACTTTGAGGTGAAATTATGTGATCATGTCAAACGTAAACATTTTCATTAAGGGTCATCTCGGTATCCAGAGGAACTCTGACCATGTGGCGTCCCCAGGTGTGAGTGAAAGCACTGCAAATGTAATTGTAGCATTTAATAGCATTTCTTAGAAGAAAATCTGCACAAACAGCTCCCTCGGGATGAAATTATTCTTGAGGCTGAATGTCTGGGTTTATTCACACCTGTAGTTTGGTTTATTCGGTCTGGAACAAGGGAGAAAAAATTACATATTGATACACTTTTAATGTACTCTAATAAAAGTATGGATACAAGCAGGGGTGCCCCTGGAAATGTTTTAATGTGTGGGGCTAGAAAGGGGGGGTTTATATCAGATAGAAGCATATAATACATACAGAACTCATTACTGAGAAGCATATTATGCAGAGGGAGGGGGACACTCGCAAGTGGGGTGACCAACAATTGTATCAGGCAGGCCAAAACCTACAATCAGGGGAAATTTCCATGCTTACCTGCACATGTTATTATTCAATTATTTCCCATTAATACATGGCTTATAGACTACAGATTGATTATTAGATCACTTCGTGAACTGATCTTACAATCAGGAGATGTATTTATTAGCAGTTAAGCTTTTGAAATAATGCTAAAATCACATGTCTGCAAACAGAAAATCCTGTGATTCAAACACTGCAGAAAAGAAAAAAATGAAAAAGCATCATACGTCTCCTTTAACTATTTACAAAGTATTACAAAGTAGTATATAACATCAAAGCACCTTTACAATGAACAGTTGCTTTATAAATGGTTTATAAAGCATTTAATTTATTTATGTTTATTATAAAAAGTGAAATAATAATTAACTAAAATGTAATTAACTATAGATTTACTATTTATTACTGATGGTTATTATAAAGTGTTTCTAAAACTGCTCCAAGCAACGTGGGTATTAACTGAATGCCATAAACTGAGCTGATTTCCATGGCTTGCTACAAATATAAGTAGTGTATTGAAGCACTGAATGGCTTGGGAATGTTTTGTCCTTGTCAGAGGACTTTGCTAAACTGTTCTTGATTGTTTCTCTAAAGCGGCGTTTTACTCTGGAGGACTATTTGCAGAGTTAACTATACATGCTTCATTAGTGAAGAGTGAACGACAAACATCATCTGCCAGGAGGTCAGACAACAATCAGTGTTCATTCTCTCCCTACTGGGTTTGTATGTTTAAAACTGCAACAACAAAAAAAGATTTCCTGAAGCACAACTACAGATTAAGTAGAATTATGAAAATACATCATAAACAACCTTGTATGAAATGCAGCTTGTTTTAATTTACTTGTTTTTATTACATGTTAGCAAACCGTGATCTATTTGCAGATCCAGCAGACCAAGTGCAGCCTCGCATTCATTTCATGCTTTTGGCCATCTAGCTGCTTTATGAGTAGGGATACACGCGGTGTGTTTTGGTGAGTCACACTGAATGCAAAAAGAAACTTTGTTTACAGTACATGGAAACACCTCAGGGCACGAGTGGGCATCTATTCCGGGACAAACATGTAAGCACAAGAAGGAGATGAGAAGTGGGACTGAAGGGGCAACAACTGTGTGTGTTCTTTGATTACTGTGCAGGCCTACCTGAAAATCAATCATTATAAAAGATACGGTATAACTACATAGCAATGACTTTGCAAATATGTTTTCCCCTATTCTTCCCCTGTTCCTAAGTGAGTATTTAATCGGTAAGCCTTACCCTCTTATTTGAAATATTTACATAATTTAAAACCATTACCAATATCCCTCCGACAATTTATTCATCAGACTCAAGAGTAAAGTTTATTGTTAATCTTTTCACGCACAAGGAATTATTCACCAGCCCATTCTCACTCCCAATGCATCAAATACAGCATCTTGGTTAGAGCCAATTGACACTCTAGATACCCCTCGAGCGTCACTTCTTCCCTCTCTGGTGCATTAGTATTCAGAGTGAGAAAACATTGTCGCTGGGTTGACTGGTGTGGTTGGATGGGTTGTTGATAGGACTCTCCCTCCTGAGACCAGAGTGACCTCAATTATGTTATAAGACTCAATCTAGTTATTTTTTTTAATCTTTTATCTTTTCCTAAACCTAGCCAGGTAGTTTTTGGTGCCTAAACATAAACAAGTCATTGTTGGTGCCATGTTTGATGACTTGGGTGACAAACGTGTTGACAATTTTAATATGTGAAGTCGAAAAATTGTTAAAGGAGGAGTGAAAGCAAGTATTGTAAGTATCCATGTTAGTTAAGTTGTGCCTGTGTTGAGTACACCATTTTTCATTTCTCACTAATTGGAAAAGCAATTTAGTACAGTCCCCATTACAGTAAATATATATGTGAATAAATAAATATCATAACTACTGACATCCAATCTCACCGACTGCCGCGAGGAACACTCATATTCTGTATCATCATCACAAATTCACCACAGCACCGTAATGAAGCGCTAACTGAATGAAGCAGAGGGCCTCGCCATCTAAATCCAGGATAATAGAGGTGATACTTTTGCCACAAGCTGTCATATGATGGGTGAAGCAATTCTGTATTCCCCACTCCTTTGACCAGATGTCATTATTCAAGAGATTTTTTCCTTTCACTTGTCACAGAATTGATGACTTGCGGGCCACGGAGCTGAGGATGTGTAAAGAGGATTTCTGATATAAGCCCTTCTGGCTGTCTGTGAGAATGAGCAAGTGGAAGAAATGTCAAAAAACATAGCAGAGTTTAACATGCCACATCTCCTCACTATTACTTTGATCACCAGAATGAAAATTAAATCACAAATTGTTGTGCGTGCAGGTGATTTGCATTGCGCTCAGGAAAATTCTGCCCTGCTGAGTGCTATTGTTCTTAATTTCTACGTGCTGATGCTGTTAGACCTTTGATTATCCAGGTTTCCTTTTCTAATTGTTCAATTTGAGGAGCATTCTCTAGATTGATGTGCAGTACAATAAGCAAACAGAGAGAGGCTAAATCAATAGCTACTCGTAAATCCCAAGAGTAAATCAGACGCTAGCTTTCACTTCACTGCACCGTCTCCATCTTTCTTGATCCTCCGCTGTACTGTATGTTTAATTTTTAAAAGCTACATGACGGCAGGGAATTCATGGGGGAGCTCTTCAGTCCATCTCCCTTAAAAATGTTCAATTCGATATTTTAGTTAACACAACGATTATGCTGGTTTGTAATTCATGGCCAGATATTTCATCAGTGTCACTATTAAATGCTCGTGTTTTGCTCAATAAAAGACCACAAAATATATATCGTCTTTGCCGTATAATCATATTACATTAATCAAAGTGCATGGCAGAGCCTTAGAAGTATAACACCGTGCAATCTAGCAGTTTTTCTGCATCATGTATTTTTGTGAATTTTTGATAAATCTGTGAAATTTCCTCATCTAACAATCCGTCAAAAACACAATCCTGTGTGATTGTTTGTTTTGACGGTATCCTCTAAGAAATGGTGACAGCCCTCAAGTTAACACGACTGGTTACACATCTCATCTGGGATTTAATCCGTGATGTGGTCGAGTGTGGGATGCGGATGACATTTCAGTGAAGTCCCTAATCCCTAAAAGACACATGATAGCTGCAGGTCATGGTTGTTTGTTAGTTCCACCTTCTGTCCAGGGAATAAGCACAAAGTTCAAGCTGGAAAAAGCTGTCCCCAATAAAGCAAATATACCTGGGGTCTAAGATGACAGCAAAACTATTTCACGTGGCTCTATCTTTGCCTGTAAAACACAAGTTATCAGTTGAGTTTCAACGTATCATGAAAGGAAGCCTCAACACATTTTATAGCCTGATTTGCAGTGTATTGAATTGTGATCCCTTGCCATCTGTCTTGTGTTGTTGAGAATGTGCTGTAGGTACCACAAGAACAAAACCCGGATGCCTGCAGGCTTCAGCTTCCCCAGAGATGTCAAGCCCGTGTAAGAGAGAGAAGCTATGTGAACTGAATGCAGCAAAGGACATATAGTCCTGAATTCTTCCCTCAGGAAGTGTGATGCTCAATGCAGACAATTTTTTTTGTCCAGTTAATCAGGTCTCCAATGCGGTTTCTAACATTGTTTACAACTTTTTAGCATAAACACAGAATTCTGGCATAGTAAATCAGGGTGAGGTAAAGGTAACTGTGAGGAACTGTACAAAAAATGCATCCGTCTCTTGCTTCATTATTGTAAAAAGAAAGAAAATGATTGAAAAGTATAATCAAGCTGTCCTGTATTGCCCCAGTCATTGGGCAATAAATGTGTTTTTGTATTAAGGCTTTGTTGTCTTCTTACTGGTAGGACCAATATATCAGATGGAGAGGCAGTAGATGTAAATCTGTAGTCGGCACTGAACATAATGACATTTTTAAATTCAGTGTCAGTTCCACTCCTAACATGCACGTTTTTTTAAATATAGTTCAAATTAAAAAATTAGGGTGGAGTGGGGAGCAATTTTGTTTCTGTCGACTGGAGTCCAAATATGAATGATCCTAAGAGTTTTTGTCCGTGCTAGCAGCTGTGGGAAACTGTACCTGGACACTGTGCGGTGCTTTGACCAATATGCTAACATGCTCACAATGACAGTGCTTCATGTACATGTTTAAGCAGGATTAATATTTATCATGTCCAACCATAGATTTTAATAGAACCTAAATCGGACGGCACTTCTAATCTGGCCCAGTGGCCACTTACGGTATTGCAGCAGAAGATGCCCCTGCGGCCCAAAAAAGCATTTTCCCCGTCGAGCACCATAATAAAGGAGACATCTGTAAAGCTGCTAACGGGATACCTCAACCTGCAAAAAAAGGCCTTTTTGTCATCACAATGTAAAGTGGGCAGGGCCAACGGGGGAAACTCTACTGCACGTGTTTAATGGGTCACATAACCAATATACTTTCAGCATATTAACGTATAACCAATTTGTTCACCTGCAATGAACTAAGCTTTGGCTAACATTTTCATTTGACTGGCAGATGAAAAGGCTCTCTGATAACTTGTCCTTCTAATCCCATTTATGAAATATATTCTCCACAACACCTAATCTGCATGTGTAAATTGCAATCTATTCAGTCTGCTTGTACCAATTAACAGTAAAGACATAATAGATAGTTGGATCTATTATGCCCATTGTACGGCCTGCAAAGAAATTATGAACAGATATCATGCAACATATGCATTATTTAAATTTTTGCCAGCTGAATAGGCAGGCATGAGCAGCTTGACTTGTTTTTCTGCCTATTAATCCGATCTTTACAACACAAACACAAAATGCAAAATTACACTAATCTCGTCCCTTTTTATGTTGCCTAAAAGCTTTAATTTGCATTGAGATGACGATACGTGACATTCTATGAATAAATCTTTATAAGAACCAGCTTTGAGTGACGATCTGCTAAAAGAAAAACATGATAAAAGATATATAAGAGGCTCACACTTTACGGACGGAGATGATGCTAATTCCAGGATGTTGCTTTCTACAGCATTATAAGCAGTCCCCTGTCTGGGCTGAACAGCAGGGGAAATATTGCCTGGCATGATTGATACAACCAGGATGCTCAATTCATCCTCCCCCTTCTACCTCTCACTGCAATGCTGCCGTTGATTCATCTCCAAGACAGGAGAGGCACCTTTTGGCCTTCTGCTCTGATTCGTAATTGAACAATTTAGCAACTAGCGTTTGCACCTGTGGGTACCCAGTGCAGCCAAGATTAAAGTTTTGCATTTTGGACAGCAGTGCTTTCCAAGTGAACTCCTGAGCTTTCAGTCATTAGGGAAGTTATTTCTTATAAATAAAGATGCTTTCATAGGTGATGTATCTCAGCTGCGAATCAGTGTGATGAATGTATCTGTGCGTACCTTCTCTCTGTATGTACGCTTCAATTTCCTGTTCTCTGAGATGAAATCACAAAGCCGAGCCCTCATGTGTTTTTTTTATTTAGTACAGCCTATAGCACATCCTGATGGAGGGAATTATATTTAAGATAAAACAAATGAGATTTGGGACCACTAATAATGAAGGATGTATACTTCAATTCAGTGTAATAACTATAGAATGTTTGTTATATAATGCGGAAATACGCATTTAGAAATCATTTCATAATCATTCTCAAGCCGTAAGAGGGTCTCCCAGCCCTTTACCTAACCTATGACCGGTCACATTTTAATGGTTATTTGCATTAAATCCCCCATTAACCTGCAGATGCACACAGACTTTTTTTTTTTTAAACAACATGTGAGTTATTTTCCAGACTTTTAATCTGTAATCTGTCTATTAATATTCCACAAACCTGAAAAGCTTTCCGATAATGTGCAAATCCAAATTCAAACAGTTTGTTTGATGGTTTTATGGCAGAACATTAGTTCCACAGCTTGTGTGCATGAATATAAAGTTATCATTATAATTGACATGTTTAATTTGTGCAAATGGACTCCAGCGCTGATTCTTCATAAAGATTAATCTCCATGATATCATGGACCTCAAATGAGCTCTGCGAATCCGCCATATGCCGTATATGCTGAATGTCCCCCTGCCAGTTGGTGTCTGAGCCACAAAGAGATTACTGTGAAATGCCTCTCAGAAATGATATATAAATGGCTCGAAATCCATTCCACTGTTGTGAGTTTCTATGGTGTCTTACTTTACCATTCAGAAAAAGGGACATACAATAGTATCTGTGATACAGGAGGAGAGGAATTGGAGTAGCAACTGAATTTGTATTGAACATACTTGCAAAGACGAGTGGAGTCTATTATGTCACATACAATTCATCACCATGACAAGTAGCTCAGAAGAGGCTGAATGAATGGGAGGATGGACAAGTCATCAACAGAAACTAAATCAGGAACCTTCCCACCTAAATTCAGTTCAGTCACCATTGCATTTGCGTTATTTCACCCCCATCGAGCATCTACACTAAGAATGAAGAGTGTTAGTTGAACATCTATGTTCACTCTGTCAGTATCATTTAAATGTGTCATGCCAAGAAATACCAAAAATCCAGATTTTCTCCCATAATATTATTTCTGTTGGGCTGGAAAAGCACTTAAAACAGCACATTAGAGCTGCTCCTGTCAATACCTTTATACTGTCTTGGTTTAAATCCCTGCATGTAATGTAAAAAGGGGTCACTCGTATTCATGAACCCAGATCATTCAAATCTGCAGCATCTTTCAGCTTATTGTTGTGTGCGTTGTGACCTCAGACGTTAATGTCTTGGTTCAGTCTCACCGCTCTCATCAGTGTCGTTTCTGGTTGCAGCTGTTTTTAAATCTAAACAACTGACCAACAGAGTTAGCCACAAGGGAACATAGTGAAGGATTAGCAGCTAAAAAGTCGGATAGTAATTTGGAGTTGATGTAGACCAACATAGAGGCATAAAGAGAGTGAATACTAGACTTACTATAAGCTCCATTAGACATTATAACAAAAGAATGCTATAAACGTTACACATATCCTCGGTGTGTAAGTGGGCAGCTGTTTACTACCATGCCATAGCAACTTTATACTGTAAGGTAATACTATGTAACTGGAAATAAAGGTCCAGTGTGTAGGATTTAGTCGCGTCTAGCACCTGACTAAACAGCCCTCCTTCTGTGGCTGCTAAAAACATAAAAGGCCCTCTGTAGAGCCAGTGTTTGGTTTGTCCATTCTGGATCACTGTAAAAACATGATATTGCACCATGGCGGAATCAAGCCCCCAGGAAGAGCACTAGGCTTGAAATCAATTCAACATAGTGGCAAATCCGTGATCGCGTCATGTGATGAACGCTGGCCCAAAAACACTTTGTTCCTTAAGATAAGACATGATAAGATAAGATGTACCTTTGTTGATACCCTGTAGGCGAAATTCAATTTGACACAGCAGCACAAGGGAGTAAACAGTGTTGTGCAAACAGTATAAAAAGTAGCAGCATGGGGCAGGAATTCACTAAAAGAAAAATAAAATAGAGTAAAGTAAAAAATATACTCATATACCAGAACAGCATTTGTTTGCGCATCACAAGCCCCATGAAATGACTCGTTTCACCATTGGAATTTGATCCATTCGCTCTGATAACATTTGCCAAGTCACGATTAATTCACTTTATCCCCATTCAAGTTAGTGGACCACTAAACTGGAAGTTAGCCACTCGGCTGGGCAGACGTCACTCATGCGCAGGCTCTATGGGCCCCACAGTGTGAAAGTTATACAGGAATTTTACACCCAGGAAGTAAAACAATTTTGGCTCCATGCACCACTGAGCAGCTTGGAATGGACAGGCGCCTAGCTCCGATGCTGCATCCAGAATTCCCTTCATAGATCCATGGCCAACAGAGGACCTGCTCCCTCTGTAGATATAAAGGGCTCACACTAAGGGGACAAAAACACAATGATTCTTAATTTCAGTTGATTCAGTAAAGGAAACATAATTATGAACATTTCATTCCATTTCTGCTCCTTTGCATCAGAGTTTAACAACACTTTCTGCTCCATAACCAATATTTATATTCTTGTGAATACTATATATTATAATGACTGTTTCTCTCTAATCTAATCTATAATTAACTACCTTCTAATTTATCTCCATTGCCTTGTCTACAAGCATTACATGATGCGCCACATCTTAAATCAGGCCGAGCACACAGTGTTTCCCATCTCATCTTTCAACACCACGACTCGGCTTTGACATCCATGAAATTCTTCTCTTTTCCCTATCAATTGTATGTCATTCCTACACTACATACTCTTCCTGCCTTCCCCCCCCTTGTTGATCTAAGACAGAGCCCCGGTCCATTAACACTCAGCCGTCATCCCTCTAATCTATCTCAGCACCTGTTTCAGATGCCACCTCTCCTTGAGCAAAGCTTGAAGAAGAGATTCAGAGGGGTCAGCTTTGTCACTTTTTCTCAGCTTAGTCGAACAGCAGCCGCACTACCCAAAGCTCCTGCAAGAGTCCTGTGCGCTAGCAGGTGCTATTCTAACAATGACTTGCGCAGCTCTCTGGCGAGAGTGAAAAGTGAAATCCCCACGGGCATCTGGTTTGAGCGGCAATAAGAAAGATGCTCAATTTGCACCCGCAGCTTCACTTCAGTCAGTCCTAAAGTCATTGAATACCTTTTGTAAAGCATACAAAGGCCACGTTTAAAAGAAAAAAGGAAAAAGTTTTAATTGGAATTTTATCATGCAGGCTTTCTAATTCCTTTTTGTCCATGGTCTACTGATAGACTACTGTCCCTGACTGTGAAATATTTGTCTTTGAGCTAATCTTCACACTCTGAATCCCTCTTTCATCTTATTCTTGCCCTTTCACTCATTTGTTAAAGGCTCTTTTCAACATGACTGTTATACCAGTCCACCTCCACTAATATCCAATATTAATCCCTGCCATGTAGCCGTGGCAACTGATGCCTCTGAGGTGCTGACATTAATCTGGATATTACTGTATGTCTTACTAAAAACCCTGCCTCTGCATCTACAAATATACATCACATACACATTAGTGGTGATCATCTCTCTTTTGCTCTTTCTTGTAATTAGTTTCCCTCCTACTGCACATTGCATTCATTTTATGTTGTCTCCAAGACATTTGTATTCTTCTGTCTCTGGTGGCAGTATAATGCAGGTCATCATAATAAATGGTATGTACACTATACAGCAACGTATGGCAGAAAGAATCTGGATATTAATGTATGCACATTTAACTCCTGAATGAACAAATTGAAAAGAGTCTTGCATTTTTAATGCTCCCTGTGGGGATACTGGATTAACAGAGGTTTAACAGTGGTACAGCATAGCAAACGTTATATAAACAAGAGCATGGAGAATAAACAGTAACACAATTCAAGCAATAAGTCCAACTTTTCAGGAACATCTATATCAAATGTAATAATAATAATACGGTATGATGGAGTTACTACAAAGTCAATGGAGACCAAACTAGGGCAATAAAAAATATGATTGAAATATGATAAATGACATTAAAAATGCGCGTGAATAACTGAAATCTACACAAAATATGAAAAAATTCTAACTATTATCTTTAAATATAAATGATCTGGTAATTTAATGCACCTGCTTTGTCATTTCTTGACCCTATTAGGATGAAATCATGGACAAAAAGGTGCATGGCTACAGGTTAAAAAAGTCTCCGCGGAAAATTGGTCTTAATGGTGCAGTTAACGGTGCAACTTGATGTATAAAGTATGGCAATGATTAACCTCATCTTAACCTGAAAATGTATGTAAAAGTATCCTAAACGCCTATACCAGTCTAGACTGTTGTTGAACCATTAAGAGTACAGACATGCTTTTGCGCTCTTTTGAAAGATTATAAGCTGATTTTGTTCCCCAAGGTGTCAGAAAGTGCTTCTAGCATTAATCTTTAGGCTTTTGAACACACTGAAAAATATATTTATATTTCTCACCTACATTTTTTTATGCAAAAATAAGCCTGCAGATGATAACACCCCCTTATAGCTGGAAAACACAATGGGTGCCCATCATATAGTCTTACAGGGTCCAAGTTCAAATAAGATAACAAGGTAACTAAATATGAACACTTGACAGTTGTTTTTTTAAGGAAATATTCAGGCGCCTGGCAAAAAAATGCCACTTTGTGACCTCAAAATACCCCTGCTTGAGAGTAACAGAGGCAAAAACTCATCATGGCTGTGCTTAGGTGGAAGAATGGCCCATTCAAAGAGCAAAATGCATAAAACTATATTAACAACTTGCATAATTTCCAAGTTAATGGCTTTAAAAACATTAATAAACTATATTTTGCTGGATTTGAAATGTTATTTGCTACATGGTGCATCAGTCATCTGGAGGCTGGTGTGTAAGTGGCTCAGGAGAGAGGAGAAAGAGGAGAGAGTGGGTCACTGGTCTACCCAATCACACGCTGGCTGTAGTAGGCTCTAGCATGGGCATAGAAGTTCATATCTGTCTTCTTTGCTCTATGATGGTGAACATGTGCATTTCTAAATAATCTTAATTAGGGAGAAAAACATTTCCTAGCAGTCTGTACTTCATCTGGAAACAATGTTTAGGTTGATTTTTATAGTCTGTCATTGGCCACTTGGTGTGTTACGTCCCTCATCTTGCTCAAAGGGCCTGGTTCTAATATATTGTCCATGAGTCTGGTGCAAGTGGCAGGTGATGTCGCCTGGTTTCCAAATACCACACCACTTCTTGATTCATGGGGGTCACAATTAATTAAAGACTTAATTATTTAATTCCTTTTAATTTATCAATGGTTAACTCTTAACAATTCCCCAAAATGTAACTTTTTGTCACGATCATGTCTCCATGCAGAACTACTGTTTTGGGGTTTGGCTTGTCATGATGGAGCCATTACTATCTTTTTTTCTCCTTCTCTTTTAAACCATCCCATCAGAAATATCTGGCAGATTTATTCTTTTATGTCCATTTATTCATGTGGACAACATCTATTATGAGGATATTTGTGTCAAATCTGATTAACCTAATATTCAAATTGTACTTCTTACAAAATGAAAAAAGCTGCATATGAATTAATGTAATGGCAAAGGTCATTCTACACTGAACGGCTTTTTAAATTTGCAAATTTTGTGCAGTTTCATCTCCAGTTTTTTGAGTGATCTTTTTCTATTTGAATACAGTTTGTAGAGGTACATTTCTTCTGTTCTGGGTGTGGACTTTTATGTCCATGCTGGACTGTAAACAGAGCTGTCCCAGCTGTTTGCATCTGTCTCCTCTTCTCATTCCCTTTGCTTGTCATTGATTTCCTGATAGGAGACAAGCAGCAGCAAGTGAGAGGACACAAGTGGGAGGAAAAATCTCACTGCAGGAGCGATCACCCGCTGAATGCTTCCACTGAACAAATTTTAAACAACAGAAGAAAACTGCACAGATACATTTTATTTTGTCCTATTTTTGAATTGAAATTAGATGATAATATTTCCTTTGGGAAATCCTGGCATCCCTTGATAAATCCTTGCATCCTTCTGAACATTATGCTAGCTGATCTTAATGGGAAAATTGGCTTACTGGAAACCAAGTAAAAGCTTTAATCAAACTAATCGAATTACTCTCAGTGATCAGGTTGCATGGTAGGAGCATGCAAATCCACTCTTTGATTAATTTAAATGTATTGATTGGACCTTTTCCTGGAAACATTTGACAACCTTCCCTGATGTTGTTGGTGAATGGAGAGCGCTTTGTGTGCCAGTTCCCTCTGAACAAAAGCCATGCTGCTTGATTTGCATAGGCTATTTACACTCCTGATTCAGTTTGGCGAGCAGCCTTTATGTTCAGGGTACCACTGTAGACATAGCTGCAATATTTACATGGTTGAGGGGTCACTCACCACTGCCTTTTCTTCCCAAAAAAGCCCCTCTGATGTGCTAATGATTACAGTACCTCCAACACCTCCATGAAGGGAAGACTGTACACCCAGCCACATGAGCAGTTTAGAGTTTAGAGGATCTTCAACACTGAAGCCTTCTATGACATTTGGAGCACAGCTTCAACAGAACTACTGTTTTGCCCCGTAAGGCTCAGCTGACATTTTAAAAACAGACAATTCAATTTGTCAATTCATGCATGCACAAGCATTGCCCTTGACATCTCCAGACCATATTTTGTATGCAGGGATGCTCCTCGCATCAGCAATTTAATTAAGTCTGTACACTTATATATGCTAAATCTATAATTGTGATATGCAGCAGTCACAGGTGACTTGCTAATCAGCTTTTGTGCCTCGAAGAGACAAGACGTCAATCAGATTTCTTCTTCTGAATTAAATTACATGGAGGTGAGTCGTGTGCATTACACCTGAGGCGCAGGCAAGATATCATCCCACCACTAATTTGTGCACTATACTCTGAGTATTTATCAGAAGGTTTTATGCATTTACAGCATATAGTGAGAGAACTTGGAGCCAAGTAAAAACTTTCAGAAGATGATTGTTTCTGTTGTATATATGGAGCATGCATACATTTTCTGAAAAGCTGCTCTGTGGTGTCAAAAAAAAGTATGTGGTTATATCCTCAGCTCCCCTTATCACAGGAAATGAGCTAGGAAGCAAAGTTTAATTTTTCTTTGCATTCAGTTTGTGTTCAGAAACTCACAAGTAGCCCTATATATATATATTGGAGATATATAACGTGTCATTCTGCCATGTTAGAGTCATAAGCAGCAAAATGTTCTCACTTCTAACACACTGGAAAACATTGCGTGTGTGGGGGCTGAGACTTTTAGGCGTCTTGATGGAGTGCTTTCGTCCACAGTCGACTTTGATTGGCATTGATCGCCTCTGCCCCCTGCCAGAGTAAAAATCAGAGATAAGATAAACACTGAAAAAGGCTGGAATTAGCCTCTCAAAATAGACTTGTTGTAAACTTGCCCTCAGATAAACTTCCCACTGCCCTCCCATTTTGATGCTTGGTGACAGCTAAATGGACTCAGGGAGAGGTTAGCATTTTCATCTATTGTGGAAATGTTCTTTTGTTTTCAACATGTTTATCATCCAATTTTCAAGCTTGAACAGGTGTTTAGTCACACAGAAGAAGGATGCAATTCAGCAGTACAGCTGCATATTAGAAGATGCAGTTGTTTACAGTATGTGTGGGAGGAATAAATGAGGTTGTTTGGCTGAGAGCAACTCGTGGAACAATCCTGTGTGTCTGACTATCTGATGCTACCAGCTCATTACCACCATTCGTGTTTCCTTTGTCATAGCCAAAGACCAGATAAAGATACGAGAGAATTAGCATAATGAAGTTCTCTCCAATAATTGACTTGTTGTGTCTAAATACTGATCACACAGCTTTACAACGTGAAGACTTGTACGGAGATTATATCTGAGGAGATAAAGAGAGATCTTACCCAAAGAGAAAATGAAGAAGGGCTTTCAAACCCAGGAGGACATAGCTCTGAAACTGTGCCTTTCAACTTTCTATCAGCTCTATCTCTAATGAATATGCTAACAAGTCTTGATAAGACTATCGAATCACTTTGTACAGTAGGTTGCAGTGATAGTAGAAATGATCAGAATCAGGATGATTCAGGTCATTTAAGATCCATCAATGTAGCAATAATGAGACGGTAAATAGTTTCAAGTGTCAAATTAGTAACCCGATACAATGTGGAAAGCGTTAAAGATATATGTTGGAAATCCATTAACATTTATCCCTGTCACATCAGGTAGATTTTCATCAGCTATAGTGGCTGTTTAATGGTGTGTTCACCACCAGCGAAGATTATTTGCAGAGTGTTTTATTTTCCCCAGACAGCCAGATTATTTTACTGTACATTAGCTTTAAAATAGTGAGCAATGGTGCATAGCAAGGGGGTTTGCGTCTGTGTGCTTGCACTCAGGTCAATCATGCCATTCTCAGAAACCCAACTGGTGGTTGCCAGTGCCTGTTACAAAAACAAACAGGTCTCCAGGTGCAGCTTATCAGGCAATCAAGTGAGTTAAGGGGGAGTACAGACATCAAGCAGTGACAAGTGCAGACAAACCAATTTGTAACAATAAAACCATGCAATAAAACAAACAAACTCATGCAAATAAAAAAACAATATAAAATACTTAAAAACAGTCACCTCTGCCCGCTGACATAAACGGCTCCAAATCAGAGCACAATCAGAAGTGACTCTGGGTGTCTACTCCTTCAGAGGGTCTGGCACTGCACTCAACTCTCTCCTACCGTAGCTCCGAGCAATGCCGATTTATATATTGGTGTTCATGTACAATCCCAGACAGGATCCATTGTTGAGAAAAATGTTTAAATAGCTCCGACACATTGATGACATTGGACGTCTGTTTAGGGGGATTTTATAATAAACTTTATAATAAAAGATCCAAATATATAGAGTTCAATATATGCTGTTGATGAAGTTCACGTCATGGACATGTGGGTTGAGAAGAACTTAATACAGACAAAAACACATCAAAACACCTTACTGTTGGCAAATAACTATCACCCCACACCCCTAAGACTCCAGACGCCAGAGGATTTTATTTACAAACCAGTAGATATAAAACAAAGATATATAATAGATAACAAGTGTTATTCATGTGATTTTGTGGAGCAGGAGCTACTGCAGTGATGTTTTGTTAAATTATCATAGAGTGATATTAGTGTAATTCCTTTTCTATGATAAATGAGGATATTTAGTTGAGATTTGATATTGGGATTAGGGAGGACAAACACTTAAGGACTGTTACACCTTATCTCTTTTCACATTTCTCATCACGGTTGGTGACAAATTTATGCATGGATCCATGTTAATGCTCTAATCCTTCATTCAATTTGAAGCCGCTCTAAAGCATTTCTTCACAGATGAAGAACAAAGCTGAGCATCCCAGTGCAAGGGGGAGGGAGGAGGAGCCACTTGCTGCGGCCTGAATACCTGCTGCTAGCTGGTAGAAATAAATTCTCCAGCTTCAGTGATATGATTAACTTCAATTGAAATATTAGGTGTTCCTCTGTGGGCTGCCAAACCCATAATTTCGGGAGACAATGGAGGTGTTTTGAGGGTGATGTGACACAAAGTTATTTTCTTTTTAGTTCTTAACAAAGCACACGTGTGTGTGTGTGTGTGTGTGTGTGTGTGTGTGTGTGTGCGTGCGTGTGTGTGTGTGTGTGTCTTTCCTTAACTGCCTTTGATTGTATTACTAAATGTAATGTATTTTAGCTTGGGTGTTGTTTGACAAACTCAAACTGCATTTGGCAGCATTGTACGCAAAGTATGAAAAGTAAAAGAACTCCTTCAGACAATTAAATTATGGAGCATTCAAGGTCTAGACGACGTTATTATTATATTATGCAGACAGAAAGATATATTCTTATAATCTTTCCTCTCCCACTATAATCCAAAAATGGATGTAGAAACGCTATTTAACAACTGTTTATTTATCAATACATATACCTATCATGAGAAGAACTGCAAAGAACAATTTCTGAAATTCTCCAACACTATCAGAACAGCTGTCATGAACACAACCGGGCAAGGCTGTGGCTATTTATAGTGGCCACACGTGTCTGCAAAACAACATTGCCATGGTATTTCAGTCATCATTTTAAATGTCAGGAGAATGATCGATAGTTCATCTACAGAGCTATTACTGAAACGGACTTACAAAGTGCTTCGCAATTTAGGATCAATTGAAAAGATCATTAATAGGGACGTCATAGCTCCGATGTAAATTAAAAGAATAAAATATTTAAAATAAAGTTTATAAAGACACCTCTGAGTGACAACTCCAAAAAATAGCCTGTCATCAGAAAAACAACCATATAGATCAACTTTGAAAGCAGCTTATTATGACCCATTTTCACGTTACTTGTTAGGCGGCGGCCTCTAGTGGCTGTAGTAATTATTACGGCTGCAGAAGAGGAAGTCAGGAGATGTAAAAAGAGTGAAAAGTCCATCTAGTGAAGGGAGGTTGGGAGAAGGACGGTCAGGTTAAGAAGACTCACCATTTTTCATGAAAAGTTCGGCCAATTTTTTCAATAGCTTCCAGGTCTTTTGACCGATAGATTTGAAATTTCTTCCAAATGTGGTCCTATACTGGCTGAACGAGACACAGCAGTTCCCATTGGATTCTGGTGGAATTTGTATTTTTGGTGAATATTTTAATAAATCTCACCATTTTTCATGAAAAAGCCCACCAATTTTTTCAACAGCTTACAGGTCTTTTGGCTGATTTTTTCAATAGCTTCCAGGTCTTTTGACCGAGTGACTTGAAATTTCTGCCTAATGTGGTCCTATACTGGCTGAACAAGACACAGCAGTTCCCATTGGATTCTGGTGGAATTTGTATTTTTGGTGAATATTTTAATAAATCTCACAATTTTTCATGAAAAAGCCCACCAATTTTTTTCAACAGCTTACAGGTCTTTTGGCTGATTTTTTCAATAGCTTCCAGGTCTTTTGACCGATTGACTTGAAATTTCTCCAAAATGTGGTCCTATACTGCCCGAACGAGACACAGCAGGTCCCATTGGATTCCGGTGGAATTTGTATTTTTGGTGAATATTTTAAGAAATCTCACCATTTTTCATTTAAAGGTCAGCCGATTTTTTCAATAGCTTCCAGGTCTTTGGACCGATTGACTTGAAATTTCTCCCAAATGTGGTCCTATACTGGCTGAACGAGACACAGCAGTTCCCATTGGATTCTGGTGGAATTTGTCTTTTTGGTGAATATTTTAATAAATCTCACCATTTTTCATGAAAAAGCCCGCCAATTTTTTCAACGGCTTACAGGTCTTTTGGATGATTTTTCAATAGCTTCCAGGTCTTTTGACCGATTGACTTGAAATTTATCCCAAATGTGGTCCTATACTGGCTGAACGAGACACAGCAGTTCCCATTGGATTCTGGTGGAATTTGTCTTTTTGGTGAATATTTTAATAAATCTCACCATTTTTCATGAAAAAGCCCGTCAATTTTTTCAACGGCTTACAGGTCTTTTGGCTGATTTTTTTCAATAGCTTCCAGGTCTTTTGACCGATTGACTTGAAATTTATCCCAAATGTGGTCCTATACTGGCTGAAGGAGACACAGCAGTTCCCATTGGATTCCGGTGGAATTTGTATTTTTGGTGAATATTTTAAAGAAAAGTCGCCATTTTTTATGAAAACGTTGGCCGATTTTTTTCAATAGCTTACAGGTCTTTTGGCTGATTTTTTCAATAGCTTCCAGGTCTTTTGACCGATTGACTTGAAATTTATCCCTAATGTGGTCCCATACTGGCTGAACGAGACACAGCAGTTCCCATTGGATTCTGGTGGAATTTGTCTTTTTGGTGAATATTTTAATAAATCTCACCATTTTTCATGAAAAAGCCCGCCAATTTTTTCAACGGCTTACAGGTCTTTTGGATGATTTTTTCAATAGCTTCCAGGTCTTTTGACCGATTGACTTGAAATTTATCCCAAATGTGGTCCTATACTGGCTGAACGAGACACAGCAGTTCCCATTGGATTCTGGTGGAATTTGTATTTTTGGTGAATATTTTAATAAATCTCACCATTTTTCATGAAAAAGCCCACCAATTTTTTCCACAGCTTACAGGTCTTCTGGCTGATTTTTTCAATAGCTTCCAGGTCTTTTGACCGAGTGACTTGAAATTTCTGCCTAATGTTGTCCTATACTGGCTGAACGAGACACAGCAGTTCCCATTGGATTCTGGTGGAATTTGTATTTTTGGTGAATATTTTAATAAATCTCACAATTTTTCATGAAAAAGCCCACCAATTTTTTCAACAGCTTACAGGTCTTTTGGCTGATTTTTTCAATAGCTTCCAGGTCTTTTGACCGATTGACTTGAAATTTCTCCAAAATGTGGTCCTATACTGCCCGAACGAGACACAGCAGGTCCCATTGGATTCCGGTGGAATTTGTATTTTTGGTGAATATTTTAAGAAATCTCACCATTTTTCATGAAAAAGCCCGCCAATTTTTTCAACGGCTTACAGGTCTTTTGGATGATTTTTTCAATAGCTTCCAGGTCTTTTGACCGATTGACTTGAAATTTATCCCAAATGTGGTCCTATACTGGCTGAACGAGACACGGCAGTTCCCATTGGATTCTGGTGGAATTTGTATTTTTGGTGAATATTTTAAGAAATCTCACCATTTTTCATGAAAAAGCCCGCCAATTTTTTCAACGGCTTACAGGTCTTTTGGATGATTTTTCAATAGCTTCCAGGTCTTTTGACCGATTGACTTGAAATTTATCCCAAATGTGGTCCTATACTGGCTGAACGAGACACAGCAGTTCCCATTGGATTCTGGTGGAATTTGTCTTTTTGGTGAATATTTTAATAAATCTCACCATTTTTCATGAAAAAGCCCGTCAATTTTTTCAACGGCTTACAGGTCTTTTGGCTGATTTTTTTCAATAGCTTCCAGGTCTTTTGACCGATTGACTTGAAATTTATCCCAAATGTGGTCCTATACTGGCTGAAGCAGACACAGCAGTTCCCATTGGATTCCGGTGGAATTTGTATTTTTGGTGAATATTTTAAAGAAAAGTCGCCATTTTTTATGAAAACGTTGGCCGATTTTTTTCAATAGCTTACAGGTCTTTTGGCTGATTTTTTCAATAGCTTCCAGGTCTTTTGACCGATTGACTTGAAATTTATCCCTAATGTGGTCCCATACTGGCTGAACGAGACACAGCAGTTCCCATTGGATTCTGGTGGAATTTGTCTTTTTGGTGAATATTTTAATAAATCTCACCATTTTTCATGAAAAAGCCCGCCAATTTTTTCAACGGCTTACAGGTCTTTTGGATGATTTTTTCAATAGCTTCCAGGTCTTTTGACCAATTGACTTGAAATTTATCCCAAATGTGGTCCTATACTGGCTGAACGAGACACAGCAGTTCCCATTGGATTCTGGTGGAATTTGTATTTTTGGTGAATATTTTAATAAATCTCACCATTTTTCATGAAAAAGTCCACCAATTTTTTCAACAGCTTACAGGTCTTTTGGCTGATTTTTTCAATAGCTTCCAGGTCTTTTGACCGATTGACTTGAAATTTATCCCTAATGTGGTCCTATACTGGCTGAACGAGACACAGCAGTTCCCATTGGATTCTGGTGGAATTTGTATTTTTGGTGAATATTTTAATAAATCTCACCATTTTTCATGAAAAAGCCCACCAATTTTTTCCACAGCTTACAGGTCTTCTGGCTGATTTTTTCAATAGCTTCCAGGTCTTTTGACCGAGTGACTTGAAATTTCTGCCTAATGTTGTCCTATACTGGCTGAACGAGACACAGCAGTTCCCATTGGATTCTGGTGGAATTTGTATTTTTGGTGAATATTTTAATAAATCTCACAATTTTTCATGAAAAAGCCCACCAATTTTTTCAACAGCTTACAGGTCTTTTGGCTGATTTTTTCAATAGCTTCCAGGTCTTTTGACCGATTGACTTGAAATTTCTCCAAAATGTGGTCCTATACTGCCCGAACGAGACACAGCAGGTCCCATTGGATTCCGGTGGAATTTGTATTTTTGGTGAATATTTTAAGAAATCTCACCATTTTTCATGAAAAAGCCCGCCAATTTTTTCAACGGCTTACAGGTCTTTTGGATGATTTTTTCAATAGCTTCCAGGTCTTTTGACCGATTGACTTGAAATTTATCCCAAATGTGGTCCTATACTGGCTGAACGAGACACGGCAGTTCCCATTGGATTCTGGTGGAATTTGTCTTTTTGGTGAATATTTTAATAAATCTCACCATTTTTCATGAAAAAGCCCGTCAATTTTTTCAACGGCTTACAGGTCTTTTGGCTGATTTTTTTCAATAGCTTCCAGGTCTTTTGACCGATTGACTTGAAATTTATCCCAAATGTGGTCCTATACTGGCTGAAGGAGACACAGCAGTTCCCATTGGATTCCGGTGGAATTTGTATTTTTGGTGAATATTTTAAAGAAAAGTCGCCATTTTTTATGAAAACGTCGGCCGATTTTTTTTAATAGCTTCCTGGTGTTTGGACCGATTGACTTGAAATTTCTCCCAAATGTGGTCCTATACTGGCTGAACGAGACACAGCAGTTCCCATTGGATTCTGGTGGAATTTGTATTTTTGGTGAATATTTTAATAAATCTCACCATTTTTCATGAAAAAGCCCGTCAATTTTTTCAACGGCTTACAGGTCTTTTGGCTGATTTTTTTCAATAGCTTCCAGGTCTTTTGACCGATTGACTTGAAATTTATCCCAAATGTGGTCCTATACTGGCTGAAGCAGACACAGCAGTTCCCATTGGATTCCGGTGGAATTTGTATTTTTGGTGAATATTTTAAAGAAAAGTCGCCATTTTTTATGAAAACGTTGGCCGATTTTTTTCAATAGCTTACAGGTCTTTTGGCTGATTTTTTCAATAGCTTCCAGGTCTTTTGACCGATTGACTTGAAATTTATCCCTAATGTGGTCCCATACTGGCTGAACGAGACACAGCAGTTCCCATTGGATTCTGGTGGAATTTGTCTTTTTGGTGAATATTTTAATAAATCTCACCATTTTTCATGAAAAAGCCCGCCAATTTTTTCAACGGCTTACAGGTCTTTTGGATGATTTTTTCAATAGCTTCCAGGTCTTTTGACCAATTGACTTGAAATTTATCCCAAATGTGGTCCTATACTGGCTGAACGAGACACAGCAGTTCCCATTGGATTCTGGTGGAATTTGTATTTTTGGTGAATATTTTAATAAATCTCACCATTTTTCATGAAAAAGTCCACCAATTTTTTCAACAGCTTACAGGTCTTTTGGCTGATTTTTTCAATAGCTTCCAGGTCTTTTGACCGATTGACTTGAAATTTATCCCTAATGTGGTCCTATACTGGCTGAACGAGACACAGCAGTTCCCATTGGATTCTGGTGGAATTTGTATTTTTGGTGAATATTTTAATAAATCTCACCATTTTTCATGAAAAAGCCCACCAATTTTTTCCACAGCTTACAGGTCTTCTGGCTGATTTTTTCAATAGCTTCCAGGTCTTTTGACCGAGTGACTTGAAATTTCTGCCTAATGTTGTCCTATACTGGCTGAACGAGACACAGCAGTTCCCATTGGATTCTGGTGGAATTTGTATTTTTGGTGAATATTTTAATAAATCTCACAATTTTTCATGAAAAAGCCCACCAATTTTTTCAACAGCTTACAGGTCTTTTGGCTGATTTTTTCAATAGCTTCCAGGTCTTTTGACCGATTGACTTGAAATTTCTCCAAAATGTGGTCCTATACTGCCCGAACGAGACACAGCAGGTCCCATTGGATTCCGGTGGAATTTGTATTTTTGGTGAATATTTTAATAAATCTCACCATTTTTCATGAAAAAGCCCGCCAATTTTTTCAACGGCTTACAGGTCTTTTGGATGATTTTTTCAATAGCTTCCAGGTCTTTTGACCGATTGACTTGAAATTTATCCCAAATGTGGTCCTATACTGGCTGAACGAGACACGGCAGTTCCCATTGGATTCTGGTGGAATTTGTCTTTTTGGTGAATATTTTAATAAATCTCACCATTTTTCATGAAAAAGCCCGTCAATTTTTTCAACGGCTTACAGGTCTTTTGGCTGATTTTTTTCAATAGCTTCCAGGTCTTTTGACCGATTGACTTGAAATTTATCCCAAATGTGGTCCTATACTGGCTGAAGGAGACACAGCAGTTCCCATTGGATTCCGGTGGAATTTGTATTTTTGGTGAATATTTTAAAGAAAAGTCGCCATTTTTTATGAAAACGTCGGCCGATTTTTTTTAATAGCTTCCTGGTGTTTGGACCGATTGACTTGAAATTTCTCCCAAATGTGGTCCTATACTGGCTGAACGAGACACAGCAGTTCCCATTGGATTCTGGTGGAATTTGTATTTTTGGTGAATATTTTAATAAATCTCACCATTTTTCATGAAAAAGTCCACCAATTTTTTCAACAGCTTACAGGTCTTTTGGCTGATTTTTTCAATAGCTTCCAGGTCTTTTGACCGATTGACTTGAAATTTATCCCTAATGTGGTCCCATACTGGCTGAACGAGACACAGCAGTTCCCATTGGATTATGGTGGAATTTGTCTTTTTGGTGAATATTTTAATAAATCTCACCATTTTTCATGAAAAAGCCCGCCAATTTTTTCAACGGCTTACAGGTCTTTTGGATGATTTTTTCAATAGCTTCCAGGTCTTTTGACCGATTGACTTGAAATTTCTCCCAAATGTGGTCCTATACTGGCTGAACGAGACACAGCAGTTCCCATTGGATTCTGGTGGAATTTGTCTTTTTGGTGAATATTTTAATAAATCTCACCATTTTTCATGAAAAAGCCCGCCAATTTTTTCGACGGCTTGCAGGTTTTTTGGATGATTTTTTCAATAGCTTCCAGGTCTTTTGACCGATTGACTTGAAATTTATCCCAAATGTGGTCCTATACTGGCTGAACGAGACACAGGAGTTCCCATTGGATTCCGGTGGAATTTGTATTTCTGGTGAATATTTTAAGAAAACTCACAATTTTTTATGAAAACGTCGGCCAATTTTTTTCAATAGCTTCCAGGTCTTTTGGCCGATTGACTTGAAATTTCTCCCTAATGTGGTCCTATACTGGCTGAACGAGACACAGCATTTCCCATTGGAGTCCGGTGGAATTTGTATTTTTGGTGAATATTTTAACCCTTGCGTTGCCCTTCGGGTCAGGGTGGCCCTCCCCCTTAATGATTACCGCGTGTGTCCGGTAGAGGCCGCTATTACCCCCTCTGCCTTTTGTCACGCATGACCGTTGACAGTTGATGACTGGTAGCGCATGAATAAACACATCTGTCCTCTGATCTCGAGAGACCCAAACTTTCCCTGTCACGTGATTCGCGACTGAATAAACAAACACTGCCTCTGATCTCCAGAGACCCAAACTTTCCCCGTCACGTGATTCGCGACTGAATAAACAAACACTGCCTCTGATCTCCAGAGACCCAAACTTTTCCCCGTCGTCTGAACTCCCTTGCCTTGCCCTTCGGGTCAGGGTGACCCGCCCCCGTAATAATTACCGCGTGTCTCCCAAACGCACGACCGTTGACAGTTGATGACTGGTAGCACACGTTGCCCTTCGGGTCTGGGTGACCCGCCCCCTTAACAATTACCGCGTGTCTCCGGTAGAGGCCGCCAATACCCCCTCTGCCTTTTGTCACGCACGACCGTTGACAGTTGATGACTGGTAGCACACGTTGCCCTTCGGGTCAGGGTGACCCGCCCCCTTAATAATTACCGCGTGTGTCCGGCAGAGGCCGCTATTACCCCCTCTGCCTTTTGTCACCCTTTTGGCACCCAACGTCCCCGGTAAACTGAATGACATGACACAGCGACATCTGCTGGCCTAAAAAGGAAGAGGAAGAGAAAAATTCTCACCCAATACACACAGGCAGCGTACGGGCTTGTGTACCTGCGTACAGGCTTGTGTACCTGGACAGGTTTGGATGTCGATTTTAAAAAGACCCCCCCTTTTATCCTGTCTACATTTTGACCATTCCAGTGAGACCCAAACTTTGCCATCACCCAAATTCCCCCTTCATCTGATCTCCAGGCACCCAACCTCCCCAGTTAAATTATCTCCAGATACCAAAGTTTCCCTGTGTTTGAAGAAGAAGAAGAAGAAGAAGAAGAAGAGAAGGACGCTATTTCATTTGTAACACACATTGACATCATGACATGTAGATTGGTACAGTGAGATTTTATTCATTTCTTTTTTTTTTTTTTTACTTTACAAACACTAGCACATCTTTCATAGACATCCCTAGAAGGTCAAAGGCGTGCATGTTAAAGGAGGCCACCACCAATGAGATGAACTCCCGGTTGGCTTGAGGGATGGTAGTGTCACTGCACAGTTTCTGCAGTATCCGAGTCATAGCGAGGGTATCGCATTCGTTTAACCTGAACTCGGCATATTCCTCTGGAAGCAGCTGACCGTATTGCTTCAGTACATCCAGGGCGCAGTTGACATTCAGGATCTTGTTCCTGTAAAGCGGTGTCGTCGTCATGGTTTTGAGATGCGCGACCTTATCGCCGAGCGCAGAACGCACCTTCTCCGTCAATTCCACAACGGGAGGATCTCTCCTGACTGAAACATACAAATAAATGTGCAGAAATATTATTTAGACTTTAGTTGAACAGCGTGTGGTGATCGTATTCCAGGCCTTGATTAATTAGCTCAGTAGCACATACTCACCAAACTTCCCCCGGGGTCCGTGTTGTAGCAGGTCTACATACAAGTACGTGTCCACCTGAAATAAGACCCGTAGGAATTTCATTGCGCTTTCCTCGCTCTTGAGGTAGTGATCGATGACTTTGTGTATCATCTCAACCGGATTCATCTTACGGTGATAGTAAGACCCGCAGAGAAAAACATCCGAATCTTCTGTCAGTAGGCTTAGGGTTAGATCCAGATAAGCCCCAATACACTGGTGTCTCTCTGCTATGTCGTGCTTATACCCCTGCAGCATCTGGATGCGCGAGGTCCACTTGATAGAGCCCGGGCTCTGGGCATTGTCCGCTTCCACCTTCAGCATTTCTTCTAACACTTTATCCACCACCGTGTTCACATTGACAGGGCACGCCATGGTCGCAGGCTTTGGTATACTACTACAGTGCAGACTTGGTACACAGAAAGAAGGGTTGTGAATAAATGGAGCTGTTCTGCTGTCTATTAACATATATATACACACATTTGCTGGGGGGTGGCCACGCAACCTAACCCAATGACAGACTTGACAGACACTCTGTACAGGACAGTATCACCGGTTAGAGGAACGGTCGGCAGTTGGACACTCTAAACGGTATCCCCTATTGGATTGATGGTCTTACACAACCAGTACTATTTTGTCCAACTGATGCGATGTTATCCAACCGGTACTGTTCTGTCCGACTGACGCGATGTCATCCAACCAGTACTGTTGTGTCCAACCGAAACGATGTTATCCAACCAGTACTGTCAAGTCCAACCGACGCGACATTATCCAACCGGTACTGTTTTGTTCAACTGAAGCGATGTCAACCACCCGCGACTGCTGGTTTCACGGCTAAACAGGTGTTGGATGAGATTTCCTCAAACGCCAGGCGACACTACTCTGATTCCGAACAGGACGTGTCGGAGGAATCGGACGTGGTGGAGGAACACGAGGGTAGGCAGGGTAATAGCGCAACACGATGATGATGCCAATGATGATGCCGATGATGATGATGATGATGGTGATGATGATGATGATGATGATGATGATGACAATGATGTCAGAGATATGAGGAGAAGAAGGAGAAGGAGGAGAAGAAGGGGAACAACAGCAACAGCAGAAGGAAACCCACCGGGACCCACCGCATACACCATTGCCAATGCCCACGACATTGTGTCAACGTTTCACATGTTTCTCACACCGGCGATAGACAAAATTGTGCTAGATATGACAAATCTGGAGGGTTTTCGAAAGTACGGAGACAGCTGGAAAGACATGCGTCGAATCGACTTGCACGCCTACATAGGGCTGCTAATCCTAGCAGGTGTATACAGGTCCCGAGGCGAGGCCGCAGCCAGTCTATGGGACGCGGAGAGCGGTAGGGCAATTTTCCGTGCCACCATGCCTCTCAAAGTGTTTCACATTTACTCGAGAATGCTGCGCTTTGACGATCGTGAGTCCAGACCCGAGAGACGCGCCGCTGACAAACTGGCAGCCATAAGAGAGGTGTGGGATAAATGGACCGAGCGGCTTCCGTACCTCTACAACCCAGGGCCTGACATAACAGTGGATGAGCAACTGGTTCCCTTCAGAGGTAGTAGTAGTAGGTGTAGTAGTAGTAGTAGTAGTAGTTGGCATACAATAAATGCTTTTGTTGTGTGTGTGTGTGTGTGTGTGTGTGTGTGTGTGTGTGAGAGAGAGTGAGTGAGTTTGGAATTAATTATTTGGTTTGTTATTGTTATTCTTTTTTTTTCCCTTTCTTATTCTCTTTCTTACACACACACACAGACACACACACACACATACACACACACAAAAGGTCGTTGTCCTTTCCGACAGTATATACCAAGCAAGCCAGCCAGGTATTGAATCAAGACATGGGTGGCGTGTGATGCAAAGTCAAGCTACGCGTGGAAAATGCAAGTCTACACCGGGAAGCCGACCTCTGGCGCTTCAGAGAAAAACCAGGGGATGAGGGTTGTGCTCGATGTCACAGAGGGACTGACGGGTGGCAACAAAACTGTCACATGTGACAACTTCTTTACCTCTTACGAGCTCGGACAGCGCCTCGTAGAGAGGAACATTGCCATGGTTGGTACGGTTAGAAAAAACAAGCCCGAACTCCCGCTAGCGCTGCTGACATCCAAGAACAGACAAGTGTTCTCCTCAAAGTTTGCATTCACATCCACCACCACTTTGGTGTACTACATGGCAAAGAAAAACAAGAACGTTATGCTCATGAGCACGTTGCACACAGAGCATCGCAAAGACGGGAAACCGGTCATCGTTCTAGACTACAACAGCAACAAAGGAGGTGTGGACAACTTAGATAAGGTGATTGGAACATACAGCTGTAGAAGAATGACAGCCCACTGGCCCCTGGTCATCTTTCACAACATCATCGATGTTTCTTCGTACAATGCCTTTGTGTTATGGCGAGAGATCAAACCTGGCTGGCTGTCGGGTAAACGAAACAAAAGGAGGATGTTCCTGGAACAACTGGGAAAGGCGCTGGTGACTCCACTCATCCAAAGCAGGGAGCGTCTACCTTGCACAGCAGCGTCTGCCTCGGTCGTGAGAGCTGTTCAGAGAAGTAGCGCTAAATGTCGTGATCGGCCTGAGGAGGAGGAGGAGGAGGAGGAGGAGGAGGAGGATAAGAATGAGGATGTAGAGGCTGCAGAAGCAGAAGAACAAGAACAAGACCAACAAAAACAAGAGCAGCAGCAGCAGCCCATGACCACAACCACCACCACCACCACCACCTCATCAGCTGTCAGCTCACCTGGAATACATAGCAAGAGGAAGAGGTGTCAGATATGCCCACCAAAGAAGGACCGTAAAACACAGACTTTGTGCTTTGGTTGTAAGACATTTGTATGCAAAGGATGTACACTGCCATTCTGTCCGACCTGTGCTCATTTCAGTTTAGGAGCTGAGATTAGTGGTGGAGAAGATAGAAGGAGACATGTCTGACGGGCTGGCTGGCTGACTGACTGACTGACTGACTGTGTATAGTCCCTAGACAGCGCTACAATGATAAGACACCAGCCCTGCCACATTGCCATTGTCCTGGGGGGGTCTCTGTGACCGTCTGTGGACATCAGCCCTGGCCCTGGCCCTGCCACATTGCCATTGTCCTAAGGGGTCCCTGTGACCCTCTACCCTCTTCAATCATATTAGATGTACTGCTGCAATACTGTATATAGTCCAAAGGCGGCGCTACAATGATAAGACACCAGCCCTGGCCCTGCCACATTGCCATTGTCCTGGGGGGGTCTCTGTGACCCTCTGTGGACATCGGCCCTGGCCCTGGCCCTGCCACATTGCCATTGTCCTAAGGGGTCACTGTGACCCTCTACCCTCTACAATCATACTAGATGTACTGCTGCAATACTGTATATAGTCCAAAGGCGGCGCTACAATGATAAGACACCAGCCCTGGCCCTGCCACATTACCATTGTCCTGGGGGGTCTCTGTGACCCTCTGTGGACACCAGCCCTGGCCCTGGCCCTGCCACATTACCATTGTCCTGGGGGGTCACTGTGACCCACTGCTCTCTACAATCATATTAGATTTACTGCTGCAATACTGTGTATAGTCCCTAGGCGGCGCTATAATGATAAGACACCAACCCTGCCCCTGTCCCTGCCCCTGCCATTGTCCTGTGGGGTCACTGTGACCCTCTGCCCTCTACAATCATAGTAGATTTACTGCAATACTGTGTATAGTCCCTAGGTGGCGCTATAATGATAAGACACCAAACCCCGCCCCTGCCATTGTCCTGGGGGGTCACTGTGACCCTCTGTGTGGGGTGAAATGTAAAGACAACACGAGGGTTAAAATATTCACCAAAAATACAAATTCCACCGGAATCCCATAAAAACTGCTGGCCTTTCTTTCGCCAGTATGGACAACATTTGTGTGCAATTTCGAGTCAATCTGTCAAAAGACGACCGTAACCCTAACCCTAGCCCCATAACCCTAACCCTAACCCTAACCCTAACCCTAGCCTCAGCCTTAAGCCAGCCTCATGAAACATTGTCCCTCTCACTAAAATATTCGCCAAAAATACAAATTCCACCCGAATCCAATAGGGACTGCTGTGTCTCGTTCAGCCAGTATAGGACCACATCTGGGAGAAATTTCGAGTCAATCGGTCCAAAGACCTGGAAGCTATTGAAAAAATTGGCCGACGTTTTCATGAAAAAGGCGACTTTTCTTTAAAATATTCACCAAAAATACAAATTCCACCGGAATTCCATAAAAACTGCTGGCCTTTCTTTGGCCAGTATGGACAACATTTGTGTGCAATTTCGAGTCAATCGGTCAAAAGACGACCGTAACCCTAACCCTAGCCCCATAACCCTAACCCTAACCCTAGCCTCAGCCTTAAGCCAGCCTCATGAAACATTGTCCCTCTCACTAAAATATTCGCCAAAAATACAAATTCCACCCGAATCCAATGGGGACTGCTGTGTCTCGTTCAGCCAGTATAGGACCACATCTGGGAGAAATTTCGAGTCAATCGGTCCAAAGACCTGGAAGCTATTAAAAAAATCGGCCGAAGTTTTCATGAAAAAGGCAACTTTTTTCATTAAAATATTCACCAAAAATACAAATTTCACTAAAATCCAATAAAAACCGCTGGCCTTTCTTTCGCCAGTATGGACAACATTTGTGTGCAATTTCGAGTCAATCGGTCAAAAGACGACCGTAACCCTAACCCTAGCCCCTTAACCTTAACCCTAACCCTAACCCTAACCCCAGCCTTAAGCCAGCCTCATGAAACATTGTCCCTCTCACTAAAATATTCACCAAAAATACAAATTCCACCCGATTCCAATGGGGACTGCTGTGTCTCACTCAGCCAGTATAGGGCCACATCTGGGAGAAATTTCGAGTCAATCGGTCCAAAGACCTGGAAGCTATTGGAAAAATCGGCCGACGTTTTCATGAAAAAGGCAACTTTTTTCATTAAAAAATTCACCAAAAATACAAATTTCACTAAAATCCAATAAAAACTGCTGGCCTTTCTTTCGCCAGTATGGACAACATTTGTGTTCAATTTCGAGTCAATCGGTCAAAAGACAACCGTAACCCTAACTCTAGCCCCATAACCCTAGCCCTAACCCTAACCCCAGCCTTAAGCCAGCCTCATGAAACATTGTCCCTCTCACTAAAATATTCGCCAAAAATACAAATTCCACCCGATTCCAATGGGGACTGCTGTGTCTCGCTCAGCCAGTATAGGGCCACATCTGGGAGAAATTTTGAGTCAATCGGTCCAAAGACCTGGAAGCTGTTGAAAAAATCGGCAGACGTTTTCATGAAAAAGGCAACTTGTTTCATTAAAAAATTCACCAAAAATACAAATTTCACTAAAATCCAATAAAAACTGCTGGCCTTTCTTTCGCCAGTATGGACAACATTTGTGTTCAATTTCGAGTCAATCGGTCAAAAGACAACCGTAACCCTAACTCTAGCCCCATAACCCTAGCCCTAACCCTAACCCCAGCCTTAAGCCAGCCTCATGAAACATTGTCCCTCTCACTAAAATATTCGCCAAAAATACAAATTCCACCCGATTCCAATGGGGACTGCTGTGTCTCGCTCAGCCAGTATAGGGCCACATCTGGGAGAAATTTTGAGTCAATCGGTCCAAAGACCTGGAAGCTGTTGAAAAAATCGGCAGACGTTTTCATGAAAAAGGCAACTTGTTTCATTAAAAAATTCACCAAAAATACAAATTTCACTAAAATCCAATAAAAACTCCTGGCCTTTCTTTCGCCAGTATGGACAACATTTGTGTGCAATTTCGAGCCAATCGGTCAAAAGACGACCGCAACCGTAATCGGTAAAACGACCTGGAAGCTATTGAAGAAATCGGCCGAGCTTTTTCATTAAAAAGGCGACTTTTCTTTAAAATATTCACCAAAAATACAAATTCCACTAAAATCCAATAAAAACTGCTTTTCCTTCCTTCCGCCGGCATCGACGACATTCGTGATCAATTTCGAGTCAATCGGCCAAAAGACGACCGTAACCCTAACCCTAGCCCCATAACCCTAACCCTAACAGTAGCCTTAAGACAGCCTCATGACAAATGGCCCCCTTTCACTAAAATATTCACCAAAAATACAAATTCCACCCGAATCCAACGGGGACTGCTGTGTCTCGTTCAGCCAGTATAGGACCACGTTTGGGAGAAATTTCGAGTCAATCGGTCCAAAGACCTGGAAGCTATTGAAAAAATCGGCCCAGGTTTTCATGAAAAATGCACCCCTTTCACTAAAATATTCACCAAAAATACAAATTCCACCCGAATCCAACGGGGACTGCTGTGTCTCGTTCAGCCAGTACAGGACCACGTTTGGGAGCGATTTCGAGTAAATCGGTAAAACGACCTGGAAGCTATTGAAGGAATCGGCCGAGCTTTTTCATTACAAAGGCGACTTTTCTTTAAAATATTCACCAAAAATACAAATTCCACTAAAATCCAATAAAAACTGCTTTTCCTTCCTTCCGCCGGCATCGACGACATTCGTGATCAATTTCGAGTCAATCGGCCAAAAGACGACCGTAACCCTAACCCTAGCCCCATAACCCTAACCCTAACAGTAGCCTTAAGACAGCCTCATGACAAATGGCCCCCTTTCACTAAAATATTCACCAAAAATACAAATTCCACCCGAATCCAACGGGGACTGCTGTGTCTCGTTCAGCCAGTACAGGACCACGTTTGGGAGCGATTTCGAGTCAATCGGTAAAACGACCTGGAAGCTATTGAAGGAATCGGCCGAGCTTTTTCATTACAAAGGCGACTTTTCTTTAAAATATTCACCAAAAATACAAATTCCACTAAAATCCAATAAAAACTGCTTTTCCTTCCTTCCGCCGGCATCGACGACATTCGTGATCAATTTCGAGTCAATCGGCCAAAAGACGACCGTAACCCTAACCCTAGCCCCATAACCCTAACCCTAACAGTAGCCTTAAGACAGCCTCATGACAAATGGCCCCCTTTCACTAAAATATTCACCAAAAATACAAATTCCACCCGAATCCAACGGGGACTGCTGTGTCTCGTTCAGCCAGTATAGGACCACGTTTGGGAGAAATTTCGAGTCAATCGGTCCAAAGACCTGGAAGCTATTGAAAAAATCGGCCCAGGTTTTCATGAAAAATGCACCCCTTTCACTAAAATATTCACCAAAAATACAAATTCCACCCGAATCCAACGGGGACTGCTGTGTCTCGTTCAGCCAGTACAGGACCACGTTTGGGAGCGATTTCGAGTCAATCGGTAAAACGACCTGGAAGCTATTGAAGGAATCGGCCAAGCTTTTTCATTACAAAGGCGACTTTTCTTTAAAATATTCACCAAAAATACAAATTCCACTAAAATCCAATAAAACTGCTTTTCCTTCCTTCCGCCGGCATCGACGACATTTGTGATCAATTTCGAGTCAATCGGCCAAAGGACGACCGTAACCCTAACCCTAGCTCCATAACCCTAACCCTAACCCTAACAGTAGCCTTAAGACAGCCTCATGACAAATGGCCCCCTTTCACTAAAATATTCACCAAAAATACAAATTCCACCCGATTCCAATGGGGACTGCTGTGTCTCGCTCAGCCAGTATAGGGCCACATCTGGGAGAAATTTCGAGTCAATCGGTCAAAAGACCTGGAAGCTATTGAAAAAATCGGCCGACGTTTTCATGAAAAAGGCAACTTTTTTCATTAAAAAATTCACCAAAAATACAAATTCCACCCGATTCCAATGGGGACTGCTGTGTCTCGTTCAGCCAGTATAGGGCCACATCTGGGAGAAATTTCGAGTCAATCGGTCCAAAGACCTGGAAGCTATTGAAAAAATCGGCCGATGTTTTCATGAAAAAGACAACTTTTTTCATTAAAAAATTCACCAAAAATACAAATTCCACCCGATTCCAATGGGGACTGCTGTGTCTCGTTCAGCCAGTATAGGGCCACATCTGGGAGAAATTTAGAGTCAATCGGTCCAAAGACCTGGAAGCTATTGAAAAAATCGGCCGACATTTTCATGAAAAAGGCAACTTGTTTCATTAAAAAATTCACCAAAAATACAAATTTCACCCGAATCCAATGGGGACTGCTGTGTCTCGTTCAGCCAGTATAGCACCAAATCTGGAAGAAATTTCGAGTCAATCGGTCCTAAGACCTGGAAGCTATTGAAAAAATCGGCCGACGTTTTCATGAAAAAGGTGATTTTTCTTTAAAATATTCACCAAAAATTTCGAGTCAATCGGTCAAAAGACGACCGTAACCCTAACCCTAACCCCATAACCCTAACCCTAACCCTAACCCTAGCCTCAGCCTTAAGCCAGCCTCATGAAACATTGTCCCTCTCACTAAAATATTCGCCAAAAATACAAATTCCACCCGAATCCAATGGGGACTGCTGTGTCTCGTTCAGCCAGTATAGGACCACATCTGGGAGAAATTTGACAAAATCGGCCGACATTTTCATGAAAAAGGCGACTTTTCTTTAATAAATCTCACCATTTTTCATGAGAAAGCCCGCCAATTTTTTCAACAGCTTACAGGTCTTTTGGCTGATTTTTTCAATAGTTTCCAGGTCTTTGGACCGATTGACTCGAAATTGCTCCCAAATGTCCTATACTGGCTGAACGAGACACAGCAGATTTAATTGGACTCTGGTGGAATTCTATTTTTGGTGAATATTTTAAAGAAGTACAGGACTTTCATTCAGGGACTGCTGTTCAGGTCCAACGTAATATCAGAAGTCAACTGTGAGTTCCTTTGACTAACCTTGTTGGGTTATGTTACGTGTACAACATATCATATGTTATTTATGTAATGTAGGTACATTTGCAACTGAAGTATTTTAAGCCAAACAAAGTACCTGACCTGTTCATCATTTTGGTTTGAGGATGTGTTGCCAAAATAATAATAAAACAGATCAGTGAAAATCGGCGATCAACCAAAACAAAAAGTGTTTTACTCTGAGGTTACATCTCTTACCTTAAATTTCATGTCCAACTCATCATTCCCCCTGCAGCTATCTCTCAAAAAACTTTTGTCCTCTGGTCCAAAGTATGCTTGACTGCACACATTCACCCTTAACAAATACCATTTTATGTGTGGGACAAAGACATAAGCGTGGTTTCTGTGCGTACACCCGGCACAAGGTCTTACCAGCAACATAACTGAAAACACCTGTGCAAGTGTGTGGGGCCTTTATTCATCAACAATGTGTCATATTGAATAAGTTGTATTAATTGTGATTAAGTACAGTACACAAATAAATGCACTTTCCACCACTTGACACCAACAACCCTTTGATTCTGTTTAAAACATGCAGCAGCGAACGCGCATTAGTGGATCTAAGAATGAAAGATTGGCTGGTGTCAAGCAATTACAAATCCATTGTCATTACAGTCCCTTGAGAGAATTCATCTTTTATTAGATGCTGGTTTACGATCCATTTAATTATCTCCATTTTAAAATGAGATCACCAGGGGGGCAATCACCTCTGACCACGTATAATCATTTTGCATGTTTTCGTTCTGTGATAATCACAACTCATGTTGAGCAATCAACACTTTGACAAATGATCAATTAGCTGAAGATTGCATTCTGTCTACAACACTCATGAGGGCTGAGGCCTGCGTCTGTCCGAGCAAATGACTCTGACTTCACTGTTGATTTGCTCTCTTCTGTCATACAGTGCTGCTTTGTTTGCAACATACTGCATAGGAAAAACCTAATGGACCCCCTGCAGGTCAACCACTCAATTCGAGTACCTATAATCTATATTCTGAATGCATCTACAAAGAAAAGGCCGCTTGATTAGGGAAGAAATCAATGGCTCAGTCGGGGGATGACAGAGCATCCGGTGCAGCACACTTCAGGAGACAATAAGCTGATTATCGCTGCTCTGCGACTGCATGCATTCCACTTGATATACAACAAGAACACAAAATGTGAGGTTCAATCACGTCACTTACCCAACATTGTTGTCGATGTACTCTTTGGAATTATGCATAAGATTGGTGTTTCAAAAAAGAAATTCTCAAGAGGGTTATTGGTATGCATCACACATCATTTTATTTAAAAATGCTGTCAGTCTACCTTCTTCATGCAAACTGCATATTGAAGTTGAAGTTGAGTTGAAGTTTCCCATTGTTTGAACTGGTTTAAAATGTTTACACACGAGGGTTAAAGTTGGTCCAACACACAATACTTGAGTTTCAATGTGATGGTAAATTTTGTGACATCATGGTTACAATAATAAACATGTAGTTAATGAGGCAAATTTGTCATGAGTGGGTGTTGTGGCTGCACATTTCTTCGCGCTGGTCGATTCTGCTCCTCTGCTCTTTTCAAATTAGGCCTACACATAGAAATGATCTTTATAAGAACCACATGAATTTATAATGCATGGCCTTTTACGTGTCTGCATAAGCGGGACATTGCTCCTTCTGCAAGGACCAGACTTGTGTGATAATCTGCGGGGAGGTGTTTTATGATGCCTGCAGCCTCTGTGTCTGAGTGTCTGCTGCTCGCCTCTGAGCAATAAATACATTTACATAGATCACAAAAACCACTCACACTATTTCCAATTGATTATATTGTGTTTCCTTGCCAGATCTAATTGCGGCACATGGAGAAAATAGAACAAATGCCAAAAGGGTCATCGCAGATTGAGAGTCGGCCACGAAGCACCTCACTGGGTCGCAGTGCTGTCTGAACAACCCAACTGGTTAACATGGGAGCAAAAAGTTAAGTAGCATTAGTTCAGCACGTAAGTTAAAACAAGTTGCTCTTTGCACTACATCACCGACTTCCTCTTTTGCTCCTGTCATAATGACAATGGCCAGTGGAGGTCACCATATTACAGTAAACCTAAATGTAGGTCATAATAAGTAAACTTGAATGGCTGATTTTGAGGGAGGATTGTTTGTTTTGTTTATGACCAAACACTAGCAAAACTAATGAAATTCCTATCAGCCTTTGCTGCACATTCTGTTTTGCGCTAATAAACAAGCATGCTAATGTGTTAGTGAATATGGTTGTATTTTATGCATTTCTGTCAACATGTTAGCATAGTGATTTTTTAACTCTCTAGCATGGTGACATTAGCATTAAGCTGAAAACACAACTGTGCCTCAGTACAGACTCACACAGCCGCTAGCATGACAGTAGACTCTTTGTCTTGTTTCACACTCAAGGCATGTTTTAAATCCACATCCTGCTATATCACCACATTTTTATGGTTTTATGAGCCAGCGTGCCTCCTGTGCTCTTCTGATCATTCCACTCAAGATGTGCATGCTGTGAAAACGGATGTTATATTGAGGATTGACTGACACTGTAAAATTGAAACTCCACGGACTCAGGCTGTGCGATTGTTGCGGTAAAGTTTTTGATGAGATTCTCCATCGCGGCCCCGTAGGCCTTGGAAAGCCCTACTAGACACAATCTGATGAGCCAACTTAGTATCTGCTAAACTCATTTCATTTGAACTCTATATTTCGATTTATTTGTGTTTCATTAGCTCTCCTGTGTGTTAGCCCAGGGAATGAGTAAAAGAACTTTTGAAAAGCCCGCTTGTGAGTTCAGGCGAAACGATAGTTGAAAAATGGTTTCAATTACTTTCATCAATAACACCCATTTTATGGCTGTACAGCTCCACCGACGGCAATATAATGATATCAAATAACACTCCAAATAATTTTCAGAGGGACCCTTTTCAGTAATGGAGCTTCTGAGAAAAATATCTCATATCCAGAGAATGGCTTCATCATCTTTACCGGGTCTGATAAAGTTGCTGAACTGTAGAATGTGTAAAATGCCTCTTTGGATATGGTGGTTGTTATATAATGCAGAAAGACCATTACAGCCAATTTTAATAATTTACATTTATACTTTATCAGTGTAAATACTGCTCTAATTTGTACTTATAGAGTAAACTGAATGCCAGCTCTTTGTCATCTTTAAAGTGTGGTTGTCTTATGGGTGGACACACATTGCAATATATGGGCATGTTATACGCTTACTTGCCAGCCCTCCTCGGTTTTCTCTTGGGGTCACAATTCTCCATATTTTCTCCCGATTTATGAGAAATGTACACCTTTTTCCCCTTTTAGTTATCATAACCTGTTTCTGGCGCTGCGTGAAGTCCACTGTTGTGTTGTCTTATGGAAAGTTTTAAAGGAAAGCGGCACAGATTTTCTATAATCTGCTACGCCTATATTTCTGGTTCCCACAGCGTCAATCATCATCAAGAGGCTGTAGGGCAGTGGCGTGCACAGACTCTGCACAGACTTGCTTTATCCTGGAGATTCATGCAAGTTCACACCAGAGGGGCAAATTATTTAGCATTTTTTTCTGAGAATTAATTATTATTAATTATTATTATAATTATTATTTTTAATTATATAACTGTTGCAGTTTACTTCATTTTTTGTTATTTTTTATTAAAGACAGGAAACAAAATCTCCCCCAGACCTCTGCTTTGTCTGGCAAGTATGGTTACCCATAATTTGGACACAAGTTCATGAAAATCTGTAACAATTAATGTTGAGGTTCAGGAGACAAAACTACACATTTTTTAAGGATTCTGTTCTTTTACATCTCAATATGGTCATTCCCATTAATTTCCACTAAAATGACTCGCCCAAAGCAGAAAACTACTGCAGTGAGCCATGAGTGACAGTATTATTTCATAATCCACTTCCAATTCTCAATGCAGAGCCCCAGCTTGGCTTAAGTCAACCTTCACTCACCTTTAACTCTCTGAGGAGTTTATAGTCCCTGCTGCAAAAGTTCTTCACCCAAATTAAATTATAATTATTATTTGTGTGTGTGTGCGCGTGTGTGTGTGTGTGTGTGTGTGTGTGTGTGTGTGTGTGTGTGTGTGTGTGTGTGTGTGTGTGTGTATGTGTGATTGTGCGTGTGAGTATGTGTGTGTTTGGTTTGAAATGCATCATAAACCGATAGATAGATAGATAGATAGATAGATAGATAGATAGATAGATAGAAACCGATTGTTTATTGGTGGATTATTGTTTGCTTCTGTTTTAGTCCATTTAAATGCTTGCTCTTGCCAGTGTTGCTCAGAAACACAACTTTATGCATAAAGCACAGGCACATTCTCACTTATTCATTCATTAAATTACTGTGTATACTGTCTGTTGGTGGAAATGGGTCACCATGTGTGAGGCATCCGGCCTCCGTGGGTGTTAATAAATGTCTGTTCAGCATAATTTTGAATCTGCATATCAGTCTCTGACCTTTTTCAAGTACTTTAGAAACAAGGACCTGACATGAAATCTCTCTGAAGCAAACACTGGAGCTTTACATAACAATAACACTGTCTTTCCTGCCACATTGTGAACTAACATTGAGTGATTACTAATTGAGGTGATATTTCCATTAATTGTGCTCGCCACTTGTTTTTTTCTGACGCCATTTCCGCGGTGTTGTAATTGAAGTCCCTCTCTTACATCTGTTTAGTGACACTAGATCCATCCTCGTTGTCTGTCAAGTGCCTTGTTAGACCTTTTAAATGAGTTTCAAACAAGAGAAAGGAAATCATAAAGTCCTATCGTATGACTTCATATTACACAAGTGGGAGAGTTTTTTTTCAGAATTAACAGGGGGCCTTTTAATGTTGGAGACAGTCATTATTCTGATATTCAGGAACATTGTATTTTGAATAGCTTAGTGGTGAAGCTTTGGTGAACAATCTGCATCTGCTATTAAACTTATAAGTGACCCTTTGACCTCAGTCACTAACTCAAACAGTAACTCTTGAGATGAAATGTTGTGCATTTGTGGTCTATGAGTTTTTTAAATTGTTTTTTGTCAAATGCCTGAAATAAAGTCTGTGGTTACCACAGGCCTAAGATATTTACACTTTTTGTTCTACAACATAAAATCTAAGTGCTGTATCGTAGGCTGGACTTGTTACAGTTTCTGGGCTCCATGGGCCTACCTAGCCTTAGAAACCCACATGAAGGCCGGTTGGATCAATGACCCACAACAACTCTGAAACTCAGACCTCACACGTGTCCTTACCTACTCTGTAAGGACACTCCCACACAGAGTTTAAAAGCCTGCCACCTCCCCTCCAGTTAGTTAGAACTGAAGAAGCCTCCTGGATGAGAGGTGAAATGTCTTAGGGGTTGTTGTGGACATAAAACGTCATCACACCGAACACAGACAATCATCTACTCACAAGTCCGTCTTCACAGGCCGACTTTAGTTATAAACTTTTCTAACTCTAACTTTATAACTTGTACACTGATCAATTTATAGAAAACGTGTATAGTAATTGTGTAGTAGACGCTTAGTGGTGGTGACATTTAACTCATGTGATTGTGATGTAGTCTGTTTATATAACATTAGCTTTTTACTTAGGCTTCGAGAATCACAAAAGTGGTGTTCATCTGTGAGGATTATCTTGCTGAACAAAACGTGTAAGTATCATAAACTTGTGTTTGCTACCGAGCATGTTTTCAGCGATAAGCCAAAATCCAATTAAAAAATCCCACAGGCTTTTTGAATAGGGAACCAGGGTGATACTAACGTCCGGGTTAGCCTACACAAATACGTCACCGCTACACCACTCTATTTGCTACACACATTAATGTTCCCCTCAAGATGATTTACACTGACTTTGATGATCAACTTGCTTCATTGAGCACCACAGAGTCGACATTTTTAATAAGTCCAATACTTCGGTTTATAGACAAAATCCCTCCAAAACTAATAACATTCTCATCAGCCTCAGCTGTACTTTGTATTTTGTGCTAATTAAACGTTGATTGTTACTATGGTACCTGCTAATCATTGTCACTGTGAGCATGAGCATGTGTTTGGCGTAAAATTCCTGCTTCGGTTGCACAAACACGGCTTAAGATACACAAACATAAATATTAATATGGTATAGTGTATGACATGTACAAATGTGGACGTATCAGTGATGTGCAGAAATGTTAACTGCCAACATTTTATCCTGGCGACTAGGCTGGTTGATAAGTAATCTCACCAAGGACAGAGCAAGATAAAATAAGGACATCACAAAACCTCTGCTACAGCAGCCCTTTATCCAGGTAGACAGATAAGATAACAAAAGTCTTTTACGTGTTCTGTAAAAGAACATACATAAGATACTGCGCATCTAGGACAGATGGTAAAGAACCCAGCCATCACCACCAAACAACCTGTGATGTCTTTGTCACCACAAACATCTGTGATCAGAGCAAATTGCTGGATGGTGAATCAGGTTCCCCAATGAGAGTGGAATCCAGATGGATGCGAATAAATCCCCTGTAGTTTCATTAGGAAAATTGCTGTTTTTGTATTTCTCCTCCACATCCTCCAGACACCGCAGGACATCCCTGCTGCTCATCAGAAAAAAAGCGACGTTTGTATTTGACCCCGTGTGCGTGGCGAATGTGTTTGTGTGCACGTGTGTGCGTGCACACGCATGTCTAATTGCAGTAATCTGCCAAGTGTGGAAGAAATTCATCTGTTCGGCTGTGCTCTACAATCCTTTAGGTACGGCAACAAATTGGATTAGCATATGATGCAGATTATCTACTCGTCACTGAAGGCACGTTGGTGTTAAAATGGTTGATGCGTAGACAGAAACCGACAGGGAGTTTGATGGAGTCGGACGTTTTTCAAACTGATTAGAAGTGCAATAAACCAGAGCTAAACTGCAGGAGATGACAGGCTCAGTGTGGGATTGAACTTTAAAGCTCAGCTAAAACCTTTAAACACTGAGAGAGTAAGAGAGGGAGGAAGTTGTGCTGCAGATTGTCCTGTCGTCACAATAGAAGTGTTTCACGATGTCGGCCTCCAGAGTTAAACAGGGTTAGGGTTCAGATGATTGATGCTGTAATCTTGCATCACATCACACACACCACACTTCTTGTAATTAATTTCATATACAAATGGCATTTTAGATGCTTTTTCTCTTTGAATGCTTGAATTTTGGAGAAAGGTCTGACTGCACCTAGAGAGTGCTGCAGGAATCAGTTAATCAACCCTTGTATATTTAAGTCCTTATCTCCCTGTCCTGTCTTCCTGTAGTGTGTTTCTGGCTTTTGATTCCAATTCCTGGCATTATTTCTGGACTCTGCTTTTGGTTTGTACTTCGTTTTGCTTTTGTTCTTGGATTTCTTGAGTTTTGTGTTCTGCCTTTTGGTGCTTCTATTTTTGGAATTTGGATTTTGGATGTCCATTCGTGTAACCTGACAGCAACACAATCCACAAATGATTGATTTTTGAGTGTCATTCCCGACTCGTCAAATACCGACCTTCTGGGATGTTGCCCACCCCGACCTACAATCCCCAAGGCTTCAGTTTTTGATGAGTTGGGAATGAGACTCAGAATTCAACTTCCTTAAAAATAGGACCTTTATAATTTCTAGTTTTCAGCATACACCTCTGATCTCAGACAGCCTGCTGAATAAACATTATTTTCATTTGAAATACTGTAGAGACACATTAAAAGCTGAAGCATCACATCTTGTGAAAGGTTTTGCATCATTTCAATTTTGACAGTTCGGATTGAATAGCATTTTGAAGAGTGAGCAAGGAAAGTGTTTATCTGTTGCTTCCTGCCTTTGGATATTAATATGCTTTTCAGTGACTCTTTAGACGGGATTCTTTTTCTCCCTCGGCTCGGGGGCATGATGGGGTTATATAGGTACTGGTGAGGAGGATATGATGAAGTGGGATTGTGCTGTATGTGAAAGGCATATTTCAGTTGCCTGAAGGGTTGGAGACCCTTGCTTTAATTCAATATGATAGGTAAAGATATGCAGGAATCTCACTTAAGTCTTAAATAAATCCTTCACCTGAAGTTCAGATGAGTCCTTGATGGGATTTGAAATGATTAATTGTTCCTATGTGTTTTATGAAGATTTGCTCTACCATTTATGTAAAGTTCTGAAAAACCTTCGGTTCATAGCTCGACATCCCAAGGAGGGGAGGAAAATTGTTAATCCAACCTCCATTTCAAACAGGCAAGTCAATTAAAATCAGATTTTTATTCATGCTGAGGGTCCAGAAAGGGTAGGGATGGGGAACCTGGGGGAGATCGGAAAAAGGCTGAGATAAGACACGAATGCAAGAGGCAGGAGGCAAGTCAGCAGACAGAAATGGTCAAGGAGACAGGTAGGTAGAGACAGCAAACAATGTAAGAAAAACAAGACAACAAAATATTAACATGTGACTGAAAATATACAAACATAGCTCTTTGCTCTGGCAAAGGGTATGGGCAATGTAAAGAATATTAAAAAGAAAATGTTGATCCATTATTGCCCTCTGCTGGACACCGGTGTCACCCTCAGTGAGAGGTAACAATAGTTAACAGCCTTCTCACTCACACAAAAAGCAGCTATTTTACACCTGACTTTTTATGATTTTGATTTTTGAATCACACTTTTCCAGATGATTGTCATCTGAGGGTTATTTATGTAGGACTTGCTAGTAATTTTGTACAATCACTGGCCACTTCATTATTTATTTATACAGTTGAGAGTCACAGGGACATTGCACATCGGTAACATTTCTGTGAATGTGCCAGCATAGCCATCCTGGCCAATTTTTTAAGAGCCATCCCTTGGCAGGTGTCATGACAGCTACAATAGACACATGAAATACATTAAAACAGGACAGCAACACTGTACACATTTAAAACAAGGACAACAATATATGTAACATGTAACAAAAAGTACGCTTCAGGATATTTGAATATTTGTACAAAGTATGGTCACACACTTGATTGTCTTTTAAACATGATTTTAAATAGATTTCAAATGAACAATGTGTTTCACAGTTTCTGATAGGCGCTGACAGACTGCTCAATGTGTGAACTGCTCTCACTGAAAAAGCTGACATTCAATATAATGTAGTGCAATCCATAGCTCTGCTCTGTATTCTGCATTTAAAAAGATACAAATTTTCAGTTTTGAATGACACTGTCAGAGAGGTATTAATTCAGCAGCATGTTTATTATTGAGGCTGTAGTTTGCAGTGGTGTTGAAAAGGACGCCATTATATTAAGTAGTGTTTCTCATATTTGGTCCACTCCATTTACATACATGAGAGGGGCAGAATATAATCACTCGATATGATGTACTACAGTACAACGCCACCACCTGCTATGACCTTCATAATAAATATAAAGTAGAGTGTCTTGTAGCAGGGTGAATGGTGTCTCTGTCTCAGCCACTCCACCCCCCCATCACTTGTTTCTGCACTATGTAACTTCAGTGAGAGGGCTGGATCACAGCGTCACATACATGTTTACTTCAACATACAAGTTTTCAACACATAACATTGTTACAACGTAATGAGTTTTGTTTGTAGTCAGCACCTACATTACGTCTGACGGTGGTGTTGCACTCAGAAACTATAGGGGGCGCCAAATCGTACAAATGCCAATTTCTACACAATGTTGCTTTAAGACACTTCTTCTTTATTCCTCATGTGTAACACTCTAAGTTGTAATTTACAATTGATGTTGTTTTGAGCCTGTTTGATTCCTCCACACCTGACAAAAAAAGCTCTTTACTTTACTCTTTACTTTTCCCAGTGCAAATGAAGGGAGTGCACTAGTCCTAGGGAGGCAGGAATTAGAGTTAAATAACGGTGAGTAAGTAAATAACATTGCAGACTCTTGTTTTGAGACTTGTCCTCTACTGTGTCCTGTGCATTGTGAACTTTACCAATTCAGAATATTATACACAAATTAAACAACTAGCATCACTCTTACATTATCCCTCATTTTCAGTCAGTTGTTGTGAACATGTGGATTTGAGTGCAGCATACCTCCACTCATGAACATTTTCAGCTGGGTCGGGTCAGGGGCAGCTATTATTTACATCTAAAAAAGAAAGCTTATTAGTAATCACAAAATCAGCAGGGGGGACAGACATTTTGTCTCCATCATTGATCTCGCTTCAGTTGTTTGTTTGTTGCTCCTCTCTTTCCAGCTTCCAACTCTGTCTCATTACAACTCTCAGCAACTTGACAGCCCAGTCACTGAGAATCTGTAGAGACAAACTGAAGTCAAGTGAAATCAATTTCACAGTGAGCCGATACAAAACGATGCTGTTGGACAGATTCAACTCAACTTGTGGTAGTGAAATAAACTCAGATTGAGAGCCGTGAAGAGATGGGTGATTAGATCATGTTTTCCCCCAGATGCTCCGGTTATTTATTTTATTGGTTCACGACGGTGCAGTGTGAATGAAATTTGCACGCTGAAAAGACAACAGCAGTTATTTTTAAACCGTTGGAAGTTGAATGACCTGTGGCCTGATGTGAGGCGATGTGATGTCGTCAGTGCTGTTGATAAATGTGCCCAAACATTTTCAGTGTCACCAGTAGCAGTAGTGCGAAGGGCATTATGGGAGAGGAAGTGCCCTGACAAGGGCTTCAAGTTTCTGGGTATTATGTTAACAGTCAAGTGATTGGCAGCATGATCGCTGACAGAAAGTTCAAAACGGATAATGAGTTGGTGTTTAATTGTTGGGGAAAATATTCACAATGTTACTTACATTAACCACATGAGGTAGATGGGTCATATATATTGCCACATCAACTCTTCACAGCATTGCATTTGCTAACAATTAGCCCACATCCAGTAGCCGCAGCCCTCTCCTTTTGGCTCATTTGTACCGCCAGGGTTACAGCTTGAATGAACAGAGGCCACTGTGGCCACAAAAGACAACTACATGATGTTGGTAAATGCTCAAACCATCTAGACTGTATAATAAATAGTCACCATGACGCCACCCATTGGTTTGTGGGCTGTAGTTTTGAAGCCTCGAGTTGGGCATAATGGTTGTTGCCATCTTGCACAACGTGTGCGCCTTGAACTTTGACCCTCTTGCCCCTACAGTATATTCATTTTAGATTTAAGATTTAAGGCGTATCTGCATTGGCTTCAATGTTTGGTCAATATTTATACAATATTTATTACAAGACACTGTAGGATTTTGAAGCTGTTATTTTAAGATAAAAAGTCACATAATGCAGCTTTAAGTAAAAGAAAGTTGCAGGTAAAAGTTTCTCTACATTCACCTCTTGTGAAATGATATTAACTCTGGTCGAACTATAATGATCATATCTCTAGTCATTCATGCTAAGAAAGAGGAAAAAAGTGGACTAAATGTTATGCATATACTGTGTGTTTTCTGAAATATCAAGACAGCAGTTGCACTGACTGTTCAGCCTAATTATGAAATCAATCCAAGCACCTTGAAGTGTTTGTGTATATTTTCACTTGGTGTATTTTGTGTCTTGTTTGTTTTCTGATTATTGTACCAATTTTTCTTTGAATTAAAACATAACAAGAAATCAATCATCTAAAAACTGTGAATTACAATTACAAGTGTGTCTCAGAGGCAAACAACAGAATGAACTAGCGACAGCTGCCTGAACTGGATGCTGCAAACAACCTAAAATAATATCTCTGGGCACCTTAACTAGCAGCCTACAACTTCATCAGACTTCTCCTTTCGTGTTCACTAGAGGGCGATGGCGAGTGTGGTGAATGAAGAGCAGTGACCCAGAGGTGCAAGGGCTGATCCTTAATCTCATGTTGCAGGAACATAGTGCGTATTTTGTATCTCAGACTGCATCTGGAATGAATGGAATTCTCATGGAAATCAAGGAGTCTTGAGTCTTGCTATGTTGTCCACACTGAAGAAAAGCCTATTGGGAAATATCCACTGGATGTTTTGGAGTCGGATGCAATCACAAAGCATAATACAGAGGAAGTTGGAGCGCTCTGCTATTTAAAGTTTTTGCACAGTGGCAAAACAATGAGATCTATTCAGAGGGAAATTGTTTGGGGCATTATGTTGATTTCAGTGGTGATGGGAGTCAATCTGACCCGTGTCACGTGGAGTGAGTATGTGACTTCAGCGGTATTGTATCAGTCTCCTAACAGTCTCCTACCTCGGTTGCACATTAGACCCCACCTTGTTGCTATAAATGCCTCCTTGGCCTCCAATGGCTACACCATCTGGTGGAGAGAGGGGGGACAAATCCCTCCTGGTTATTCCCCAGTGTGCCATTTCAGAAGGTCAAGGAACTGTACATTTCCCTCGGGCTGAGAAAAGAAATCAAAAGAGTATTTTATGCATCACTCCCTGATAATTTGACTTAGTTTGCTTTTTTTTTTTTTTTTTTATCAAACCAAGGACAGATATGTGGGCAGAGGAAGATGAAAGTCAGGGCAGAATATACGGCACGCAGAAACTCCCACGAAATAGCAATAAAGCACAGCGTGAGGCTTCTCCCTGCTGTTTTTCTCTCACATTAGCAGACGATGATGATGCCAACGAAAAGCATGAGAAAGGTCTCCGTATCAATTATTCAGCTTAAGCAATTCGTACCATCTGATATGAATGAAACATTTTTTCAAGACAGTTTTGTCAGGTCGGTCTGACCACCCTAGAGAGATATTCAGAGTTGGAGAATAATGTTTGACCCGCGTGGAGGCGTCTTTGGAGGCATAAATAACCAGCATAGATTTGTTTGATTAGTTAGTGATGTACCTATACTCCCAGTGGACCTATCAAGCCATGTTTGATGGTCCATACCCAACAATGTGTGGAATTAAGGAGGTTCAGTGAGTTTCAACAACACTGTAAATACATAAAAACCTCTCTCATTTCTCACAGACGTTTTGTGCAAGCTTGTAATTTCAATTTCTCTTGCATAATCCTATCCTGTTGATCTGCCAGTCCTTTTGGGTGAGGTCTAATTCTTTGTCTACCATCTGGATGATTAAACGTATTGGCTTGTTTCATTTCCCCCTTCTCAGCTTGTCATAGACGTAATCTTCTCCATCATTGCATACGTGTGAACAGCCTTGTCATGTTACAAAAAACAAGCTCGCCTCAGCAGTGCAAAGCTACCAGAGAACTACGAGAACTTCCTCTTTGTTTTTGTTCTTTTTAAAACCACCAGACATCTGCATAAAATTGCAAAATCCAGGCTTATCACAGACTGGAAATAACAAGAGGGCGATGACAGAGCGTTCCCATTTCACCTAACGCAGTGATAAATAATAAACATCATTCACGGGGTACAGCTTCGTGCACATTGACGAACCGCAAAACTCCATTAACGTGAGCTTCGTGGGTGGCCTGATGGGCCTCTGGTGAATGCAAGGTATGCCCTGATGCGGGGAAAGATGAAGTGATCTCTTTATGGACCTCCTGACCTCTGAGGCAACCTATAAAGGCTCCCCAGAATGTCACAGTTGATATGTAAAGGTATATATTTACAATTAATGACTCTAGAGATCGTTAAACTGATACAGGCCCGAAGCTGCCAATGATCACAAGGATGCCTCTTTCCCCTCAGATGATCACAGTTTTAACCCCAGTTTTTCTCTTTGTCCCTATAAAACGTGGAAATCCAGTGAAAAACTACAACAGAATCAGGTATTTTTTTATCGATTTGTGTTTTAGATGGCACTTTCTTTCCCATCCCATCCCATCTTACAATGGCAGGATACTGAGTTGAAATAACATGCAGCCCATACCTTCCTTATTTTGAGTTCAGCAGAGTGTTATCCTAATATTTGTACAAGTGCTTTGTCAATACTGATGTTTCCTGTCCTCCCATTTTTACTTTCCCCAAATAATCTCTATCATGAGACATTTGTAGCCAAATCTGAACTTCGATGTTCGAGTCAGAATCACTCAGAAGACATCATTTCAATTTGAGCCGGTCAATATCTTAAAGACGTGCAAAAAGCTGGCTAATCTTTGCTCTTTGCTTATAAAGAAAATATATAGAACGGAAACTGGGAGACAGCAAAGGAGACAAGGAAGGGTGTAGACTCACCGACAGTCGATCGATAATATTGTTCTAGGTGGCCTGAAACGAATCCAGTGAGACAAAACTATTCCCAACTCCTCATAAAGTCGTTATTAAATGAGTTTATAATTGCTAATTCCTTTTAATTTAAAAAAAGGCAGTTTAAACATCTTATTTTAGTCAAAACTAGTTTACTGAGGTTTCTGCTGCATGTTCCTGGGAAGCAGAATAATCTGGAGCAGTGCACTATGGGTAGTGATCAGTTCCTCTGTTTGAAAATGGCCACATTATCTGATGTGAAGGGATTGTTTTGGTCTGTTGTGGTTGGCCCGAAGCAAAAGTGTTGTGTAAGAAAACATGATAATGTTTTATCTCTTGCATGGGTACAAAAGAATGAAATCAGTTCCACAAGGGCTACTGTTGAAAAGAGAAATCTCTGTTTTACAGGCCTAAATGTTTTCAGCATTCAAATCCCAGTTAAGTTTTCGATGTTCGAAGTTTCGTGTTTCAAAGTTCAAATTAGAATGAACGAACAACATGTTGTATTGACTTAAAACTAACAATTGAGACCATAAACTCATTAGAAAACTGTTAACTAAGGTAATAAATCAAACAAGTAGTAGGGTCAGAAGTAGGCCTGAATGTTTTGGCATTCAAATCCCCATTAAGCTTTCTATCAATTTAAGCCAAATAAATAGATATTTTTTCTTCGTAGAAATTTGCAACAACAATTTATTATTTCTGCAAAGGAATAAAAATGTGTCCGTAAAATATACCTAGCACACATGCTTATTTGTATTAAGTATATGTATGAAGCTTCCCAGCTGCCCACTGAGACAGGATGCAACGCACATATCAGACTTCCTAAAAGAAAACAAACCAACCAGTACAGTCTGGAAGGCATGTTTTGAACTTGGCAGAAGGCTGTCACAATGACTGGCCCTATGCCTGATAGGTCTTGATTTGTAGACGACATCTGCTCTCTTGCTACTTTAACCTATTGTGCAAACTTCTCCATGCATGGAAAAGAACATGTTTAAGAAAACTGCTGCGTATGCGTGGACATAGCTTCAGCTGTATGTATACTTTATCAGGGGAGTTCAGGAGCCAGATTTAGCCGTTAAGCAACTTTCTCACAGCCTCCTACTTGATACACAGGCCTTTTGTTTCACAGGAAGTAAACCGAGCCACCCGTTAGTGAATCGATCGGCTGGGATGTTGCTCCAATCAAAGCGTCGTAATTTATTCAGTGTATGTACGGTACATTGAGAAGTCCAACCTGCATGCGCTGAGTCAGAATGACTCACTCTGCAGAGACACTTGTTAATGAAATATGACTAAGTACATAACCTGCCCAAAAAGGAGGGTCATTGTGATAATGTGTGATGACTAATGGGACTTTCACTCATACTGCTGCGTCCGTGCATTAATGACGTGGAAATGCAATCCAGGAACGTGCTAACAACATAACTCGTTCTTTCTTTGGAGCTTAGTGACAAATGTTTGTCTGCTCTGTTTAGGCTTTTCGTCTCTTTCACATCCTGAGTCTGAACTGCTGCAGCAACAGCCTCTTGGCAGTGCTCTCTCATTAACATATAGGTCTGAAACAGCCTTCTGCTCACACATTTGATCCCTTTTCAACTAAGGGGCCTAACACACCACAGTTGCCTCAATAGCTTTTATTCCTCACTGTGGGGGGGTTGGTAGGAAACTGCATTAAAAATGGCAGCAGATCCTTTCATTGCTGTGTAGCAGTGAAAGAGAGCCAGCGTCCCGTCAGTGGTTTCATAACAAAAAAGTAGAAGTGACCTTTTCAAATACCAGGGATTTTGTAATTACACTTTGTGATATTTATATTCTGACCTGCTCTCATTCAAAGAGGTAAAGGTGGACTGAGGCAGTCGAAGGCATTTTATGACCTCAGGTCCAGGCCACCTTCAGTTTTGTAACCTCGTTCTCTGCAACTTGAAATTAGCACATATCATTTCCCAAATTAGAGCTGTGATTACATGAGAGGCTTTACATCTGAGGGGGTTGATCTCCATCAAGTGATGTGACATTCAAAGTAATTGCTTGAAAGCTGCACCCCTCTAACCCCATTAAGCCGGCAAGCAGAGACAAAGCTGTCACCGTATTTATTTATCTGGAGGAAGAGGTATGGCGTGAGGCTCTATTGCTGCCATGTTTGCTCGTTTTTTAGTGCAAATTGAAAGTTCACAAAGCTCCCATTAGTTAGCCAACTGTTGCTGTGCCTTCAAAACTTTCCATTCTAGCAAAAACGGATGCACACATGCAGTTAGGACTCATATGCATATGCTAAACCCCACAAAAAAATAAACTAATAACCACCAAATTCATTCCTTGCTCGTTTGTTCTTGCATTTCTGTATAGTATCGCTCTTAATACAGCCTGATACACAATATGTGGAGACATTCAAAGCTTCACTCACTTGCTGCGCCTTGAAACAGTTGCAAAGGCTTTGAATGAACAGCCGCAGTTCAGGAAAGGGGTTTAGCTGACAGTCAGTTTGTTTGAGACTGATTTGCTTGCTGACAGATCACTGGACAATAATGGACAGGATGATGATAAGAGTGTCAGCAATAGCCTCAGGATAGTTTTAAACAAGCACCACTAATCTGACAAGCTCAGACTGTGTTTGGAGTCTTAATATTGATCTAATAAGGGGCATCATTCTCAACAGAGGAGCCGCTTAAACGCCTCATGGCTGATGGATCCAGTTTGAGTAAACTGTCTGCTTTCAGGGGTACGTTTTGGTCAGGTTACAAGTCTGTATTGTATCAAGGCCTTGGCCTGGGTAGCTGAACAGTAGCCCAGGATTTCATTAACCAGGAGGACATGAACACAGCTTCCACTGTTCAACCTTTTAACAGCCCTCCTAACATCTCAGCAAAGTCGAGTGCTCGGCTCCAAGTGTTACCGCGCACGATGGACTGACTCATCCATCTGTTCGTGCACTTGCTTTTATATATTGGATTGAGTGGCGCAGCAGCAAGGCTATGTGTGGAGGATGTCTGAGAGACAAGTGATGATTTAAAGTGTCAATGTTGTGATAATGCGGGCGCCTACGGTGCCGCTGTCCGTCCAAGAAACGGAAAAGGACATCCTCTGTTCTTCTACCAAGTTGGCATAGTTTGTTTTCTGGCAGGGTTGTTTGCCAGCGGAAGTGAATGGACAGACCGCTTACTATGCAGCAACACATCTCAGCTGTTAAATGAGCTTCAGGTGGAGGGACAGTCACCGATAGTTGGAGGATAAAAACTCACCCGGGGATTTTCACCAGCACCAAATGTGGCAACTTTGTTTTGATGACTGTAGGAAGTTTCATGTGAAAGGGAGGCTGAACTGCTTTTCCCTTTTTATCTCACTTAATTTATTAATAGTTTTCACTTCTGTTTTCACCTTTAGTCCATATCGACTACTTTACAATCTCTCAGGTTCCTGTGTTTGTTTCCTTTGAGTCAAAACAACTGATATTCCTCGATAGCACAAACAACCTTACCTTGGGGCACCCCTAGGCATTATCCTCCTCCTGCTGACTAATGCAGCCTCCTCTCACTAGGGGGGAACAATAACATACAATGCAGGGAAGCAGCTCCCAGATTATTTCCTTCCCTTGATAAGGCAGTGGCTACTACTGAATAGGAGACAGGAGAGTTCTTTTCTGCACCCGAGGGACCCGCACTGTGTGAGAAGATCCTGTGCCTTTGGAGCCAACACCTGCCCCGTTGCCACCCATGAACTCCTGCTACAGTTCCCAGTCGACCTCCCACTGATTATCTGCCCTCGCCGATTTCCACCGCTGTGCACACAATGCTTTGTATGTAAGATTTACGCTGACACTCAGGCATCTAGGAAATGCTTGCAATGTGATCTAATTGTCTGTCTGTCTGTGGATTTGGGAGGAGTGCACAGTACAGTACATAACTGCCTGTTTTTTAAGTCATCAAGAATTCATTCATTTTGTAAGTGCCCCAGGTTTCATAACAGTTAAAAGGAAGAGAAGTTTTGTGGCCTCTCACAACTTTTTGAGAAATATTGCTTTGTGTATTTTTTAAAGCAGTGAACACATCAGTCCTCTGTGCCCAAAATGTCCTCATTGACAGATTTCCATAAAGTTTCCCAAAGCTCTTCTTCAATAGTGTTGTATTGTTTGTGGCTTGTATCCACACTGGATTTTCATCAAAAGAAGCCTAAATAAGCTACTTCCACCGGATCTTAACCACTGTAAATTGGGGTACAGTGCGACACGTGTGAGCTTTTTTACAATCAAAAAACACAATAGAGTCAATGTATATAATGGCCCACTCTGATATTTTATTGCTCCCTTTAGAGGAACTTTGTTTGCACTTACGTCAGGCCAGGAACTGGCAGGGATGTTGTCCCTTGTTTAAATCCACTTGAGCACGTCAGACGCCTATTAACACAGATGCTGCAGACACTTTCCCTGCGTGGTTCAAGGACGGGTCCTCTGACCACGAGGCCACTCAGAGGAACCTGAATGTGCCTCTCTTCCTCACCCAGGAGCTTTTACTCAGAATACTGTCATTGATCATAATGAAGAAACTGGTAGACAGCATGGGACACAGTCCAACACACAGTCGCCGAGCATTCCCCCACATTGTTCTCACCGCTGATTTTTACATCAAAGAGCTAGATTTCCATCACCACACTGACTCTCACAGGGACAGGATTTCTTGGACTAGCTGGTGTGCATGGGAAGGGAAAGAGGGGTGCTGTTTCATTTCCCAGTGGGTTGAATTGTCTCTGTGTAGGTAGGAAGAAGTGAGAGGAGCCGTGCAGACAATAGCTGGTTTTATGGCATTTAGCTTAAAATTAAAGATACTCTTTAAATTATACAAAAACCTTTCATTCTTTGTCATAAGGCACAATAATAGCGCATTATTTATTTTTTTTACTTTTAACCACATGTTTTACCTATTAAACTTTGCAGCCGGTCAACATGTGTTCAGCCTCAGTAGTGTTTTTTGATCGTCAGGACTCCCCTACATTTGCATAAATATCATAGCCATCGAACAGATAGCGACTGACGCAATGTCATATTAGTGAGTCCAAAGAGGAAACCACAGCCCTGTCCAAACATCAACAGCCTGCTAAATTTAATCTGAATCCTGGCTGACATTTCTATCTCCAACCAGACAGCATGAGTTTGTCTGTACGAATGGTGTATTTATCTAGGATGAAGCTGAGAGGGGGTCTTTTTTCAACTTGAAATTCTGATGCATTTTAAACCCATATGCTTTTGAAATGAAACATAAATAAAGCATAACATTTTTAACTAAAGGATTTTGGATGATGCAAATGACTGTAATACATCCAGTAATGAACTATCCACTTCTAGATCTGTTAATTTTGTATGCGATGGCAGCAAACACACTCACTAATAGATGCCAGCCAACTAAATACACCTGTTTTTTTTCATCAAGATCCATCCGTGAAATCCACCAAATCTTAATGGGGTCTATTCTGGGCTGAGACCCATCCTCCAACCAAGTTTCGTGGAAGTCCGTTCAGTAGTTTTTGTGTAATTATACTGACAAACCAACAAACAAACAAACACAGGTGAAAAAATAACCTCCTTGGCGGAGGTAATAAACCTCTGACGTAACTTTCTATTGTGCTATCAGATGTCTGGCTGCCACAAAGATCTCATGTCAGATTAAGCACATCTGCATCCCTATTCCTCGTACTGACTTGTAGTCAGCGGGGTGAAGCGCTCTCCAGCCAACTCCGTACTGAGAGAAACGATGGTAAGAGAGCCTTAGTAGTGCCATCGCAACAAACTGTATCTTCCTCTTCTATCTATTCTACTTCTACAATAATGAGCAAGATGAAAGGAGAACTGGCAATCAAATTAAAAAACTATTACAATAAGTGCTTGGTAATTATGTAAAAGAATAATTAAAAATCAAGTTTGAGCAACAGGATTTTACTCCTGTAAAAACAAAAAATAGAGATCTTGAGCTTCTAACAGATCAACACAAGCTAATGAAACAATGAACAAAATGAAAACAAGCAAAAGAAATCATCAGTTAGTGGCAGCTACTTATTGATGATACTGTGGTTTCTTTTAATGTCAGAGAAAAAGGCCATTTTCATGAAAGGACTTTAATGTGCAGTACAGGCTCTCTTCTAATTGACAGAAAGGTTGGTGGGCAAAAGAAATGCCACCTACTACAAATCTTGGCACGCTATAATGACTTAAAGTGCATCCAAAATCTAACTTTTGAGTACAAAACACTCACCCTCCTGTGGCTTGAAAGATTAGAGTGAGTGATTCATAGTTTGCTTCAAAACATGCACATTGCCAGCAGAAATGTAGTTTATCTTGCAGGAGCAGTTTGAGACTTCTTTGTGGGTGTTTTGGTGCTTTTTTCCTCCAATATATACAAATTCTCCTGCCTCCAATATTAAAGTATTAGAGAATATAATAACATGGCAGATTAAGTGCATTTATATTGCATTTTTCTACTTTAATGGAAAAAAAGCTTTACAGTATTGCCTCTCATTCATCCATTCAGACCCTGGCCTGCTTGTTGTGAGCAGCTCAGGCCTCAGTGTCTTGGCCAAGGACACTTTGACACATGGACAGAGAGAAAAAGGAATCAAACTGCAAACCTTGAGATAATGGGATGAACTGTCTACCTCCTGAGCCACAGTCGCCATAACTACAGAACTTTTCCTGATATCCAATATGCCAATATTTTCCAACTGATTTTGGCTGATTGCAGTTGCCAATGCAAATATACACAGGTATTTTTTCCATCTAATTGCAGAGTACATAAAATCTCTCACAGGGTGGAAATAGCATATTATTATGCCTACTCTTATCCTGATGGCCCACTGGTAGATGCAGACATACAATGCTTTTCAAATTGTGCTTTTCAAAGTATTGGATACTTGAAGTATGCCGTCACCCATAGCTTGCCTCAATAAATGAATATTGCATTCGTGTGGGTACTTGGTCTCCACCATAAGACCTTGTCAGTGTTGAAATCTGTTGGACCAAGTGGTGATATGGGTACAGAAGCTGAATGTTAAAACGCATTCCAACCAAAAACTTTAACATCAATATTAAGAAGACAGTCCTTAAATCACACAAATCACTTGTACAATAGTCCGGCTTACTTAAAAGCCTGTTATTAATTTATTTCAGTATTATAATCTGTCTAATTGCTGCTCCATCTGTGGAATGATCTACTCTTATTTATCCTTGACTGGTCTCTGGTCTGCAATAACTTCATTCAAGCGCTCTGTTCATGTTATATCGTGGCTTCCTCTGCTTCTGCTACCAAACTCTGAGTGACGTGTCTTTCGTCCCCTTTCTTCTCAGACTCTTTCCTCCCCCAGGGACTTGCCTATGGGCTGAATGTGCTGATGCTGTTGGTCATGCATGGCTGTTTGTTCACGGCTTCCTTTTTCTTTTGTCGTGTTTCGACTTTCTGCGTGGTCTCTGCTGATAGCCGTTCCTTCTGTTGTTGTTTCCATGTACCCATTTACCCGTTGATAGGTGAAACCTGATTTACATCCTGTCCAAGGGCATCAAGGTGGGTGTCCTCATCATATATAGCTCCTGATGTAGTTGGAACATGAGGCAGAGTGCCAACCTGTAATCTCTCTTGATCTCTGGGTCTTGCAGGAGCTGTACATTAAACTTCTGCCTTTTGTATTGCCTCATTCCACAGTTCTCTCATGGTTTCAGTCTGGCAGTTAGTACACGGTGGTCTCTTTTAGCATCCACCCATTTCTTTACCTGCATGTATTGATGCTGAAACTTCTTGAACATCTAGTACTCAATCTTGTTCTCTGTGGAACGATCCAGAAAACCAGCCTGGCTTGTGAGCAATAAATGCTTCCTCTTGTAAATCTTCCCCTGCTCTCGTTTTTTTTTTTCCATTCGCTTCTTTGAATTGCTTCTGGGTTCTGGTTGCCCATCATTAAATGTTCATGTCTCTATCACTGAGCTTGTTCAAGGATACTTGATGTACTGTGGTAGATGCCTTACTGTTGAAGGGAACTATACCAAAAATACTTTGGAAATGCAGCTTTTGAGAGTTTGCTGCGGTACCCTTTCTTGGAAGTCCATTTTTGTACTCTCTCAAAAGAAAATTATGCACCCCATGCCACAGAAAATGTACCCATCAATGGCAGACAGAACAACAGAGAGAGTTATGAGTGCTGGGAGGACATGATCCCTCTCTAGCTTCCCACCAAAACCGACACTGTTGCTCAAGCTACAAGATTTTAGCTCGGATCTTCCACTCACTTTGGTTTCATGCATATTCTTTTCTTTTTATTTCTTGTTTTCCTGTCGATCTGACCACTTTGAAAGTTGTGTAGATTGGCCAAGTTTAAACGAAGCGGTTTTTCCCATCCATCATTAGAGTTAGGAACTTTGTAACTTTACAGATCAGAACGCATGAAAAGGTATGTTTCTGGGACCCGGTGTGTGCCTGTTATGAAAATGTTCAGAGAGAAAGACACCAGACGACTGAAAGACAAGATATCTTATCAAGGTATCAGTGAAAAGTGACTTAAGCCTTTGCAAAATCTACAAAGGTATCACATTCCTGTCAGTCCAAGATAAGCTCGTTCACAGGATTTTGTTTGCAGGATGAAAGATACTGGTGTAGGACCAGCGGATGAGAAACCGACCTGGAGAGGCTTTTGCGAGGACACCCATATTTTTTAGCTACACACAATTACAATCACTGGAATACAATTCTTCTTTATGCTGTATGTTAAAATTGTGGATGATAATTAGGCAATACAGAAAATACAGTCAACCTTTCAGGACTCTAAGACATGGCATGGGATCATCTGGCAAAAAACTTGTGAGTTAATGGTCGGACGGGTGCCTTCTGTCACCACTGATGTTTCTAACCATCACTGATTAGATCATAAAGATAGTACCCACAAGAAAAGATAAAAGAAATCCAGACAACCTTGAAGACCTGATACCGTGATTTGGACTTCAAGGCAAGAAGTTCAGAGATTAGAAGCCAGACAGGGGTGCCTGCTGACACCATTTTCTGTGTTTTTAGCCACCACTGATTGGATCACAGAGACAGAATCAGCAAGAAAAGATAAAAGCAATCCAGACAACCCTGTGGACACATATGAACGCCTGGACTTACATGTAAATGATGATCACTTTCACTTTCACAAACACCAACGGCTGCAGATAAACTGTAAATCAATACCACCAGTGTTGAGCCAATTAACCAATGAGTAGACATTTATTTGTCTGTGGAGTTTGAGATAACTAATCAAGTCACTGATGCAGACACGAGGGCAAATACAGCGCAAATACTGGAAAGTTAAATAAAGCAGACCACAATTGAAAATAGACCTAGTTAACTCAATCATCAAGGCAGTCCTGTTAGACAATCGAAAGTAGTGAAGAAGCTCCGCCTCACTCTTGTTTATTCAGTGTTTAAAGCGGCAAAATGTCCCAAAAGGCAAACTGGTCCACACTTAATGTCAAAAACAATCTATAAACAGCTGCATTTGGATCTAAATCAGAGAGACACCATCAGAAGTACTGACCTATATGGCAGGTACATACAATATCAGTAGAATTCACATACTGTAAGGTGAGTTTTATAAAAGGCCCATCGTGTTGGCCTATCAAATCATAACTGATAAACTTCTGAACCTGAAGTCATGAACCTGATTATTTTGACTAAGCTCCCTGCTCTAATCTGGAGTGATGAGAGGAGTGGGAACAGTTCAACGTGACTTTTGTTGCTCTCTCTTGAGGTCAGTTTCATCAGACACTAAACTACTACAAGAGAACATTTTGTTTTTCAACTTTTGGACCACAAGCACGGAAAATTTATGGAGCCTTTGTTTTGGGTGGGACTCCAGAATGAGCTTCTGACACGCTCTGTGAAATTAAAAATATTTGAGGACACATCCACATCCATCATTGCTATCCATTTTGCAACCATTGTCCTCCAGCTCCTCTCCCGTGAAATCCTGCTCCGTTGTACGCGAACACAGAAACCATATGTACACTCACATGTGTTCCTTCTTGATTATGTAAAGACAGATTTGTACACCAGGCACAATTGTCATGTGTGGTATAACGAGTCTTGCTATATGATAAGGAAGTCAGCTTTATTGTCATCATTTCTGGCCCCCCAACTGATTGTCTCGTAGGACATAGTCTAATTTAGTTTCATTGTTTTTCCTTCCCAGTATGAAAACAGATGGCCTTACACACCCATACACATCCCCACACCTACTCTCCTGTGCATCCACACACTCTCAACTGAACAGATGTACTTCACAATAATGTTGGACTTGGTGACTCATCTTTTTCCAGACTGGGAATTGAATTTGTCTCTTCGCAGTGCAGGAGCTTATCTGTTGAGATCATAGAGATATGCTGTATCTCCATTTTTGTTGTCTGTCAGGCAGAGAGCCTCTTTCCAGATATATCCTACAACAAGAGAGTAACAGAGTAACTAGGAGCATGGTGAATGAGAACTGTCAAGTGCCATACTATTGGTTGTTTAAGGTAGTTAATGCAGGCCCAAGAGCATGCTAGTTACCTGTTACGAAGCACATATTATGAAGATGTGCTCAGCTTGTCAGTCTTGACAGATTTTGCCACATAAAGGACAAGTTCGCCCAAAAAGTTCATTATCTATTCAACCCCATGCCGATGGAAGTCGGGTTAAGTTTTGTCGTCTACAAAGATTTCTAGAGCTTCATAGCAAAACAGTGTTGCAGCATTCTCATAAAACTGAAGTAGATGAAGACATTTATAGGTCTAGATTAGGACAAGCAGCAGTCTCCATAAAGTACTTGAACACATTACTAACTGAAATAAAACAAATTCCAGATATAAAATCTTTGTAGCAGTCGAAAGAGGTTAAGTGTTGGCTAAAGGGAAACCAGAGCTGTACCCATTTTTAGCTAATTGTATTCTTGGTGTATCGTGTGTTGTTTATTGTGGTATGTGTGTTGTGGTAAGTATATTTTATTGTATATCCATTCCTACAGTGCATTATGGTTTTATAACACTGCCAGCTGTATATTTTAATTACAGTGTATGTACGTGTCAAGACTCAGGGACAAGAGTTGAAAATTAACTCTTGCTACAGTGTGTTTGCTGCCTACTGTAACTGCGTTATCCCTATCAAACGCTTTAACAAAATAAATCATATTTCATTTAAGTAAATGGGTTCGGCAAGTACAGATGACTTATTACTCAACAGTTTTTAAAAACATTTCCTAGAAGGCATTTCTCATATCTAGCCAGACCTCTGTGCGCAGCAGGATGTTTAGTAGTCACTCAGATAGCCATGCCACAACAGATAGATGGAACGCTGATGATGTTACATCGGTGGCTGCTTTGTTTAGCTTAACAGTGTTCATTTAATCCTTGCATAGGCATTTTGTGAAATGTTCTCTGAGACGTGTCTTCAGTGAATGTATTCTGCTGCATCAACTCAAATCAAATCAGGTTTAAAAGTTTTGAATCGCTTAATTTAGTACAGTCAGATGGCTGAGAGGACTGCTGCATTTTGTGAATGGTCTTTCATGCTTTTAGGTTGTAGCAGGTGCTTTACAAATAGATGTGATTTTGCGTGAAGGGTCCGTGTGTTGTGCATAGAGAGCAAAACACTGTACAATGATGCAAACAGACTGACAACTGAAGGGGAAGAGAGAGACAAAGAAGCCTCTGAGCAGCGGTTAAAAGAAGTTAAGACATCATCCGGCATTGATCAAAGAAATCGGAAGCTTAGCATCATAATCGGTGCAGATTTTAAAGATGAACAGGTTTCTTGTTTCAGTGTTGAGTGCACAATAATGCCTCTAGCAAGCTGGAATTGACAGGCGTGTTGCTTTAACAAAAACTGTTCTTAGAATTAATTACAAGTTTAGTCTAGGGGTATTGTAACTGAATCATTGAATATCAGCTGGATTGGCAATTTAAACCTATTCAATTAGTAGACTGCAGAGGGATCAAAGGAAAACAGGTTAAATACTAAAGTCAATTTTATTTAAATAGGCCTGAAAATCACAATTTGCCTCAAATTGATTTTACAACCTGTGCAGCAAACAACATCCTCTGTCCTTGACTTTTGAATCGGGAAAAACGCCTCCAAAACAAAAACGTTTTAACAGGTAATAACTGAAGAAACCTCAGAAAGAGCTACAGAGAAATAGAATTAAAATGTTGATTTTTGTAGACTCTACTATGGATGACATCAGTGCTGGTGCTACCTTAGATGACACTCGTGAAAGCACCACATTCACCATAAAATTTGTCCTCACTTTCATTAAGTTTTTGCCGGATTAGTTCCACATTGTAATTGCTATTTCTTTTTAGTTCTTATTTGAAAGTCCTGGTTATGAAACTGCTACAGGATATTTTTATCCATGCCTGTAAAACCCATTATTTGATTAGTTCTGCCTGAACAGTATGAATAACTCAGCAGAGACAACGGTACCAGCAGTTACTGCTGCCTCTTATCCTCAAGCACTTTAGTGTTGCTGAGATGTTTGAATGAATTTATGTTGTAGTAATATATTATATATCACTCAGAGATTTACTGCACGTGGCGTATGGAGAATCCCACTTTTACCAGAGGGGGGCCTCCCCACAATTTATGCTGTATATAGATCAGTGCATGTCTTGCGTCCCAGTCAAACATGTATTTGCTGAGGAATCATCTTGCTCAGAGGTTTAGGGATTTTGTCAGGTCATCATAAATAACGGTAAGTGCTGCTCTGTTTGGGAAAGACAGATCACCCTGATACCACTATTTCATTGTAAGCAAACCTCACCAGAGGTTTGCTATTTGGGAGAGAAATATACATCTACATCTTTTATTTGTATTAAATATTCTGTTCAGTTTTTTTAAAGCCGCGCTAATCATTCTTGTCATGTTAATAATGCATCAAATGGTTATGTGTAACGTGAGAGAGGTCATTCAGCTCTCATCACACTCATTTCCAGCAGTAACAGTATCCTCCCTGCAGTTATATCGATAAGTAGGCACTAAGGAAGCTGCGCTAACTCGGTGTAAACATGTTTTATTTCCCAAAAATTCTTCACAATAAAAGTCCCTTGCTATTTAGTTGTTTTTAAAAGCTTTTATTGTGATACAGCAAAATCAGGAAATGTTGGGTTTTCACCAGGAGCAACTTAACGCGACTCCTGAAACAGCTGAAAGCAAACACGATGAAACAGTGAAAAAACAGCAGATATCAGAGCACAGGAGAGAAACTAAACTTCGGACCACAGAGACTCACTTTAAAGCTACAAAATGACCTGGAGCTGACTTTAAAAAACATCTTTCTCTCCCGTCTCTGGCACAGACATTAGCTGAGTATTGCAACACAAGCTTGTTCGAGGGAGAGACAGGAGTCATGACGGGTTGGCCGACCATGCGAGAAAGTCACTGCAGCCTGCTTCGGAGGCGGCGCAGGATTGCTTTGGCCCCATTCCGGAGACAGTCCATCCTGGGAGTGGCTCAGCTCAACCTGGCGTAATAAAACTGGTAGTGGAAACTAAATCAGTGCTGCACGGTTTGACTTGGCGCGGCCAAAATTTAGCTACTGGTTGGTGAAAAGTGGGGCACATTTGCAGGTCAAGAACCAGCTGCTAGAGAACAGCAGCAGCTCTTAAGCAACAGCAGCTCAAGAATCGGTTTTGGTTTCCACTTTCCACACAAAGCAAGACAGAGCGTAGGGTCATGTCAATGCACTTCCATAGTTAAAATGTCAGGTTTATGTTTACAGCTGGATCCACTGCACAAGAGGCCAATAATGTAATTGATATTGAATGAAATATGTTTATTCACATGTAGCAAGTATTTGGGTGTGATCTTTGGACTGCAGCGATGTGCGGACGTATATGAATCAATGAAAACAGTATCTCTCCCAGAGCACTCTGTGTTCCAGCTGTTACCAGAAATGGAATGTAAATAAACACATCAAATCAAATTGGCCTCACGAGGGAGTTTAGAGCTAATATTGTATCATCACGCGCTGGATTAAAGCCAGAAATGAGCTTGCAGACAGTGTAAAGTCCGCCCTTATCAGTTGGCGCACAATCATTTTATTATTTTATAAACTTGTTTTCATGCCAGAGCAGTTAATGTGGTCTCAACGCATCCAGGATGGCAGCTAGCCATAAAGGCCTGATAAGTCTGCTGTTATCTGAGGGGAAGAAAGGTTTTATGGGGAGATTGCTACACTAGACAGGACATTATTATGGTACCAGGTGTGAAGTTTCTGTCCATAACCGAGAACAAATATTTTCTCATTTCTACCGTCAATTAATTTGCGTTTCAAACGTGCCAGCTTTTCACCATTTTCAATTTCGTGCTTTTACAAACCTCGTGATCAATTCCACATCACTGAGCTGCTCCGCTGCGCCAAAATCCTGATTTGGTTAGTCAGTGAGGTCTCCTTGGTGATCTCGCCACAGAGATGCGTAAAACATGATATGGTCTCTGAAGCGGGAAGAAGTCTATAATGTTGTAGCTGTTGCCACGGCATCACAGGACCCCTGACCAAGCCTTTCAGAAATGTTTTTGTATAGGTTTTGTAGAGGTGGGGGACACTGGCGAGGGCCTTTGCAATGGTAATAAATAGGCAAAGAGCCAGTGGCCACACGTAACAATTGAGGGGAACTGATCCGCCCAATAAAAGCCCCCCTGTGTGTTTTGTGAGTCTGCCATTCTCAGGAGAACACAGAGTGGAAATATAAATCTCTTTGGAGATGGACACGTGTAAGCATCAGCCCGCGGCTGCAAATTGCAGAGGCTGGTTCGATTCAACACGGAAACTTGTCACCAAAAAAAAAGAGCTGGGTACGATTGAGATAAATCTTGAACGAGCACGTACAGATCCCTTCAAAGGCTAATCGGTTAATGTTTAAAGTTATATGGACGTGACACAGATAAGACTACTTGGACACTGTTGCAACTATTGTAAAAGCCATTTTTAGGGTGCTTGGAAAATCATTTGTTGCACTGACACGTTTCCTTGACAGAGATAAAGTAGCTGAATGCACAATGGTGTTAGAACGAGCCAGAATAAAGAGGTGTCGCACCAAAATCGATTTTATGAACAGAACAGCAGATCTGCACGGTTGGCCTGAAGGAATACACATCAGAATGTCCTGATCAATGTCAGGGAGGTGCACACAGACGTACTACTGCTCCCCTGAGACGAGACAACATGCAGAATAAGAGGATATCCTACGATGGCTGTTGCAAAAATAAACAGTTTCACCTTATAACTCGGTAATTACGCTCCCACTGTGGAAGTCAGATAAGCCAAAAACCATTAAAGCGACATTAGACCTGCTAATGCTTCCTATTCTGGGCAGCCACACCAAACATTACACCTTGGATATTTTATAAACAAATAAAAATGACGCAGAGGCAGCAGGAAGTTTCGGGGATGTCATAACTCACCTGTCTGGTCTAACAATATCTGGACGTGAGGCTCTTTCACCACTTTGGTGTTTTTGAGGAAAAATCTGATCAATCACGACATAAAAAAAAAAAAAAAAACTTAAGATGCTAAAATTAGCGCATGGATCGAAGGAGTGTTTATGGTTATGAATCCTTATGATTCTGAGAATAAAGAGACAATAAGCTAATTTGGGCCTCTGTTTTCAGATGGTGCGTGTTAGTTACATAACTGACCAGAGCGCTGACCCGAGCTCGAGCAGCAAGTCTCATGATTGTGATTTGTTAGCTAATGTTACCGTCTCTCGGTTGAATAGAAGCCTTTGAGGGAAGCTGTTCACTATGGGTGATTTCAGAGTGTGAGTGTGTTTGCGTTTATTCTGGGTAACATGACAGTCAGACGCATGAATCTGAGCTCTCAAATTATTGAACCAGTCATTTGGCTCTTTTGTCTCTGTCCTGCTTTCACACGCCTGCAGCTAAATTCCTCTCCTTGTCAGCGTGAGGTCATTGCGAAGAATGACCTCTCTTTATCCCGGCAATCAAAACATCTGTTTCAGAGCAAACGTATCGACCACGTGCTCTCTCCTATTTCTGTTTCTATTGTAGCCTCAACAAAAACTGTATTCATTTTTTTCAGAGGAAGTGATGCAAAGCAGCAATGCAAATGTGGTGTGTTTGTTTTGCGGCGAGGAATGTTTCCTTTGGACACAAAATACCTTGTGACCAAACTGTAATTAGATAAGTTTGAGCAATTAGTAAAATGAGTTCCTGACTGTCAGAGGCGGTTTTGCGGGTCACTGGATTTCTGTGTTGTTCACGCTCCTCAACCTTTAACCCCATTGGTCTGTTTGTTCAACCAGCAGCTCACAGTACTCCTGACAAACACTTGGAACAGGCGCATGTTTTGATTTCATCTTTACCTTTTTCATTGAACCACTTGAAACCTACGAAATGGGCTAAACTATGATGACTCTGTCCTGTCAAGCTTTGACTGAATTGGCTTTGTTGTTAATTGTGGTCTGACAATTAAAGCTTTAAAGAGATCCAACATTTGTTATGGCGTTCCCCAAACCACTATTCATCCATCATGAACTGCTCTCAGACTTTCTTTTCTGTTACTGCAAGAATAATGCTTACGGTTTAAGCGAGCAACTGGAAATTAAGCGGTGCACTCTTGCATGAAGCTTTAAAGAGAAGGGAACTCCATCTTCCTACCTAGCGGTAAATGTCGGCTCGTATCAGCCGGCTGCAGATTCAAATTTGGCAGTACTGAAGCAAACTGAACAATTCTGAAAAATGGCATAATTTACTTACAATTTGAATGAGCAGCAGTTCCACTTGAATGCAACTCACCTCCATGAGAAGAAATGAAGGATTTTCCCACAAGTCAGAGAGAGCTGAGCGGTTTGTACTTTTCACATCGTTCTGCAGACTTTTACTGCAGTTATTCATGGCTATATGTACCACCGTGCATGCATGGGTGGATTATTATGGCGTATAGTGGCAACCTCTGTTTATGTTATGTGTCAACTTTGAACCTAAATACCAAACAAACTCTTGCGATAATCAAGCCCACCATGACCTTGACCTCCCCCTGACATTCACCCTCCGCTGTTGCTACCACCGTCACGTCCATTAGCTGAACATTTTAAAGGTTTACAGAACATTTATATCAACTCTTACATAAATCACTCACATGGAGCTCCTCACTGTGTTTAATACTTTGAGTGTTTATAAGCATTCTCAACATTCCTCCACCGGTGATCTGAGCACCTCGCAATCCAGTCCGATGTGACGTCACTCCACGTGCTCCGGGAAAGGTATGTTTTCGGAGAAGATGTAAGCAGAGGCGAAGGTGGAGTGGTCTGAGAGTCTGATAAGATGCAGAGATATCTGTCATCCTGTCAACTGTGAAAGATTTGTGGAAACACTTAGCGGAAAGTTTAGGAAAGTTTAGCACTCATGCCATAATGTCAAAACAGGCCTCACCTGATGGCTGCTTTTCCCAGATATTCCCACTCTCCCTCTCCCACTGAGGGGTGTTTGAGGTAAGGACAGACAAAGTGCAAAGCAAGAAAGCATAAAAATCCCAACTGCAATCTCCTAAGACTTCACTGAAGCAGTCAAGTCCCCTCCAACACAAAACATGGTTTGCGTTATTGCACTTCGGGGGCATCTGGGTTATCTTGATGTTCATGCATTTCGATTATCAAGAGAGATAATCGAAGTCACCACAGGTTCAAGTGGCTTGACCTCTAATTTGGGTGACTAATTAACCAAGTTAACGACAAAACTGCAAAATAGTGCAGCATAGATTGTGCTTTCACCAAATACCCCCAGAAATATGATAGAGTCTAGATAACTGCATAACTGAACATTACACATTACACATTGCATCATGTATAAGCTCACTGGATGTATTTTTGACATTTTCAATCTGAAATACTCTGATATGATTTTGGACATGTCCCAGATTGATCATTCTGTAAATCTGTAAATCTGAGTTAATTTCATTCTTTCCAATTTCATGTTAGAAAAGTGGTTGGAAAATGTGACTGTAGAATGCATGCGTACAAAATGTTTATCAGATGTGACTACTGAGATGTGACAAATTGCCATTAATAAATCATGTATTAGTTTGTATCAGTCATCAAGTTTTCTCTTTTAAATGTTAGTAAGTCATTACTTGTTAGCCTTCTCTCCACTGAAGAGCAGTGCGTTCACCCTGGCAGCACACTGCTTTTAAAGGAACTGAGAGCAGCTGGTTTGATTGACGCCAGCCCCGACAATATACTGTATGGCTCCCAACCTCATGTCATTTTGACTGCAGTGCTGCTTTTGCACAGCTGCACACCTCTGGCCATAAAGCTTTCCAAACTCTCACCTCTCCAGCGTTCACACAGTTTATTCTGCGCTTCAATTATAGCACTATTTTTTTCAACCTTGTCCTCGGGCCACGTGTGTCCTGGAAATTATTGCTCCAGTGCCACTCCAGCACAGCGGATACAGTAAAGGAGTTTTGAACATGCACACTTGCATACCTGATGCAACACTTAATTGCATCAGGTATGCAAGAGCACACTTGGAACAAAATGTGCACAGGACAAATCGAGGGTGAGGACTGGTCTGAGAAATGTTCCTCTATCCAAACACATCAATCTCTTTGGTTCAGGATTTTTAAAATTCATGTCTCCATTACAGATTAGAGGAAGTTGGTCCTCAATTTGTCGGTCCTCACTTATAAATAAATCTAGTCAGTGATATGATTAAGTTCTTTGCTTTTTTTCATGCTGATGTCTTAACTGAGTTATTTAATAAAGATTAAAAAAAAAAAAACCACAGGGTAACTATAACCAAAACAGACCCACATTATTAGTCAGTACTTCAATTCACAGAGGAGTTTAAAAACTAAATGTAATTTCTTACACTCTTATGATCCTGGACATGCTCCACAATAATATGGAGGCGAAGCTGTTGTTGTTTTTGTTGCTTTTACTCCTTCTATTTTGCATGTTTTGACAAACTGCGGAGGAAAATGAAAGTGATCAATGCCAAAAAAAGAGGTTCCATTTTCCTTCTCCTATTTTGCTGCACCTATAAAATGCTTCCTGTTGGCTCCCACACATCCTTCCGCACATTCGCTCGATTATCAGACAAATCAGGTAAACTCAGGTCAGTGCTGAACTCAGGGAACTGAAAACTGTGCGAGTTTAGTGAGATTAAACAGTTTTCGCTGTAATGAACTGATTAGTCATCAACAGCCTCGGATGTGGATTGCTAGCTTCATCTGCTGCTCACTGGGCTCCGTTGTACTTTTGGCTTAATGCTTTTATTAGCATGCTACTGTTAGCACTGCAGAGAGGTAAAAATTAGGTAAAAAATAGGAAATATTGTACTTTTGTACTACGCTACATGTTTTTTAGCTATAGTTAGGCCAAGTAACTCGTTACTTGCAGTTTTATGGAGGACTGAAACTGCCAAAATCAAAAATACATAAATAATAACGGTTAATGAAGAAGACAGGCATTAAGAAATGTAAAAAGCAAATACAGAAACAAATATGTTTTTGGATATGAATGTGGGGAATGCAGGGGGGAAATTATACAGAAATAAATATGTAAATAAATGAATACATTTAAAAATGAATATACTAATAAATAAAATGGGAAAGTAAAGTATTTGGTGTTTAATCAAAGGCAAATAAATCCAGACGCGAATTGAAATAAAAATATCAATTCATGGCATATTTTATACATGAATTGAACATGTATGAAGAGTAATAGTGAGATAAAAATAATAAACATTAAATACTTCAGATGTTTGTACAGCAAAATATACCCCGAAAATATTAGTTTTTGTTTTTCATCCTGTACTTTTATTTAGCAAAAGTGCCACCAAGTAAATGTGAATGTTGGACTTTTACTTGTAATGGAGTATTTGACTCTGTTGTATTGGATCTGAACACTTCTCCAGCAGCTTATACTGATAAAAGCAAAGCTGGCAAACAGAGCAGAGCAACAGCCAAGCATGCTGTATTATTGCTTACGAATGTCCAAATCAAACAGTATTTGGTTCCAGTCTAAAGAGGATATGTCATCATTCTTTACTGAAAAGTGGTGCTTATCTACATCCTGTTCCTGCATGGGGCAGCAAGGAACAGTAGAGGAAAATGCCAACAAAAAAAGTTGAGCTGTAGGTGTGTCCTGAGCAAAACTATTATGTGACGTAATATGAAAGTAAAAACAGATATTTTTACACAGCTTTTGTGCTTTTGCTAGATATCCTATGGTCTAACACAAGTTAAATGTCTGATCTTATATACATATACATATTATTGTATTTTATATCATTTGATTATGATCGCATTCATGTATAAGCATCACTTTGATATTACAGCTGGTAAACTTAAACATTTATACATATATATTTTATTATTATTACTCGTGGTCAGAATATGACACAAAATATGAACATTAGCCCCTTACACAAACAAATAACAGACTTTGTGGTTGTGTTACCTCTGTGTCTAGTCACTTTTTATCTCTTTGTAGTTGTAGTTTTTGTGTCTTTATGGTTTTTGTGTGTCTCTTTGTGGCCATTTTGTGTCTCTGTCGTGATTTTGTGTTTCTTTGGTAATTTTGCACCTTATTTTTAGTAATGTATTGTCTCTTTGTGGCTTTGTGTCTCGTGTCTCGATGTAACTGTGACTGTATGCATCTTTCTGAAGTTTTATATCTCTTCGTTGTGGTTTTGTGGCTCTTTATGGTTATTTTGTGTCTATTTTTGGTTGTTTTGCTCCTTTTTTGGCTTTTATACACCTCTTCATGATCATTGTGCATGTTTCTGAAGTTTTATGTCTCTCTGAGGTTATTTTGTGGCTCTTTCTAGATGTGTTTGTGCCTCTTTGTGTTGTTTGTGGCATTCAGTTTCTTTTGTGGTCATATTACATTTCTCTCCAGTTATTGTATGTCTCTATGTAATAGATTTTCCCATTTTTGCAGTTGTTTTGTACCACTTTTTGGTCATTTTGTGTCTCTCTCTGTTGTTATTTTATGTCTCTTTGATTTTTTTTTTTGCTCCTCTTTGTAGCCAATGTTGTGTCTCTTTGTGGTCATTATGTCTCACCCTTGACGCAATGTCTAGCAGGTCCATTCAGTAATTTATCCATGATATTACATCATAAAGTACAAGGGAATGAATCATATTGCTTGGTAAAGGTAAGCAAAAAACATCTTATCATTCAAGTCATTAGAATTTCTACTAAAACAAGTAAGTCATGACATATTGACCAGTGCTGTCTGGCCTACATTTTATTCAACCAAGCGCTGAGCTAAGTAGATTACCAGTTGCCCTCCAAGCATTAGTCATTGTGGTTTGAGAGCATGTTTCATGGTACTGCAAGATATCCGTCAGCTATGGTTTTGCAACAGGCTGTCACTGTCCCTGCCACTCTCAATGTCAGGAATGTGCCAAATGTGAGCCCAGTAAGCTTGTTAGAGTACAAACTGGCACAGTTAACCATTAAAAGGTCATAAAATTGTTTAAGGACATGAAGCTTTTCCTCATCTGTCTTTGATGCTACCTAAAACTAGTTAATGAGACATCCTCTATAGCAATGACAGAATTAGTCACAACTATGAGATACATTCTGTACAAACCTGCAGGCTGAGTCAGCTTCATAATAAGCGTTACACCCCTGAGGAATGATAAACACTGTTCAATTAGAATTAAACCAGACACTTACTATCTGATATAATGAAAATAAAATAAATGTTTACCCAAGAACCAGAACACACAGAGACATAGAAACACCCACAGTAGTAGTTAAGTGAATTCCATGACATATTTTGCAGTGGTCTGGCTGCTGTTTGCCGTCACACCCCCTTGAGCTGGGGACCAGGTGCAACAGGCAGCTCATTTCTCAGAGTTGATGTTTTACTCTGCTCCGATACTATTGCACTCTTCAAAACATCCAAAAATTATTTTGCAAAACATCCTTCCAGTTAATGAGTTGCGACATGCTACATATTTTGATTTTTGTTTGAGAAATCAGTCGTCTAAAATCAGTCCTGCTTGTTTTGAAAGTCACAAATTTAATCCTTTTTTTTTTTTTTAAGAGGCTTGTTTTTATTTGGTTTTGCAACACCGACAAGAAAAAAAATGCTTTTTTTCTCCCAACTTTTGTTTTTATTCTATTTCTTTGTCTCTAAGTGTCTCAGAGCTGGCATGTGAGCTATCATTTGGGTGGTCTTGTAAAAGCTTGAAAACCTTTGGGGAGGGAAGGGTGAGACCTGAAATGACTATTTGGGAGTTGCCTGGCCTCCCTCTGGCTCTCTCTTATGTGCTGTCAGTCATCCATGGTGCGATTAAGTCCAAAGTAGCACAAGACACATTGAGAAAGTTGTTGTTGTTGTTGTTGTTGTTTTTCAAACATAAATAAGACAAATTACATTTAAAAATACTTCGAATTCATCTGGTTTTAACGCAAAACAATTTTCGACTGAAAACTCACATTTAGGAGCTCAGTAGTAAAACTGCACATGCTTGTGCGAGTGGAAGATGTACCTTTGGATACAGCTATTTCAGGACCAAGTTCTTTTACTGACAAAAGTCCAAAGAGCAGAGAGTGGTGCGCAGGGAGGTGCCGGGAGAGGGGCCGGAGGACAGAGAGAGGAGGAAGGAGGGTGAGGGAGCAGAGGGAGGGAAGTGAGAGACCAGTCTTTTGGATTTCTCATTAATTCAGTGTGGCCCTCTCTTTCAGTTTTTTTAAAGCCCGCCCACTGACCATTATCAGCTCAGGCCTTATATATGCAGCCTGTCGCTGTTGTTTGTGAGTACACTTTCCAGAGCTCAAACCCACAGCCGGACAGCAACACTGCCACCACCATGAGAGAGTTCAAGAGCAAGGACTTCTGGAGGGCCGTTCTGGCAGAACTGGTTGGCATGACCCTTTTCATTTTCCTCAGCATCTCCACAGCTATTGGGCACCCCAACAACACCAAGCCAGACCAGGAAGTGAAGGTGTCACTGGCCTTCGGACTGGCAATCGCCACGTTGGCTCAGAGTTTAGGCCACATCAGCGGAGCCCACCTGAATCCTGCAGTCACCCTCGGGATGCTCGCCAGCTGCCAGATCAGCGTGTTCAAGGCGGTCATGTACATTGTGGCCCAGATGCTGGGTTCGGCCCTGGCAAGTGGCATTGTGTATGGAACACGTCCAAATACCACTGATGGACTGGGGCTCAACTCTGTAAGTGAAACATTTTATATTACTGTTGTTGACAGAGCATCTGATGATCTAAAATGTAGAGCTTTAAAACGTCCTTCAGTACTAGGAAATGTGATGCAACTGTATGTTTTAAGAGTAAAGTTGACCTGTCAGTAAAAACTGAGACTTCAGTGAGGATGTAGGCACTTTATTTGGCACTGTTTGTATTTTTCTTTGGACACTCTGTCATTGCTTATTATTGAAAAGTGATGACACATGATTAAAGCACACTGCACACTGGAACAGCTGAAAGAACCTGCAAAAAATATGCATCTCCTTGACATTTCTCCTCAGCGCTCTTGGTAAATTTATATACTAAAAACCTTCAAAATGCAACATTTTCCCTTGGTTCTCTGTAATGTGTAACATCAGCTGTCTTCTAACCAAACAGCATGTGAGTGTCAAGCTCATTTTAGAGAAACAGTACTGCCCTGTCGGGTACCACAGCTAAATTACACCGAATAACAACAATCAGGTTTCCCACAAATAAAAAAGAATGAATAAGCAATGTGGCACTAAAAAGCTGTCAGACTTCCGAGGCGATGCCAGCTGCGGCTACATGGGAAGTGGCCATGATGGGAAACTATCCGTCTAACCGACGCAGACTGACAAACTGTTGTTGTTTTGGATTCCTCTCTAACTCTCACAGCTCACTGGTGTCACTCCCAGCCAAGGCGTGGGCATCGAGCTCCTGGCAACCTTCCAGCTAGTGCTGTGTGTCATTGCAGTCACTGATAAAAGGCGGCGTGATGTCACCGGCTCAGCACCCTTGGCCATTGGCCTCTCGGTCTGCTTGGGACACTTGGCAGCGGTAAGGTGCACCTCACAACCGTACCCGAAACGGTGTCATGTTTATCTTGGATTAGGCCAGTACATGTGAACAATGTAAACAAGCAGCACACATGATGGAGCTCTTGGAGTGACAGAATTTCATGCATTTTAATTGTTTTAGCTAATGCCCCTCACCCCCTGCTGCACTATTAAACCACCAGACCATGTAGCTGAAGATATTCTCTTCATGTTGTCTCTTTGTTGTTGATTACAGATCAGCTACACAGGCTGTGGCATCAATCCCGCTCGCTCCTTTGGTCCGGCTTTGATCCTGAACAATTTCACGAACCACTGGGTAAGTCAGACAGAGAGGCACACAAGCTCTCTATGCGTGCCTCACATTTTTTCTGCATGCATGTTACATGTCAGGCTTAAATAATTCAATAACTCAGTAACAGACAGACGACTCCTTCACCCATGAATCCTTCTTCAGTTAATCAGTTATAGATTCCTATTGTTTTAGGCTAAGATATTGATGAAATTGATGAATCCAGAGATTGATCAGAGTTATCCATTTGCAGGTGTACTGGGTGGGGCCGATGTGCGGCGGCGTAGCAGCAGCTCTCATGTACGATTTCCTGCTGTCCCCCAAATTTGATGACTTCCCCGAGCGCATGAAGGTCCTGGTCAGCGGTCCAGTGGGTGACTACGACGTTAACGGAGGCAATGAGGCTGCGACTGTGGAGATGACGTCAAAATAGTCCCACACAGACATAACCACTTAGTGTCATTGTACATGTCTATACTCCTGTAAAAATAAAAAAGAAGCTATTGAATTTAGTGTAGGATGTCAGTGTTGTTGTGCTGTTGTGAAATACCAATGAGGATTGTGGTAATGGGTCAGTTAGTGTCTCTTTCTAATTCACTCCTTTTTTTGACCCCACACACAATGCAGCTCGGGCGAACAAGTCCAGGTTGTAAAGATCTTGGCAGTGAAGTTTGTTGAAATTTGTGTCCCATATCAGTATTCTATGATGAGCCATTTTTTGTATACTTTATGTGCCTGTATCACTTTTTATTTCTGATGGATAATGTATTGTGTGTGCACTTTTGAAATGTCTCTCACTTTTTTAAGTAAATAAAACACTTGTTGTAAATAGATGTTATTCTATGTGTTTTCTTGTTACAAAAGTAAAACAAATGCTCGGTATTTGATTCGATTAGATTTTCTCCTCTCTACTGAATCAGCACAAACCAATTAGCTACACAAATTCAAAACTCTTAAAAAAAAAGTTGAATGAACACTCACTTCCTAACTGGATAGTTATTAGCTTTGTAAAACTTTGACTGCATGCAAATGTACAGGTAATCCAGGGACTGATTAACCTTTTAGGGAGCCCCAGGGCAAAACCCCAACACCAGTCCTCTTTTTATTGTGAATGTACCCTGTTGCCTGCACGTACATGGCCACAGGTTGTGGAAAAACTTAATTTTGACACAAGGCCTCTCAGCACACATCAACTTTACAGAATAATGCAGAACCCACCTTTGTTAAAATTGGTCTTTTATCTTGTTCTTTTAAGTAATCACATTACTAGAAGTCACTTGGCATGCAATAAACCTTGGGCTTTTGGAGACCCTAGAGGTCTGAGTTTTAGCCTAGTTTATTTATTTGTTTTGTCCAATTAAAAAAATTCACAATGTCACAAGAATAACAGCTTATATACAGTGCAGGAAGAGGCAGAAATCCCAGTGGGTTTATTTGAAGCCTCTACTTAAATGTTAAAATATCATAAAGTTATAGAAGAAACATTTGTGATAAATAATATGACAATTATACTATCGAAATAAAAGCAGAACATGTGAATTTGTGCCTATAAGGTTTGCCCAATTGGTAATCCAGTCTTGGATTTGTCTGATAATGTGCACAAGCCCTCATTTCTGTAGAACTTGAGACAAATCATCTTGGTTATTATGTTTCCACTATTGTATATTTTCAATGCAAGACAATTCAACATCAGTAAGGTGTCCAACCTGTCGGGTGATATGAAAGCTACATGCAGCTCAATGATGACGCATGATGCATTAACAAAAAACAAAAACAAAACAACAAAAACACAGAACCCAGAACCATTGACAGGAGACAAACATGTGTGTTTGTGTTTGTGAGAGAGAGAGAGAGAGAGAGACGGCTTACTCACAGGAATTTCAGAAAAATGACTAATGTTAAGTGTGTAGACCGAAGAAACCACAGCACACGACACTGGTTATTTACTACAGTAAAGACATCATCTGTAATTTAAATGTAAACAGAAGGCCACCCCACTGAGAAAGTGAAAGCACAAAACTGTAGCCTGTTATCTCACCCACATTGATTGATTGGTCTTTAAAAACACATGCAAAGATTAGACAAGAGCTGTAAGGAAAGATTATCTGATGTCAAAAGTTGATTAAATCAGATCACAAACGTGAGATAATGTTTGTTTTACATAATTCAGTCCAGCTCTTCAGTTAAATATGTGAATATACTTGTAATTTATAAGGTCAGAGTTGCTGATTTGGGTCTGATGAGCATGAACTGTGACTGAAAATATTCCTCATCCAACATATGCCTTCAAAGTCTTCAGGAACCAGACTCTTCATAACTGAATATATTTATTCCAGTCTTGTGGGTTTGTTTGGTTTTTTTGCCATGCTCAGCTGTTGTTGCTGAGTGATGAAAAGCTTCCCTCGCTTCTGTTTTCAACAGGTGAAGCATCCAGTGGGCAGGTTGCCAGGTTGGTGAGAGTTTCTCCCCAGCAGCCAAGAGACAGCACATACTGGAGATTTTTCTGACTCGCCCTCTCTCTAGCTCTCCCCTGTGGGTTGGTTGGTCAGCTTAGGGCAGTTTGCCAGCAGGGAAAGACTGAGAAAGACTGGATATCTTTTTGGCCTTGGCCCTGCAGCGTATTGCTCATCTTTTGACAGAGGATGCTGGTATTAAGCTTCCAAGAGCAACATGTTCTCTCAAGTGAAATTATGTAATTGCTGCACAGAGGAGACTTTCAAGGGGTCAGCACCTCCACTGCATGCAGGATTTGCTTTGGGTAAAAGGTTAAGGTTTGTTTCTGCTTAGATAGTTTGAGCTACAGAGAGAGACATTAGCGCCTATTGTAGTTTTTGGAGGCCAGACCAGAGAACTATTTGTAGGGCACTTGAATAAAGGTTCATACATCTTTTACTCATACCCAGCATTCAAGTACAGCAGCATGGTTTGACTCTTGAGTCGGGGGATGATTGGGATGATTAGATGGGTCATACATTGGACCTTCCCCTCGGAGACTGAGGTTGGCTAACCAAGTGTGACCAAGAGTCGGTCAGACTCTCGGTCGGTCAGAGTTTGTTTATAAGTTATGTTATGTAAGTTTTTCACATGCAAAACTGACGCTAGAGGGGTAGGTAGAGCGCCATAGTTCGAAGATTAAGGCCACTGACAAAGCCCGTTCATTGGTTGGTTTCAAATATGTTTTAAGGCCACATTCAGAGTGACTTCAGCCTTTCATGAAAAAAATTCAGGCTTGTCAAAAAAGGTCAAACTGGTTCAACTTTTGCTGGACTGCAACGTGACATCCTCCACTAAGGCGCTGCAGTGGCAAGCATACATTCCTGGTGGATTAATCTCTAACGTGAAAGTCACTGATTGTTATGGCAAAAGATAAAACCGTTGTCGAACATGTTTGTGAAGCCTTCAAGTGCTCAGGTCTGTCACTCAAACTGGATTATATTTCATCCATTAAGTCCTCCACTACCCAAAGCTTGGCTCCCCTACAGATCAGCCCATAGGCTGTTTTCAGGCTGAATATCTGCTAATACAGCAGTGACTTCTGATACGGCAGTCTTCAATAAATGCCTGAGGGGACAATGAAGATAAGAGCATTTGTGATACATAGTCCAAGAAAAAGGAAGATGTCACTTCAACCTTCTTGAGCAGTTCTCAGTATCCGTCAACACAGCAGAGACATGCAGGTAAAGACTGGCAACCAAGTGGTCTACGTCAATAAGCAGGAAGACTTCCATTCATGGCATTCAGGCCATAAAACAGAGATCAGCCAAAGACGAATGCAGGTCTACACAAACTAGCCAGAGCACACAGGATGGGCAGAGGCTGCTAGCTTTTCACCATTTGGATGTATAAATCATAAGTCATTCCTCTTGTCTTGTTGTTTTTGAGGGTGTTGATCAGTCAGCGTAACCATCACACCACCCTTAAACTACAGTATTTTCTCTCACACCTGCTCCCTCTTCCTTCTCCCTTCCTCATCCACCTACCGTGTGTCATAAGGCCACAGCGTCATTTTTTCAAGACCTAATTACTCTTCGCATTCACTATTTTGATATGAAGTATTTTGCTGTTCAAACAGGCTACCAGGGCAGAACAGAAGCAGTGAAAGATCATCGACAAAGTGTAAACTAATGGAGTTTCATAGGCAGAAGGCAAGCAGTTTAATTTGTCCTGTTTTGACCAGTTTTTCTGTGGCTACACTTTATTCACCACATCACGCTTTTATGTTTTCACTGACTTTAGGTTAGTGTGAGGGAAAACCTTTGAAGTTGAAAGTATCATTTCACTCTGCTTAACAGACCAGAATTCATATTGATTACATACTTGACTTGTTTCCATTTCTGCATGGTTGAATTCTCTGTGTTCATCCTATAATCTCTGGGTTAGTCTGAGGTCCAACTCTCATGACAGACCACAGCAACAAATCCTCCCGGGGGTTTCTCAGAACACCTGCATCTTGGTGTTATTTATGCCTCTAGAAGACCAGATTTGGGGGATGAGTCACATTTGCGTCTTATTTACATCTGAAAGACAGGGGCGAGGAGAGGACATCATGGTTGAGTGGGAAGCAGACGGGGTGAGGTGGCCCCGCTGGCACAGTATCAAAGCAGGTTTTTGTGCGCTCTAAAACTGTCCTCGACCAGAGAAAACATTGGCTCATTGAAAGCCGTCTGTCTGTTTGTCCAATCGAATGGTTAGAAATAAGTTGTCTTGCTTGATTTATTTATATCACAGCTGTTTTAGGAGCTGATAGTCTACTTAAGTTCACTCCACTGGGACGTACAGGTATATTTTTGCATTAGTGGTGGTTACACAGTTATGCACATTGATATACAGTTTGTGTATATAAAAATGTCCTTTTGGAGCTCTCCCTGGATCTTTGCCTGAACAAAAAAATCATTGCAGAATGGAAAAAAACTTTGTACCATCTTCTACCCATCTGAGGCAGGAGTTCAGCGATGGTATGATTACAGCTCCATACTCTAGGCTTTTATCTAAAATTAAATCTGTTGTATCTTTTAATGATTTTGAGTGCTTGATTCATGCTTTTATCCCGACCCGTCTGGACTACTGTAATGCACTTTACACTGGCATTAACCAGGCCTCCCTCGCTCGCTTGCAGTTAGTCCAAAACGCGGCTGCTCGTCTTTTAACAGGAACTCGTAAGCATGACCACATTACCCCCATTCTCGCCTCCCTCCACTGGCTCCCTGTCCATTTTAGAATACATTTTAAAATGTTATTGTTTGTTTTTAAGTCACTAAATGATTTGGCACAACAGTATATCACTGACCTTATACATGTCTATACCCCCCCCCCCCCCCCCCCCCCCCCGAGAGCATTGAGATCTGCTGATCAGCTGCGTCTTGTTGTGCAAAAAAGCAGGCAAAAGACCAGGGGGGTCCGTGCTTTTTCAGTGGTAGCTCCTAAGCTATGGAATGAGCTACCCACCCATGTCAAAGTGGCCCCCACCCTGGATACTTTTAAATCTCACTTAAAAACTCATTTTTATTCCTTGGCTTTTAATACAGCGTGAGAGTTGTGTGGTCTCTGTCTGTCTTTTACTGTATTTTTATATTTCTCAGTGTTTTATCTGATCTTATGGTTTTATTGCCTTTTATATGCTTTAATTTCTTGTATTTTAACTTTAACTTTCTTTATTTTACTCTTTTGTATTTGTTGTGCAGCACTTTGGTAACCTTGTTGTTTTTAAAATGTGCTATACAAATAAAGTGGATTGGACTGGATTGGATACTCTCCTTTACCCCTATAGATAAAGCCACACACAGTTTGTTGTACAGAAAACGTTTTTTTTATTTTAGGCGATCAAAGATATATAATTTTTACTCTCTGTTTTTTGCCTAAACCTAACCAAGTAGTTTTGGTGCCTAAACATAACCAAACCCGACCAGTTCTTAACGTTATTTATCGTCCAAAAGTCACAGTCTCAGTCATAATATGTCAAATGTTTGGCAGCAAGCTTTTCTTTGAAGATGAGGGGCCTCTGACCAAGCTGCTGTATTTGACGAGCTGGAAGTGAGAGAGTGTTGGCCATTAAACTCTTTGCAACACCTTTGGTTGACCAACGACAGTGAGTTCAATCACGTTTCCGGTTCACCACCACAGTATGTCGGGTCATATGCCAGCAGGACACCAACTGCACAACACTGTTAACGCAACTGGTTGAGGGGGAATGAATTTAACCATTTAAAGATGAATCCACCCATTGGTCCACCAGCAATATGTCTTTCACACACATTCAGACCAACTTCAGCCTTGCATGAAAATAAAATGCAGGGTCACTTGCCAAGGAAAGTGGAAACTTGCTCAGCATTTGCTGGACTGCAACATCATCATTATAAGTCGCTGCAGTGGCCAATCTAAATCTGTGCAAGCATCCGATTCTGCATCGCCTAGACGGTTTCACAAAAATGGGGGTTTGGGGAGTTCCTACGGTGGCCCTGAGAGTCCAAAGACAACAACGTTTAGGCAAAAGAAATTGACATGTCCGATAACACACAAGCATTTACAGTGCACATACAATACAAACAGGACATGAAATTGAACCATTTATAGGGACTTGGGTTCTGTCCAATCACAACCAAGAATTGTTCCCTAAACTTTTCTGTAATCTGAAATGTTGTTGTGTTTTCTGACATGTGTTGTGTCTTGACCCTCAGGGCCACCGTAGATTTCTTTTTGGCAACACCTCATCCATGTATGTAATCAGATTGGTTCAGCCATTTTAATTTGGGTATGTCATTTAACCCCAAAAGAGGATTGGAATGGAAGAGGGTAACACATAAAAGTTGGTTTAGGACTGTTGACAAACTGGTAAAAAAGACAAACATTACTTGCTTGTGATTATTAATATATATATATTAATATCACAGGCCTCAACATGTGCACACATCTTTTGTCAATAGCCTTATATTGTAATTTGCTAATTAAGAAATTTTACTTGAATTAAATTGTCAGCTTCAGTCATTTGTAATGGCAAATCAGAACTGAACCGAATTTTGCAGCATTTTAACATTATTCAGCATTTTGTTGGTCATTTGTACGTCTGCCAAGTACATTTTTGTACAAAAAACACAAAAAGAAAAATGTGTCGTTGAGGCTGTCGTCAATACTGCTGACAGATGAGCCGATGGTGCTGTGTACTGATCTGGTGGCTGATGCGATAATTATACTTTGGAGTATTTCCATGCCGACTAAACCAAAATATCAAATTTTGAAGGAGCAATAGAGCATCTTTGACACATCTTTTGTCACAGGAAAATTATCCTTTCTTGGGAAAATATACAAAAGAAATATCAAAATATCCTAAAAATGTTTTGTTTCTTTTCAGCTCCAACGCTATATTTAACAAGATCTGTGGCAGTCAGTCTTTTGTTCAGGACCAAACAATGTCTGGATGTGCCGGAAAAATATTACCACACATAATTCAATTTTGAATGCAAGAAAGTGAAAACTAGCGACAGCTTTGTCGCTTGGCTTGAAAAACGTATTGTTATTGATTAGTTTTCTGTAAACATTCTGCAACGATTTAAATGAATATCAACCCCAGGGGATGCTCAAGACACATTTCAACTGAATCCAGCAAAAAAGGACAACAATTCATAACTAAAACAGTAGAGCTATAGGTTTTTTCTATACCTCAGTCAGCCAGCTCATATGGAATAGATTATTACGTGAATGTAGAATATGTTAAGTTTACATTTGGTGTGTAGGCTCTGACCTTTTCATCCCCCACAAGGAAACTCTAATCTTAACACAGCAGGGAGCAGGGGGGGGAGAGATGACAACTTCCCCTCCCTGAAGACTCAGAGCCTACAGCTGGATGCAGGAGTGGGAGTGAGGCTTATCATATAACTTTACAGCCGAGTAAGACAGTATCAGATATGCACGTACCGAAAGAAAAAGAGGAGATTTTTCAATGAATGACATGTTTGTTGACAGTTTCAATGGAGAGTTGGCAAGCTGCTCCTGCTCACAGGGTTAGAAGGCATAACTTTCGTCCTTCCTGTCAGCTCTCCATGATTATCTCCCCACTCTCCTGTCACATTTACTTTATGATGCGCAGTTCATTACGACACTCCTCTTCCATCCAGTGACAGTCTGATAAATCGCACACGGAAGATGGAAACAACTATTCGATTTAAATTCACGAAACCAAGAAATAAGTGGCAAAACATGCAAGAAAAGCTACATGTATGGGAAAAGAAAAGTGCATTCTTCTTTTCGGGTGGAGTATTGTTACCCAAGTCAAAGGTGGTGCTTTGATTTCTCTACTGACAAGAAGACAAGAAGCAGCGTGACCTTTTAACCTGTCAGTCCATTCACACAGAAGAGCAGAATGGGAGGCTGGTTTCCTCGTCGTGCATTCAAAAGGTCCCATTTCCTTCACAGCGGCGTATGACTGATGTTAACTTCAATGCAGCTGGGTCCTGCATGACACATGCTCAGAATAGAATAAGAAGATGGAAAGATAGGGATGCCATTTACAAAGACCTGCAAAAAGTAATGGGTTAGTGAGTGTCCTTCACTCATCTGATGAAGGTCCTTCACACACTTAACAGCTCATGAAAATTCATTCCATAATATTAAGACGCATTACTTTTTCGCAAAATCGGATCAATTTGAAGGATGGCCTATTTTAAAATTTGACAATTAGCTTGAGCGTGGATTTAATTATACATGGAAACTGCTGATGGCTGCATGTGTTATTTTGTACTACAAAGGCACACAAACTCTTTCTTTTCAATCCAAAAAAGCATTAAACATATTCTTTATTCGAACAGGTCTTCTCCATCATTCGTTCATTCGTTCGGTGCAGTCTTTAATGAGTCATGAATAATAGTATAAAGCAGCACCGCCTTCTGTTAAACTGGAAAAGTACTGAACAGAGCAGGAGACGTGGAGGTCACTCTCACTGGTTGAAATGCACATCTCTCAGCTGTTTGTAATTAGGCCTGATTCTTTACAGCCACACACTTGATGAATGCTGGTGAACCTCACTCGTGTTTTGTTTTTGTTTTTAATTGGGCTGCTAGTGGAACCAAACCTCTGCCTGTGCCACAGCCCTCTCAAAAACTGCCCAAATACCTGTTTTTTTGTGTGAGCAGCCATGTCAGAAATAAAAACGTGGGCATTTTGGAGGGCAGTGCTGGCCGAGTGCCTGGGACTGATCATCCTTGTCTTCACCGGCCTGTCGGCTGCAATAGGAGACCGAAATAATTCCTACCCTGACCAGGAGATCAAAGTGGCATTTGCCTTTGGCTTGGCCGTTGCCACGTTAGCCCAGTGTATAGGTCACATTAGCGGTGCCCATCTGAATCCTGCCATCACCGTGGGCCTCCTGGCCAGCTGCCACATGAGCCTCCTCAGAGCCGTTTTCTACATGATAGCTCAGATTTTTGGAGCAGTGGCTGGCAGTGCTATTGTGTATGGTATCAGACCAGAAACCACACATTCACTCGGTGTTAACAAGGTAAGGCTGAATCCATGCGTTTCCAATTTTCCTGTTATCCTCCCCTTAATGAATGACATGTTCTGCTCGGTGTTGAGTGGCATTTGGGGAATTGCCTCCGGCCTGATCTAGTTTCCTCGTGGAAGTCAGACACTCAAAGTTTTGTGCTGTAATCTCGAAGACGTCCACACTTACTAACTGCTGGTGATGTTGTTTAATTTAAATGTCAAATTTTCCTTATCATGGTTTGTAGCTGCTGTGCAACAAAGGAAGGCCTTCTCTCACCAGGGAGTGTTTACAGGATGAAAGCTTGTGCCGTCTACTGCAGTAATATGTTAAGGGCTGAATGAGTCAGGCAGCTAAATACCAAGGGGAGGCACTACAGGTGAAATCATGCACTGGTTAATTTTGAGACTTCAGGCTAGTAGGCCTCCGTAACATGTCTTCTTCAGACTAGTGGAAAGAAAATATCCAAAATACACATTAAAGTGTGTATTTAGTTCAGGTTTCTCAGGCCTTTTTCTCAAAGAGAGGCTTTTTTCACTTAAACTAACCCAGAAATCTCCACATCAGTAGCACTAACATACACCAACATTTCCAGCTTTATTTATGTATCTATATTCTGAAGGTTTTTTTATAGAGGGGTTTGTTCATATATCATCCATAGCCTGATTTATCTAACATTTAATTCATTTTCATGGCCTGTTGACAGTATTTCCTTTATTTTATTCATTGAGTGATGAAAAGAGAGATCCAAAAAACCTTTTGACTCTAATCTATCAACAACTTTGAGCCTGGCTTCATCAAATGTTTAGAAGTGTTTTCAAACTGGTGCACTTTTAATATGATAAAGCATCATTTGCATATTTGAACATAACATTGCAGAAAACTTGTAGTACAAAAAATAATTTTCTCAATGTAAGTAATCAACTAGGATAGTTAAAACCTAAAAAGATTAACTAAAATTATCAACAAAAACTGAATAAATCACATTACTGTGTTTCAGAGATATCTGCTGAAGTTAGCATGTTAACCAGCTAGCCCCAGCCCGTGGCTTCTGTGCCAGTGGTGTAAACAGAACCCTAGTCCCTGGGCTACCAGTCCAAACTGCTAGCTCCACGGCTAACTATGCTAACTAGCTAAAGGCAGCTACAGCAGCAGAAGTTAACAGTTACTCTGGCGATATGTTGCCCCTTATTCAATTTGAGTATGAATTTAACAGTTGGCCAATTCCTTCATACCTTTTTTTAAATGTAAGTATGTTTATAGGTCTTTGGGAGTTACTGCATGTCTGGGGAAAAGTGTTGTGGCTCCAGAGGAAGCTGCATGTAATCTGAATGCCCCCGTGATGTCAGTCATTGACTAAGTTGCATTATGGGTAATGTAGTGCACCAGGATTTGAAAAGGACTGCATGGAATAAAAAAAGGTAATATCTTTGACTCTTTATGGACAATTTTTTAAAAACAAATCATCAAACAGTGTTTATAGTAGTGCAATGCTAGACCCACTGGTTTAGCCACTGGGCTGCTTTTAAAAACCTGGCACCTACATTACCCACAATACAACTTAGCGACTGAGTGACATCACTGGACACAATTTATCAGATTACATGCAGCCACAAAAGGCTTTACACTACTTGAATGTGGAAGATTGGTGGAGTTACCCTTTAGTTGTATATCCATAGAGGCAGGAAAGAGGCAGGGTGTAAACTGAAGCGTTTTCTCGTATTGAAGCTGAATGGAATTACCCCAAGTCAAGGATTTACTGTAGAACTCCTGCTCACCCTCCAGCTCGTCCTGTGTGTGCTGGCAGTCACCGACAAAAGACGTGATGTGGGCGGATTTGGACCTCTGGCAATCGGATTGTCTGTGGGGCTGGGACACCTTGCTGGAGTGAGTATATCAAAACATTTCCTCTCATTAATTCGGTAGATGGTTTCTCCGTCTGATACAATGGATTGGCGTAGGATGAACTGGCTATAAATCCGGCTTGCGTGTAATCCGCTGACGTACGGCCAGAGAAGCAAGTGGTGGTTTCCTCTGATATGGTTTACAGATCAGCTACACAGGATGTGGTATCAACCCAGCTCGATCCCTTGGTCCTGCAATCATACAGAAGTCTTTTGATGATCATTGGGTATGTATTGGAGAGCTGTAAATCTGATATTTTGCAAGTGTTCCACTCGTGAGTCATTTCTATTGAAACAGAAACGGATGCTCTTTTGTTTTTCAGGTGTACTGGGCCGGACCGATGAGTGGCGGTGTGGTGGCAGCTCTTCTGTATTATTCTCTGCTGGTGCCCAGAGATGAGCCCTTGAGCGAACAAGCACGAGCCCTGTTCTGCTGTGGCTCGACAATAGAGGTTGAAGTTTTTCTTGAGCCCCCCCTCGAGGATGTCAAAGATGGATGGTCAAGGAGGTAGTCTGGTGGAAATCACTACTTTGTGATGCTTATTTGTATCCAATAAAATATTTTTTCAAACATAAGGAGCTTCTCTCTGTGATGCTCAAATGTGTAACCTGAAGTCATCTTTTTCCTGGTTCATCTTTTTGTTCCCCTCCCCTCTGCCCACAAACCTCCTCACTATAAATACAGAAGCTCATTCATGTTGGTTTGACACACCAAACACATTCGACGCAGAGATGACAGAAATAAAAAGCTGGGAGTTTTGGAGGGCAGTGGCTGCAGAATTTGTCGGCATGTTGCTGTTCATATTCGTGGGTTTAACTGCTATCATTGGAAACAATGAGAAGGGCATTGCTTGGGAGCTGAAGGTCTCGCTGGCCTTCGCGCTGGCCATCGCCACACTGGTTCAGAGTTTGGGGCACGTCAGCGGGGCGCACTTAAATCCTGCAGTCTCGCTGGGGCTACTGGTGAGCTGCCAGATCAGTGCACTCAGATGTGTCTGCTACATCTTGGCTCAGATGCTCGGGGCAGTTGCAGCTAGTGCTATTGTGAACGGAGCCGGAAACCGTAATCCCCTCGGTGTTAACAAGGCAAGAGGTCGTTTTTAATATCTGTTTTTTTACTTTAATTTATTGTGATTTTGAAAAATGTGTCATGTAATATACACCACTGCATTGATTCTAACTTTTTGCATTTAGCTGTGTTTTTTTTTTCATTGTCTTTCACAGCTAAACAACGTGACCAAAGCACAAGGCTTCATCATCGAGTTCCTTGCAACCCTACAGCTGGTCTTGTGTGTGATAGCAGTGACCGACAAGCGACGGAGTGATGTCAAAGGTTCTGCACCGCTGGCTATTGGGCTGTCTGTGGGGCTCGGGCACCTCGCAGCTGTAAGTGAATCCCAATCCTGATGTTTTCTGCTTGGATTTTACAGCAATTTGGACCAGTTGAGCAGAGCAGAGTGAAATCCTTTCAGGGCACAAATGTATGTTATAAAGGAGACTCTTAGTGGAGAAAGTTGCCTCTTCAGCTAAGTACTGTAGAGGTGGACAAGGTTTCATTTAAATGATAGAAGGTGGGAGAAAAAGCTATGCAGTCGCAGCAATTTGCTGACGATTTTTGTTCAATTTCTCTGAGGACCGACAGGTGTTGATGCTTTTTGAGGCCATTTGCAGTGGTGTGGGGCAGATTTCCTGTTCACTCGCTCACTCAAACAGTGTTGGTGAGGGTCTACTTGAGACCACTGTTCCTCTTTTGACAATACAGTTTCCCTGTGTTGCACAGGAATTGTCATGATTCAAGACTTTACTCTTGTTACATAATTTTTCAGGGTGTGTGGCTGACATGCCAGTAGTTCAGGAAGCGGGCGCAGCAAATCACAATTGCAAAAGCGGCTACAGCGGCGCGATAAGTCGAATACAAATTGGCAGCACGTGTCAAATTACTGTAAGTGCATTTTCCTGGCAACATCACGCAACTTTCCAAGGAACAAGTGGGTCGGGCGCTGCCTGCTGCCAAGACAAACTTATTGAATGAATTAGGTTTTTTAAAGTCGCACTTCAAAATGCGAAAACTGCATCACAAACGGGAACAGTGGTCACAGTTAGGCCGTCAACATAAACAACTTTAATTTTTTTTTAAATTGTGATATTCGGGCAACACTGTTACAATGATATTAAGTTTATTTTGATAAAATACAAATGTTATACTGTAAGGTGACCTTCTGAGTGGAGGAATGACATGCGCAATTAACCCTTTCATGCAATGATTATTCGATCACAAAGTAATATTTTTTAATGCTTGGTTTTACTGTTACAAGTGAAAAATCACGACGATACCATTTTATTTGTTATTTTGAAGGAGTTAAATGTCCACTGCAGTATAAACCATACATCACCAGTATGAAAAAATGATTCAGGAATAACTTTCAAAACCTTTTTAACTCTCAGGAAACCAGAATGGTAAAGACATTTTAATCATCAGACATTTATATATTATTTTTCTTGTAAAGCTATTTTTTGTGACTGAAAATATCTATCTAACCGTAACCCTATATTCTGCCTACTGGATCTATATTTAGATCTTAAGATGATCTAATAATGCTGTTAATTAAACTATTCAGGGGTAAATCATATCATAATTTAATATAGGACATAAGGCAGATCTCAAGAAGAGTGGACAGAAGTACAATAAATTCTAATTACAATCTGGTTTAATGCATTTTTAACAACTTATGTAGCTGTAAAAAAAAAAAATATTTTTAGCTGCCTAGTTTTCTGAAAATGGGAGGATTTGACAGTTATTCTAGAGGGACTTTTAAATGTATTATGTCATATCTCAAAACTGTTATTTATATGGACTCTAAGGAGTGTAACTGTCCTCCACAACACCATGCATGAAAGGGTTAATTGGTACATTCATACTGCATATACTCAAACTACTGATATGAATTCATTAATATAACTTGCTGAGTAACTGACTTTTCCCATCTACAGATCAGTTTCACCGGATGTGGTATCAACCCTGCTCGCTCTTTCGGACCCGCCCTGATACGTAGCAGCATGGAGGACCACTGGGTAATGTCAGCAAACAATTTCAAGCCTTTGCTCTAAAATAAATTTTTTGTCCATTTTATTTTGTTGACAAATGATCTCTCTCGCTTTTATTCAAGCTGTACTGGCTGGGGCCCATGTGTGGCGGCATAGCAGCGGCTCTTATCTACGATTTCCTTCTGTGTCCACGAGCACAAAACTTCAGGACGCGCAGGAACGTCCTGCTTAATGGTCCAGAAGATGAAAACGATGCATTTGACACAATTAGAGGAGGCAACGGCAGCCCGGGGCCAAGTCAGGGGCCAAGTCAGTGGCCAAAACAATGAAAAACATGCAACATATAAATTACAGATGAGCTTTAAATATGGCTGATCACATTTTTATTTTTGGAGTGAGTTTTTGTAGTTGCTTTTATCATGTGTGTGATAAATTGTTATAATAAAGATAATTTTTCATCCACTTTCACTGTTTTCATCTCAAACTATTTCCTAATTTGCAGAGTTCAAAGACAGTTCAACATATCCTTATTTACATTGAGCAGCTACCAGAATAACACAATGTATATTTAGATCTGCTTGACCTTGACGCTACTTTCTTTATAATGTATCACATACTGTGTTATTCTATTCATTGTGCTTGGCGTCCGTCCCAAAAACCTCCGTTCTGAAACAACGAGAGGATGTGGATCAGGTAATTGCACATAAAAGTACTTTAAATTCTTCATAAGAAACGGCATGATTAGACAAGACGTGACCATCATGGAGGTTTCCTTTTTGGCTGTGACACAAGAATGTCCGTTCTCCATCTACGCACACGGCCCCTCTCACATCCCGTTTTATGGCTCATGGGTATTTGATGATCCCCACACCCTGGGCTAATCATTGAATAACCATTGAGTGACTTTAAACTCCACAGCCCAACATTTCTCAGTAGAAACCCTGCGGTCTGAGGGCAATCCAGCCAAGGTCGTTTAATGCAGGTTATTGTTAGCTTAAGCACCAATCATGGGGCAGGATGACCGCCGTGGTTGGATGCACATCCCCTTGCTGAGCATTCCCATTATCCTGCTCAGTGTGAGATGATCATTAACAAAATGTCTGTGTCCCAAATAATTTTTACGATGTCCCATGTGGAAATAAAGGTGTACATATTGTTTTATTGTCATGCCTAGGTTGTTCCATGTATTGCAACACAGCTAGGCAGGTGATGAGAAATTACTGATGTATAACACAAAGTTTGATGCAAGAGGTTACACGACCTGCACAGCCTGAATAAATCAACATATTTCATTGTATTTAATTGCAATTGCTGGAATATTTAGAATAAAAATATTTATCTACATCAGCATATAGATCATTCTTTATGTCTTTCCTCCCTTCGAGGAGGACTATGCTGTGCTCTGGTGTATGTTACCACAACTCTGTCAGCTTGGTTCCTCATAAACCCACCGAGGTGCACTGTGTGTTTAAATTTATCAATGAAGGATCGCCGTGCTGATGGGTTTATCTCACTTATACGACCCGACGCTTCTTCACATGATTTTTTATGGTGGAATTCAGAGGCCGGTCATGTGACGGCGGCCAATCTAAAATCTCCTTCCTTTGTGTGCTTAACCTCGGAGGTCAGGGCATTGTGTTTAGTCTCTTGTTTTGAAGTTTGTCCTGAACAACATGGACAATGCCCTTTTTGTTGTGCCTCAGTCATTTTTGTCTGAGACTGTCCTGCATCAAATGATTTGGCTCTCGTGTTGAGCTTGATTATTCCCTGAGTTGGCATGGGAGAGTGTTCAGTGCTCCTCTCATTCTCTTTATCTGGACAAAATAAACAATTGGGAATGAAGGCTTAAGCTGATTGAAGCTGATTTGACAAGTTAACAGGATAATATTCAACCCAAGAAATAAAACACATATTTTCAACAGTTTTTGTGATAGAAAACCTGTTTCATTTATTTTCACCTTACAAATCAATAGTGATTAATTAAAGTATAAGGTTTCCAATATCCTGTATATTTTTTATTGTCAACAAATAGCATTTAAAGACCAAAATCATCAATGCATTGATACTAATGAGAATTGTCTGTGTAACCAAAGCCTGATAACTTCCTCTGTGCCGAAGAATCTTTGGGCTCTTGAAAATTGTGATGAGAAGCAGTGTTTACACATTTCATTGACTAAACACTTGATTGATTAGGTTTCTGATTATTTGCACAATAACTCAGTTATGAAATTAGTTGTTAGTTGCTGCCATGTTGTTGGTAAAACTAAAATTAGTTGAATAAATAAGCCTTCAATTAACTCTGAGCTACTCATGTATGCATTGAGCGTTCCTTAAATAAGAATCACAGTAACATAAATGTTCCTGCCTTTATAAAGGCTAAGTTTTATCTCACTGAAGGAAGAATTTTATGTTTATTTAATAAGATTTGATTGTTAAAGATAGAAATGCATTACACTGAAGCAAGAATTTAAGTGTTAGCCTCACACGAATATCAAAATAAGGCAAACAGAAAGATCCAAGTTGAGAAAACACAAACATTTAGTGCATCAAAAATCTTGTTTACAGCGCAGATGTTGTCCAAAGACTATTTAAAACAGATCAATGTGCCACAATGTGTGATTCCTTCATTACAGTTAACATGGGCACTGTAGTTTGTTTTAAGTCCCACGCACACTGTCCTGCCCTGCTTACTAAGGTGCACTGTGTAGTTTAGGTGAAGGCATCTTTGTTCATATTTAGCGGACCCTTCTTCTCCAAAACTACATAGTGCCCCTTTAAAGTAATGTCTGCTGAGAGCTGCGGTGCCCAGCTATTTACGGACATTACTGAGCCTCTTTAAAACAAACCGATATATCAGTGACCTGTTCATTAAGATTTACATCCTCAGAAGGAACATGAGGGGTGATAATATATACAGTGACACCTGCACTCAAAGGCACATACACGTCTTCCTTAGTATGCACATGTAGAGTAACATTTCCAACTTAAAGACTACGTGCCTTCAACCTTAACCCCTCCCATCAGCCCTCTTCACCCCATCTCCACATACTGACTGATGCCGGGCCCTTATCTGCAACCCAAGAGTTACCCGCCACGCTCACTCCCTTTCTGCTTTTCATCAGTTTTTGGCAACGGTTCAATAAACGTTGTGTCAAAAAAGGGGGGGTTGTGGGCCCCGGCTATAGATATCTGGTGAACTGAACTGTGCATTAGGGTAATAAGGTGCCAATCAAAACTGCAGAGTAAAACAGTTTTCAGTTCCCCTTTTTATGACCACGCAGCCACACAGATGTCATGAAAATGATCCCTCAGCTCTTTCTACGTGACACTACTGCCCTACAATTTCACAGCTTTAGTGTGTTTCTCCCAACGTCAGCACACCACCTTCAAGTTCAGTTAACAGTCAGTGTAACAGCAGGGCTGTAAACACATGTCAGAGGGTGCAGCGGGTGAATGATCCCACTACTAGAAACTACTACAGAGGTCTTGACCCCTGAAACTGCTTCGTAAACACAGATCAAAACAGGCCAAAGTGCTCACATCGATTCTGGGAAAGTAAAAGGCCGAATGAGTGATTCAGACAGTATATAGACCAGTGTCACCACTACTAAAGTTAAAAACGAGGGATTTAAACCTGCTATCACTCTCCAATAGATTTACAGATGGTTTAAAGCTCAGGCGAACAACTAACAGAGGCAACAGATGCAAATAAGCTGCTAGCTAACTCTGGTGCAATTATTTTTAATTATGCGCTGTCCCTATAAAAATGAACAATAAAAATAAATAAATAAACAACTGGCAACAACCAAAGCCAGGTTATTAAAGGAGAAGTTCACCCCAAAATTTAAATTTAGTCATTGTCTACTCTCACATGCTGATGAACTTTCGTGGTCCACAAATCATTTCTGGAGCTTCACAACAAAACAGTGTTGCAGCATTCCTCCTAAACATCAAAGAAGATGGGGACCACTGGGGGAAAAATGTGAAAAATAAATAAATAAATAAAAGCAATAAAATGACTCCATACGGCTTGCACTGTGTAATCCATGTCTCCTGAAGCCTCAAAACCCCAAATTGATTTGAAAAGACACTATTTATCTATTTATTTATTTACACTCTCTTTTAAGCCAAAATCTTCACTGTAGCTAGCTAAAACATTAGCGCGCACCCTGCGCGTGCAGGAACTCGCACGTCAAGGGTGTGAATAATGTCTTTTCAAATCAATTTGGGATCACTGGGCCTCTGGAGATGTGGATTATTTATTGTTTTGGGTTTTTTTGGGGGGGGTTTCTTTTTATAATTTAAAACAAGTCCCCATCAACTTCAGTTCTTTAGGAGGATGTTGCAACACTGTTTTGTTGTGAAGCTCCAGAAATGCTTTGTGGCCTACAAAACTTCACCTGACTTTCCATCGACATGAGGGTGAGTAGGAATTTTCACTTTTTGTTGAACTTTCCTTTAATGTTTTCTGGTGTTCTTGAAGATATGTTTATCAATAATGTTTGTCAATACAACCTCCTTGCATTTATATATGTGGTGAATAAAGTCTGATTTTGATTAAAACGGGCTTAGTTTTAAACCCATAAAACGATAATTAAGTCAACTCTGCATGTGACTAGAAGGCAAGTTTATGTCTAACTAAAAGAAATATGGATCGGGCCTTTATTGACTGACGTTGCGGTTAAATGCACCGCTGGTTCTAATGTGCTGTGTGACATTGTTGGAAAGCTAAATCCTATCAAAGAAATCAGGCCCCCTGCAGCTCAGTGATTGTAATTTAAATTGTATTCCCATAACACATCCAAGTGTGCATACACAAATATGACTGCTGTGACCTCTGTGGTGTTCAGTATCTGCATGTCCATGTGATGTACAACGCCAGAGGGAATATCATCACATTCATGTTTATTCTGCCATGAGTACATGACACACACACGCACACACACACACACACACTCACAGCCACCACTTAGTATTGTATGTGTGCAAACAAAGCTGACAGCTTTAAATGTAGAGGACATAAAACGGTGTGCAACACTGCCGCCCTCTGGTCTAAAGGTTACAATGCATTTACACCAACTACTAACAAAATGACGTTAGATTAACATTGTTTCATCTCAATATAAGAATGATTTTTAACCTTTAAAAAACTTCTTCAAACAATCAGAACCCCTTACATCACCCATTCATAAACATGTTTGAGTGATATCGTGTAGTCATCTCATGCTCAGTGTGTTACCTAATACTGTATGTTCATCCATTGTGTCTGGAAGCTCTCAAAGTTTTGCAATTGTACCAAGCTGCAGCCGTTGTAGTGTTTGATGTTTGTTTTATTTCTGAGAACATGTGATGTAACAAATTAGATTCATTTAAGATGGAGGAATCTGTTGCTCCTTGTTGAAAATCTCATGGTAGGCTGCACCAACCTTTCTGCATAGGTCTAGCTTAATTAGACTCTATTTAGACTTGGAAGTTAAAGACTTGGTGAGACATGATGACTGAAATGACGTGCCTATGATCATTTTATGATTTCAGTTTATGTTTTTATGTTTTTTTTTTAGTCTGGCTGTTAGTTTAAAAGTGATGAGCAGAGACTGTTTTTTAGATATTAGGTTTTTTAGATATTAGGAAATACATAAGCTTTTCTAAAGTTATTTGTTTTTGTTTGATTACATTTCTTTCAATGAATATCAATAATTAAAATACAAATTCAATGTCATGTCATACTGTTTAACAAGGAGATAAATAATGAATAATGACAGGAAACTGCAAGTAAGGCTTGGACCAAATGACTTGAGTCACATAACTGCCATAACACACAACAAATACAAAAAATAATTGATTAATAAATAAATAAGAAAGAAAGAAAGAAAGAAAGAAAGAAAGAAGAAGAAAATAAATAAAAACATACAAAATACATATTATACAGGTACCAATTATCTCTGCAAAAGCTGGCTGCAGACAATAAAGACAATAATAAATATTATTTATAATTGTACGATATTAGCGACATAAACAGGATATTTCGGATCGGAGAGCTCCTGAACGCACCCTTCCACAAACCGGAAGAAGTTCGGCGTCACTTCCGGTTGCTAAGGCGTAAAGATGTCGCCGTCCTTATTTAATTTTCTCGACGCTAAAGACAAATTCACGGTGAGGAATCGCAAAATTGCCTTTCTTTATCATTAGACGTGTTATTGTACACTGTATACCGTCATTAAAACCACAGCTAGACGGCGGGCTTACTGATGCAAGTCACTGCTTGTTCTTGTTCTGTTGGTGTTCTCGTAGCTAATGCTAGCTAAGCTAACTCAACAGAAACGCTATCCCGGTGATGAATTTCTTCTTGTAAATGTTCTTCTCTTTCCCTCTCACACACCAACAGGCGTCTGCCAGACATGCCCTGTCTGGTAAAACTGGCAAGCATTTGCTAAATGCTTTCAACCAGATCCCTGGGAAGTGAGTAATATTGATTCATCTTCTGTACAAGTTGTGGAGACACATTAATAACGCTCGTTTTGCACCTGGTAACACATTTAACTTCTCTGTCTGCTGTGTTACAGTGAGACAGAAAAGAAGACCACACTTGACCAGGCGCTGAGAGGTGTTCTCGGTGATCAGATTGTAAGTCAAATTAGCGGCCATCTAACACAATAAACATCATTTAACTAGCCTGTTTGTATACGAAAGCCTGAAATTGGTGCGTTTTTGTCTGCAGGTTGAGCAGAAGTCGAGCTGTGATGACTACCTGTCTCTCATCTACCTGAGTATTGATGCAGTTACAGAAGGTATGTGACTCTAAGAGAGAGACAACAATGAATAAAAGAGTGATTGGTTTTCTTTCATATCATTCATATTGCCAACGTGACACTCAGTAATACCACGTATTAGGGTTTTACGTTGTATGGTATTATATTATTGTTGGGTCATTCCATTGAAATGTTTATTTTTCTGTTTGAGACTTACATTTTTTTTTCATGTTTTATATTCAAACAATAGGTTATTTTAACAATTACTGCCCCTTGAGACATCAACTTGGCACTATATATACTAATATGCAATAATGTATACATAACTGATGCCCTATAACAGCTGTTTTGTAAAATGCATTTTTAATGAATATTGTCACTGGTGTTACTTTTCTTATGGGTAACACCATTTTAATTTTTTTCTTTTTAAAGAGGTCATTAAGCTTACATTTGTGTATTTATAGAGTCAATGAGTTATGGAATAATGTGATCTAATTTTAAATGTTAGTGAAAGGAAGTTGATTTTCAGACATTTTGCCCTTAGAAAGTAGACGTTTCTGTAGAATGACCCTGTTATTAATATTATTAACATTATTATTAATTAGAACGGTTCCAAAAAGAATGAAAACAGGGTTGCTTCATTTTAATTTCACGAAATATTATTTTCTTACAGACAAACTTGATTCAATACCCTACTGCGTATTCTCTCAGTAAGCACTGATCATATTAGGCTTCGAGCAGTTGACCTTCTGTCTCCAAAGAAAGATACCACATACTGTACACAACAATAAGCAAAAGGAAAGAAAGCAAAATATGATTTTCACAAAAACAGAATTTGGACATTCAAAGCTTTATACAACCTACATTTTCCATTAAGATTTTGTATATTTTGAGTTGCATCATTCATATCATCCTAGTGTTCAGGCCGTACTAAATCTACTTCTTCATTCCTTATGAGACCACATTTGGGGATTTTTCCTGAGTCCAAAACCTGAGTTAAATCGTCCCTCAACCTATCCCTGCTGCTCTGCTTCTCAGGGGTGGGATTTTCTAGACTCCTCAAGATTCAAATACAATTCATATGGCCTTAATGCTAAGATAACGGTGATCTGAATAATCAGAATGAGAGTCCAAACACGTAATTTGCATAACAGTGAATTAAAATCACATGAAAATCAGTTAGCTTGTAATGAATTCTGCCTGTTGTTGTGGCCTCTCCTTTTTATTTTGCGTAGGATGTCAGTTGAGTAACTTCCCCGGGAGCTCAGATGGAGCTCTTGTTCAGAGGCTGCGTCCTCACTGCAGCAGCCCAAGGGTTCAAATCCGACATGTTGCCCTTTGCAGCATGTCATACCCCCTCTTTCTCTCATCTTGTATCCTGTCACTCTTCAACTGCTCTATCAAAAATAAAAAGCCATGAAAAGGCCAAAAAAATACAACAAAAGAATGTTGTCACATGTGATCGGATCTCAAATGTGTCTTGGCGGCGTTCACACCTGTACTTAGAGCTGTCCATCTGTTGATAACGGGTCTGAACAGCCTCAATAAGCTTTCTCTCCTTGCACAAAGATCAACACATCTGTTGATCAAGCTGTCTTTCACTCTCTTCATGTAGGTATCTGTTCTGCTACGACTCCTTTCGTTCTGCTGGGAGACGTACTGGACTGCCTCCCTCTCGACCAATGTGACAAAATATTCTCTTTCGTTGAGGAGAATGTTTCCACTTGGAAATCGGTAAGTGAGCTGCAGCCTAAACGTGAACGCAGTAGTTAAGTATTTCTCCAGCATTATATACATCATTTGATCACCATGTCTCTTCTCTCCCTTTTTCCTAGAACTCCTTTTACACTGCCGGGAAGAACTACTTGCTGAGGATGTGTAATGGTAAGGATATTATTTGTTTCTTGTTCATTAACAAGACTTTTTACTTTTGAAGGGCAAAGCTGTTTGTAACACATCTCTTAATCCGTATAGATCTTTTAAGGAGGCTGTCCAAATCTCAGAATACTGTATTCTGTGGGAGAATCCAGCTTTTCCTGGCACGTCTCTTCCCTCTGTCTGAAAAATCAGGTAAGAACAGCATCTGAGTATTTTATTTCTTAACACATTTCAACCATGTCTGATTGCCCTGTTTTTTCACGCACTGCCATTTGTGTTTATTTCAGGTCTCAATCTACAGAGCCAGTTTAACCTGGACAACATAACAGTGTTCAACAAAAATGAACAAGAAAGCACTCTGGGCCAGAAGGTAACATTTAGACACCTGATAATAACTGTGAGAATTTAATTTTTAATCAGAAAATTGAAGTTTAATCATATTTTATGGTTCTATGTTTATAGCACACAGAAGAAAAGGAGGATGGTATGGAGGTGGAGGAAGGAGAAATGGGAGAGGATGATGCTCCTGCGCCATGGTATGTGACAGACATGCTCCAAAACACACAATATAGTTACACCATGGTTTTTTTATTATTTAAATGACACTTTTGATTGTTACTGTTTTTAATTTCATAAAAACTGAGTCAAACTTTACTTTCAGTTCCATCCCAATCGACTACAACTTGTACAGAAAGTTCTGGACTCTGCAGGACTACTTCAGAAACCCTGTGCAGTGTTACGAGAAATTCTCTTGGATGACGTTCCTTAAGGTAATGCACCCGGGCACTAAAGCAGAGGAACATTTTCCCCCTTGCTCTTTATTTTATCAGATCACATTAATACCAAAGTAGATGCCGCAAATGTTAATTCCTTTTTGTCGTTCACAGTACTCAGACGAGACCTTGGCAGTGTTTAAGAGCTACAAGTTGGATGACATGCAGGCCTCTAAGAGGAAGCTGGAGGAGTTGAGAGCATCTGGTGGAGAGCATGTCTACTTTGCCAAGTTTCTAACAAGTGAGAAGGTGAGGAAACTCTTTTTACCGCAAGAATAATCACCTGTGCAAATCATTTTATTCTATTATCTCTAATTATCTAAGGATAATATCCCACTCAAAAATATGTGTTGCACATAGATAGATAGATAGATAGATAGATAGATAGATAGATAGATAGATAGATACTTTATTGATCCCGAGGGAAATTCAAGGTCTCCAGTAGCTTATAAACAACATACACATACAACATAAACAGGATGATAAAATATCCACATGAATGTAAAAAGAAATGTATAAGCATGAGACGCTTGCAGTGGCAGGGCAGGGACTGACCCTGTGTGCCATGGTGTGGTGCAAAGGAGTATTACAGTGCAAGGCTAAAGCCCAAAAAACAGCATTAAATATGGACAGTAGAAAATAAAAGAGAGTAATGTAAACGGTAGGAGAGACACAAATCAACGGCAGATATTAGAGTATTAAGTATTAAAGTTACAGCCAGTATTCAAGTATTAAGTTAGGACACAGTCCAGGTTGGGGGAAGGAGGGACAGGGTGTGCATATGGGCTAATATGGCCAGTAGACAGTCAACTGACTTCACGTCCTCTTCTTTCATTCATCTCCAGTTGATGGACCTCCAGCTCAGTGACAGCAACTTCAGGCGGCACATTCTACTGCAGTACCTCATCCTGTTCCAGTACCTGAAGGGTCAGGTCAAGTTCAAAAGGTGAAGCGTGTCTCTGCTCTGACCTTGTAGAACAGGAGACAAATTGTTGTTGGGGCTTTACATTTTACATTTCTTTGTCCTTGTACAGCTCCAGCTGTGTCCTGAATGACGATCAGACTGTGTGGATTGAAGAGACAACTAAACTTGTTTATCAGGTCAGTCCTAAATTACACATAATCTCACCTGTTCTGATGGTGAGATTTACCTGAATAATTATAGGCTGACAGAAGCTACGGAGAAAGAGGAGTCTTTCTTTTTATTGTATTCATTGAGCTGTGCTGAGTGTTGTATATGTTGTGTTGTAGCTGCTGAAAGAGATCCCTCCTGAAGGAGACAAGTTTGCCACAATGGTTGAGGTAAGCTATGTTTTGGGAATACTGACATTAAATATTAATTGAGGCTCATCTTTACATTTACATTCTGTTAAGTTTGTTGTTAGATTTCCCCTCACGCTGGTGACATTTATCATCATTTGACAGCATATCCTAAACACAGAGGACAACTGGAACGGCTGGAAAAATGAGGGATGCCCGAGCTTTGTGAAAGAACGGTACAGCTGTTATTTTATTTGATTGATAGATTGATAAGTCCATTTTTGAACCATAAAACAATGAGGTATGTGAGCTCATGCTAGCGATTGTTCCCTCTTTAACAGGACGGTAGATGACAAACCCAAAAGACCCACCAGGAAAAGACAAGCTCCAGAAGACTTCCTCGGAAAGGGGCCGGACCGCAAGATTTTCATGGGAAAGTAGGTGATCTAATACGGGGGTGGTCTAACAGTAGCGCAGTGATGAGGAGATAAGATGAGAGATTTTTATTTTTAAATTAATTGTCAGGTTTGAACCCTGTAATAGAAAGCGTCCATCTTCCTAAAATATCTTCAAACAAAGTGTGAAAGCAGACACATCGAGGTGTTTTGCGAGATCAGTCTTTACTAATCCGTTTTAGACTATGAAGATCATTAATCAAGCTCTTTGTGTTTTGTCAGCGACGAGTTGACTCGACTCTGGAACCTGAACCAAGACAACATGGAGGCCTGCAAGTCAGACAGCAGGTCAGTGGGTCAGCAGAGCAGGTATATGTTCCCATCTTCAATCATTCATTCTTATATTTTGTATATGCTCACAACCATATTTTGCCAGACTCTCAATGCCTATATCATCACATCTGTATCATTACCATAAATGCCATTATGAGAAATAAAGTTTACACTCACCCTGTTTATTTTACCATATTTTTGATTGAATGTTTTGATCATGATTATTAATCTTGCTAATAAATCGGATGTCTTTCACGCAGGGAGTTCATGCCATCACTGGACGAATTCTTTGCAGAGGCCATCGAACAGGCCGACCCTGCTAACATGGTGGAGGATGAGTACAAGTAAGTCTCCTCTTTCCAAAGTCAGTTTGCAAGATTTTCCCCCACAAGATGACCACTGGCTTCATTACCTGTGTTTGTCTCTATATATGGTTGTGTGACTTTTTTGTTTCTTCCTGTAAATCGACACAGGGTTGTGCGTAACCCAAACTACGGCTGGCGCGCTCTGAGGCTGCTGTCCAGGAGAAGTCCCCACTTCTTTCAACCAACCAATCAAAAGTTCAAGAGCCTGGCAGACTACCTAGACAGCATGGTTAGCAAACTGGCCAAAGAACTGCCGGTGAGGATTTGTTTTTTTTAACTTTCAAAACACTGTTGATCATTATAGAAAAGACTGCATGATTGACCATTGACAAATGCTGATCTTATCTTATTCTGTACATGCAGAAGGATATCCCCTCTGAAGAGATCAAGACAGGAGAGGAGGATGACGACGATAATGGAGACAATCTACTCAAAGACAGCAATGACAGTGAGTTGACATTTTCATGTAGGAACCATTTTCTGTATCAGGAAGTTTGCATCTCCAGGCTAGTTAAAGTTACAGCTCACCCGAGGATGCCATTCAGCGTTTGTTTACACCCTAATATGCATCAACCCAGTTATCTCATTCTGCTTTCCCCTGCTTGACCTCTGTATTTTTTTTCCATCTTGGTTTTAATGACTACATCACCTCATCCTCCACGCATCTGCTCATTTCCATCCGTTTTAGATCGAGAATCTATTTTTATCGTCCTTATTGTGCGTTTTCTTCCAGGTCCGAGCATACAAAGCAAGATGGTGACGAACCAGCAGATGGACGACATAGCAGCCAAACTTGGGGCTCAGTGGAAGGCGTTGGCTTCTCATTTGGAGATGAAGGCGGCAGAGCTGCGGGAGATCGAAACGGACAGCGAAGATGTTGAGATGCAGGCCAAACTGCTGCTTGTAGCCTGGCAGGACAGAGAGGGAACACAAGCTACCGTGGACAGCCTGGTCGCCGCCCTTAATGCTGCAGGATTCTCCCAGATTGCAGACAGCCTCAATGAGGCCTGAAGTAGACCGTTCGCAGTACTTCCATTACTTTGTTGCAGCATCCTTTTTCATACCAAAAACTGTCGACTAAATTTTTGTATGTAGTGTAGGTTGAAACAAGTTTTTTCACTGTAGAAAATCCAATAAATGTTTTGTTTTTTTCTAATAAAACACGTGTTGGATCATTCATTATGATCCCAAGCTCACATTAAAGAATCTCACATTTTGGTATAAGTTTATTTTCACCACCTATGAAAAGCGATCAGTCAATAACTTATTACAGAGTGGTGATGGTTAGGTCTTACACATTGTGGCAGGGTGATGAGGAAACCTGCTAGGAGAAACGAAGTGAAGCATAGCATTTTAATGGTACAGATGTCTGAAATCAGTGTCGGCAAAGAACAACGTTCAAGGCTTGTCCAGTAAACCATCACAGTTGAATCTCAAGTCTTTATTTAACTGCACACAGTTCACCGCAAGGGCGACCTGTCCTGAACCAGTCCCCCCACCCCCAACAAAGCATTAGTGAAGATTTGGCAGTAGGAACCTCATCTGTCAATACATCCGAGAACAATTCCAGGAGATGACGCGAGCCAAGCACTTAAGAAAAGACCTGAGATTGAACCCAAATTTCCCAGAGGGCCAACAGGTGAACAAGGGCGAGTCTTTACAGTGTTACATGAAAATCTCCATAATACATCTAAGATACAAGCCAGAGTGTCGAGGGACAACAGCCCGGCTAGGCGTTTTTTGTACAAGTTGATTAAATGACTAAAGAGAAATATTTTGCTTTTTATGATATGAGCACCTTATCAAAGGCTTTAAAAAATATACAATGTGTATAAAACATTTAATGAAACTGCAGAGCTAGACTCAAAAACCTCTTTCAAGGATCCAGTCCAGAGATTGCCTCTCGTCGTATCTTATTTTCAAAGCCCACTATGTTGAATATTTAACACCATTTTGACAGAATTTGTTTTACAAGCATCCGTGTTGGTTACAAAACAAAAAAAAAAAAATTAAGGTCATCAAATCTTTAAAGACACCAGTTTTACTGCACATCTATGCAGACAGTGCTTGGAAATGGCAATTTGTACGTGTGTTGGATGTCGTCTTTGTCTTCTAGGCAATCTTCCGCGGCTACTGCTCCTCTTCAAGTATTTCCAGCCGCCGGGGGCCGTACAGTAGAACGTATGCTATATGCCAGTCTCCGCCGCCGGACAGTCGCAAGATGTCCTCCGGAGACACCACGCTCACTTTGTCATCATCGAACTTGACCCACTCATCTGACCGAGGCCACAGGAAAAAGAGGAAATGTTAAGTTCCTGAACATCTGCGTACACTTCCTGTACAGTTTTATGATTTATGACTCATCTACGTGATGACACACACGTGCTGAATATAGTGTCAAAGAGCTGCGGTTACCTTCTTTCCTCTTGACCCATCCGACATAGTGGCCTGATGAGCTCGAGCGGCCTTGGTGTGTCAGCACAGCCTGCAGGTCGTAGTAGCCGCTGTTGTTGGAGCCGGTGTCTGCAGGAGAAACGGCAGCGTGTTACAAATCCTGAATGGCAACCCTCGAATTTCATTACACCGCTTGATACCCAAGTGTGGGACCAATTACACTTTGCAGGGCCTTTAAAGCCTTAAGAGATTTGACATTTAATTATGACCTTTGGTGCGTGTTTTAATGTAGATTCCCCCTTTATAAAAGTGTGCAGAGGATGTCAGTGTTGTGTCCCAACATACCATCAGAGAACGAGAAAGGTTCGTATTTCACTTCTTTTGCGGCACCTGGCTTCTTCACAATCTAACGCAACAAATTAAGAAAATCGTGAGTTACTGTACACAACTAATAATTACACTGCACGGTCCAAGTGGGAGCCATACTGTCGCTAATCTCAGCATGAGAGGTATAAAGGCAGCGTGAATCGGCCTCACCTTCTGCTGCTGTTTCTCTAACTTCTTGTCCTCGACCTCCTTAAACTTTGACCTGATCGGCAGCATTTTCTCCTGGAGCTCTGCGGTGCACAGCTCGTAGACGTCCAGCATGAGCGGGAACTTGACATCCTTCAAAAAGAAACTTTAGACTTTGAGATTCACATTATATAGAGGCCTGTTATTAATTAAGAGATAACTGTGACTGAAGACAAACCTTGAGGACTTTTGCATTGACAGACTCCTTCTCTTTGTAGAAAAATCGGACCATCTGAACAGTCATGTAGGCAGGCAGACGGCTCAGTTTTGACTAGAGGACGGGAAAAAGATGAGTTTACATACGTTTCAAATTTACAGCAGTAAACAAAAACACTTCTTTCAAATTTCAGGTAAAAGGAAACACTTACAGATTTTATATACAGGGCGTTTCTTTCCAAGGATGTTGACATTTTTGTGATTTCTTCCTGCAGTCTCTGGAGAGAAAACGGGCAGAAACAGGATTTGTTCCTCATTACCTCGGAGACAAACTAACCAAGAGCCAGTCTGACGTACGCTTTCACTCTGACTAAACCTGGACAAACACGTAAGATCCAAGTATAGTCTTACAAGAAACAGTGACAGCTTCCTGGTAGAAAAGAGACACTGCTGTGTTTCAACACATTTCAGTCTGATACATACCAGCCTCAGTCCTGTTGCAAGGTATTTGACTTCTTGGTTGATGAAGCAGCTGAGCTGGAGCTGGCTTTCCTTGCCCTTGATTGGCTCCTCGTCCTCAGCCTCTGTGCATTTCATACTGAACAGGAGAGTTAAGAAGAAGCCGAGCAAAGCAATGCACCACCCTTAATGACCCAAACCACTGAAACACAGGATAAAATATAGAAAGATGCAATCGACAAAGGCACGCTGAAAGGATACGTAGTTTCAAATTCTACACCGAAATATTGGTCGATGAAGTTTTTCTTTGAAGAGGCGGAGGCAGCTCCACTCTCAGTGTCGGTCTGGAGATTGAAGAAATGGAAGGGGTTATTTGTTTGTCCTCAACTAGCTCATCAGTTACACACGTTGTCATCATAAAGTTTTACCTCCATGGGAGTCTCTGGCTCTAGTGACTCCAGCTTTTGCTGAAGCACTCTCATCATCTGCAGCCAGCACTCGTTGGCATCCTGAGAGAACAAAAAAAAAACAATGCCAAGAAGTGAGACCACATCTCATCGCTTGATATGAAAGTAAGTATGAGACACAAGGCGCGGCTGTATCAATAGTGAGTCTCTGACCTGCTGGAGGTACTGTCCCTGGTCCCCCTTCTCGGCAAACTGTGGAAAGGCCATGTGGAGGAACTGCAGCAGAATGATGGGTGGCAGGCTTGATGAGGTCTTGTCCATGGTCTCATACAAGTCACGAAGGGCTGAGGATGCAAAGGTGAAAACATATATTATACATGCATTAGTAAGTTTCCCACATCCATCAATCACATTAATAATTCACTGCGCTTCATACCAGCTGTGATGTATTGTGATGGTGCATTCGCCCCTGAAGATCGCAGAGCGCCTGCATACCTGGAAGGAGAGCGACGAGTTCAGCAAGTGCAAAACCACAAAAACAACAGGAAGGAAGAACATGTCCTCGGTTAGAGAACACCAGATTGTTTCAAGCAGTGTTTTCCATCAGCGTAGACCACTTTAACACGACGTTCCTTTATATTTAGCTTTTTAAACCTCTGAGCAGAAGAACAGAAAACTCACCTTCTGAGTGCAGTCTTGAGCTCTGGCACAGAGCGCAGGCACTGCACCGTGGCGTTCATGTAACAGGTGTTACCCAAGTTTGTCAGCCCGCAAGGCAGCTCCATCTACAGACGACAAGAGTGGGATAAGTCCCTCTGCGACTATCAAGGTGACTAAAGTGTGGCAGTTTTCATTTCATCCGCTCCCAATAAGTTAGATGCTGGTCCTTAACCTGCTGTTACACCCCTACACCTCAATTCCTCTTTCATTTTATTTATGGTATCCCAGAGTTTCAAGTAGTGCTGAGAGGTTACAGCGAGCCACCCTGCCTCGAGGACCTGCTAGCATATAAAACAATTATGCTTGTTTGGATTTCGAGAAAGAGCTGGCATCGTCAGAGACAATCAAATCAGCTCCTCTCCTTCCCTCGGCTCTGTCATGGGGAACTGACAAGTTTCCAAACCGAGATGAGACTGCAGACTAAACAGCGTCAGAAAATCAAGTGACACAGCAGTTTGTAGTTTACATGTAGTTAGCATTCGGAGAATAGATTCCTGACAATGAAAAAAACAAAAAGACATTTCCTTAAGATCATAACAGATGCTGACCGCACTAAGTTGCATTTCCCGAAAGGTGGATATACGGTATAATCAGTTTATTATGTTCTCTGCTTGGTAAACATCATATTACGGAAAATGTTTTATCGGCCACGTCAGCGCAGAAAACAGCAATCACCATATTTGTTTTAGTTGTGCTGATAATTTTCAGGCTTACTCACCGCTGAGGCCAGCTGCTCCTCAGTCATGTCCTCCACAAACATGGGCCGGACAGCAGGCTCCTCGGGCAGGGCATCGGCAGAGCCCATCATCAGCAGAGTCATTCCCTGCGATAAGAGTACAAGCACACACAAATTCACATGCCTGTTTGTGGACTAAGAGGTGCCTGTTATAGCATCCTGAGGTGTGTTGCATACTCACATTTTTCAGTTTAATGTTTCCCCACTCGTCATCCTAGAGCGAGGACAGGACATCAATTAGCTTCTTAAAAACAATTACATGATGCATACCAACAATAGCTGCGTTCACATGGACATGGAGTGTTTTTTCACAAGATCTTGACTGCTGTGTGTGTCTGTACCTTCAGAGTGCCACCCTTCACCATCACCTTCTGTCTGTCTGGCTGAACTCCTGTCAGGGCAAAGAGCTGAGCCTTGAACACCATGGGTGGCTCCTCAGTGTTCAGCTCTACTGCATCAAACTTCTCTTTGCCCCATTTCACATTTACTGGAAGAAGCAGACGGATGGTACATTACATACCCACATGTTAGCTTCCCAGGGTACGCAGCAGAACTTTGTCTGACTGCCATGTATGACACAGCATCTGGTTAGCAACAATAAAATACACCATGGACTCAGCTGACTGTTGAGCTAAAAGCATTGTGCGAACGCTATTGTATAGCTGCTTGATTGTCAGTGTAATGAGTTAACACGGCTGATTACACGTTTTAGAAACCACTACAAGATTACTGTCACGTAAAAAGGTAAACTCTTGCTCTATAAGCTTTGCTGGTATCCAATAAGCCGCAGCTGCAGTCAAAAGCTAGTAAAGTGTACACTCATGATTTAGCTAACTTAGTTAGCAAAGCTACCTGCGCTAGTAAAAGGCGTGATTCTGATAATTTCATACCGGTAAAACATTAGACATGTATTCTTGTTAGTTTATTCTCGTAAGAGTTGTGCTCAGAAACGATAGCTTTAAATAATTAAATGAAAACACCTTTCTTAACGTCAACTGTTACTCAACAACGCAGCTAGCTAGCTGACACTTAGCGGCAGTGGCTAGCTACTTTCTGTTCTGTCAGATGCACGTTAGCATAGCCGGCGTCACCAAACACATTCTGTAAACTCTACGAACGGACAATAACAAAGTTAAAGCGACGTGACACTTTTGTATGTTTTCTTGTCTCGAGCTATTGCTTTTTGTAATTACTCAATCAGTGGCCTAACAAGGCTAATGTACTGCTGGCTACCGTTAGCATGCTAACTGCACATCATGCTAAAACCAGCTAAGCTAGCATGCTAAATGTAATTTACGCTACAGCACAAAAACACGTGTAAGGTTTCGTGTTTTTATCATCAATTCCAGTGGCATTGAACGTGTTATATTAAAACAGCATCATACCTGTAAACACCGGCATATTTGGCAACCTTTAACTTCCCAAACTCTTTATTTTTTCCTGTTTCAGACCACCGGGGCGCGAATGAAGAGTTGGCTAGTTCTCGGTCTGAACTTCATTCAAACAGAATGACGCTGCAACAACACGCTGGGAACTTATCGATGCGCTCCGACATCTGCTAGTCATCCTGCCGCATGCAGCGCACGCACACTACACACACCCAGATCCTCTGCACAGATCACTCAGCCACATTAATCACAGTGTTTATGAGGCGGGGATGCTGTCTGTGAGGTCTGCTCAGTCAACAGGACTGATGCAGGTGATGGTCTGGCCCTGTCTTGTTACTCATACAGCACTGATGGATGAACCTGCTGGAGGGCCCCGGGGCCCCATGAAGCCCCTATTCTCTGTGTAGTGTGTGCAGGTTTTCTACACTGCAGTAACCTTAACTGTAGTGATCTGATTTTTGGGATGGATCCATGTACAGTCTGATATTTGGGGCTTTACAAACATGATCAAAGCTGCAATAGACCCACTGCAGAAGCAGAGCAGTGTTCTAATGAGGTACTGTAGGGCTGCAGAGAGGCTCCAGCCTGTTTCCAGATGTGAGGAAACATGTCTCACATCGTGCTTTTCATGTTGTTTTCAGTATCTTGTCGCATCTGTAGTGAAAAGTAAGTAGTAAACAGTTATTGATAGAGATATGTTTATTGACATATCCATCAGTGCGGACTCCAATGCAATTAACCATGCAAATTATCCAAGACAAGAGTAGATCATAGTTCCAGTGCTTTTTTTAACTGAACAAAGTTACAAATAAAAAGATTGCGGAGGTATTTCCATAATCCTTATGTCTCTCTCATTATATACACTGTGTGGGGGGGGGGTTTGCATTAATGGGACATTACCGTGTTAGAGAAACAACTTGTAATCGTTAACAAGGACAATCTTCGACACAGGTAGGCTCGCCTTTAGGTAAACACCATCCCGAAAATTTGTCGCGTGATATGAACCGAGTCTGGGGGACCTTTTTTTTTTTTTTTCCTTTTCTTATTTTGACACACTAGCCCTATTGCAATGTGTCCATAAAGAGGTAATCTAATATATATATTTATATATATATATACTTTATATGCTCAAACCAGAGAGAAGAAGTTCCGATAAAACCACAAATGTGCGGTGATTTCTTAAAAAATAAACGATGGAAGAGTTAAGATTTGTCTTGTTTTGGAGAAGGAAGAGAAAAAAAAACAAAAAGAACAACAGATATGGCAGTAAAATCAATATCCAAACGTTAAGGCACTAGGTGGGGCAAACGCTACACCTGTTTAGTCTTCTACAAATAATTTACAATTCAAACAGTGCAGTTTTACATTTGTTAACTTAATGTTTTCCTTTTGAACCATTTGTCTATGAATCAATGTAAGGCAATACATTACAAAAAAATAAACAATACAAGAAAAAAAAAATATTACAGAGACAATGTACCAAATAAACAAACAGAAAAAAAAAAAAAATCAATTAAGTTTTAGGACTCCTATATGCCATTACAATGGAATTTTTCCTTATGGCTTGGAGCAATAAAAATAATTATAATAATAAAAATAATGCATAGATTTAAATGATGATCTTGCATGCTCCTCACTCAATACTCAAAAACATCTAATACTCGTGTCCCAATACTCTGTTTCCAAACCTGATAAGTGACTCGCAGAGTGAGAAAGAATAAAGGCAGAAAAGGCCAGAGATATTAGATGAAGGCATCAGTCGTTTGTTTGTTTTTTTGTGTGTATGTTTGCATGTAGCTCGAGTATCTGTCAGCTGGGGGAGAGAAATTACAAAATAAGATATTCATATTCCACCCCTGAGACACAAGCACTCACTGCACATCTGCAATCCCTGTATGACGGTACCTTAAACTGAACACAGGAGTCCCAGCGAAACCCCCTTTTTACCTTCCCAATTCCATCATAACTGCCGTGTGATATGAAACACCGGGATGTCTGGTGACATTAGTCCCTCCGTCGCTCCATTGTCCGTCTTTAGTTCGAGCTGAGCGCGCCATCTTCTGGTAGAAATGGAGATATGCATGTTGTTGATGTGGATGACGGCTCTCTCCGTGGTATCAGGCCTCTTTGTGTCCGTGATGCCTTTGTGTCTGACGTGTGTTGCAACTTTTCCAGCGCTGGTAATTTATTGAGATTTTTTTTTTCTTTTTAATGACATTTTTTAAAATGTAATACAGGTTGTTTTTTTTCCGTTTTTGAGGATGAGGAAGGAGGGAAAGTTTAGAGTCCAGAAAAAATCCAAACGGTTCAGATGGTTAGCTGAAAGACAGAGCAGAGACAGGTGTCCAGTAAAAGAGAGACAACATCTTTACTTTGGTTAGTAACGTAACAGGAAAGGCTGGTTTACAGACGCTGTTAACACCTTTGACAGGTAATGTGAATCCTTTAAGTGGACAATCCTGACCAGAGTTGTAAAGTAAGTCTTTAAGTTAGTTACTGAACCCGACAACACATTAGTGCCAATTAGAAAAATCCCAAGTGTCAACTGGAAAGAGCCCAGAGTCCAAACGACCAACCAGGAAGTGTCTCGTGTTAGAAACACCCAGTAAACAATTAATAAATAGACAAGTTTGAAGAGAAAAGTCTAAAAAAAAACATAACACATCAACACTTTCTGAAGAAGTTCCTGTCAACAAGTGCTGGATGTTGTGTCTGCTGCTTGGAGGCTGGACTGCGCTCTGCTACAACACAGGAGACAAACAGCAGGTCACGCCACCGACTCGATCACATCTCAGCCCACCAGATGGGATAAAATAAGATTTCTGACTGCAGCACACCCTCACTTACTGCCTTTAACAACATTACAGTGCCTTGTTGTATGTCATGCAATTATCCAATTAGGGGGAGGGAGGGGGGAGTCACAAGTTGTCAAGTTACCTCAGCTTTCCTGTATTGCTTTTAGGGTTCTTGCGGAAGGATTGGTTCGGTCCAGAGCGAGTGGACATAGAACGAGGTGAGGCTCTGGAAAATGTGGATGGTGGAGTCTTGGGGATCTTCTTTCCGAGGTGGCCGATCCATTTCTTCTGCTCATCTTGAGTCAGGGCCAGCAGGAGCATGTCCCGGGCAGAGGTCACATCGTAGTTTACTGGAAGGAAGGGCAGAGAGCGTTTGAGAATCGAGAATCAAAACATGTTCCTGCCAAAGTTTCAAGCTATTCCACTGGTGGCGGCGACAAACCAAGATATGCTGCAATTTGCCAACAGACAGGCATAGAAGAAGACTGCCAGCTAGTCAACACAGAGGTAAACAATGTAAAGTTTAAAATACCGGCTTGCAACTGTTGAAGTAAATGCGTTCAACAATGTGTGTTGTAAAAAAGACAGTTTGTTTACAACTGCACAGGGCTCCTTTAAGTTTCAAAAGCTACTCATTTAGCATCACCTCTAACTCAAACACTTTTAAAAAGGTGCAATATGTAGTAATTTAGTTGAAAAATGTATTCAATTGATCAACAGAAAACGAAGAAATAACACTTTACATCTACAATAACATCTACTGAAGTTAGCATGCCAAACAGCCAGCGGGGGCCCGTCTGGTAATGATCCAGAACTGCTGTGCTGGGGGTGCGAATAACACCAACAATCCCACTGAACCGACCTGCCAGTCTGGACTGTAAGCTGCGTGGCTAACAGAGCTAGCTAATGGTATCTACAGTTAGCAGCAGCGAGTAGTTACTCCAGTGATGCGCTGCCTACTATTTGTTTGGAGTATGAATCAGACAGGTGGCCAGTTCCTACATATTGCACCTTTAAGAGTCATTAAATATCATCAACAGACTGAACATTAGCTGCCAAATACCTTCAAACGTTCTCAGTTACTGATGCCAAATTGAAAAAAGCTCTAAAACCAAAATGTGTTCGTTCATCATAACAGCTTTGACCACCACAGACGGCACACTTTACCTTTGCAAGGAGCAATAACGTCCTCCTTTTTGTCGAGGTGGTCCTTGTGGCACTTGACGTGGCAGCGGCGACACTCCAGGGCCGGAGGCGGCTTGAAGACGTGCCACAGAGGCTTGGAGCAGGCCTCGCAGTTGGAAGGGAAGTGATATAGCGTGGGGATGAACTCGTGGCCTTTGTGTGGGAGACAGTTGGTCTTGTCGCCCTGAGGGACCGTCTCCATGTCCGCCTCCTTCCTGCACTCTCCCTCGTTGGCATACAGAATCTGAATAGGGACGGAGAGGAGGGCCACGTCAAAACAAATCTGCACTAAAATAAGCATTTCAGAGGCCGAGCAGCGCTTCACAGAATCTGACTTGACATTTTCGACATCCAGGCTGATGGCAAATATGAGAACAATGGAGAGAAACCTCCAGGACAGGAAGAAGCCTCAAACCTGGAATATCCTTGGAATCTCCTCCGTCTCAGCTCGGTACACGTCTCCTTGTGTGACCGGTCTCACGTGAAACAATTTGCTACAAAAAAAAGGCACAAAATTAGCAACTACATTTCAATAACATTTACATTAACAACATGGCCTCTGTGGAGAGACGGGAGGGGAAAATACTCACTCGATATCTAGTACCATTGAGGGGTTGGACTGTTCCTTATCCTGCTCGTCATTGTAGAACAGAATCTTCTTACTGCTCACCACCACATACTGAAAAAATATCGAGAGGAAGGACAATGAGAGGAAGGCGGATATTGCCCTCAAGGGGTTGGCAGCATTCTCAGCAAACCATAACAAACTTCCAAACAATGCGGGAGCACAGAAGAGACTCAAAATAAGCAACGACATACCTGCTTCTTCCATCCGTATCGCTTGATATTAGCACGGTTAGGAATGGACAGCCAACCCTCCAGTCTGGATTCTGAAAAGCAGCCCAGACGCAAAACAGAAGAAATTAGAGATCTATGCGGCGAACTAAACGCACTGCAGAAAAAAAGGCCATGCAGTGTTTTAAAATCCAAACTCAACTGGGGGAAAAGAAAATCAAAAGTTAAGTGACAAAGATCATAATTGTTTCCAAACACCAGGTGAAGCCCTTTAAGGAGCTCTGCCAGCGTTAACTGCACGGGAGTAACGTGATAAGAGCCGAGTTTGGTGCTGCTGCTCCACACTCCATGCAGGAGGAACATATCACATACGGGTAAGTCCTTCTTACAGCATGTTAACAGAGCATGTAAGATTTTATCATTCCAAATCATGTTAAAAGTTTTTTAGTTTTGCAGCAGGAATTAGTATTTATTCATTTGTTATCTCTCAGTAAGCTTCATCACTCACTCCTCTTACAGCAACAACCATGTGCATTGCAGGTTTCACACATTATTTGCCTTTTTTAAATGATATCTTTAAGAACATGCAGCTGCAACAAACAACACAAGTTAAAACGGGATCGGTGAACTAAGCGGGACTCGTCTACTAAGTGTGACACTGTGAGGGAGGTCTTTGTGTCTAAGCGAGCAGTACTTCTGGGTGAACATGCCGACAAATCAAAAGAACAACCAACAAGAGTGTTAAAGTGTTTGAAGCACACGGTGCTGTGGATTTAAATGAAAACAGCTCTTTCAGTTTCAAGACACGTTTTGAAAGGTGCTGAGAGTGAGGCGGTAAACCTCACGCAGGGTGTAGTATGGTAACCTTCCATCTGATGTGGTCACGTTACCGTTAGGGCTGCCATCGTGACGCTAAGCAAATTCACTACCAGCATCTTTGCTTAACGTCCCAATTGATTTGAAAGTAAATATTTTGCCGGTCAGATTGTTTTGACAATTTGGAAAGATGTATTTTTTCTCTCCGCTCCACCAGACGTCTTTCAAAAGTGTTTCCCCCAAACAGAGGTGGTTTTCTCACCTCTGGAAAAGAATACTTAACAAATTGGGAGCGAAAATACAAAAAAACCACACAACAGCTGCTGCACAGGCCAGGCAATAGAGGCTCGTCCACTCAGTTACTCACAGAGGGAAAGATATAGAAGTTACAAAGATAAGAAGAGCAAGGAGAACCGGCTGGACATGAGGGGGATAAAGAGAGAATGATTTAACCACAGACACCAGCATGTATGAAAACAGACAGGAGTTAACCGGCATGAACTTTGAACAACTGTTAATCGTACTGCACTAAATATGATAGGGTGACTTTGAACTTTCTACCCCGTGATGTACTATATATATATATATAGATATATATATATAAATATAAAAGATGTTACCTGAAATAATATTTAAATGCAAAAAGGTACCCAAGGAATAGAGTACAAAGCTGACCAAATACAAAACAACCATTTAAACTCCTGTAAGGCTGTTTTTGTTACAAATAAAAGGACTTTTTGTTTTAAATCTCGTCCAAATGGCAACTATTTTAACCAAATGAAAAAATGAAAACTGTAAAATGAATTACTGAAAAATGTTAAAGTGAGATACAGCAAGAAAACACGAGGAGGACAGTTAAGTTTGGTATTCAATAAATGAATAGTGGACGCACATAATGAACCCAGCACATCTTCTCAACTTTAACATTTGTATTGTAGTTGGATATTAAAAACAAGAGGACCTCCGTTGCTTTCTGTCTAATGAACACACAGATGCAGGAACACAAACAACAACTTTTTTAAGACCCATAAAAGCGTCATCATTGTTTGTTTTGAAAAAGACAGAGTTAATAGTTAAAGAAGAATCCCACATTGGGACCTGTGTCTCCTCTGCAAGGTAAAGCATCACCAGCAGCAGTGTCCAGTTAGGCCCAGTGGTGACCCTACCTGCGATGTTGCTGTCCGTCTCATCCGTCTGCAAACTGGTGACACTAGAGTTTTCCATGCGCTGCTGCAGGTCGTTCAGTTTCTCCCGAAGCTGCTCGATGTCGCTCTCCTTGCTGTCCAGCTGCATTTGCAGCTCATTGCGATATGTGCATTCCTCCGCCAGTTGCTGTTGGCAGAAAAGCCGAGAGATGTGGTTTAGAAACGTGGTTAAAAACGTGGGGGGTTTTTTGTTTTATTTTACTGAGCTCTAGTATCCTGAGACTTCTTTCACTCACCGCCTGCATCTCGCTCAACTCCTTCTGGTACTTGATGGCCATGTGATTAAACTTCTCCTTCTCCTGGTTAAGTTCCAGCTGAAGCTTGCGGTTCTCCTTCTCCTTCTTCCGCAGGTCGGCGGTGCTGCCCTTCTTCTTCTGGTCGAGCTTCATGTCCTTGCGGTTCATGATCTCTGCCAGCTTGTTCACCGCCTGATAAATTGAAGAAGGTAAATAGTTGGAAAGAATAGGCCACCACCAGGAGGTAGAAATATGGTTATTAGATTATTGTAATCTACATTTTGCCAAAAGGTAAGAGCAAGTATATAGTAAAAAGACAGTATGAAGTTAAGCTTAAAGACTTTTTAAGGACCTGAAGACACCCTGCTACTGTTTGCAAACATCTTCTGAAATAAAAAAGATGGATCTTTACCTGAGTCTTCAGCGTGCGCTCTGTGTTGAGGACCTTCTCGTAGTTAGCCTTGATTGCATTTGTAATCTCTTCCTTCTGAGCTGCGTATTCTGTCAAGACAAAGAGACTGCTTGTACAACAACGTAACTGTATTAAATAACAGAGAGGCAGAAGGGGCAGTACCTTCGTCCTGAGCGTGAAGCTTCTCATTCAACTCCGCCTTCTCTTTGCTGAGGTTCTCCACATCTTTGGTCAGAGTTTTGTTAGATTCCTCAAGCTGCAGAGAAATTTCAATATTATCAGTATTTACACTCAAAATTCAGATACATAAAGTTGCATCTCACTGAAAGTACAAGATAGTAGAAATTGTGGAGGGGAGGATACAATATAGGTTTTGCTCACCCGTGCAATAGTAGCCTCCTTCTCCCCGATCTCCTGCTTATGTCTAGTAACCGACTTCTTGTTCTCCTGGCTGAGCTCAAAGTACTGCTCCTCCTGAAGTGCCCGGGCAAGCTGCTCTGACTCGGCCTTCGTCACTGTCAGATCCAGCTGGGCCGACAGAGAGTCCCTTTGTCCAGGATGAAACACATTTCAAGTTATATAACCTTGTCTCTTCGGCTTTGTGTCTGTTTTTTCATCAGCCCATATATAACTCAGCGGAAACAGAATGAATTAAAAAACAATTTTAATCAACATTTTGGAAGCTAAGTCAATAAAGCGGATTAAATGTATACTCTTACCTTTCACTGCACAAATCCTGCACCTTTTTGTGAGCTTCCTGTACCTGCCGGTTCCTTTCCTCAATCTCTTCTTTGAGTTCCTTGACCTGAGTTTTGTAAAGCGTCTGAGGAGGGACGGACAAATACTTTAGCTAGTGGCTCTCACACTGAACAAAGAGGACAGAGACACTCAAGAATAGATTTATACTTACAGAAAAATACTGTTCGGCCTCAAGCTGGTCCTGAAGTTCCCTCATCTGTCCCTCGTTGCCTCTGTATTGTCTGTAAACACATCACAACATTTCTTCAGTAAATCAGCCACAGCACTCTCAGGCAGGCAAACAGAGCACGCCTCTGAGTGCGCCCCTGTAGTAAAATGTAACCAGCAGCACTGGCGGCAGCACCGGCCAGAGGATTAGCAACAGAGTGGATGGAGCTGGACTCAGTGTTTACATCAAAGGATTAGAGTTTACTCTGCCGCTGAACAGCTTTGGCGCAGTCACCCTCTAAGCTGGAATAATAGCACTTATTTGGAAATAGCAGGCAATTGTAGGGTAATTTACGCCTTGACTTCCAAAGAGCATTACAGGCCAGTGCAGCAATAACAGAAAATTAACGTTTCTGGCTGGAGCTACTGCCAGTTAGTTTCACGGTCATATTAACCTGCAGAATCGCCTGAGCAACTTCACATGTTCCTGTTTTCCGTGTTCACCTAATACAAGCGTTTTTTCTATTTACTATAATTTCTACTTGGATTATTTTATGCACATTACATTAAGACATATTAGAGGAAAGGCATCAAGGTGGGAAATTAACATTTTAAATTTGTGAACATCTACCTGATACTGACAGATAAATGTTCAATAACCAGCCACTCAACAGTAAATCATTTTTGCATATCTGAAACCTGCCAGTCAATTTTATATTTAATCTGCTAGTGGCTGGTCCTAATTCCCCACCCTGAGGAACATCATATGCATCATGTCATGGAAAGAACAAGTAATGAGTTTTAAAATTCTCGTGCAGGAAAGCCGCTCACTTGGTCAGCTGTGCCAGCTGGAACTCCAGCGAGCGTTTACTCTCTAGCGCTGTGTTGATCTCCTGTTTGAGCTGCTTCTCTGTACACCTAAGACGGTCCACCTCCTGTGTGCGGCTCTTCAGGTCGCTTTGAGCCACCACGCGCTTGCTCGACTCCTGTTCTCCCTGTATCCGCAGACTCTTGACCTGGAGAAGGAAGACGTTAGACAGGTGAGATATCACAGATACAAGGCACATGGATGAAGTTGATGTAGGTAAATATAAAACAAAGACTGCAACAGTTACCTCATCTTCTAGCCTTTCTTTTTGCTTCATCAGCTGCTCCATCTTCTGCACCGACTGCTTGAGATCAAATTCTAACATGGAGCACTGCTTCTCAACCTCCACTATTCGGCTCTCTGCCCGCATCCGTGCTCCATTCTCCTCAGACATCTTCTGCTGAACCGCTGTGGGGGGGGGGGGCGGTGACAGAGAAATCATCGATTACTTGTTCTCACTTAACCCTGAATTCACAGGGAACAATCCATCTGTCTAATAACTATATAGAGGAACAGAAACAGCGAGCGTATTTTGCATTTTCTGTTCTTTGGTGAAGCTGCCGTCAGCTTCAATGTTGCTGAAATGTGGAACAAATTTCCAGAAGAGACAAGACTCGATGTCAACTACTTTCAAATCCAAGGAAAAGACAAACCTCTTTACCATCGCTTTGAGTTTTCTTTTACATTAAATTCATTTGGTAGTTTGTCTTGTATGTGTCTATGTTTTTATTCTGTGTGCTTCTGCCCTTTGTAACATTTATTTCTTGATTTCTTGTGTATTTGCCTGTGTGTCTGTAAAGCACTTTTGGCTATCATTTGGTATGAAATAAAGAAGATAGAAATAAATTTGCCTTAAACAAACAGTGTGTTTTTGAAGCTGTAAATGAATAATGGGGGGGGGGGGCAAAAAATCCAGATAAAAGGGGCTTTGAACTGTGGAGAAAAAAAAGGACGGGCCTTGGCAAGGAGAGGCTTGAGTCTATTCCAGCGTGGAGTAGGCGCAAAGTAAAGAAATCACCTTGACAGACCATTATTATATTGCAAAAACTTTTTCAGCTATAATATGCAATGAGGCAATGTCCCAACATGCTGTCTGGCTTACACTCCTTGAATTCCTCCCACCCAAACATCCCCTTCAGGTGAGTCTCATCAGACAGCAGATAAGAGAGCCAACCAGCAAGATGGGGTCAGAAAGAAGTTAAATCAATTAAACGTGGAGAGAAGAGTAAAGATTAAGAGATTAAGATAAACTTTGTGTGCATTCTAGAGTTAAAAGGACAGAAAAAGAGTGAAAAGGAGTGGAGGAGGACATGCTCTGACATAGGACTGACATACCAGTCATGGCAGCTGATTTGGCTTCTTCGATGGACTCATATTTGTCAGTGAGCTGAGCCCGTGTCACCCTGTGCTCAGTCTGCTCCTGCTCCAGACGCTGCTGCAACGTCTTCAGTTTGTAGTTCAGGTCGATCTCCAGGTTGTTCTTTTCCTGTGGGGAGGAAAAACAACATGAAACCAGCTGAACACACCACTGTCCTATTATCTATATTATTAGAAATACAAAAAAAATACCAGCAATTGCTAAAACTGAAGAGTCTTGTATACCTTCTCCAGATTATTGCTCCTCTCCTGGGCCTGTTTGCGTTCTGCCTCCACTTTGGAGAGGCTGAGCTTCAAGCTTTTGTTGTCCTCCTGCAGCCCTGACATCCTCGCTGAGAACAGACGACAGAGACAGTGACCATCATATTGTTGGTGATATGAGGCTGGCTTTTTCACTGCTTAAAACTTTTTCTTACAGCCATTCACAAAGCTCAGTATTTCGAATGTCCAATACTTATTTAAAATTCAAAGAATGACTCTCTCCATCATTACTTCCCCACTCATTCTTTGACTTTTATAAGCTTGTTTCCATTAAAAGAAAACTGGCTGATGGATAAATCAGAGAGTCATTTGGATGCTGTGGTGTGTTGTCGGTGCTTGGGCATGTCTGGCATCAGTGGGAGAGTGAGGGATGGCTTCTATTAGGTGGAATTTCTGCAGCTGTCTCAAATGTCTGAATAAGAGTAAGATGATTAGTCTTAAAGAGTTATTTTGAACCACACCGAGATGGTGAACACGCATAGATTCTGCCCTCTAAAGTCAGCTTTTCCACTCTGATCAAACCAGATTCAAAACAAATATAAACACTGCAAACTGTATTTTGGTCACGCTGTTATGGATTCCAGTGTCGTGGCTCACCTTGCAGCTCCCTGATCTCCTCAGAGCCCTGGCTGTAGTTCCTCCTCTCCGAGTCCAGGTTGCTCTGAAGAAGCAGAAGCTCCTTCTCCAGCTGGGCCTTCTCTCCGTCCACAGAACGGCTCCTCTCCTGCATCTCGCGGTTCAAGCTCTCCAACTGGCTCATCGACTTGGCCATCTCGGTGTGGCTCTTCCGCAGTCTTGCCGCTGTGTCCGACTCTGCGCGCAGGAGGTCGTTGGCCTCTTCCAGCTGTCAATCAAATCAGAGGACCAGAATGGGGTGTTAGGTTTAATGTATTGTCCTCCTCCTCATTCAGACTGTGTGCGCGCGTTTGGACTGTATACCTGATTCTGTAGCTGGACAATCTTGTCATTTGAGGCCTGAGAGTTCTGGCTGATCTTCCTCATATCTTCAAGTTGCTCCTTTAAAGTTGACACTAGACAAGAAACCACATGAGAAACTATTAGACAAGGATTCATTTAAGCATCCATTTCAACTACCAACACCATTCCTGATTAAAATTACGTGAAATTACACACACAGAATATTAAGTCATCAATTCTAACAGCTCACTGCTCGTCAATCCAATTAGTGCTGTCTTCTGTTGTAAATCAACAGGGAGGTCAGACAGACGTGTGCAAGGTTTAACAGTTAACTAGATCTGAGGTTAGCAGTGAGGAAAGAGAAGGTCACACCAGGATACCAGGTAATCCATTTTGGACACGTCTTACCCAGACAAAACACACTGAGAGGATGAGGGCATTAACATGCAACTCAACTACTGCGTCCACGCTTCATTCTGCAATTTCACTTTAATTGCAAAGCGTCTGAATCATTCAACAGCAGCACCTCATTATCTTTACCCTCATTCTCCAGATTGCGTCTCTTCTCTGCCTCCTGGTCAGCTTTTCTTTGGTACTCTGTGAATCGGTGCTGCAGCATGATCTTGTCCTTCTCCAGCAGAGAGACGCCGGCCTCTGCGCTCTTCCTCAGGTTTGCCTGTGGTGAGGAACAAGAGTAGCAGTGATGTGGCAGGTTTTATTCAACTCATCACACTTTACCAAATCAATCAATGCAGCAAACATTATGAATTTATATTTCATATTTCATTATGAGCAGGAAAAAAGTGTCAGCATTTGACCTCTTCATCCAGTTCTTTAATGATCTTGTCGATCTTGGTGTTCGATGTCCTGCAGAGAACAGAATTTGAGAGAAATACTTAACTTATTCAGCTCAGCAGAAAATAACGTGAGACAAGACGATACAAAACATGATACTCTGGGAGACTTGACAGGTTCAGCACGTCAAGGAAAAACAGACATCGAGTTCAGACAATGGCAACAGCAAAACGAAACGAAAAACTGGCATACTGGCACGACGTATATTGGAGAAGTTGTGGGGCAGTCTGTGTAGAGGATGTTGTGTGTGTGGTGTGAGTGATGGGGAGCGGTTTGGAAATAACAGAAAGAGCCGAAAGGGAAACAGGAAGGAGAAAGAGAAAAGAAAAAATTATAAATTAATTAAATGAAATATAGTAAATAAAATAAAATAGTAAGATAAATGGAAAATGGCTCTTAATAAACATCCAAGGATGCATAATGCAACAAGGGGACAGCGAACAGTATGGAAACAAACCATAATGACTTAACTACGGCCCTGTTTGCATTTTATCAAAATTTTACTAGAAGCCATAAAATTAGTGTTATGACCAAATAAAATAAGTAAACATCTCTGTTAATGCTGTCGTTTGCTTTGCAGCCTGTTTATGAGGCGAATTTGCATCAAGTCAGTACTTTGACTATGAAAGATGTTTTGTTGTTGTTGTTGTTGTTGTATATATGAATAAATATGATTTCTTATTGTTCCTGCACCAGGGACATTCATTTCTTAATGCAGCTCAGGAGTCAAGCAAATGAAAAAGTGATTGAGTGGCAAACAGAAATGAAACAAAAATTAAAAATAACATAAATAAATATAAAAGCTATATGTAATTATACATGTACATACATTTCCTGTTTCATACCTGCATTTCTGCTCCAGCTCATCCTTCAGCTGCATCTCACTGTGGAGCTGCTCCTCCAGCTGGTAGATCCTTTTCTGCAGGTTCTCCAGCTGAACAGAAACAAACAAGAAACAATCTTAGATCTTCATAGACACAAGACAGATCTTGCAGATACCTTCAATAAATCTAACCATTGCCTCAATCAAAACAGCTGGCAGATATTCTATTCTACCATCTACTCACATGACTCTTGTCTTCTTTTGCGGAGCTGCTACGTTTGTCACTGGCCTTTGTGGAGGCGCTGGACTTGCGCAAAAGACTGGAAATAGATCACATGTTTTATTATTCATATAGATTCAGCATGGTGATATCAAAACCTCCTTCTCAAAGTGAAAACTAACAACTAGCACCATTTCTTTACAGAAGGAATAAGCATATATAGCAAGAGCATAGAGTTAATTCATCTGTGACATTCGCTTCAAAATGAGATATTCAAACAATGTATTCTGTGATAAAATGATTTCTACCATAAAAATGTCACACATACATCAAAAATCCTATATTTTCATTTCTGTGCAATTTTGTAGACAATGCAGTGTTACAGGAAGAGCAGATTAATTATGAACCAGGTAAGGAGCAAAGTCTGGTACACTTACAGCTGATTGCTGTAATAAGTGAAGCCTACAAAGGGAAGCTGGTTGCCCACAAAGGCCTTTGGTATAGGGAAGGTCTCTTCCTCCCCCCGATCCTCCTCGATGTCATCAAAGTTACTGGTGTCAACGTCACTGCTCAGTTCAGGCACGACTGGGGCAGCCGCTGCACAGGGCACAAAAAGATGTGACATTCAGTGACTAGAGACAATAACCAGGGCCACCGCGGCTCTTAAGGTGCTATGTGTTGAAGGCCCAGTCCCTGAAACATGTAAAATATAAAGGCCTATTAGGCCTTGAAAAAATGGTCCGTTAACCCAAATCACAGAACATCTTATTACAGATGTTTTTCTTTTTGTTACAAGACATAATCATAATTTGACCTTTCAGATAGAATAGAGACACAACAAGTGTTAAAGTTTTCTCTGCATTGACTTTTTTCGGATCACAGATCTATTTAAAACATGAGGAAACCAGCCAGCTAGCAGAATCAGCCAGTGGAACGACAGAGGTGGCAAACACCAAAGTGCTGACTTCAGCCTAGTCAAGTATTAAATATAAAGCCACTAAAGAACTGACTATAGCTCCTGGATTTAGCTCTACATTTCTAATCTCTCTCTGCTCCAGTGTCAATCCCAGCGCATTAACATTTGCGATTGACTGCTTCCCCCCGCTGTTGGCCTCAAACAACGCAGTGCTGCCAATTATTCCTCTGAGCAGGAATCACGTTTAGTCTTGGAAAGGATACTGAATGAATGGCTCGTCTACAAGAATTTCCTGCAACTGTCTGTAGTAGGTCAAATGGAAAACATGACCGCTGGCTGCACGATTGCAGTAACAGTGAGCAGACTGCCAATGAAACGGGAGGTGTGAAAGTAATCAGTGACAATGTTCTTACTCTCTCTGATGTTCTCCCATGTCCACTGGTCATTCTTGAAGAAAGGATGCCTCTTGATTTCATCTACACCGTTACGGCCGAGTCGAACTTCCCTGTGGGGGGTCAGTGAGGACATGCTTATCAACTTTGATCCTTCATAATTATGTGCATGATTTTCATAATACCAGCAGAAGCGGTTCTTAAATATCTCAATGCAAAGAGGCACATGAATATTTCAATCGGGATTCTTTCCACCAAGGGTCCTCTAAGCCGGAAAACAATCAGCTCCTAAATAAGGAAAGGGTCTTATGATAAGAGCCCTGTGCTAAGATTGCCACTATCTAACCTGTCAGTCAGGAAAGCACAGATGAGATTCTTGGCATCATTGGAGATGTCACTGTCGTCAGGGAAAGTCAGGGCATTCTTGTGGTTCATGATTTTGCTGTAGGTCCCCACCAGGGAGTCTGCATAGAAAGGAGTGTCGCCTGGTGCACAAAAAAGGGACAAGCCATCACTTACGGAAATGTTCACAGTAAGAAAAAAACTGTGAAACACTGAACATGGATAAAAATACAGGCACACACACATATATATATAAACAAATATATAAACTTGTTAATTCAATTATTGCTAATTTCGACGCCACGTGACAACAAACAAATATGATACTTGAATGTTTTCTTTCAAACATAAAGAAGATTTTTGGTTTACATGTGCGATTGTGAAGATAAAACACCAGATTTTGTTGAAAATTGCAGATTTTTCAAGGATTACATTGGATTCAAGCATGTTCCTGACCTTAACATGTAGGGAAAATTAAGCATTTTCCAAACTTTACAGCAGACCTATTCAACTAGCAGCATGTGCGCCAAATGTGGTCCTTTAAGAAACTCATTCTGGTCCGTGGATCATTTTAATAGTGTGTTAATTCGCCCATTAGTGAGTTATGTCTGTTTCCAAGCACAGAAATACACAGAAAGTTTTACCTGGGGTGTTTAAGGAATTAGGAGAGTCAAACAGACAACCTACTTCTAAGATTAAAAAGATGCATTGTGATTTTTTACATGCACTTTTGTAGATATAACAATTGTAAAAACTTATTAATAAAAAAATGTCTAAAAAATTAAAAGTGCATTGTTTTAACACATTTAATAACTTCACTTTTGCCCAAATCTGGCCTTTCTGAAAAGGTAGCTGAATAGGTCTGCTTTAAAGATGTTGTACGAACCCTGATAACAGCATTAACATCAACTAGTTGACCTTTTCCAGCAAATACTCACCAACTAGCATTTCGTACAAGAACACTCCCACTGACCACCAGTCACACTCTCTGCCATAATAACCATCGCCTCCTTGGGATTTCAGTACCTCAGGCGAAATGTAGTCTGGAGTTCCCACTGCTGTGTCACATCGTACCATACCATCCTGAAGAGGGAAACATTTTTAAAATCCCTTAAAATGTTAATGTTTTTCATAGCCCTTAATAATCAGCTAATTTTATACATAAAAGCATGAAGAATGTATGCGGTGTGATAGCAATGGTAATGTGATACCTTGTTCATTTTCATGCAGGTCCCAAAGTCTGCCAATTTTAAGTGGCCTGCCTTGTCTAGCAACATGTTATCAGGCTTCACGTCCCTGAGAAGGCAAAAATAAAGTGATGTTAAACACAAACAATACATCCATCTCAAGCATATAACAAGAAAACTGAAGCACATAAGTGAACAGTTAAAGGTTAAAGCTGCTTGAGGGCACCACTTGGAAAAATAGCTCTCCAAATCACAAGTGTCTGAAGGTGCTGCACTGTTCTGCAGCGATAGCTCTGATGTAATGAGGTATGAAGGAGGCTGGGGGCTGAGAGAGCGCAATTTATGTTTTCTTCAAATTTCCTTTCACTGCAACTTCCAGGGGCACACAGCAAGAACTATTTAATACAACTGTCATGGTGTGAATTTTCCACCACCTCAGCTGTGCATAGAGCCAAGGTTGTAAAATAATATTAGTGACCATCGCATAAAAAGGAAAAAAGAAACCTATTTTAGGACTGTTTTATATTGAATTTATCGTAATAAATTGGCTCTGTCCAGTACAGAGAGATTGATTATCCTACTACTCCGGGAGGTATTACAGATCTACAGCCAGGGTTATGGAATTAAAAGATCAGAAAGCAATTCTAGACAACTTAAAAGGTCAAGTGTGTAGGATTCTGCTGCATCTGGCAGTGTGAGTGCAGACTTTAGGGAACCAACTAAACATCCCTCATCTAACCCTCCCCCTACAATGGTTGCTAAAAATGTGAAAAACGCAAATGTCCCTCTCTAGAGCCGGTGTTTTGTTTGTCCATTCTGGGCTACTGTAGAAACGTAGTGGTGCAACATGTAAAAGAGGACCTACTCCCTCTGTAGAAATAAAAGGCACATTCAAAAGGTGACGGCCTCACAGCGATACTTAGTTTCTATAAACGCTTTGATTTACAGCTAAAGACGCTAAGGAAAAAATGCATATCACATGATACTGTAATATTGGGAGCGAGCATTACATTTATATTTTAATTTGTGAAAGAAATCAAAGTTGAAGTTAGTGTTTAATAGGCTTGCTGTGGCAGTCCATGTAATATGGTGTTCAGGCATACACTGATAACTTTACTTGCCCACCGTTGTTTACTTTCATTTGTTTAGTAAAATACTCAGTCATACAATGGACGCTACAATTACAAACTGAACGTTCTCCATGCAACAGCACGCTACTTTGGCAATGAGAGAAAAAGAGTTAGTTACCTCACTGAGAAGTTGGAGCTGTGCAGCCTGTCATCTGCAGCTCTTCATCTAACAGCTAACTGAGGCTGCTCCTTATTCCATTACTCACACAATCTGCATAAAACTGTTCCCTGACATATTTCAAACTGATTCACCGCCCAAAAAAAAATAGAAGATAAGTGCGGGTTTGCTCTGCAGACACATGCTTGACGACGGTAGCGTTATGTACTAAACTTACTGAACACACTGCTGTGTACTCATCTTTTATAAGTTCTTTTATAAGTCTGTTTTTTAATGTGAAGCTACAGCAGTAGGAAATGTTTTGTTTGCATTAGCAGTAAATTAATACAGCGTTCTAAAGGTAGTAAATGTATTTTCTTGTAAAAAAGACTATAATTGGGAACATCGGTGTTGTCACAAGCTTCTTAGCCAGTGGGAAAATGTCACCATGGCAAACTCTGTCAACAGAGTCTTAGTTTTGAAAACAAGCAGTAATGAGGCATGACACCTTAAGCTAGAACACAAGCAAATATCTAGCATTAATGCTAAAAAACAATACTACTTCAGGGTTATCCCTAACCCTGCTTATTACAAACACGCTGTAAAGAATAGGTTGCCACCATACCTTCTAGATCCTAATGCATATTTCACAATTGTCAAGAACCATAAAACAGTACAAAACCATAGGACTGCCTCACAGAGGTGGGAAACATCATTTTCCATTGGAAATAAGTTAACATCAACGTGTTGACTGCAGCTAATTTGAAAAGCAAAACAATAAACGGAAAAGATAGACAGAGAGAAAGTAAAAGTTTTGTCATTACCTGTGAATGAAGCCCATGGCGTGGATACCGTCCAGAGCCAGCACTACCTCGGCTGTGTAAAAGCGAGCCCACTTCTCTGGGACATCATAGTTGCTCATCAAGTTAACCAAGTCGCCACCAGGCATGTATTCCATCACCATGTAGAGGTAGCGGTCATCTTGGAATGCAAAAAAGAGCTGCAGAATAGAAAAGAGAAGAAATAATAAGTTAAAGCAATTAAAAAATAAAGGAAAAATGCCAGTCAGAAGTGAGTAAATATCTTGCACTTAAATCACACTAGTTTAAGAAGCCTTGAGATCCTTCTTTCTGTCGCTTCATACCTGCACCACCCATGAGCTGTTGGCAAAAGCCATGATGTCCCTCTCCTCCCAAAAGAAAGCAGAGTCCGACCTCTTGATCATCTCAAACTTGCTCAGCAGCTTCATGGCGTATACTTTGCATGTGGCTCTATGTCTTACCTGGAAAAGATGGAGCAGTGACAATCAAGTAAGGCTTACTGGAGTACTTCTCACAAACTTTGCTTTAGAGCAAAACATAAGAAATAATGTAGTATTTTGAACTCATTAAGGAAATAAGTGACATTATTACTTATACAATTGGAACATTCTTTACAATTTTTAGACACAGCATGCCATTCTTACCAATTGCACCTCTCCAAATGCTCCCCTCCCAATAACTTTAACCACCTCATAGTCCTCCGCTTTCATGCGTAGATCACGAATTTTACTAATGGTGTCCTTGTCTGGAAAAATAAAATCAAGAAAAGACAAACGTTAATGAACAAAAAACTATACTCTGCTTAAGTTACTGCATCGATCTTTTAGAGGAATCTTATTCTTAGCCTTGTATGTTGAATAGAGCTGCAACTAACAATCAGCAGATCAAAGTATGCAGTGTGAATTTTATTCAGTAATTTTTGTTATTACAATTCAGTCACTAGCGGTTGCATTTCATATGAAAGATCAGCTCACTGCTACCATGTTTTTATTATCCAACATCACGTAAGTGTCACATAATGTCTACATAAAGCAGAGGTCGACTTTCATAGGAAAATCCACCGTGTTGGCAAACAGAGCAGAAAAAGCTGACGAAGCCTCTGCACAACTGAGAGATGCTGTTTAGGGAAAGTTTGTAACATCAGGGAGAGGCCAACTCTCAGTAAGCAACAACGCTAGCTCCCTGAGGGGAGATAGTATTCAGCGTTAAGCCAAATTTGGTCATAGTTGAACTTCGGGGGATAATTTTCAATTCACATGGGTCACTACTGGCACGGGAACGCATGGAAAAGGGGGATGCAGGGGCATGCAAGTTCAATTGATCTAAAAATAAAAAAGCAAGGGAGGCCTCAGTTATTAGAATAAGAACATTTGCGAGTGAGTCATTTCCACCCTGCACACTGGTTCCCGGGATCATAATCCCAGAGGACGAAAAGGATACATAAACCATGTTAAGAAAAGGTACAAATAGGATTTGTGTTGCTGTTAGAGATATAGACTGTGTGTATTTGCCTGTGTGTGTGTGGGAGGAGGGGGATTATTTCCAGAAGATCCCAGCATGCACAGAATAAATACATCAGCTGAGGTGATCGGGGTGCAGGGCACAATGCATGGAGGAGAATATTCAGAGTAAAGAGCCCTTTAGGCAATGCATGCTACTGAGGACCAGTGTCTCACAAGACTGCTGCTCCATTAGTCCATATCCATCAATGCATTTCCAACACTTGGCTGCTATACAGAAAAGTACTGTACCAAGAGTAATTGAGGAGATTCCTAATGGCAGTTTCAGCCCCAGGGATTTACAGTAGCTTGGGCTGATTATCAACTAAGAAATAGTGATTTTTTAGTTTTCCTTGAACTGATATAAATGTTTAAAACGCTGTTACAAGAAAAGCCATTATATGGTCAAAAGAACCCTTTTACATTACACTTCTTATGAAAGCAGGTCTGCCCTGCAAATTTAGCAATCACCTTAAATAAAGTGATTACAATTTAATAGATTTGTATACACTATAATTTAAAAAATGCATTAGTATTTTTGTTTGCACACAGAGTGAGAGAAGGCCACATGCAGCAATCTGTGCACTTCTACAGCATAGAGTTCAAAGTTCACATTTCCCCATGAAAGCCGTCACCACTCACTACTATGCATGAATTGCAGATCTAAATAAATTTCGCTGCAAAGTTTATTTTCTGGAGAGGAATTCTTTGAGAAGAAAATGAAAAGTGATGCCACAAAGGGAGGGAGAATACTGTACAGTCCTAACAGAGGCGGTGAGAGTAGCATTTGTTTGTTTGGTTTGGTTAGAGGTGTTTCAGTTAAATTATATGTTACGCTATATGCAATTCTGGAAATTAAAGATGTATACCTCAAAAATATAGCCCCCGTGCCCTTCCCCCATTTCAGACATTGCTGGCTTGCTGAGTTAAACACTGTAAACACATGATGGCTAACATTTCCTAGAAATGTAAATGCCTGTTAGGGAGATAAAGATGTAGCCTCTCTATCAGCTTTGTATTGGTATTTTCTGGTGTTTACTCTAAACAGAGTTATGGGGGTCCCCCAGTCTGAGGGCACTGTGAAAGAGAGAAGCCATCACGATAGGCATCATGTGGGTCACCAGCCATTTATGAAAGCCCCTTTGTTGGGGACACTAAGCAGCAGACACCTATTGTGTCCAAGCCCACATAGAGCTGGTGACCCAAAAACAGCCTTCTTTTCTGAGCCTAGGCTTATACCCATATGTAACGGGGTCTGCAAATGGTTCAAGTGAAAGACATGGATGGATCAGCATTAAAGGAGGACATGAGGGGAAAATGAACGATGTGAGCTACTTACATCTATTCAAGAAGTTGTCAATGCTCTTGTTTTTCCTCAGGGCAGGGAAGTCAAGGTCATACACCAGTGCGTCCAAGCCATCCTGAGAGGAGAGAGGAAGGGTTAGCATGCAGGCACACAAAGCTCAAGTGTCTACTATTGCAGCAGCATCACAGACAGACAACATGTAAACAGCAAAGATGGCATTCCATCAGGCTGTTGGTTTCTGTAGAACAGCTTTGAACAGACCACTGCATAAAGCTAGCAGTGGGCTGCCAGTCTGGATTACATTAATAATGTCTAGGAGGGTTTTAGCTTATTACAAATATCCGGATTTCAGTGCTACTGTAAACATTCATAGTCTCCGACAGTGATTTAGAACAGAACCACTGAAGGATCTCAAAGGGTAGTGGTTTATTAAAGAGCGCCTCAAAACATGTCTGCCATGGACAGAACCAAGGCCAATTTAAATGCATAAAATCACTGATGTTAACTCTTTGAATGTAAAGATTACATGAAAAATGTCTTGTAAAAGCTTTTAGATCACATCCGTACTCCTATTGCGCACCTATTTATCAATATATGCCAAAAAATACAAAAAATCTATTTCTTTGTATTGTTAAATAAAAATCTAATCAATGATGGCCGTTAACATAAGCTTGAACCAAACAATTTTAACCAATGATATCATGACATCTCAACTTTTAGTAGCAAACAGCTAAGATTCACTAGTTAGCCATCTAGCAACAACATTGTAAGTAGGTGTGTCTTCAGGTGTTCACCACCTCAAACCTTGTTGCATTTCGACAAAATTCCACGTCCCCCTGTCTAGAATTTGTGTTATTCACTTTGAGGAAAGTGGTATCTCCTGATTATGCACAAGGCATTTTACAGAAGACTGCTTCAGCAACTACATGAGCACACTATCAAATCAAATCAAATTCCTCCCAACACGCCGGGCATTCCCATCCTGTTGTACTCAGAAATATGGCACAAGACAGAAGCTAGATATTTTTGAAAGGCCATTTCTCTGGACTTTAAATGCTGGCAGAAAATTCATGTTGCGCATCTATAAATGCATGTGAGGAACTAAGGAAAATCCTGCCGGTCCAATCAAATGTTTGAAAGTGCACCGGTTGTTATATCTGGGGGCTTGAGACTACTGCTGACCAGGGATGCATTTATGAGCCACACTGTTGGAAAACCTTGAAGCCAGTAAGCAAACACAGACATTGTAAAGAGCAGTACTTCAGTTTTGCAGTTCAACTTGAATAAAAATTAAGTAAAAAAAAAAAAAAAGTTTTGCATTTCCAACGCTTTTCTACAACGTCTTTGCAATAATAAATGGCTGAGGTAAAAAGCACAGGCAGGGGAGATCCTGACCGGATGACGAAAAGCAGAATTTCCCACCCCGGTCACAAAGTTTCTAATAAAAGCAACTGACGAAACAAACCACCTTTTGATGAATGAGGCAACAGGGTGGTGCTAACAATAACCGTAGAGTGAGGTAACCTGTATGAATTTACAATCCAGTCCCTGAATGTCTAGAAATGACTCCCATCTCCTGACCCTCATTAGAATCCCTTTATAATTTCTTATAAAGAAAGCGTGACAAATAAAATTAAAAATGTTGTGCTGGGACAGTTACAATATTGGAATTCCCAGAGCTACAAACATTCAGTAGTGGCTGGATTGGCTCACGCTAGGCAGGAGCATAATTGCCACAGGCGGGATTTAATCTAATCTTCCATAATCCAGAATGGCTGGAAGAAGACAGGCACACAAGCACTTGAACACAACACACTGTTATTCATTCCCTCTAGCGTGTGTGAGCCAGATGTTGAGACTGAGCATCTACTGACATTTTACCATGGGTCACCAAGCCCACATTTTCTTTCTTCAAAAAGGTGAAAGATAAATATTACAGCTGATGTTAACATCATTATTTCACTAATTGACTTATTTTACACCGTCTCTGAACTCACTATCATGTTGGCAAAATGCTTATCTTGAATGTGTCATGAATGATCTTCTGTTGAATAATGACACACTTCTTGTTGCATCCCCGAGCAAAACAATGATGACACATGGTGAATCAGCAGCTCAGACGCGGCGAGGAATCCTCTTAAGTAACTCGGCTGCTTCTGCTCAGCAGTGGAGGTCAGGGCTATACCCCCCCTCTATGAGACATAAAACAAGCAAGCGCCCTGCGGGATGGGTGGAAGCAGGGAAAAAAGGCAGATGGGAGGGGAAAAGGAAAAAATGGGAGGTGAAGAATGGCTGAAGGGAAGAACAAAAGCAACGGAGATATTCACGGAGACAGAATGTGGTAAATTAATGAGAGGGTAGGTTGTGATCAACAGAGCTGGGAGCCATCATCTACTCAGCTTTAAAAAATAAAAATTAAAAAATAAGTCGACTTTCAGGAAGGAGAATTTACACAAGACAGACCATAGGCTGGGAGAGAACAGGGGCCTTGTTGGCCATACAGTATCCAGCCAGCCAGCACTGGAAAAAAAAAAAAAAAGAAAACTTGGAGAACCGAGTCCTTCAGGACCCTAATCACAAGGCTCTGTGCTCAGCAATGCACGTTTGCATAACTTCCTGCCGCAGAGCACTCTGGACAGCCACAGTAACATTCCTTAACAGGACTGTACACGTCAGAGAGCTATTTTAGGTATGTGGCCAAACAAGTTCTCAACAAAAAGTGAAGGAAGGGAGGAAAAAAATCCATCCCAAGTACAGAGTCACATAGTGAGCCTTACTTTCAATCAGCACTAGTGCCTAACACTACAGTATGACGGAAAGGAGGAGGGAGTGGACGGCTGGTGCATGTGGGGCTGGCTAGTCCAATAGAAGAACAAATAAAGGAAAAAACAAAGAAAATGGGAAGAGGGCCACGCTAGGAGTCTTTTTAGAGTACTGAAATACCAGTCTGATGAAAGAACCAGGTTTAGTAAGGCAGAAATCACATGGTAGCATGAAAAAGAACTGCACGTTACTGAAAAAGGTGGATTTAAGGAACTGTGCAACAATAAATGAGCAATTTGAGGCAGTCAGTGTGTAGCATAGGGTGTGTGAACTGTCCCAGGATTGAATCTCAGCATTTGCATCTCTGTTTTGGTGTCAGCTATCTTCATGGAAAGAGGAACTGCTCAGAGAGGGGATTTTATCAAGTGGGCTGTTCAAAGTGGGCAATATAGATTAAATACTCTAATAATCTAATACAAGACATATGTCATTTTGTAATGATAGCTACCACAGTAGAAACAATATGGCATAATCTCTATTTGTAGTCAAATGTATATCATCTCACAGGATTTAGTCACACAGGCAGGGTCATCAGGTTCAATATGTAAATACGAAACAACCTCCGCCGACTACCTTGTAATCATCAAGGTTGAGGGTTCGCAACCAAACAACATCTGTCACTATCTGGCTCAAGCTATCAGACCACTCTGCCGCTGGCCCAGATGGAGCAGCCAGTAGCATCCAAAATGGCTCAGCCCAAAATCAACTCCAGGCTACGCTAACAAATATGAGGCTGACGGTCTAGGATCACTGACAAAGCTCTTTCTTAGCTAGTAATTTCAAGAAGCGAAAGTGTTCCCAGATAAGCACTTCTACAGCACTTGTTGCGGCTCAGAAATTTCCAAGGGCTCAGGAGTTTGTCTGCTGAGAGGAAAAGGCGTCAATGATACAAAAAAATGTGGCGCACAAAACGGAAAAGGATGAGAAATAATAAATGTATGTGAAGCTAGCCTTTGGCCTCTGAGATACACATATGCACTACAGGGTAAACCCTGAATCAACCATGCAAAACCGTATGACAGTATTTAGCAAAATTAGAAAGTAATTGAGTTCACATACTGAAAAAAACATGACATACACACAATATTCCAACCACCTACCCTATTAAGAGCAAACCCACGCATACAATTCACTCAGTGCTACAAGCATTGGGCGGTAGCAGTCCACAGGGTATGTTTCATTATGTGGCAGTCTTGGGAAAAGAAAAAAAATGCTGGGAAAACAAACCAGAGCTCACAGGACTCCATGTTATCTTATTTCTGCTGATGCTGCTTCAGCCAGAGGGCGACACATTGCTGGGATTACTAATAATAATACAAAAAACCAGCTCATCACCCCATTAATGAAATGTGGTGATTATGTTAAAAAAAAATGTACAGTTCTAGAAGACGCACAAGCTAGTGGTTAACATTGCATATGGCAATTATTTCTTTAAGCTTTAGGGGAGAGAAATCCACACACAGACACACACAAGCTCTTTTCCAGACATTAAAGTCTGAGTTAAAATTTCCATGGGAGACTCAGCCACATCATCCCTTTCTGCATGCCAGCACAAGGCATGTGGACTGGCCTGAGTCGAGCCCTACTTCTCACTTCCTTTTCTGCCACCTCTTCAAGACAATATGCTTTCCACATGTGAGCAATTGTGCAGACAGCCGTTCAGTTTGCCATGCAAATATAAAAGCAGTTCCATTGCAGGCTGCGGCCGTGTAAACACGTACATGATCATACAAACCGGTGGACCATTCAAAGCATGAAATACCACAACGCTTCCACGCTGCTAACTTTCAGGTGTGAGATAGAAATCTAAGGGAGTGCATCTCCATCTACTTTGGGATTTATCAATTTGGTGCACTTTGAAATCCACCACAGAGATTCACTTTTTACTTGGTCCAAACTCCTTTTGCACACGACTGCTGTACATAACATCTACTGACAGGAAATCCCACTTACCTAGAAAGACTGCATATCTAACAACTCTACTGGATAAATGGCAGTGACAGTGAACCCAGGGGTGGCAAAACAGGGGCATTCCATTTCCTTATGAGGTCCCAGTGAGCGAGAATCACTGTCACAAACGCTTTCATGTCAAAATATAATTGAGTTATTCCAACAGTGGAGAGCACTCACGAGTTTCCACTGACCGAGCTCTGGATTCTCAAGAAAAAAAACTCTGCTGACCTGCCTGCTCTGCCCAGCATATCTGACCTCACCCCTCACAAAATAACCACCTTATTACCACACTTCAACTTGGTTCACTTTGACCATCTTCACTGGAAAGGGGTCATAGAGCCTTTAATAAGTGGGACAACCTAACTGGGTTTGTAGCCCTTAAGAAATGAGATTAAAGAAAAGCAGGAGGCTGTGAGGTTCAGTGGGTGAATCAAAGGCAAAAGCGTCCGTTATTAAAAGACTGGATCATTTAAGTATGCATTCCTGCACATAATCAGTCAGTTGAGGGAATGCAGAGCTACAAATAGCTCAGCCAATTGTTGTTCCCATAGCTGAATAGCTGAGGGGAGCAGTTTACAACCGACAGCCCTGAACCTTTCTGACAAAAGGGATGGATCAAATGCTGACAATAACCATGGCCACAAATACATGTTTTTCAGTGGCTGTAATTTATATCATTAAAAGGGACCAAACTAGTAGTTTTAAATACTTCAGCCCATTAACTATAAAGTACATAAACTGCAGATTACAAAACACTATTTTCTAATGTACACCAAAAGTTATTAAAGTGCTTTTGTTGCTTCCAGCAGCACGTTATGATAAACACTTTGCAGAGAACTGAAACATGATTTAAGTAGATAATCCACCACAATGAGAATTTAGTCACTCTTCCTCAGAGTTAGTGCACCTTAGCCTTGCAAGGTTAAAAATAGCACTGGCGTAACCTGAAAACAATGGCTGCCTGGAAGGTATATCAACGTAAGATCTTACAGTGCGCTACAGTTAATCGTCGTAACTCATGTGAAGTATGAGCAAATTACATGCGCGGCACTTATCCGGGGTAAACAAAGAAAACAACCAGCACTGTTCTTCAAAGAATGATAATGGGCATCACATGCATTGCTTCAAATTAATAGATTATAGAAAATGAGGTTGAAAAAAAGTGTGAGTGGTGTCATGCAGTGAAAACCTCTTGACTGACTCATTTCCTTCTGTCAAAACTATGCAAATCTGTTTTGAGTCTAGAACCAAAAACAGACCATAGTTGCATTATCAGTCTGGACAACACCTTGCAGGTAAGTTTTGTCCACTAAAAGGCAAAAGGTGGCTAGAACAAGGGCTGGACCTATACATAGGTAAGACAAGTTAGTATGGCTGTTACTCAAGTTCAGCCTGGACTATGCAAGACAATTAGGATGCACCCCAATAAATCATCTTTTAAAATCATTCTCAAAGCTCAAATTCAGAATGCTACGACTGCTTGTCTGCCTGTAAAAAAGGTCTTCATGGCCAGGCTTCAGTAGACCCTGGTTTCGCTATATCATCGTTTCCTCTACATGCCTAAACTGGGCTTGAAATAGAAAATATGCCACATTCTGACTGGATCAATTAGACCATAATTGGAGGTGAAAGAATAAAAATTAACAGAAGTAAAATGTTTCACACTGGCCATTTTCATTCCATAGCCTCTTTGCCACACAAAAACCCTTCAACCATTCATAATGACATAAGTGGTGATGAGCACCTCCTTCAGTTAGTCAACACAGATATCGCTGAGGGCTGAAATTGAATTTGAGTGGAAAATATTGGCAGGTGTTGACCTGCAAATGTGATTTTAACACATTTATTATCTCTTTCAGTTAATACAGCAAGTGTGTCGTCATCTGTGAATGTGCTCATGGCTACAACACTCCCATAATACCATAAAAAGATCCACCACATAAACTTCACTTCTTACAGTGTTGTTATTTTGGCAAATTCAGCCTATTCAACTAATATTCTAAATCACATCAAATACAAGAGCATCCATCCTAACATGTACATGCAGCGCAGTCTATCGCTGTCTACAAATCTGGTTTACCAGCCTTGCAGTTTCCTGTAATTACTCTTATTACAGATTTAGAGTCCAAGTAACAGATGAAAGAGGGATCAAAACGCAGAGAAGCTAATGCACCCCAAAATTCACAGTAAGAACAAAGGCGGTGCCAGGAGGCCTTTATATATCTCAAACAGAGACAAAGCCCTCACAAAACAAGTTCCAACACATCAACTCAACCATTTGAATTTACCAAATGATGAAGAGACTCCACCACTGAAGGGCCAAGTTAAAAAGCAACCAGGCATGTCTAGTCAATATGAAAATTGACAAACACACAATTTCCTCCATGCTATCTTTCAGAGATTCAAACTAAGGTGATCGTGTTCAATCCAGACATTTCATTTGATAAAATGTTTGGATGCAAGACGTTGATTGTTACCAATGGAAAAAGATATATGGACAGTGCTCAGACCCTTTATAAAAGTGAGCTTTCACATGACAATGTCAGGAATTCTGTCCGTTCAGGCTGGCTCTTAGAGGCCAGCCCAGAGCACAATGATTGGGGAGGGGACAATCCATCGAGATAAGGCAATCTTCTCTCCTAGCAGGATTTATTTAGGGGGTGAAGATAAGGGCGACAGGTTTGGAATACTGTGCTCAAAGGGGCAGCCCAGGGCTGAGTGGTAAGGTGCAGGCCAAATGTCACCATCACACAACACAGACCAGGCTTTCTATGGGAAAAAATGTATAATCCCAACAGGGCTGGAAAGCAATGCCTGCTCAAGACTCAGGTACAGACACATGGCCAGTAAAAAGGCCTGCATTGTGCATTATGATGGAACCTATTACTCATAGCCAAGCATGTTGGCTGCTCTATGAGTTAAATGTCCTGATTCACGGCATTCAGAAACATGAGTCTTCAGTCCACATAATTTTGGTTTATGGGTAGAGAGCTGAGCCCACACCCAGCTACCTCAGAGCTGCCTGCCTGCTCTCAACTCTCTCCAGACGTTGCAGAATGGCTTTGGGGACGAACAGGGAACTCCAGGCCAGTCAAAGACAAGAGGTTATTTGATTAGCATGGAATTTTATTAAGCTGTGGGTGGAGTTGCATGGTGGCAGAGAGAGCCTCAGCAAAAGGCCTCCATTCATTGATCCGGCGAGATTGCAGAAAGGGGAAAAGAGAGGAACAACACCCTTGTGTGTGTGGCTGCCAGCAGGAACAGTCCCCACAGCTTTTTGCCATTAAAAATGCAGAGTGTGTGCACTTTTAGGTGAGTTTAATTGCCTCTTTCTGCAACAGGATGGGAGGTCACGGAGACTAAGCAAGTTTTCTTTTCAAAAGACTATCTACAGCAGCCTATACATAAATACTCCAAGTTGGGTGTGTGGGTAGGGTTTTAAGTACAAGCCCTTTTCCCAAAACAGATTCCCTGATGTTCTTTTTCTTGGCAGGTCTGCCTGCTGCAATGTCCCATATCTTACAATCCAGATACAGAAATTAATCATCAAAGAGCGTGACTGTGTATGCACAAGATACATGCGAGGTTACAATGAAACTACTGTGTACAGGGACACAGAACTACTAGTCATACCTTACTAGTTAAAGCAATGAACCCTAGGCAAAAACACTTGCAAACACAAAAAGTAGGTCCCAAGGTCAGTCCCGGGAAATTCAGGTCAAAATGTTCCATCCAATTACCCACATGAATATTAATTTCATCACACTATACATCCGAGTGCAACTGCACTAGCGAGTCACTAAGAGCCGAATCCCTGTGAAAACACAGAGCCACAGTCACCCAAGTCGAAAAGGCTTCTGATATCAACAAACACTTGACACAACAACATCCCCTTGGCATCCACTCCATTGGTGAGTCAGTTCCTGGGATTGGCACACGTAAGAAAACTCTACGAAGGTGTTGCTTTAGGGTTTAGCACGTGGCAGTAGCCGCCTTCTTTCCTCAGACATCAGAGTCCCTTCGAGACTTGTCGCCCATAGACAGGAAGCAGCCAGAGCTAACTCCAGCCAACAGGTGTACTGATGCAGCTGGAGGCCTGCAGGTTGCAACAGGCTTGCTGGCAGCCTATCACTTCAAAATGAAGCTCAGATAAGTAAATCTAGACAAAACAGCACACCTAACCACCAACTTCCTAATGATCTAAAAAGGCACACTAGTGACATCACAAACCATTATCAGTGGTGGGCGGAAATCCAGATTTAATAGCAATGGCCTATAATAATCTGACAAAGTGTGTCTGAAACACGGTTACCACCTGTCAGTATGTTTTACCACTGCTTTTTAATTAGGTAGACTCCTTAACTGAAGCTAGGTTATGGAGTACTGACAGTATATAAACGTGACATATCAATCCACCTGCTAGAAATGACAGTTAAGTTGTTTTTGACTGCGATTTTATACAGTATTTGATTGTAGGATACCAGAGTTTCAAATGGCTGATTGTTTTCTTTTCGCATATCCGTATCCGTAATACATTAAGCGATCACACACACAGGCGTTTGAACTTGATTAAGCGTGAGTCTAATTGGCCTGTCGGCGTCAATATCAGCACATTCCTTCAGTGACAATTGAGACGACTTGTTGGTCTCGGAAAGAATTTCTGCTCCAAGGAGTAGACTGACCCCGAATGGTTGACTCGCTAGCTTCCTAGCCAGCTAGCAAGCTACAAACTTACCAGAAGACAATCCGTGTTTACTTCTGACTTTGGGTCCTTCAACATGGCATCGATTTTTTCAAATCGAGCCTCCATACTTTCCCTAGCAGTCATTTTTGCTGTTAAACTCAGTCCCAATGGTGAGTTGTGAACAAAAACAGCTCACTGGCGAGGCAGGAGGCTGGCTAGCTAGCTTTAGCAGCCAGCGGTAGCTAGCTAGCCAAATGTTCCTTTCTTCGTGTAAACTTCACACCGCACTTCAGAGAAAATACATCGTTCTCCTCGAGCTTTCACAGACGATGAAACGTTTAAGGTTGCGTTGAATGTACAAAAGCCACATTTTCAGAGTCGAAAGGTATTTTCCCAGTTTGAGTGACAAACAACTTCAGTGGCAAAAGATAAATGCGGCGACAGATTAGTCAGCCTCCGCAGGATGCCACTGAGGATAAGGGCTTAAAATGTTGGTGCATCCGAACAAAAGGCAATTAAAACTGAAATGTAATGTCTCTTTCAAAAAGCACAGTTTGTAGGTAGGTTAGTCCGGGCCCGTTCCCATATCTGTGCCAGGCCCCTGCAGAAAACGACAATAGAATCTGACAGCTCAAAAGTAGAAGTGGTGGGAAAAAAAACTTCTGCTTCTTCCAAATTTCGATCAGTTTAAACGCGGAGTCGTTACAGCGTTTAACGGCAGTCCTTCCGCTGCAGCCCGTGCTCTGTCATTGACTGTCGACTGTTTCCCGTCCACACGGCCTTAACTCTCAGTTTGAAGACACATACATCGGGTTTTTTCTGTGCGTTAGTTTTCGGAAAAAAACAGCAGACTATGCCCGATTTTCTCCCACAGCCTGACCAACATGTCCGCCTTCCTGTTCAAACAGCCCGGAGAAGCAACTTCAAAATGTCAAGTACTGCGCATGCGCCCTGTCGTGGCGCATTCAAAGAGTTCACATATGGCAACATGTTGCTGTTCACTGAGGTTTCACTGCGGAGGGAAGGAGCTCACTGAGCAGCTACACCAAGAGGACAAGAAAACATTGAGATAATCTGTGTTATTGTTGTATTTATTTATTGTTAAGGTTTACACAAGTTCAAATATTCTATTCTATTGTGAAAGTGATGTAACGTGTCAATAAGGGTTACAGATAGGCTTCCCTTGATTCTGGTCTGGAGCATGGTCTATTCTATTCTATTCTATTCTATTCTATTCTATTCTATTATTTTATCTTCTATTCTATTCTATTATTTTCTCTTCTATTCTATTCTTTTCTTTTCTTTTCTTTTCTATTCTATTCTATTCTATTCTATTCTATTATTTTCTCTTCTATTCTATTCTATTATTTTCTCTTCTATTCTATTCTTTTCTATTCTTTTCTATTCCAAGTCTTTGTCAAGTCATATCTATTCTTTTCTCAATTTAATTCAATTCAAAGGGGCTTTATTGGCATGAAAGTTTAACAACAATGTTGCCAAAGCATCTGTCCAAACACTCGGACAGAACACAACAAATAACAACACAAACACAACACCAAGATTGATTTACATTAATTATATATACAATATATACAGTGTGTGTGTGTGTGTGTGTGTGTGTGTGTGTGTGTGTGTGTGTGTATTCAATTCTATTATTTCCTATTCTATTCTATTCTATTCTATTCCTTTCCAAGTCTCAGTCAAGTCCCAAGTTATTTTTTCTCGGGCAGTTATAGGTTGTGTTATGTCAAGTCCAGTCGAGTCCTTAGTTAAGGTCTGGATACTGCTGTTTCAAGTGCAGTATCCAGTCTTTATAGATATTAAACACAAGATATCAGTGCATCAACTAATGATATTATCCACCAATTTGTCTTACCTGTTCAAAAAGTATGACAAGGGAATTCATTTGCATTATAATTATTAATAATAAGTTAAATAAATGTGATTGAAAAACAAACAACTTTGTATAAGCTTATTTAAATTCTTCTCAATCAAATACAAAAGTCCCTACACATCACTTTTAAACAGTTAAATACTGACAGCCAGACAAAACTGAATTGTGTTCTATTAAGCATATACTCTAGTCTAAATAATCCACGTGGGTTGGAAATGCTCTTGGTTCTGAACCATAATTACTGTAAATAGTCTATTCTGTTCTGTTTTGTTGTATTCTACCCTTTTCCATGCTATTGTATTTATCACACTGCCACTCACACCAGGATAGCTGTTCACCCCTCTCACCCCTGTGAGTTACATGAAAAGGTCAGATGGTCATCACTGACACCCAGAAGGCATCAGCATACCTATCTTTTAATTTATAAGGTCATGCTGTCTGAATGTATCATCCTTAGTTGGGTTCAAAGTGAACAACCATAAAACCATTATCACAGGATCAGTTTTCTCTAAGATGTTCTCATACCATCTCGAACTAGGGGAGGCTGGTTTCCAGCTCCATGCAGAAAACTGAAGCTAGAGGCACTCCATCAACGGGGCTTTAATGTTATACATGCTGACCTTTGTTTTTTATCAAATTTGTCATTGATTTGATGTGTCTGTTGCCATGTTGATGTTCATTGTGTTGTGATGATTGTTTATTATAACAGCAAAAGAAATCTTGATCTCATTGAGACTTCCTGAATAAATAAATCTTGACTTTCTGTCTATAATTACACATATAGGTGCTTTTGGTATGGGCCATAATTTGATTTCCTTTTCTAATGTATTCTACAAAGAAATGATTAATAGATGAGTCATAGTCTTGACTCTCAACCATATTCTATCCTATTTTTGTCTGTTCTGTCTGCTTTACATCTGCTTTCCTAATCCCACAATATCCTGCATTAACTGTTAGTAATATTAAAGCAAACCATATTCTCTAAGATATGTGAGAATATTAGGGTTGTTAGTCATAGCATACATTTTAGGAGTACCAGCTCCAGTAAGGAAATTTAAACTCACTTGACTCCATGTTGTGACCATCAAGGTGGCTTTCACACTTTCAAAGGGCAAGCCAGAATCTCAAGGCCCACAGGTATTCATATCTGTGCAAAACAATCCCATTTGGAAACAACTGGTCTATAGAAAAAGATATATTTCGAAAGAGTCGGTCACAATACTCTCGTCATCTTGTCCGATTATGCTGCAGTGATTTCAAAATTAATCCTGATTTCAAAGAGAGTCACCTGTGTTTTTTCTGTCTCAGCTTGGTGGTGGATGAGATAAGTTAAGTTTTTAGTTTCAGATACCTACTGACTGTATATTTGTCCACTGTGATCACACAGGTAGTTCTTTGAATGAACACATGATGATCAGGAAGTGCTTCTAGGACCTGCTGTCAGTTGCTCCCCGGGGAATGGCAGCTGGTCTCTTGCATGGTTAAGAGTGATCTATCTAGACTTGCTGTGTAACTATCTTTCGTGTAATTATTTAATAATAACATATAACTGGAAAGATTTTCTCTTTTTTTCTCATTATTCAGCATGTCATCCAACAGAGGGCGGTGTTGTACAACTTTTATGATAAGAACTCCACTGTGTTCACACACTCGAGGCACATGATCTTGAATTTTATGGCACTGAAATATGAAGTGAAGCTGCTGCCAAGTGCTCTTCATAAAATGGTGCTTCCTATTTTTAGTAATATCACTTTGTAAAGATATTTTCTTTTTTGTAAAAATGGATTCCCTAAAACTTAGCCCTTGATAGTGGAACCTGAACTCGATGCCCCAGTTCTGTATTTCTGCCCATAGAGGGAGATGTTTAACCTTGAATACCATAAGTGGGAGATGTGCTGTAGAAACTTTATACAGGTACAGACTGTATCTACAGTTTCAAAAGAAAATATTGAGTGAAGGCTGGCTAATAATAATTTTGTAATAACATATAGTTGCCTATTATGTATATTTTGTATGTATGTTTTGTAGGCTTTATAGATGAAGAATATAGACTATAACCTATACAAGAAACTTGAAACACAAGTCCATGTAATGTCCATCAAGGTCAACAGTCAGTCACCATACTACCTTCAAGTTATACTGCAATAATTTAAAATTCAATCTTTTATTCATGTACGTATATATGTCTGTAGGCCTAGTATCTATGTATGTATGTTTGTATGAACACTACTCAAAGTTAGTTTATATTGGGATATTTTATTGTTTAACTTGATGGTTTATTCTGTGTGTATTTTGTGAATATTTCTGGTCCCCAAAAATAATGTGACACATTTAATTAGATTTTTTTTGCATATACATTCACATGCATGTATGCACCCATATATCCCTAACTAATTTTGAGTAGTGTATGTATGTATGTATGTATGTATGTTTGTATGTATGTATATATGTATGTTTGTATGTATGTATGTATGTATGTATGTGTGTGTGTGTATGTATATGTGTGTATGTATGTATGTATGTATGTGTGTATGTATATGTGTGTGTGTATGTATGTATGTATGTATGTATGTATGTATATGTATGTATATATATATGTATGTATGTATGTATGTATGTATGTATATGTATGTATGTATATATGTTTATAGGTAAATATGAATGTATATGGGTATATATGTATGTTTGTATGGTTGTACAGTTGTACGTATGTAAGTATGTATGTATGTATGTATGTATGTATGTATGTTTATATGTATGTATGTTTGTTTGTATGTATGTATGTATGTGTGTGTATGTTTATATGTATGTATGTATGTCTGTATGTTTGTGTGTATGTATGTTTATATGTATATATGTATGTTTGTGTGTATGTATGTTTGTATGTATGTATGTAGGCTTATGTCAAGTCAAAGCGTTAATAATATGAAATAATAAGATAAGAAAAAATATACAGAAGATGTCAAATGTACATTGTAGTATACATTTCAAGTGCAATATGCAGTGTGTATGTGTAGGCTATGTATTCCTACATATAGATAGATAGATAGATAGATAGATAGATAGATAGATGTTCCTCCTCCTCCTTTGTGTTTATACTCTTCCCTCTGACTGTGCAGCAACAAGCTGAACTGAACTTTTTCTTCCGTCCATGTGAACCAAACGGCACGTAGCCTACAGTAACTCCCTGACGTCAGCTGGCAGTTCCTCGGCTGTGCGCAGATCAGCTGTGGCAGAGCACAGCGAGCCGAGCAACAGCAGCAGCAGCTGAGGTGGTGTTTACTGGAGCCAGGGACGCAAATTTACCCACATACTGGCCCGCTTTCGTGTGGATACAGGTAGGAGGGCATGCTGCTGTTCCGTTTCCTCACTCTTGCTTTGATTCGCATGTCATAATAAACGTGTTAGCGATCATAAACGAGGAGTAGGGCTGCTGACGCTGTCCGGAGGATGGTCGTCCTGGATGCGCGCAGCTTGTTTTCGGTCCGAGGCTGAAACAGATGCTTAAAGTTTGTTTCGTCATTGAATTTGATTTGGCATTAAAGCTACTGCTGGAGAAACTTACCCATATGTGTTATAGGAAGGGGTGATTAAAGTGTGAAAGAGGAAATTATAGGTGATCAACTCTTGTCTTGTCAGTGGACCTGTTTGAATGCTCGAGAATATTGCACGAATAGCCTGAACCTATTTGATCTTTTCTTCATTTTCTTCTTTTGATTAACAAGCCTCGCCAAGTGTCATGGCTGTCAGTGATGCTCGGCCACTGATCTTCATCAAATAGCTCAATTATCATTTGAATTTAACAAAACGAGCGTCAGTGTGCAACTCAAACTTCTGTGGGACCAAAAAGAAGATTCAAGATTATTTTGGATCAGCAGTCAAGTAATGAATCTTGTATTATCTTGCAGACGATCGCATTTTATTTCATCTCTGAAAGTGTCAATCCTGCTGATTAATCATCGTGTAAGTCATGTCAAGAATATCTGGAACCAGCCCAGTAATTTAAGTTCTCTTGTTGAACACTGTTGCAGTTGCCTGAGGCTCAGTGTTGAAACAGGCTTCAGCAGCTCAGATAAAGACCTATCAGATAAGAGGGACCATGAGATGTATTTGGTGGTTTGTCATTGTAATGACAGGCAAACCAGTCTGTCTTGACTGCATCTAATCTGCCATTCCTCATGTTTCATGTCCCAAAGGTTGCATTCCTCTTGGCTCCACTACCCCCCTTCTGTACTCTCAAAAATGCCAGAGAGCCAAAGCCAAAGAAGCAGAGAGCCAATGTTCATGTTAAAGCAACATTTTTATATATCAAGTTCTCATCCAGGGCCATTTTTGCTTTCAAATATTTGCATGCATGATTAGAAATATTGCCAATTGCTGCCATTAACTGCATATTTCATTCATTGTTGTCTTCTGTAACTCCTATGCCAGGTAGTGTAGTATCTCTGTACAGCAGCGTGAGTTGTGAATGTGCTGGGTGGCACGTCTCGCTTAGAGCACGCGCAGCCCTGTCAGAGAGGGCGAGGGCTGGAGGGGTCAGGGGGCTCTGAACGCTGACCATCTGGCCCTTGGGGGGGTGGTTTCCTCACTGGCTGCCTTTGTTCACGCCGAACAATTGGGACTTAATCTAGGAGGAGATAAGTAAGGCCTCCGTGACAGGACTCCTGCGCTCGGACAGGTTTCCCCTCTTCAGCCTTGAAGGAGACATCTTCGTCCCCATGATGCATTGTGAAGGCCGTGAGGCGTAGGGGTTGTTGGCACTGGGCGTTTTGTTTGTGTGATTGCAGCATCCTAACCTTTATTTTTAAACTAGAGCAGTAAATTGGCAGTGGAGTTGGGTACGGTTTAGCAAACAGAAATGTGAACTTTGAAAATGGCAAATTCCGACCAAATTAATCGATATGTGTAAAGTCACTGTTTACTGACCCCCTGATGAAAAGTCGGGTGAAGTTTTGTAGTCCACAAAACACTACAGGAGCTTCACAGCAAAACAGCGTTGCAGCATTCTCTTAAAAAACTGTACAAAAGTACAGTAGATGTTTTAAAATGTAAAATAACAGCTCCTCTGGCATAATCCAAGCCTGCAGAAGCTCCAAAATCCCAAACTGATTTGAAGAGATGTTTACACCCTTTTTTAAGATGAAATCTTCACCGTAGCTGCTAGGCTAAAAGCGTTAGCGTGCACCCTGTCTGAGGAGGGTGCACAGGCTCGGCCATGCATCGAGGGTGTGAATAACATCTTTTCAAATCAATTTGGGATCTTAGGCTTCCAGAGAGAAGCTCTATGGAGCCATTTTTATGTTTGTTATATTTTTTGTACGTTTTAAAACAAGTCCCCATCTACTCCAGTTGTTTAGGAGAACGCTGTTTTCATTTTTGTGTGAACTTGTACTTCAACGCTTAATACGCACATGCTTTCCTCAGTAAATTAGATGAACCAAATTGAAATACACCTAAATAAAAATGAAGGGACATGACCGTACTGTTCTATCGATAATGGTCCTCATTCACAGTTGCTTTTTTTGGCGTAAGACCTGCTGTTAGGCAAAGAGGTTTTCTAAAAATGTAACTTGTCATTTGTCGTATGGAAAAGCTCCACCAAGCTGTGGACAGATGACTATTTGCACGTATAAGGCAAATTGTCACCGTGGTAACAGATTGATTAATTTTCTCACATTATTCTCTCTCTATCATTATGTGCACGTCAGGACTCCTCTCTCAGATGCTCCTCCTCCGCTCTACTTTGTTGGTTGTCATCGTCCTTACTCTCTGTTATGACAAGTTAGCGTGTGATAGATCGCTCAGATTTGTATTCGGTGTCATAACAAAAAGGCATACATGAGAATTGATTACCAATGCAGTCTGTGACAAAGAGGTTTCAGTCTCTGCTTTGGCTTCCGGATCATATCATTTTGAAGATTGATCACTGAGGATGTCACACACCCTCACCGATCATTCAGTTTAGATCTCAAAAACACCACTGGGACCAGTCAGCAAAAGCAGGCAGATGCTCCTCTTGATCTCTTCAGAGGTACGTCTTAGTGATTGTGGGCCTCCCTGATCCTCAGTACAGATGGTACAAGGGATAAAATCCCAAGTAGAGAGATCAGCGCTATTGTTTCACACTTTATTCTTTGAGTCCGATGTAAGAGGACCCAGAAAACAGGTGTTCTTCAAAATAGCTGTCATTCATCAGTCTGCTGAGGCAGAAGCTAGGAGCATCTTTGACTAGTTCTCCTCATGGCACGCACTCAAGTTGGTATAGACAGACAGATGATCATTGTAGAAACACACAGTATGATCTGAAACGACATAATCAAACACCAGCAGCAGAGGAAGTCATCAGATACTTGTAGCAACGTCAAAACACGAGAGCCCGACCAATACTTGATTTTGGGGACTGATGCTGATATTAAAATTCTCCCTTACTTAACTACATAACAAGTAAGTAATATCAGCAAAATGTATCTAAGATATCAAATTAAACATGTTCATTATAAAAGAAATGGCCTCTAAATGAGTATATGCAACATTATTTTATTTTTAAAACAATTGAAAAGTACATTTTGTTGTTTTTCAACGTTATAGATGAAGCTAATTCAAACTGCTTCATTCAGGGTTGTGTGTAATCTTATATTTCATATATAGGTCATACATTTTGTGTGTGTAATATTAATGTGGACTGTACATTTCAAAAGTTGACTTCATTTTAAAAAAGCCAGGAAAGCGTTTACCTCAGAATTACTGAGTAAAGTAGACTATTACATTTAAGTTGTATGAACTAAAAAGTTAGTCTACATTACTTGGTAATTCTGAGGTAAACACTTTTTTTGAAAGCTATAGTTAAAGCTAAGTTACTTTTTACATAAAAACACATGATAAACTCATCTGATATGATGCAGTACTGTACTGTTCATCTACGGTAGTATACAAAATATTTAGAATTGGCTCCATTTTATGTAGTGCCCACATTCACTACTGCCAAATAATATACGAGACCATTTCACACCCAACACTATTAAATCATATGTTTACGCCAAACACAAACAAATCACATAGAAATTTTGTCCTCATTTCACTACCTGGAAATATGTTTCACGATTCTTGACAAAATATCTTTATTGCTTTCACACTAAAATTGCCAATGTGAGTCAGAATCATTCAGTTATGTGAATTGAAGGAGCATCTTGCTGCTGATCTGCAGAGCCAGATGTGTTCTGCTTGGACGGCTGTAAACTTTTAACCTGTCCTCTTTTATTGAGGGTCAGGAACACTAGGAACACCGTGTTCTTGCAGTGTCTATAAAATAAATAAATATTCACAGAGTGTAATGGCAGTGCCTTGGTTTTATGTTTACCTTTCATGCCAGTCAGATAGAAACGTGGCCAAATTTGTTTCTACTCAAAAGCAGCCATTTGAATATCTTACTTTAATGTTTATCTTGAGCCGCTTTTTATCATCCAAAGTCTGAACATTAGATTCATGTAATTTTTTTGCTTCTTGCATGGGAGGATCTTGGAAAGCGGTTTGTTTATCCTCCTGCCTTGGTCTTTTTAAGTGACCAAACTCCTGTTCAAAAAAAATGCAGCATGAAAGAGGAGGGAGGGTAAGCTCAGATAAGGAGAGGAGCAGGGGAGGCTGAGGACTTGAGGTGATGGGAGAGGAGGTTGAAACAGATGTGGGAGTGAATGAAGCGAAAACAAGACGGCTGAATGGGGACAGCAAATGAGATACGGGGCAACTCTTTTTTTATCCAAAGCTCACACTTGTGGCTGGACGGTTCGATGAATGAAACCATGCGTAAGGGTTGAGTGTGCATAGGGTGGAGCGGAGTAAGATAAGATAAGGTAATACTTTATTGAACCCCCAGCAGGCAGATTGGGGCATGAAAATGTGCAACAATCTGTATGTACTGTATGAAGGTGCATGACACAGTCGACAATTGGATCATTAAAGCCAATCTCACAAAGGCCCGTGCCCCCTCCCCCGGCTGAAAGGACATGTCAAAGGTCTGTGACCTCTTCCATTTATGTGCATTGATCCCTCTGGTCGGGGGTGGGGCTTCCTTCTCAAAGCCCCTCCACCGTCAGCTGTTATATCTTAGTTTCACCTGCAGGAAGTGGATCAATTATTTAATTTTGATTAATTTAGATTTTCTCAGTTGTTGTTTTTTTCTTTTTGTTCTACATTACGAAGTACAAGTACCCCATTTGAGTGTGCTGTTGTTTGAAGCTGAAGCGATCGGTCAGTTAATCAATTACTCAATCAAGAAGAATAATCAATTGATCGCATGTTTTCCCAGTCTTCTGATGGGCATTCATGTTCCTTATATATATGATATAATACCTTACAGATTAAAGGAATGATTGGAAAAATAATTGGCAGATGAATCGAATTTTGGTAATAAAGATGTAGCTAATATAGGAGTACTGAACTGTAGCTTGTTTTTTTTTTTTAATGGATGAGGGATTTTGAATAAATTTCATTCGAGCAACTCGTTAACTGAATAAGTTACTTCTAGAACAACCCATTCTTCCAATAAATGCCTGACCATGAATTTGTGCTGCAGGGTGTGAGTCTACTTCACGCCTCTGCATTTACGGCCTGCTCAGGAGTGAAGGGGAAAAGGGGAAGGTTGTGAAGATGAAATTCCTCCAAGTTGAAACAAAAAAAAATCCTTCTCATAGTGGCCTTTAAGTGATGGATGAAAGGAACTTACAGTCAGGAAGGTAGGAGTACAGCCAAAAAGACTGGCCTGGACATCCTGCTCTTCGTTGCAAAGGGAGACTTGGGATGCTAATTGTGCATGTGTGTGCGTGTGTGTGTGTGTGTGTGTGTGTGTGTGTGTGTGTGTCTACATTTATGCATGAGTGGAACACGACCCCGGTAGATGGCACTTCCTGTTGTCCTGTTAGTTATCTTTATCTCTATTCTGACATGCAGGCCAGGTTCTTATCTGTCACCGCTGGATCTTCTGGTTGACTAACCGGAAGACTCAGTGAACCCAAACCCTGTAGTTTATTTAAACCCTCTGTCTATAACAGTAATGGTACTTCTTCCTCTTTTTAAGGCTCTTTTACGTAGTAGTTGTAAAGGCATCCAAATGCAAAGCTTAAATAGTCATAAGAAGTTAAAAGCTCCAAATTTGCGCTCTTTCCCTCTGACCTCCCACCGCCAGATCAAAGTTGAAGAAGCTCAATGACAAAAAAACGAATGGAGCGGATCTGGACGTGGCCCTAATCATTCGTCAGGAAGCGTGTCCGGAGCAAAGTTAAAGGGTCGCCATTAAGCGCGAGTGCATTTGTGTGTTTCGCAGGGGAGTGATGGCATGTCAAGGTGAAGGAGGAATTTCAGTCTTTTGTTCCTCGAGTTGAACTCTTTCATTTGCAGCCGTAATAAACAAATGAGGCCTAATAACCCCCAGACGCCTGAGTCCCTGAATCTTGCATCTTGCATCGCATCACAGCAGCACTGTGGCATGAAGTGCTCATCTCATGTCTGCAGTTGTTCTCCTTGTTTTCTTTTTTTTCTTTTTTTTCTTTTGAGATCAATCGCGTGGATTTTTCGCAAGGCTCCATTGCATCAAGTGTGTGGCAGGCTCCATGGAGAACACTTATCCTCATTCTAGCCGTTGAAACCTGGACAGCGTCCAGCTACGATTCCCTTCTGGCACAGTACTGTTGTGGAACAGTGTGTTCTCACAGGGTGTACCGCTGTATCTCCCCCCCCCCCCCCCCCCTCCTGCGTGCGTGCAGATGCCAACCCATGAACAGTAGTCCTGGCCAGAAATGACTGCTAACAGCGTGCATGTTCTTATTAAAGAGTACGGTGTGTGCTGTGCTGCTGGCTGGATCACAGAGCAGAAGCCTGAAGGAAAGTTAATGGTTTTTTAGATTGGATTTCTTTGTTCTGGCCTCTGCTACAAGGGTCATTCTTTTTTTTTTTCTTTTTGGGGAATGACAAACATTGTTCGAATGATTCATCGTCATACTGGGTTCCTATCTATTGATTAACATGCTAGTTAGACACACCAGTGATCATTGTCTGCATTTACTACTTTTTATCGGGGCAGGCGGCAACACTGAACTTTTCACTCTACTATAGAGACAACTAGTTGTATACTCAAAAGTAGAGACACAGTATGACTGCATATTGCACTAACTCAGTATACAACTAGTTGTGTCTACAGTAGAGTGAAAAGTTCAGTGTTGCAGTCTGCCCCGATTAAAAGCACATATACCTGTCTTGGGGAGCGTATGTGGAGCGTATGTGGAAAGCAAAGTATAAGCCTTTTGTCGAGCCAGAGGGAGCTGCATGTAATCTGATAAATTGCCTCCAGTGATGTCAATCAGTGGCTAAGGTGCATTGTGGGTAATGTAGGCACTGCAGGTTTTGAAAAGCAAGAAGAATGCGTGGAATAAAACGCCGATATCTCTGGTTGTGCTGTATCCATTTTGAGTCGAACAGTTGTATAGGAGTGCAGAGCCCTACCACAATGCAATTCAGCAACTCAGCAGCAACTTTTTCACATATGCAGTAGTACTCCCCCAATACCTGTAAACACACTTTAATCTTTAAAGTTGGTGGATTTACCCTTTAAGAATTGATTGGTTTGTAGAAAGAGGGTTATGTTTATTCCTGGACTGACCAAGCATTTATATACCTCACAGTCTGTTCATCTGTTTACACAGTTGCATAGTGATGACCTGGACCGTCACCAAAATGTGACGATGATCTTTGCCTCATTGTTCCATACCTTTCCTAATATTCATGTAACTTCCAGTCATCCTTCCAGAGCTTGTGTGTGCGTGTGTGCATATTTGCTCATGCATGTACAGTATGTGTGTGTGTTCTTCCTTGTTGACTGGACCATACGTGCTGGTTTGGTGTGTAGGCTTCCTGTTTTTCACCGTTTTGGAAAGTTTTGGCATCTCTATGCGGTTATGTGTGTGTGATGTCATTCATATTTTCCAATCTTCCATTTATCTCAGACCCCAAAACAGCATAACACATTCATATTCAAAGGTCAATACCGGTCACCTAGTCAGGCCAGATTTCATAGTTGCAGCTCTAGTTTGTAACGTCTTTTGCCAAATGTGAGCTTTAGTAGATTTTAGGCTTCTAACATATTGGTGATGATTATGTTTTACTAATGGAAAGTAACACTTTATAATAACCATCATTAATAATTTGAAAATGTATCGCTAATTAAGCTTTAGTGAAATGCTTCATAAACCATTTGTTAAGAAATTAAGGTTTATAAACATAAGTGCAACTTTACAATAAACAAATGCTTAACAATGATTTGTAAAGCAATTCATTGTTTGTTAACAGTGAAATAACTATAAAATAAAGTTTGATTTATTAATGATGGTTATTATCAAGTGTTACCCATGTGGTCAACTGCAAATTGTGTCTTTGTGTTGTTGCTGTGGAGGAGCAGGATGCGTGTGAACAACAGCTGGAAACACTCAGGCTAGAAGCCAAATTTCCCACATCAACACAGCAGCATCGTTGCCTTTGCCCACATGGATTGTCCCCACATCTCCCTGCCTACACACACACACAAACACAAACACACACACACACACACACACACACACACACACACACACACACACACTCGCTCTCCCTCCCTCTTTGTATTGAAGCACAAGGTCAGCGTGTGTCGATGCTGCCAGGCTCTGCAGCAGAAGGCTTTTCTATAGGCTGTCACAGTTTGTCCAAGGCTACGGTGACCAAGACCCGGCCCTCTGCTGCGAGGACTCAGCGTTCCTCTGTGGCAGGAGAGGTCATTCTCTCTCTCTCTCTCTCTCTTATTCTCTCTTTTCATCCATTCTCTGTGCACATTAGCAGCTCAAGCACAACCGGAACAGTACATAAATGCAGCTTCCTTTCAGGTAATGAGGCATTATTGAATGGTGAATATGCACACGGCCTTTGTGAATAAGCGTTTGGAGATTTTAGCGGAGCTTGTTTAATGGAGCTCTCAACCATCATTATTAAAAACACCACATGAAAGGAGTATCTTTTGGGAGAGTGGTGTTCATCCATCCCAGGAGCATTTTAGCTGTTCTCAGTGTGACTTTATGCCACTTTTTCCTTTGATTTGCCACTCACTACACATGAAACGCTAACTTCCGGTATCTCACGCTGTGATGAGAAATATATAAAATACTTGAGCACATATTCACCTGCAATGACTTGATCTGCGTTTGTTCCCTGGCGGCAGCGATGCTTTAACCACACATGGTCCACTTTCATGTGCCGTGTGGCATGTTTATGCTGTTTTCGCCCTCTTACTGTGGATTGAACAACACAATTGTAACCTTAGACACTGCAGGAGGAAACAGCTGCCCTTAAAACATTGATTGTCATTGTATGAGCTTTAGAGGAGTTTGTTTGTGGATTTTGTTATGTATGGAAAGAGCCAGGCTTGCAGTTTCCTCCTATTTCCAGTCTTTATGCTAAGCTAAGCTAATCAGTCACAGGCTGTCGCCTTAAATTGAATGGGCAGTTATGCGACCATTATGCTGCAAGATGATAAACTGTGATGGGTGATATATATTATAGTTAGAATGATTCTACTTTATTATTTTCGGGTTGTTCCACAATGAAGGAATGAATTATCACTCTAACATACTCTAACTCTACCTAATTATGGATAATTTAGTCCCTATCTGCTGTTGTTTTATAGGGCACAGCTGAATTTAACAGTAATGGCTGTAATAATAGAGTTGGGAGTCAGATGTTAAGCTGATAAAGTGACGTTAGGTGTGTTTAATGTCTTCCTGTGCTGGCACTGAATTCAGAAAATAAAATGAAGATAAACAGAAGCCCATGTATCACACACAGCCCGGAGTAATTGGAGAACGCTACACAACAAGACAAAAACACAAAAATACCTGGCAGGAAGAGCTTTCTCTGTGCTGACGTTTGATAAATGTCACTTTATCCATCGTTTGGTGTGAGGCTGTTAAGTAGGAACATTTTGGAAGTCACTTTAAAGTGACCCAATGATGAATAATGTGATACTGATTCATTTTCCTTTCTATGGGGTGGCAGCAAGAAGGAACACATTTGAAATCACGTTGTTATATTATTTTTATCATCTAAAATGTCAATCTTTTTGTCACCTGAGTATCTTATTAGCTGTTATTTCCGCCTGGTCAACCACATTGTCCAATGAGCCTTGTCTTAACTGTCACATCTGCCAGTCGGTAAAGTATCTCATCTCTCAGAGGGATCAGTGCGGGATGAAGTGCAACAGACCTGAATAGGTTTACTGTCACTTTTTCTCATCAGCAAGGTTTGTGTGTGGGGTCAAGCTCTCAACAAAGGATGGCCCTGCTTCCATTGTCCCATTAAGACAAAAAAGAGTCCTGCTGATGCTGTGGCTCTTGCTGCAGTAAGGAGGACTGATGGGATTTAAAGTGTGGGTCCTGTCACCGACGGCAACCTGGTGCTTATTAATCGGGAGGGTGGGGGGTAATGGACGAGATGCGGCAGGAGAGCGACGGGGGTGGGGTGCTGCTGAGGCAGCAGTGCCGCCGCCTGGGGTCAGGAAGAGGGGGCATGATGGATACAGCTGATCGCCCGGTAAGGAAGTTTGGAGGGAAGGAGGAGGAGGCGCCTTCGTCGGGACGTTAAGAAGCCTCTTTGTCACGGTGTCACTCAAATGGATTCAAGGTGGCTGAGACTTTTTTCAGGGAGGAAAAGAAAGGAGAGGTCCTATTGTGAAAGGTGGATCTCTCTCTGGACGCCTGATAAACACAACAGACCTCTTTCTTATGTCCTCTCCATGAGTGCTGCTGCGTGGCTAAATTGAGTTAGTGTGTCAGTGGTGGGAACTTTTCAAGGAAGCACTTTGACTGAACTTTGAGTGGATCTGCTCTCTTTTGTATCTTTGCCTTTCATGTCTGTTCCTTTATTTGTAAAATAATTAGAGGTATCTAAAACATTTTCGACGCAGATAAAGGACGTCTTTATCTGCGTCGGGGGTAGGGCTGCAACTAATGGATAATGGATTCATCTGCTAATTTTTCAATTAATGAATTAATCGATCGTTAAAAATGTCCATCTCAGTTTCCTTTCTTCGGATCTCTTGTTTAGACCAATCAGCTGAAAAAATGCCCAAGATGCTGTTAAGACAAAGAAAAGCAGCAAATCCTGACACTTGAGAACATGAAACTCACAGTTATTTTGCTTTTATTTCCATTTAAAAGTGCTTAATAGTATTAATTAGTTGTTCATCTATTCATTTGTTTCATCTCTAGAGCAATTGTGTTTGTAGTTGTGCATACAGCTCAACAAATAGAGAATAATTCTTCCAAAAATAAACAAATAATTAATTAATTTTTGGTCAGGTTTAAGTATTTTTTTTTTTTAAGAATACTCACTAATTAGAACTAAATTAAGTCATTTCTATCCAGTAAACCTTCTTGGAGAATATTACGCATATGCACGAAGTGTGGCCAAAACTATGTTGGTTGTTGTTATCATGTGACCAACAATCAACGCTTATGTCACGTGATGATGCAGGGGCCACTTTCATTTGCTGAAGAAGGCTGTAAAGCTGATTGAGGGCTCAGAGAAAGCTTATAAGCAATCTCCTTTCGTCTGTTTTGGTAAAAACTAAGGTGACGCGTCGGTACGGATCTGGAAAAACGTCAAACAACACAAAGCCCTTCTAATGTAGGCTATGACCATCGGAAATCCCCCATGAGTATCACCTCTGAACCTCCGTTTGACTGACGTGATGTGGAGGCAGGGTGGAGAGCAGCTCCTGGAAACAGAACCTGACCCCTCTGCTAGCTCTGTCATCTGATAAGAGCCAATGTTTTGATAGTGTTGGCCCTCTCAACGTGATCCATGGCTCTCCTTTTACACCCCATAACAAATAGGGCTGTCTAAACAACAGTTTATGGCCGGGACAAGGCCTGGTCAACCATCATCAAAGATCTACTCTGGGATGAGCCATTAGGTGTGGACCAGATGTTAGAAGAAGCTCTGCTGATGGCGGAGGATCAATTTTTATGTCAGAAAAGGATCAGATACAGATACATGTATATTTAGCTTAATTTGACCATAATTTCATTTAAGGTTAGGGTATTAGAATAAAAATATAAATCTTTAAAGAATGCATCGAGTCCGGTTAACATCGTGCTCAAGTCTTAAGATTTTTATCCCCTCCCCTCATCTTGCCCTTTACCATTGACCACCATTTGACCACAGCCCCGTGACAGCTTTACAGTATGAAATAGAACTCATTGTTGTCTTATTCAATATGGCTTCCCTGAATAAGTCCATAAATGCATTAGGGTCCTGTGTCTCTCCCTGTTGTTCAGACTTAGGTGAACTGGCGTTCAACCCGGCAGCGTTGTAAAATGCAGATTGGGTTCACTGACAGGCCTTCCATTTTATTACACAGTCATGAACGGCATTGTAAACTGTCACTCGTCCTTCACTTTCATTCACTTATTCTATCAGGGGGAACAGCCATGAGAAGCGATCGCTGTGCTCAGCGCTCACGTCGTCAAAGAGCTGACTTTTTTTGTTTTGGCCATCAGGATGGAACATTTCTTACAGCCTATAAACACGGTGAAATGATGAAAATATGGATTTATGTGGTCACCAGTTTAGATTTGGCATTTGAACTTTAACTTTGCAAAGGATGAAATCAGGAGGAAACTGGATATTGGATCAGTTTTTTTAGAACAATCACTCACAGATGGCGAGAGATTATATAAACTTAATTAAGAATCAATGTAATAACATGAAACATTTTAACCTGCAAATGTCCTCACAGCAACATCGTTTCAGTCAGCTTTATTGAAAACTTTCAGAAAGACAAAAATTACCAATTGATTAATCTTTCCAGTGAGTTTCCAAGCAACAATAATACATGTTGGTAAAGTGAACTGGTTTAGGACAGCTGGTTAGATATTACCCTGAAAAATACTTCATTTTCACTATTTTGTTAAGTTTAATAGACAAAACAATTAACTCAAATAAACAATTAAGAGGTGTTTTCAAGCTTCCTTCCATTCCCAAAAGTTTGACTGCACTCTCCATTTTTTTTTAATGTATTCATTGAAACAGTTGACTGTCGTGGAGGAGGAAAGAAACCAAGAAAATATTCACATTTAAGAAACAGGAGTCAGATAATTTAGCCCTTTTTTTAAATAAGAAAATGACTCCAACCAATCAATTGTCAAAATAGTTGCGGATTAATTTGATAATTAGCAACAAATCGATTAATTGATTGCACTGTAAAATCTGACAAAGGTGACCTCAAAATTGCCAAGTAATTTCGACTAAAGTTGTTCACTTTTAAGCTCATACATCTTAAATTTAATACTCTACTTGGTGAGTCTGATGTGATCAGCTTCCTTCCTGAAATGTACAGTTTAGTCATTGCCGCTTTAATCTGCATGTCTAAACAATTGCTTTTTATTTATTAAAAAGAAGAAACAATGTCTTCTGAGTGATATTCAGGAATATTAATTATGATATACACCATAATTTTACTGTAAACAAATGATGTCTGAAGAAGTGTTGAGTGAGCGCCCTTTAACAAGGCTTGTCTTCCGTTTGTGCTGCCTCAGTTATCTGTTTGGTAGCCCTGTGCCATTAAATGATGCCGGCCTTTGTCCGCGGCTGAGATTTAGTTTAAGGTTAAATGCCTTGCCCTTAAACTCATCCGCTCGGCCAGAGTGTGTGACAAGGTCACCACTACACAAAGCCTGCTTGTCCCCTAATGAATTAGTGCTACAGTTCCTCAGTCCCTTCAGCCCCTCGCAGGCCTTCCCAGCCTTGCTGCCCTTTCACACACACACACCCCTCGCCCCTAATTTTGAAATGAGTTTTATAACTGGACAGTAAACTTCCAGTGGCTTAATGATGATGACTTCTTCATCTGCCCAAATGCTCCTTTTGTCCACCCCTCCTCAGGCCTGGAGCCTGCCCCCGTTCCCTCTGGTCACACCAGGTCTTAAACCCTGGTTCACCCCACTTTATAGTTCCACAGATAATCCCCTAGAACACACACACACACACACACACACACACACATGCACATGCACACACACACCCACCCTCAGGCTATTATCACCACTGAGCCCTGCTCTGTCTCCTTCTCCCTCTCTTTCTCTCTGTTGCTGCCGACTTCAGCAATGGCATTCAGCTGGAATGTTTGCTTTTGTTTGTGTGGCCCACTGGAAAGCCATGAATGACCTCAGCTCATCTGCTATCCTCACTAGCACCGATTTGCACTTCAGGGCCCAGCAGGTAGTCCCGAGGAGCGGGAGGAGGGGGGAGTTTCGAAGAAGCTCGTGGGGCTTTTATAAGGAAATTAGAGCCGTGGACTACCACCCGGATAGTAAACAACAGTGCGAGTCCTCACACCCTTGGCGTCAGGTAGCCCACGTGAGGAGAGGGGATTCTGTTGCGGGAATTTTCACATGGTGGCAGCTTCGTGTTCTTGTTTTGTTTTTTGACAGTTGAGCTGCAGGATTGTTTTCTTATTATAAGAGTCAGACGTGCTATTTAGCACCTCGGTTGCTGTACTTCCTCCCCACCTGATGCTCATCTCTCATCTCTTGATTTGTCGGTTGAACCTCATCTGCAGAGCAGTTTCCCTACAGTGGCAGAGCCTCTACCTGCAATGTTGAGTAATCAGTGGAAGCCATCCAAATGTGCTACATTTGGTAGGGTGCACGATCTGATATCGTTTACATATATTATATATATAAGTGTTTCTCCAGGACCATCAATGCAACTGACCAAGGACATTTTGTGATGTCATAGCTTATGACTCAGGAAAAAGACTGGGAAAATACCCACTTGGAAGAATTAAATTGCCTGATTTTGAGGCAGCCTTTCTAAAAAACTACAATGTTTTTTAGGTTTTCTGATGCCCTCAATTTCTGATTCCAGTACACATCCAGCTTGATATTTTGAATAAAGCTTTCCCTTCATTTTTAACATTTTGTTTGGGACATTTTGGTAACTTATACACTAACATTATCACTAAGAAGGCATGTTTAACTTAACCTGATTCGTTAAGCGCTTGGCAATAGATATGGTTGCATTTCTCCGGCTGTGTTTTGTGGTAGAACAGTGTTCGTAAGTTGATGACTTTTGATTTGTGGTCCACCACAATGCTGCATGTGATACAAAACAGTCCATCCCCGCTTTGTGCAGAACATCAGCCTTGTCTTTAGCGGTCTTTTTTGTTGGTAAATGTGAAACGTTGTTGTCATGTCTGAATCTTTACAACCACGAACGAGGAAGTGAGTTTGGTGACGTACATGTATGGCTCAACATTTACAGGAAACTACAGTGACTTAAAATTGGTTGGGATTGGACAATGGTCAAGTCAAGTCAAGTCAGTTTTATTTGTACAGCCCAAAATTACAATCACACACACAGTGGGCCTTACAATCTGTACTGTGAATGACATCCTTTGTCCTTGTTTTCAGAGAACCTAAACAAGTAGTTTTGTTGCCTTAACTTAAACAAACTACAACAGAAAACCAACAAAAAACTGCAATTATTAACCGAACTAAATCTAAAAACAGTAATGCAACAGTACAATATCTTATCGCTGATCTCCCAAGTGAAAGTCCCGTGCTAGACCTATTCAACCACCACAACCTGCTACCAGTGTGGACAGTATGGATCATCACTGCGAGTGTAGACCACTCGCAGTGATGATTCTGGAGCTACATTGATGATGATGTGGTTGGAACATTCGACACGATGATATCAGATCAATCTAGGTGGACACTACTCAAACCAACCGCCTAGTTTCACTGAGTCGGCTAAAACAAAGCTGTGACGCTCCTCTGGGAATCCCAAAAAAGGAAGAACCCTTCTCCCCCTACATTTAAGACCCCCCCCCCCCTTCAGCTGATTATGTGACTCGTCTTTCCTCAGGTGGCGGTGGCAGGGATACTTCCCCTTTGTCAGGGACTTTAGCAGGAGCTCAATGCAGCGGTGAAGGATGGGCTTGGGGGCGGGCAAGCATTCAATCCACACTCTTTTGTTTTTTCGCACAGTGTCTTTTGAGGCCAAAGAAAATGCAGGGTTTACTCATTATCTCCATTTTAAATGGGCTATATAAGACAGGCCATGTCAAAGTCAGGGGCTTAAAGATAAATCACACTGACAGCTCTTTTCCCCCGTTTGAACTTGTGGCTGCGCTGGTATCGGATGGATCATTGTAGAGATTGATAACTACAGTTAATATACATTTCTATCACTTAAAGATGTTGAATATAAATCGGTGGCGCTACCTGAGACTCACCCATGTTTCCCATGTGTGGTCTAAATCAGCAATAGCCGGACAAATTTCACAGTCAAACTCAAGCCCAATGTTTAGACAAATGTGGCTGATTGAGAGAAAATGAGTGCATGAGGACTAATGGAGGCCCTGATTGGCTCGTGTGGTGGTTTACAGCAGGCCTCACACTGACGGCGCCCTAATATAACCATTGGAGAGGAGGTGAGAAGAGCTGCACACAACTTGATTAAAACAACTGTTGACTGTGTCTGTGGTAATGAACTGGAACATCAGTCTCACGGCTCAGTGAAGCAAGAAACACGGGTCAGTGAAGGGAGAGCGAGAAGAATTTATTACAAGCATGAATTGCCGTCGTTATTTTGTGTTTTGAATTCAAGCAAAAATCCAATTTCTGTACAGTTCTACTTCAATTCAATTTTTTACTTTTGATGGATCTAATACATAAATCTGAGGGGACTAACTGGTATGAAAGAGAGACCTAAAATCGCTGGGTCATGGTTAATTGTGAGTGCATCTTCCCAGTCATCAAGTAGATGTGAGTTTACTCAGACCTACTGTTTACCTGACAAATTCTTGCAGACTTGCTTGACATTAATTAGTCGGCCGGAAAACAGATGCAGAAGCCTTACAGGGTGCTGTACAGTTGATGTAGTAACCAAGTTCCACAGTAAATGATGCACATGTTGTACCGTATTCAAGCTGTTGAATTAATCACCAAATATTTTGATCATTGATACCGACAGAACCCTTTTATACAATCAAGCCTAACCCAGTATCAAATAAACACATTTAAATCCGCTACATCCGGATTTTTACTTGGATCTACATCAAATTGTACTCATTCATACTGTAGATACCAGCCACCTTAGTATGCCTGATTTTTTTTTGTATAATTTCCAGAGAAATACAAAAACAACAAAAATGTCAACAAACCCCCTATCTTGCAACGTTAAAGTAAGTGAAAAAAAACATTCCTGGACCCATCCCTTTATCCAAATCCACACCAAAAGTTAATGGGGTTTATTCTGGGTTGAGACACATCCTCCATCCACGTTTTGTGGAAATCAGCTCAGTAGTTTTGTGTAATCCTGCTGACAAATCAACAAATTGACACCCACAAAAAACATTGCATTGCGTTCGGAAATGTGAGTACTTTCTGTCTTCTTTACTCCTCTATGACAGAAAACTAATTATGTTTGGGTTGTGGACTAAACAAGATATTTTAGGATGTGTCTTGGGCTTTGAGAAACTGTGTTCAACATTTTTCTAACATTTTGTCGACCAAACAACCAATCGATTAATCCGACAAAGAAAATAGTAGTTAGTTGAAGCCCTGAACTGCAGTCTAAACAATGTCGTAACAGTTTACAGTTAGACTTGGCAATCTGACAGCTGGTTGTGTTTACGATTCAAAGTCAAGAGATAGTTGAGTGTGTTGCAAAGATTCAGCAACCCTGACCGGAAACAACAATGAAGATTTGAAACTGTAATTGTTGATATTGGATTGTAAATCCTTAATATAGTGTCAAAATACAGTAAGTTCTATGACTCAAGGGAATCGAGTCTTATATTTCGAAGCAAGTTTGGCATTGTGCTCAGATGTTGTAGATGTGACACATATGTAACTTCACATACATACAGTATGATCAGTCTTTCCTGGAAGTGAGCACCCTTTCCATCTCAGGATAAGGTACAAGCAGTGATCACTTGGCTATGATGACATACAATCCCCAACATCTGCCTGCGCCTGTTGATTTGTGGTGCATTTCCGTTTATTTATTTTGACCAGATGAGCCCCTTGGTATTTATAGCGGGAGTAAAAGCCCAGTGTGGGGTCAATCCCTGACAAGGCTACCAAGACAAAATGCTCAGGCTGACCTGACATTCTTGTCTCCATTTTGCTGGGGATGGACTCTTCTAGGTCTGAATTGGCCCCTAATAAAATTTAAAAAAAAAGAAAATCCAGCGTGGCAGTGAGATTTAAGCTCATGCATGAGAGCGAAAGTTTGATGTCCAGAAAATGCAAACTTCCACCTGACGCTGTGCCCGCGGAGGACGACTCGGCGTGCTGGGGGTCACGCGTGGCAGGGCGGCGTGGATGTGTGGCTGCGGGGAGAAGTGGGGCTTCTTCTTTGTTTCCCCCCACGACTCTGCAGGCCTCCAAGAGCATCTGTCACCACAGGGGGTCAGCAGGGCCAAGATGAATGAGCCCCCGGTGGATTCCCTCCCTCCTTGGCAAATGGCACAGGACAGAGGAGGGCATAGGGGACTAGGGGGAGGGGTCTGTGGTTATGTCTGTGTGTGTGTGTGTGTGTGTGTTTGTTTGCATGTGAGTGAGAGAGAGAGAGAGAGAGAGAGGGCGAGAGAGAGAGAGAGGGAGGGTTTCTGCTGTACTGAGGGGAAGAGTGGGATTCCCATTTCTTTCTATCATGACAAAGGTGACTTGAGACATACCAGAGAAGAGTGAAACTCCATATGCTGCCTGGGAATCAATCAATTCTTTCCAAAAGGATTTATTATCTACAATGGACTATTTTTGAAAGAAAAAGAAACCTCACATTTGGAATTTACCGCATTTAATTTGGATTTGAAGGGCTCATCGACCGGTCGTCATGGAAGGTACAGGAGAAGCTTTTTTAAAGTGTGTCACATGTGGCCCTGATGTAGCATTAATGAGATGGGCTTTTTGCACCTAATTTAGAGAACATGGAGAGATGTTTGTCGCCCCCCCTCCCCTACATTTCTCACCCCATCCCCCTTTTCTCTCATGTCTGATGGGCAGTGGCTTTTCACCACCACTGCTTTTCTAATGTTAAGAGTGTGCTGAGCTCTTTCCCGCATTTCAACTATTGGTATGGACTTTAAATGTTGAAGCATAACAATGAAGGCGAAAACAACTAAGATATTTATCAAATTTTCATTAACATTTGCTCTACGACTTAGGTGAAAAGAGGAAAAAGCTAATTTAGTCAGTGGGTAGCTTTAATTAAGTATTTTTTAAACAAATGCTAAATTAACTCTTTTTATTTCTCTGTAGTTGTTTAATTAGCTCAATTTTAACAACACCCAAGTGTCAAGTTTATTTGTTTGGACACTATCAACATCTTTGTACCTCTATTTCTCAAATATTTATAAGGAATGTAGAAAATATTATAGAGGTATTTCTTCAAATTTATTAAGAAAATGTGTTGGCTTTGACCTGAAGGATTTGATGAGTCAGAATGTGTGAAACCATGTAAAAAAGGCAAGTTTAATCCTGCCTCTCTGCCTCTATTGTAAACAGTAATGTAATTAAGCAGTTGAGGGAGAAACAATAGGAGGACTGGAGAGAAAGGAAAGGTTGGGCTGAAAGTAAGATTGGCTCATTTGGAAAGAGTTCGAAATCTAAAATAATGTTTCAGATAAATCTTATGTAAGGTTTCATTTACAACATGTTTAAGGATTTAAATCACTATGCCACAATTGTGACCATTGCTTAACAATACCTAACAATTCATGCCAATTACAGGGAATTTAATGAAAATTAACATTCATGCCAGATTCATGAAGTTTTGGTTATTTTCTTTTATGTGCCGCATTGCCAGTAATGTAAACTCATTGACAATGGCTAACAAAACAGCTGCAGATAGCCTTTACTGCAATATATTTCATCTGAACAATATTCATTCCTCAAACTTAACATTAACCAACAATATTCTTATGTGGACTTACCAATCTTTGCTTTCCAATCTTTACTAATTACAAATAAAAATGGTATTTTTTGAAAATAATGAAGATGTACAGAGAAATATGAGGCTGATATCCTTTTTGATTACAGCTTTCAGTGTAAAATGTAAGTAATGATATCAGCACAGGCAGCACAGATGACTGTTTAAAGATAGATGTAAAGATACTCAAATGAGATATATATTTCTGGACTTAATGAAATCTTTATATGTGCATATATTGTGCTGTGTATATTACAGGTAGTGTATGATTTACAGATATTGGGTATGTATGTTTCCAGTTGCACTTAGGCTGTATGTGAGAAATGTGCCTTTAATGAATGAAAACCCAAACCAGCACGTGAGCCTAAACTTTAACTCAAATGGGATTTCTGGAAAAACAGGACCTTATTATGCACCCCAGGCTGGGCTGAAGTTGATCTCTAGGTTTACGGTTCCTTCATCTCAGGAGCCATCTGCGTCTCCTTCTGTGTCGTCTATCCTTCGCGACTAGATAAGCATCAAAATATTTCAAGACTCTGCTCCCTGGGTAATTAGCAGAGGGAAGCCTGTGGTTGAGAGTCATTCCTTTGTGGCAACACCCAGTGCAAGTTGTGTTGCAGTACTTTAGCTAGAATAGTATATTTCGAATGATCAATGCTACATTGAATTCTCATGCAATTTTCTTCTATCTTAAATAACATTTTCAGTCGCCCAGAAGGTAAAAGAGTGGAGGTTTCTGACATATTGACATTTTTAGGTTTACACTGAGTGGCTGTTTCAAGCTGGCTAATCATTCACAAAATAAGGTCCAGTGAATGCAAGTTGGACCAGCTTATGTACACTTGCTACGTGAAGGACTTGGACCCCAGACCAGCTTACATGAATAGCACCAAACAGTCAGAAATGAAGACAGGGTAGATTGTGACAGTCAGTGTTTAGAAGGGGAACTTTGCTTATGTTATATCAGAGCCTGAGTGGGTAAACAATCCTTTGTCAAAGGGTCAAAGTAACTGGCAGATCCATTCAGAGTGGAGTGACTTTGTGTAGCGAGGGCAGCTACAAACTAGAAAACCCAATTGTGTTTTTACGAAAATAGCCCCAGGGTTGTGGTATCACATAGCACCCTTTTTAGGCCTGTAATAGTGAGTACATATGTCATGGTTTGAGCAGCTCTTAACGTTTGGCTGGCCATAAGTGCACCCATTTATATTGTGAATTGGTATGTTCTCTGGATTGTGGTGACCTGCAGTGGCAGAATATCTGTAGCATTTCGGAAAACAGCTCATGTTTTTGGCTTTCCATTCAATAATATAATACCTCAACATTGTGTTTTATCTTGCAGAAAATCGCTTATACTACCAAGGTCTAACAAACTTATTTTCTTGATTCAAGTGATAAAACCTTTAATGGACAAGATTATTTGAACTTTTATTAAAATTTTTGATTAAAAAAAAAAAAAATCTTTTTAGCACAGGGCTGAACAATCGATATATTATGAAAATCACAAAATGGCCAAAATTGTAAAATGTGTCACAAAGCACCATTATAAAGAAGTACCATAATGCTGCACAGACTTCCTGGTCAAACAAAAACATGTTTGCTCAGTAAAGACCCAAACATCGTCAAGACTTTAAACCTTTTTCTCAGTGAAAATAAAAAATGTGATGCATTGTGATGATTCTTTTGCCTTAACGTTCAGCCCTACTTCAATGATTTTCCATAGTAAATTGTTAATTTCTCTTTTTTAATGAATTAAGATTAAAATGCAACGTACTGGCTGCTGAGAGGAAATCTAGCCCCGGTAGGCTACAGCTTATCTTTCAGGAAGTAAGAAATGAGAAATTTGTCGTCAGTGACCTAACTTAAGATCTCCCTTCTCTCCTCCAGGTCTCGAAGCGCTGAGTGAAATGTGTTTGCTGAAAGTTTCTGCTGAGTGGTAGCGATCCAGCATGTAGCAGAGGTGAACTGGTCCCTTCACGCCTGGGAACAATCCAACAACGTAAGTCGCCTTATTGTTTTTTTAAATGCAAAGCTTATGTGTTAAAAATGCAGCTGTTATTTCAGACTGTCTACCTTCTCATATTTTCTCCGTCTCAAATCCACCGAGTGAAGATCAGGCTAGTTTATTTTGACCTGGGGTCACATTCATACAATCTGTTGATGCCACCCAGGAGCTGAATGGCCTTGACTGACCATCTGAGAGGCAGTTTTAAAGCCACCACTCAGTGATGTGAACGCCCACTTTCAGCCACGAACATTAAACTGCTTCTTCCCGGAAGAGTCCACTCATTATGTTTGACAATCCATCAAGCAGACTGCAGCCGCTGACTCAACTGAAATAGCCCCCCTCCCCTGCCACTGCAGCTGACCTTAGCAACCACCTCAGTCACACCCCAGAAACACCCGTTAAGCGACCTCTGTCGCGGCCAGGCTTTGTTTTAAGTCGAGCAGGTGATAAAAGGTCGTTTTCTGTGTTCACCTCCGGCCTGCGCGAGGTTAATGACAAATCTGTCCATTGAGGCTTGAGGGTCAGCCAGCCAAAGAAGTCTCCGGAGCCTCCTTTGACTTGACAATCGAAAGAGGCAGCCACTGCTTTAAAAACGCCCTCAGGCACTATTTACCCTCTCTGTCTTTGTTTCTCCGTGCAGCCGCCTTCCTCCATCAGTTAAGCAAGAAATACTGTAGCTTCATTCTGTTAAGCTTCTTATCTCTTTGACAGCACAGTCAGGCACTGTTAATCTTGTCTTTTGTCTGGGTTGGTCAGATTCCTCCCCAGGAAGGTTGTTAGATAAACACGGGATCTGGAACCTGTCCAGGCGTGGGTAAGATGAGCGCTGGGAGGAGGAAGGCAGCTCCAACTTTTATTCCAACCAAGCCCATTACTGACAAATTAAAAAGGTTCAAGGTGTCTGTGTGACCAGAAGAGAATGTGTCTAGTAGATATTTATTGAATGACTGACATAATCATATGTTCATCATTATTATTCTTATCCTGGATGAGTGCAACAACTACGGAAATGTGCTAGGGTCAGAAGTGAGGATACAAAATTAGAGGAGGACTTTTTTTTTCATGCACTTAAGTACAAAGTGGAGAATAAAGTCGACATTTCAAGATTGAAGTCCTTTTGAGACTACATCAAACAGCGCATATGACTGCCTCAACAAAATTGCTGTGTATAGATGAATTGGTGAATCTGTACTTCACAATCGGCTTTAATAACAAAGAAACAATTTCTCTTTTAGCTCATAAACACAGCAGAGTTTTCAGTATTAGGACTTCGAAGAGATTGTGCCGAAAACTGCGTAACTTTCATTTTACAGCTTGTAAATTTTGCCTGTAAAATATGAGAAGTCAGTTAATCGGTTAGACCGTCAACATAAACAAAAGTCAACTATATTTATAACTTAATTCAGAGTTTCGGTTCTTTTTTGGCAAAAATGCCCGATGATCAGTAGATTTGCTGCAGTTTGTTTGGGTTTTAGACTTTTGGTCATAAAACAGAACATATTTGTCTTAGCTGGACATGTTTCACTCCTTTCTGACATTTTATAGATAAAACAACTGACCAGTTAGTGAAGAACAAAATCTGTAGATGAATCAATAATTAAATAAATTGTTAGTTGCAGTCCTAATGAATTTTAAAAAGTAGTCGTAATTAACAAATCTACTGATCTTTAATTAAAAAATAAACCTTTTGTTGGCCTTTGTTAAGTGCTAAATAGCTTAAATTATTTCAGTTTTGCATCATGTCAGCTACATTTCTAATTCAGCCATTGTGCACCTTTTAACAAAACAAATAATGTGTTTAAAAGGTACATCAGCAGCAACTCAACACATTTTAAATCATTACTGGACTCTGAGCTCAGGTTTTGGTCAGTTATATAACTGACTATCATTGAAACTGAAGCTGCAACATGACCTTGTCATGTAAGTGTTTCAACAGCTGTGGAGGATCTTTGTTAGACATGAAAGAGGAGTTGTTCCCAAACAGCTGAAGTCTTCAACCTGGCCTCCACTTGGCTGCTCCAGTGTTGATGAACCACAGCTCTGGTCTGCACCAGTCAAATGTAGTCCAAGGACAGACATTGAAGGCCTACCTGGTCAAACTCATGTGTCAGGAAAGAAGCCAAAGCTCCCTTTATTTTCCCTTCAACTTTCGGCCCCACACAGCTTGAACACCCTTGATTACTGGCTCAGTATTAAAAACAAATCCAGTGAAATGTTATGACAAACCGAAAAGAGGGAGTTGAGTAGGAAGCTCCATTGTGTAATGAATGGACACCATGATGTAGAAGAGGCACTGGTCAGTGCTGCCTTTTCACCACATTAGGATTGCTTTCTTTCTCTCTTTCTTTCCCCCCTGCTCTCTCCTTTGAGACGACATGCTCAGCCCTCTGTCCAGCTGCCACCTGCCACCAGAGAGCCAGCCAACCTCGGGCCCACACAGCCGACCCCGGCAGATGTCACGGAGTGGACACTGGGGTGGAGGGGGCAAGGGGGCAAAGCAGCAGGACAGAAGGAGAAAGAGCCAAAAAAAGACTGGAAAAAGCCATTGGCCTTGGCCATTATGCTTTGGGCTGACGTAGAGAAAATCTTTGCATGTGTGTGTGACTGCAAGCAAACATGGTTGAGTGCTTATGAGAGTCAATTAATGCAATAGCCTCTGGTTAACCTGGAAAAATTATCACAGGACAGATGTCAAGCAATCTTGCTTGAAGAATCAACAAATCATTTCATGCCTGCATTCTTAAAATGGGAAGGATACATATAGGGATTTAATATATCGTCCTCGACATAGCTCCTCCTCCTAAAATGCAACTATACGTGTAAATACAGACAGCAAGAAGTTGTTTTCCTTGAAAATTTTCTGGTTTCTCTTGTATTGCAATCCGTTTCCAGTCCAAAACCTTGTCGCTAGTGCCTGTCTTTTAGTAGAAGAAGGCAGACTTTATTAAAGGATAAGTTCACCCCCATGCCAACGGAAAGTTGGGTGATACGTCGTTGTCCACAAAACATTTTTTGGAGCTTCACAGCAAAACAGCGTTGCGGCATTCTCCTGAACAACTGAAGGAGATGGGGACGTGTTTTAAAACGTAAAAAACTGACAAAAAGACAAGGTGGTATACACAGTCATCTACACACAAGTATTAATGTGTGGAGAGCTGTCAGATAATTGTGTGAGACACCTGTTGCCAGTTTGCTGTCTTTGCTATTCTGTGTGACTACATTCAACATAACTAATCAATGCGTTGTGATAAACAGTACTGCGACTGCACATCAAGCTCTTTTCTCTTCGCTCTCACAGACAATGGGGAATTCATACGCCGGGCAGCTGAAGTCTGCTCGATTTGAAGAGGCTCTTCATAACTCTATTGAGGCGTCGCTGCGCTCAAGCAGTGGAGATCCACAGCCTATCTTCACACAGCTCTACCTTGATCCGGAGCCGTATCCTGGTAACGTGGAAGGTAGGAAACACTAAACCAAGATCTCGTCGTGTAATTCACTAAATTGACATAAAATTGAGTTCTTTCCAGGAAACACAATAGAAATTCATTAGGACTAAGTGAACCTGAAAAGAACAGTGTTCCTACATAATTATAATCCAGCTCTAATGAAAAAAAAATATTGAAATGTCCTTCAGACATGAAGCCGAAAGCTGACCTCCACGGACGGGAGCCGCCGAGCCAAGAGCTCACAAATGGCCACTCGTCCAACGATCTAGAGGAGCTGGAGGACGATGATGACTCAGACAGCAGCAGCCCTCCACTTCCCTACCTGCAGACGCCTGTACCTGACGGCTGCTGCACACTGGATGGTAAACACCACACCCAGAAAAGAAAAGCCTTGATAATAAATGTCAAAACACCACATATTTATATTTTAGTTTGAATGAAAGTCCTTCTTTTTTTTCATCCAATATCTCATCTGCTTCTTCTTCTCCCTCTCTTCAGGCTTCTGTCAGGCCGGCAAGGACCTCCGCCTGGTCTCCATAGCAACAGAGCCCATCGAAGTCCCAGCAGGCTTCGAGCTGGTCGGCGCCAAGTCCCCCAGCGTCCCCGAGCACATCCTGGTGTGCGCCGTGGACCGCCGCTTTTTGCCTGACGAGAATGGGAAAAATGCACTTTTAGGTCAGTGTGTCCCCTGTTCTGAGATAAGAGCGGAGGAGACGGATAACCATCAGCATCGTTTTAAGCGCTTGTTGTCAGCCTGTGCTGCGCATACAGCTGCACTGGACTGTAAATAAGGTTTGTCAGAATAAGATAATAATTTGCTTTCTGTCATGTTACCCGCAGGTTTTTCAGGAAACTGTGTGGGCTGTGGGGAAAAGGGTTTCAGATACTTCACTGAGTTTTCTAACCACATCAACCTAAAGTTGTCCACCCAGCCCAAGAAGCAGAAGCACTTAAAATACTACCTGGTGAAGAGTTCTCAGGGTGCTCTGTGCAAAGGACCCCTCATCTGCTGGAAAGGTAAAAACACTCACGAAATCCCAGACTTTTTATTTCTGCACCCGTGTTACACTTTTATTTAACATAATGAGTCACAAATTTAAGACCAAAATCCCTAAAAACATCAATCTCAACAAGCTGATTGGGTTTTTAAGACAAAAAAAACATCGTGTTCGCCAGATTCTACATCGTGATATAGCATAAGCGTTGTCTTTTTAAGGTGTTACACGCTGCAGTGTTGTAATCATTTTGTTATTATTATTAGCCCATACTCACATGGCGGCCATCTTCCTCTGACATCAGGCTCAGGGTGGGAAGCTCAAACGTCGTAGTGGGAGGTTGCGAGTTGTATAAACGTACTAAAGCCGACTAGTTGTAATCATTTCACATCTTTCTGATTGATCAGCAACTGAAAAGGCAATGGATTGCAAAATTCTGGAGGGACATTGGACCATTTTTCAAGGTTAAACAACGTGTTTGATAAAGTTCTGTTAGACAACAGCTAACAGTAGCATCCAACCACTTCCTAGCTAACTTCACCATTTGATACACGTTACACAATATAATAGGAAAGGAGTTAAATTCACTCTAAAGTATCAACCCACATCTTGGACACCTTTATTCAAAACCTGGAAGTGAAACGCTAAAACGATAATGTTGGCTAGTAAGTGGTTGAATGCTAACGTTAGTTAACGAGTTGTCGAATATGTTGTTTTACCTTCAAATGTGGCCCGTTGTCCCTCCAGATTTTCATTGTCCATCATATTTTCAGTCAGAAACGGTGAAATTATCACAATTTTTCTTCCTTATAAAACTTGTAACCTGGAACACAGCAGCGTAACATTATCCAGCATTTGAGCTTTCCACCCTGAGCGTGACATCAGAGGAAAATGGCCTCCGTGTGAATATGGTCTTCCCTACAATATGGTCGTAATATCCATATTGAGGTATTTGGTCAGAAATATGGTGATATTTGATTTTGTCGCACATTCCTAGCATTTATAAGTGCTTTTTGAGGAAATTTCAAAATATTCAGATGTAGAGGCTCGTCGTATATCATTCTTACGATGATGTGCCATTGCACACTGCATATGACAGTTCTGCCTCTCTGTGCCTCCACAGAATGTAAATCCCGTCAGCTCTCCAGCAGCGCATCGACGTCGAAGCCCAGCTCATCCTCGTCTCTCAGCAGTAAAGAAAACGGAGGCACCAGTGGACACAGCTCCTCTCCCTTTTCCCTCTCAGGTGAGACTTCACACAGCACAGAAGCACGTCAATCCACTCCAGACTGGATGTGTAGATTAACCTCAGTATTTCAACACGTGAGGCATTGTATCTGTTGGTAAATGCTCTGTGTTGTTGCTGTAGAGACAGGTGGTGGTGGTTAACCCCGGAAACGTATTACGTGAGCGTGGTCTGACACTAGAAGCACGACTCTGCACTCAGCTGTTGATTCAGTTCATGATGAAGGGGCGGTTGTGTGTGTTGCGTTTCGTCTCTCGCTGTTGGTGTGAGGCTTTGGTGTTTATTCCGGCAGCATACTGACATTTCATTTCATGTTATTTTTCGGATAAAAGTGAAATGTTGTGTATTTTAGCATGCTTCTTTACAGAACACATCTTAAGGCCGGACATGTCGGGTAAAACATGTTTGTTTTTTTCATGCAATGGTCAATTTTAAAATTTTGCACCATTTTGCTTCAATAACATTTCTCCTTTTAAACTCAGGGGAAGAAAATGTCCAAAATACACCTGTAGGCGTTTATTTTAAAAACCAGAGGCAATCCAGGCACTCCAAATATAAGAACATGTATCAGATAAGGAGGGAAATATTTAAAAGCCTTTATGTGGCTAGTCTTTAGAATATGAAACCATACGATTTCAGAAAAACTGTAATAGAAAAAATGATTGATTATGATGATATCTATAAACCTGTATTACATTGCCTTAATTCTGTCACTTTCTGTCATTGAGGTCATGACACGTAAACATTGTAACAGTGTAATGTAATGAAGCCCTGACTCATTCACTCAGGTGAACTAAAAGCTAAATGTCACATGATGAAGAGGCAGATGCTGCTTCTCTTCAAGGAGACGCTGTTCTTCTCTGACCTCTCACAACGGGAGCTTCTGTTCCCTCTGTGATTGAAAAAAGCTCCCAGGCTTATGCTATCGATTTGTTCTGAACCTGGAAGCTGCCTGTCAGCAGAGATCTCACACTTTAATGTGTGAGACGGCCGAGCTGTAGGGCTCGTCGTCTGCCACCTCCAGGTACATCCTGCTCCTGAAGAGGTCGCTGACATACAGTTCCCTGCTCTCAATTTATCCTGAAATGATTAATGAAATCGGGAGTGTTTGTATTGTGCATTGGACATTGGATACAGACACAACAACTTTCTTTGATAGATGAAGGCCAGAAGCGCCAGAAATAACCAATCAGGGGAACTTTGGCCGTTGAGGCTACAGTTTTGTGGCCAAAGATTTGTAACGGGTCGATGGACAAGGGAGCATCACGCACCAGCATGGCAGGGAGTTGTTGAGTTATAGATGTTTTTTCATGATAAGCTCCTGAATCTTTTGTTTTTATCTCCAGATTCTCCGCCCACCAGAGTGACGCAAGCATCCTCTGTCTTTTTCGGGAGCCAGGACCTCAGCAGAGACTGCAGTTTCCTCAAACCTCTGGCGTCCACACCTGGAAACAAGACCTTACCGATAGGTGAAGCTCGTTTCAGATCCCCTGGAAATGTTCATGTTGGTTTACCAGCCAATTACATTATTGATTTTATTCCCCCTCTACTTTATGCTGTATTATAGAAACACACACAATTATATACTCCACATACATTTTTGGTCTCATCCAGGCTTTGACACTTTCAGCATAAGACTGATGTAGACTGACTCATCGCTGACCATGGAGCCGAGATTAACATCTGCCCTGGCCTGCACACAGACACACACTAGCCCACGTATACACACATGAATCAATACTGAAGGAATGCTGTAATGACTTTCTAAGGCCTTGCTATCCATTAGCCCCTTTAAAAGGTTGTGATATTGACAAGCAAAGGCTACACGTACCGATCAATGTTTTAACGTATTGCAAACATGGTGAATATATGAGATTGGAAAATGTCCACTGCGGTCATTGGCAATTGACGTTCATGTGTAAGAAATCAATATACTACTGTTTTCTGACTTGTACTGACTCATTTTTATGTATAGCTCAGCCTCTGCTGATGGCTGCAGTTGTTAAAATATGTTTTATTTATGCGTTAATTAGCTACTTATCATTTTTTAGCCAATTCCATTTCCAGAGGATGACTACTAATTATCCTGGTGGTCAAATGAATTCACCTCTAGCGCCATCATCAGGTCATAATTAGGCTCACGACTAAATATCTGCAAATCTAATAACCCATCAACCTCAGCTGTGCTTCGTGTTTTGTACTAAGTAGAAAATGTTAGCATGCTAGCACGCTCCACTAAGAGTGTGACATTGCCACTGTAAGCATGTTAGCATACTGATGTTAATATGTAATTTAGAGTAAACCTGTGTCTACGTATTTAATGGTTGTTTCTGCAACCATTAAATACATCGTGTCACGGTTCATATTACTCGGCTTTAGTGGGAACTAAAAATATATATTGGATACCTTTAAAGGTGCAATATGTCAGAAATTGAATGGAGGAATATACAAAAATTTACATATTTTTTCATGAGAACGTGAAGAAATAGATGTTTTTATGTCTATGTTGCAGAGATTTTTTGCCGAAGTTAGCATGCTAACTAGCTACCCCCAACATTTCTTCACTGCTACGAGCTCCCACTCCAGCCCACTAGCTGCACGGCTAACTGAGCTGACTACCTAACGGCAGCCACAGTTAGCCGCAGTTATTTGTTTGTTTGGAGTATTAATGACAGGTGGCCAATTCTTACGTATTGTACATTTAAATTCACAGAGAATATTTAGCCTGGGAGCACAAAGAAACAGGAATTATTCAAGATTGCAATGTTGTAGACAGGCAGTTGCTTCACATCCCATGATGATGTTGTTTGCGAATAAAAATGCACGTTGACAAGTGCTTTGAATGAATTTCTCAATCGAGGATTTCTGTGACACTCCTTTAACTGTCAACCCTGCATACTCTAAATGTAGAAAAATATAAAATCTTTACTATTTCTTGTGTATTTATGTGTTTGGTTTGTGTCTCTAGTACCAACAGCTCTGAGGGTGAACGGGCCAACCAATGGTCTAGGAGTTGATGGGCGTCCTCCCTTACTGAGCCCCTCCCAGGTCTCTTTAGGGCCTCAAGTTCAGGGGTACCGCACTGCTGACTTAGGAGACAGTCCTGGTAAGACCTTCACTAAAATAAAGTCATAGAGTTTTAGAAGGGGAATATGTTTTACCTCCACTACCTCCATTTTCCTTCTTTTTTTTCCTGTATTGATGTTTTTCTGTGTGTCTGTTTTTCACGTTCAGTATCCTCTGCCATGAATTCGGGGCCTCCAAAGAAGCGTCACCGGAGCTGGCATCCTAACTCGTTGGTACCTGTCCCACCGACAGCCGTTCCCGTGCCAGCCATCCGGCCGATAGTTTGTTCTCCAGGTCAGTCCAGGGTGGCTCTTTGAGCTAAAATGTATTCGGCCACAGTCATTTTGAGATGAGTTGTAAATTGACCCTCGCATGTTACGTGATCTTCTTTTTTAGCTCATTTCACTGTGTGTGCAGAAGTGTGTCTCTGCATAGACTGTGTCGATTATCAGCCCTCCACTCCCTCTGGTTTGGGGAGGAGTACACATCATCCCTGATGTCCTTCTTGTTGTCAGGGATGATTCACCAAGTGTCTCCATGGAGATAGAGCTGGAGAGTTTATTGGCAGAAACTATTTTCTTAAAATTGCATTATTAAAGCCACGTCATGTTATTATGGTCAAAAATACGACCATCATTTCAACTAAATTGCCTGACCTGATTTTTATTCTTTCATTTGTTACAATTCTGTGAAGGCAGCACAGCAACCCCAGATATTACTGCAGTCTTTTCTTGCTAATGTAAAACACAGACATGTGAAACCAAGGTCATTATAGTTAACTTAAAAAACTAAAACTACATGTGGAAAAAACTATTTAGTGAAGCACTCAGTATTCAATATCTGCGGCTAGGTGTCTCTCAAACAAAACACTGAAAACAAAAGATGTATTTTGATGACGTTGTGAAGTAGCGTGGGATCATGGGAGTTGTTGCCCTCATCCTTGAACAGCCATCATCGCAAAAAAAAATCCATCTGACGTGACATGTTAGTTTTATTCATGTTACGCTTAGTCACATTGGCTGACAACCCAACAAAATTTTTATAACGTACGCATAGTCATTTTTCACTCTGGTTAAAAAAGTTTTAACATGTGATTTTCTTCCCTCCAGGTTCTGTATTAGGAGTGTCGTCGCCTCAGGCGCCTGTACCAGGAGTCATTCAGCCTCAACCTGTCAACGCTGGAGACACCGTCATCGTCCCCGACAACCTGCTCAGCTCCTCAGGAGTTCGCCCTGTCATCCTCATCGGTACGAGCTTCACTCCTCTTCACTCATACTGCCAATTACGTGTCATCCTGCAGGGCATAACACAGCATTATCAATCATCAAGTAAATTATAAAGTTTCAGTCATCATAACCATTTTTGATACAAATTATATGAATGTTTCCATCGTAAAAATTGGTTCAGTTCCAGTGAGTTCGGGTAGATTAACCCTGCCTACATGTAGCTTGTCAGATATAGCGCTAATTAAACTGACAATAATGTTAAATTATATCACACTGCAGGCAGAAAATCTAACACATGTAAAAACAAATTGTAAATCATCCCCTTTTTTTTTACTTCTTTCTCATTATTGGTCAGTTTGCTGTGTTTAGATGTTTAAAAAACTACATTGTTTTCATAATAACAAATTGAAAGTGTTACAATTCAAATATTAAGCTGTTGTTTGTGGCGACTATATGTTTCAGTATTGTCTTATGGTGTCTTTTCTCCTCAGGGCATGGCACTTTACCTTATTTCTATGGGAATGTTGGGGACATAGTGGTGAGCCCCCTGCTGGTCAGCTGCTATAAGAGCAGCCAGCTGACGGAGAAAACCCTGGAGACGTTGGGCCTCAACAGCAGCCAGCTTCTCTGTGTGGAGACGATGATCCTGCTCACTTTACAGTATCTTGCACGCTTAGGTGAGCAGCAAACGCACACACTTAAAACAAACCCTCACTGTCACTGAAAGCTTAACGCACACGTTGGATGTGTGCGGTTTTAAAACACACAGGGAAGTGGGGTGGATGACCGGGAGGGGCTGTTGTCTTATTTAAACAGAAACGTCGCTGGCAAAACAAATATCTAACTTTGATGTTTATCTTGTTACATTTGATATTCTACAAACTCCACATGACCGAGCCGAACTGAAGTACACTTTTCTACGAAACGACCCATCACGTTTAAATCTCTCCCGCAGGCTCGGAGCAGATTCCTCTGAGGGAGGAGCTGGAGCAGATCGTTTTGAAGGCCATGCTGTGCTGTCCCGGGGGTCCCGCCATCTCCCCGACCCAGCTGCCCTGGTTGGCTCGGCTGGAAGCCAGCGTCTCTGGGGGCAGCGTCCAGGTCGTGGTTACCCATAGCTCTTTGGGAGAGGGCATCTCAGAGTCACTCCGTTCTCTCAGCGAGGGCCCTCACCACCAGCAGTGCCTGCCTACATATGTAGTCATTATATGCGCCTCTAAGATGACCGGCAACGAGTTCTGCGTGCTTGTTTTGGGTGAGTGCTGCTTCGTTATCTGCAATCATTAAACCTGGTCGTTGCGTGTGCACAATATGTATGTTAACATTGTTATAATCTCATTTTTTATTAATGTGTTGGACACAGGAAAGTACCAAGCGCGGGCCTTAGCTGAAGGCATGCTTACGACCAACGAGTTTCTGAAGGAAATCAGCTACGAACTCATCACGGGGAAAGTCAGCATCCTGGCATCTCACTTCAAAACCACCTCACTAGGTGAGTGCTGCGTCCACACAGCAGCTGTTTATGGTTTATAGTTGATAAAATGGATGGATGATAATACTGGTTAGCATAAGTTAAGATGAACTGTCTGATAAATGCCTTTTATATTTCACAGTGACTGTATATCAAAGATGTGGAAAGCTTTGTCTTGGCAGCATGTATCCGTGGCTCTGTGTCCTGATGTGACTGTTTCTTTTCAGGGGACAATCTGGACAAGCAGCTGGTGCGATACCAGCGCCGACGGAAGGGCCAGGTCATCCAGCCCTTTCAGGGCGATGTCACTGACTACATCCACTCTCAGGAGGCTGCCAGCATGTCACCACCCTCAGACAGAGGTTAGACTGCTCTCCGACGTGCTCGCTGTCTAAACTGCCTGGTCCACGTGCCAGGGGCAGCGAAAACATCACTGTATATTCTTCTTCTTATAGTGTATATCATTATTCTGCTGAGCCCACTGGTGATTTATTTGTGCTCCTCTTTTTACTGGCATCCCAGTCAGGTGGACCTTAAATCTAGACCATAACCACACTCTTATTAGTCAGATGCTTGAGGTCTAAATGTACTATAAGCAGCACATGACAAGATTCTCTCATTTAATCATATCAGTATTTGTCATTGCTGGCAATATTCTCCAAATTTCAAACGTCTGTATTACTTGTGGTCATTCTTAATTTGCTGCACATTAAATTGACGCCTGTATTAATGCGTATACCTGCATGCTTTGTCCCTCTTTATCCCCTTGTAGCAGAGCTGTTGACCAAGGTCTTTCAGATCTATCCGACCCAGCTGAGTGTGGCCCGGAGCCTCCTTTCTCAAGTCTGCTCCATCGCTGACTCAGGGACCCAGAATCTTGATTTGGGGCGTTTTTGTAAAGTGGACTTTCTCGTTTTGGTCCCTCCATCTCACATTCTGGTACACCAGACGGCACAGCGCATCCGACAATCAGGTTTGTGTCCACGGATGACTTTTCCAACTGCCCAGATGACATATTTTCAAAACTTTATTTTTCAAATGTGTCTTTGCTTTGCTCAGGAGTGCTTGTGGACCTGGGAATCGAAGACGCCTCCTTGGCCTATCAGAAATCAGACAAGTACGTGGTGCGTCTGGACGGTGACGTTCACGCCAAGATGGAGGCCTTCATGAGGAAAGTCAAACAGAACCCCTACACGCTGTTTGTCCTCATCCACGACAACTCCCACGTCGACCTCACAAGGTAAAGCTCCTCCAGGACACAAGTTGCTGACGACATTTTGCTCTGTGCCGTGGGAAATATGATTGTTATGGCTACAAATGTAGCCTCCACCTTTTTTATAAACTGATTAAAGTGGAGAGAAGAGAACAGCTGCATGGAAGTGAAAACGAATACAGCACAGAGAATCTATTACCTTGAATTTTGCTCAAACGTAGGTCAGATACTTTCAGTTTCCTGTTTTTATTAGACATATTTGGGTCTAAATGATGTTTGATCAGTGATGGAGGAAGTTTTTTACATTCGAGTTTTTAGGATCCTCTGCATCTTTAAACCAAAACTGATTTTTTTTCACTACCAGAAACATAAAATAGATCACTTCCTGTTTCCCAGAGGATTTTAGGAATGACCTACACACTGGACATAGCAAATTAAAAACCATTACAAACCCTAATGACCTTAATTGAGCTGTTATTTGCGTCCATAACATCTATGGTATGATGTGCACAGGAATCTAGAGTATCCATCACACTTTCAAACTCTTTGCCCTCCTCCCTGTCCAGTGCTCTGTCGGGCTCTGTGTGCCACGGGGAGCTGCAGGGTTTGGCCGACCGGGTGGTAAACTGCCAGGAAGTCCTCGATGCCATGAACCTCCTGGTCCTGCAGGTCAGCTGCTTCCCATACACGCTGCAGACCCGCCAATCCCGCATCAGCATCCACAACGAAGTTCATTGGCCCTCCAAAGAAAGTCTGGTGAGTGTTGATTTAACAGCAAAAAGCCCCCCCAAAAATCATAAACACTATGTTCTTTTGTGATGTTAAAAATCAAACAACACTAAACGTTTAAGAGACATCTGAGCTGCTTTATATCTACGTTTTGTCGAATTAAGACTTCAGCTGCGAGCAGATGCCAGTTTGTCACAGTTGTGGTTTAGCTGCTCCACCTGGTGTCCCAAAACTGCAATTACACTCACAGGAGCGGGGACTTCATCCTTACTGACCGTTGAGATATTAAATGAGATATTGTTCTGGCATTTTTGCTTTCATTTGACATTTGTGGAAGTAGATAGGAAACATCTAGAGAGAGAGAGAAGGGCATTGCTTGCTACAAAAGCTAGAATCGCTTCAATTGTGACACCTCCGGCACACTATGACTGTATGCACCATACAGTGCCCATACAGAGTCCTCAGAATTATATTTGGTCTGCTTTTAGGTAATTGTGTGTCTGGTCATAGGTCACGCTCTACTGTACTATTAGTTCTCATCATTATATTGAGCTGAACACACAGTGATGTTGTCTGGATGATGATATTTAGAGCTGTGGTTCCCCAACCGTGACAGTTAACAAGACAGTGAAGCAGATGAAAAATAGTGATTTCTCTCATCTTTGCTTTTGAATTGGGAAAAATAATAAAGTGGAAGAATTTGTTCAGCTTTCAGATCAGATGTCATTCAGTGAGATTCATTATGTGCTTATTAAATTAGCGCCACTTTTCAACACACTAGTTTTGGTGCGCAAATCTCGACGCGTTTTCACGGGAGATGCAGTGATAAAATGATTTCCCTATTAATTGGGCTTAAAATGTCACAGTTTTGTAACCATAAGAGGCTCAGCTGTACCAATTGTAGTAGGGTCATTATGCTACAATGAGAACAGGAGCGTTATCACTCACCAAAACAGCCCTCAAGAGCAGAACACCTACATAAGAGATGTTCTCAATTTATTTATTTCACTTTTACTGAAACTAAAGCAACTGTTAAAAAAAAAAACAAGGCATGTTGTTGAGAGATTAAAACCTCTAGATAACAATGCTCATGTGATTTTATACATCTGTAGTGTTGTGAAATAAATGAAAGCATTATAATCATGAAACAGGGATTTTTTTCCCCATCAAAATCTGTTATAGTTGCATCTCGAGTGCCCGTCACAGCTCAGTCAGCTATCATTTTCTTCCAGCAGGGGGAGCAGTCTCCTAATGATTTGCTGTACTTTGGCCTGAGGGACTACAGCAGATCCCTGCAGTGGGGCGTGGCCAGCCCCATCCTGCGCTGCGATGATGCATTTGAGAAGATGGTCCACACGCTGCTGGAGAGGTCAGTATGGTGTCATCACTGAGAAATCATTAACACAGAGGGCTGCTGGCAGATTATCAAATAATCTATAGATGTGCTCTGTTTTTTTTCTCTCAGGCAGTGAGCACTGTATGTTTAACATGAAACACAAACATGTCGAATTGAATCATCATAATAAGTTATTTCTTTATCTGTTTGTGTCCCAGACATCCTCACCTACACAGCATGGTGATCCGCAGCTACCTGCTGATTCAGCAGTACACAGAGGCCATGATGGCCCTCACCTCCTCCCCGTCCCTGAGAGACCACATAACCCCAGAGACCCTGGCCATGGTGGAGGACCTGATCAACGCCCCGAGCAGAGAGGGCTCCCAGGGCCGGGGCCACATGCTGCTGGTTCGAGTCCCCTCACTACAGCTGGCGATGCTGGCCAGGGAGCGGCTGGAGGACGTGAGGGACAAACTGGGGCTCCAGCTGTGCTTCGCCGTGCTGCTGGGAAGCCCCGCCACTGAACTGAGCCTGCCCAGAAACTTCACCAACCGCCTCAGGGTGAGAATGAAACCAGTCACATGCATCATTTCTTTTAATTTTATTTTTTTCCCCTAAGTTTTCTATGAGGCATTTGAAATATAAACTGTTTTCATTACTTTCAAGCAAGGTGTTTTGGGTGTAATTACTTTATTCACTTCTTTAACATCTCAAACCTCATTTTAAACCACTATTAGACAACAGATATCTCCATTGAAACCCCACTAGTCACTGTTTATAGGTTCTATTGAACAGTGTGACTCATATATCAGATAATATGGAAACTTTTCTTTCTCGACTGATAGCTTTAAATAATTACATTTGTACTCAACATTTGTACTCAACATCTTCAATATAGTAAAAGAATATCAGTCCAGTATCAGTTGTTGGTCTAGTTCTAAATGATACAGACGTAACCAAACAGTGTGTAAACACGGTGTTTTGCTGTAGGCGTGGAGAGGCTGTGAGAATGAAGACTGGGTACCGCACACTTATGAGGATCTGGAAGGGCTGCCCTGCATCGTCATCCTCACGGGGAAGGACCCTCTTGGAGAAACTTTCCCCAGGTGAGCTCACACATCAGGATTCCCCGATCACAAGTCAAAAACAAGAGTTGTCAGGAAAGCAGGGAGAGGGGGGGGGGATGACACGGGTCAGATCCTATAATTGGGCCACGGTGGCGAGGACACAGCCCCTGTTCATAGGTGGGGAACGTTGGTAGTACATTTATCCTGCATTGAAATCGTTTCAGCCCTCACTATTTCTTTTATTTATCCTCCAGGTGTTAGTTTACACTTCCACATTCACACCGTGTGTGCTGTCTGTTCTACAAGAAAGATCCAGTTACATTTATCCTGCATCGAGTGTGTCAGTACTGGGTCGTGTATTTGTGTTGTATCAGCATCAGTAAAGATGCACATTGGTTTAAAATGCATCTTCAAAATTAAAAATCTGAGAAAATATGGAAATATCCTTTAAATGAAAATCCTAAACTATGACCTTTTCTCAGCAACAATCTTCTTATCACTTTTACCCTTCTAGGTCTCTGAAATACAGCGACCTGCGTCTGATAGACTCCAGCTACCTGACTCGTACGGCCTTGGAGCAAGAAGTGGGTCTGGCCTGCACCTATGTGTCCATGGGCGTGGCTCAGGACCCCAAGAAGGCCATGGCCCCTCGGGAATCAGACGGAGAGAAGGTCGCCACCAGCTTGAACGATGGAGACGAGCTGGAAAGACCTCAGAGCAATGGCAGCGCTGCAACCAGAACGTCTGGTGAGTCCCAGACCCTGCTGAGTCCAAACATTCAGTTTCAATCACTCAAAACTCTTCAGATTAGTGTTTAAAGGAAATATGGTCTTAATTTGGTGAAAAACAGAGTCTCAACTTAATATTAAAAGTTATTTGAAGTAGATGAACCAATGTATCATATCTTGAAACGTTTTCATATTTTTCCCTCCTCATGTCTCCACTCAGGCTCTTTGGCAGAGAACGGTGTCAGCTCATCTGACGTCGCCGACTCTTTCCAGAAGCCCTCCACCTCCACCTGCCCACCTGAAGGTGCAATCACATCGGACGTGGGGACCGTCACACAAGGCTTCAAGCAGGAGTGCGACTCCCTGGGAAGCCAGCTCTCCTCCAACCCCTCCAAACCCTCCAATGCCCCTCCCTCTCTTTGCTCCAGTTCCTCCTCCTCCGCCCCCTCCCCATCATCCTCATCCACCCAGAGGCCCAGCCAGTCCACGCAGTGTGGTCGAGAGCCCAAGCCCACCCGGGTGTCCCCGCGGACGGTCATCATGTCGCGGGCAGCGTACAACCTGCTGGCGGGGGAGTCGGGGAGTCAGCTGAGCTCCTTCTCGTTGCTGCCTCATGCAGATGCGGCGTGGAGCAGCCCGCTGAGGCCCCTCATCACTCCCATCCTGCAGGGGGCGGATCAGAGCATGTACTACCGCCAGTGGACTGTCACCAGGCAGCATCACGCTGATTATGAAGCTCCACCTGTGCCACATCCTCGACGGCTGCTACTCAGTGGACCACCACAGGTAACTGCCATCCCTCTATGGGATAAGTTAAGGTTTTATTTTAAAAATGTTCAACTGTAACTTTGACTATCGTTTGTCAGATTTTAATTGGGGAAATAAAATGATCAAATGTCATTAAAATGTCAAAAGTGTCATGGTAACATTACCTTTTTTTGTCCGTTGCTAGGTGGGAAAGACTGGTGCCTATCTGCAGTTTCTTCGCATCCTGTTTCGAATGCTCATCAGACTGCTGGAGGTCGATGTCTACGACGAGGAAGAGGTGGAGGAGGAAGAAGGTGAAGATCATCGGGACTCATATCTTTTTAAACACACCATAGACATCAGGGCTCCAGGGTGCAACCCAAAGATCTGCAAAGTGCGACAAAACATTTCACCGGTCGCCTGAAATTGTCTTATAATTCAGCTTCAACTTTTTAAACAATTGATGTCATCTCAATGTTTTTGTTGCATGTGCTGTGCTGGCGCATTGTGTGAAGTTAGTCTAGAGCCCTGGATATAAGGAGGCACTTCATGTTAGATTTTCATGGCGGTGATTCACCTTCTCGTGTTCTTTTCATCTCCAGAAACATCAGAGGTCACAACTCCAATAAACACCCTGTGGCCTGACATCGAGGAAGTTCGAAAGCTGCCCTTTGACCCCAACCCCCGGGACCCTAAGTTCAGGAAGGCCAGCTCTGTTTACACTGACAAGATGCCAAAGTGCTTAAAAGGTCAGCAGAATTATGCAAACACCAGGGCAGGGTGGTATGGGATTACATGTAGCCAGGATTATGTAATCAGATTACAAAAACTATAATGAATCCAGAGCAAATTTGGAAAAAAAATGTGTAATAAGATCATAGGTAAAATGTCAAGAAATACTTGATTACATCTTTGATTGTGTGTTTAAGACATGGCAATTTAAAAATAAACTTTTTCATGACCTTGAATAAGATGAATATGTTCTACTTTAGTTTTTTTATTACTTTTTATTTACATTGAAGATGGAAGATTAACATATTAAGTGAGTCCTCCATGTGGCCTTTGATTAAAAAAACAACTGCAACAAAATTTTGAATACAAGAAACAGCATCCCACAGGCTGTAGAATACACATCTGCAGCTTGTAAGGGTGATCTAATTTGGCCGAAAGGAAATGTTAAATATGCTTAATGTATATTATTTGTATTGAAAATATCTTGATGAAAAGTATATTTGTGGAACTCGTACTCTTGTGGCTGCGTCTATAAGTTTAGCATAACGTTTAATATTTTTATATAATATAATATTTTTTCCTACTTGCAGATTTTAAGCAGGAAGGAGAGAGCCAAACACCAGCCAAACGAGAGACCAAGTCCATCCGTCTGAGCAGGTTTGCTGCCCACAATGCCTTTCATCACTGCGAGCAGTGTCACCACTACTGTGAAGCAGGCCCTGCCACACAGGTGAGCGCAGCGTGCAGGCTAGCATCACATGTCTGAGACACTCCTCTGCTGCCTTCTTTGAGCTTGAGTAACTTCAGACTGTTGGCTGACTTACGGATGCATATCCTAACCTGTCAAAATACTTTGACAGTGGAAGGCTTGAGAGCTCTTTACTCTCTGTAGTGGTACTTAATGCGATAAAGCGATATCTCCGTGTTAATAATGCATGTGTGTGTTGCAGCTGTCGGAGTGCACCTTCCACGCTTTCACCTTCTGCTTGTCCATGCTGGGGGAGGAGGTCCAGCTCCAGTTTGTCATTCCCAAAGCCAAGGAGCAGCACTTTGTCTTCAGTCAGCAGGGGAGCCACTTGGAAAGCATGCGCCTGCCTCTGTTCTCCACCAAGGTTAGCTTCCTGTGCACATGTGGGAGTATTAGTGTGAACTTAGGTAAATGTCTCAAGAGGGCAGGTGTTAAATAATTATTTGGTCACTGTTTTGACTCTTCTTCTGCGTCTGTCCCCAGGACCCTGCGCTGCTAAAGAGTCCAATCTTCACCCCGACGACAGGACGCCAAGAGCACGGCCTGCTCAACATTTTCCACGCCATGGAGGGCGCCACTCATCTGCACATTCTGGTGGTCAAGCAGTTCGAGATGCCCCAGTACAGGAAGTACTGGCCCAACCACATCCTGCTCGTCCTGCCGGCCATGTTCAACAATGCAGGAGTTGGTGAGCAGCTTACTGGTGCAATCGATTGAACTGAGACGTAAAACAAATTTAGAATATCATTTTTTCCAACCCTTCCTTTGCCAGCATAGATGTGTCAATTTTCATGGGAATTTTCTCAACAGATAAACAATCAAAACAAATTGGAGAAATTTTCAACAACAGGAACAAAGTTTAATGAGCAAACCAAGCTCAATCTCCCCCAATACAAATCAAATCAAATCTGTTTTATTTGTACGGCCCCAAAATCCCAATCACACTGCTTGCGGTCTAATTCATTCATGCCTTTACTATTGCTTTGTTACACTTTGGACCCGCACATGAAAACGTTGCTCCACTAGTCATAAAAAACCTCCACAGGGCACCTGTAAGTCTGCGTCACCTTGCAGCTTATCAGTGATTTGTCACACTGAGCGAGCCACCCTGGTCATACATTAATTACAGTCAGTCACGTTTGAGCACAGTAGTCTGATTTGTAAGGAAGCAAATCAGGCATGTGGCCTGTTTGAAAAGGGTGTAACCGAACTAATATGAAACAGGGATCATTGAGGTTAAGAGGCCATTTACCCTTTTACCTATTTTCTCTCAACACGCCCCCTGAGTGTCAGCATGCTAATATTTCTGTACAGGATAGACCCGATGCTCCTTTATGCTGAACGTGGAACATGCCCTTGTAAATTCACCTGTAAACCTGTAATGCCTACACACACTATGCTATACTATATACTACTATACTAAGCTTTTGAAGAAGCTGAAAAGCATTTTGGGTGTTTTGAGAAACTATTAAATGAAAGACTGACACCCTGTCTGTTTTTAGGCGCGGCCCGCTTCTTGATCAAAGAGCTGTCATACCACAACCTGGAGCTGGAGAGGAACCGACTGGAGGAGCAAGGCGTCAAGAGGCAAGATGTGTGGCCTTTCATCGTCATGATGGACGACTCCTGCGTGCTGTGGAACACCCATCAGCCAACAGACAGCAGGTAGAGATTGTTTCTGATTTGTAAAATGTGTAAAAGACTTTTTAACGCTATGATTATTCAAATGGCTGTAGTTACCCCTACTACTAAGGTTAAAACTCATGTCTTGTACCCTGTCCTCTTTTTTGTCCATCTCTCAGTGAGATATCGGATGACGGCTCAACCTACACGAACGTGTCCCTGAAGATGGTGCTGCAGCACATGGAAACCACACCAAAGATCTCCCTATACGCAATGTGCGGCACGCGCAAGTGGAGCAGCGGCCTGGCTCGCAAGTCTACCAGCCAGCCGTACAGTCGGTGCCACCTCCACGACTTCGTCATGCTCAACGTGGACCTGACGCAGAATGTCCAATATGACCTTAATCGGTAAGTTAGTGTAAGATTGTGTCAGTCGATCACATGTTTGGTGATTTGTGACAGATGTGCTGACTGTTTTGTTCCTATGTGCAGGTATAGCTGTGAAGAGGTGGACTTTAATCTAAGGGTGAACAGTAGTGGGCTGCTGCTGTGTCGCTTCAACTGCTTCAGCCTCATGAAGAAACACATTCCAGTCGGGGGAAACAAAGACTTCCTGGTCAAACCTAAACTCATGGTGGGTGTCATGCAACCTCTGCCTATCTGTAAGTGGGTTTCTAGTTAGTTTATCTGTCTTCTTTCAAGCGCTAATTCACTTTCTTCTCTCTTAAAAAAAGGAAATAGAAAACCCCGCCCTAATCAGCCCGTCCCAGTACGTCTGCGCTCCAGACAGCGAGCAGACCCTCCTGGACGCCCCGGCCCAGTTCTTGCTTGAAAGGTTCCTGCAAAGCTGCAGCCACAGACTCTTTCCGAAGGCTGTTCAAAACAGAAACAACCCAGTTCTGTCCATCGACAGCTACCTCAACATAAGCCCCGAGGTAAGAGCTCCCAGGAAGTATCAGCTGAAAGCAGGAGAGGAGACAAATTAGCACCATTACTTCAACTGAACCACCAAAACTACTGTGAAATCCTCTACATGAGATATAAATCAAGTTGTTCTACTGTTTCAAGGGAAGTCTCTACCCTGTTATCTGTTATGAAAATAAGAAAAACCTGCTGACTGACTTAATTTCACGTTTAAGGTTTGTAGAACCGTCTGAACCCACAGAGAAACATGTTGCACGACTTCGCCATCTGTTTTGCTCAGAAAACTCCGACCTGCATCCGTGCACATCTGCAAACACAGAATGCTAACAATGCATATTTGCACTGTGCATTTGTGCACGGCGTCACGACACGCACACCTAGACAGGACTCTCGTGTTTGCATTTTCTTTCTGTCATGGAAATAAATCATGCAACCTTTTCATTTTGCTTTAAGGATTCATGATGATTATTTCACGGGTTGTAACCTCAAATCTGTGTCCCATTAATGACGCGCGTCTCGTTGTATCTTCTGTCACAGATTTCCGTGTGCTACATCAACTCTCGTCCACACTCCACCAACCTGAACCACCAGGGCCTGCTGTTCAGCGGCCTGCTGCTTTACCTCTGTGACTCCTTCGTCGTCTCCGGACTCCTCAAGAAATTCCGCTTCCTCAAAGGTGACTCATCAGCGCAGACGTACTGACTAAGATGCTGCTCTTGTGTTTGTATGTGTATTCACCTTTTTTTTTACCTTCTTCGTGTCCACAGGTGCCACCCTCTGCGTGATCAGCCAGGACCGAAGTTCCCTGCGTCAGACCATCGTCCGACTGGAGCTGGAGGACGAGTGGCAGTTCCGCCTGCGGGACGAGTTTCAGACGGCCAACTGCAGCGAGGACCGGCCTCTCTTCTTTCTGACCGGCCGCCACGTTTGAACCTGAAACGTACCGGGTCCGACGCACTGCCGCCCAAACACAATCAAGAAACGAGGATAGTTCTTTGCCATTCCAATGGAAGGTCGGAGGGGATCTGTTGGAGATCCACAGTGCCCCAAATACTGTACTACCACAGTGCTCTATGCCTGGCTCATGTTTGAACTCGTGTTTGTCTCCACTGGAGCTTCTACTGAGAAACACTTTGCTGTGGGAAAAAAAGCACAGCTGATACTGAACTTTATTTGTTTTGTTGTTGTATTGCGCAAAAATGGACGCTCCCTGATCAATGATGTGACTATTTGAAGATTGTATGTGTACATGGACTTTCAACAGTATGTCCCGTACTGGACGTACTTGTTATCTCAGGGTTTTAATGGGAGATCCAAGGGAGGTCGCTTAAAAGGGTAAAGCTTTTCTCCCAAGTTGTATTTTTGGCTTTATCTTACGTTGGCACCAAAGACATCCCTTTCGCTTTCCTTTCTCACCTGCATCAAACTCCACGAAGCTCATTGTTTTGGATTTCCATCATCACCATCGTCGCTTCTACTGCCACGCCATCGGGATTCAAACAAGAAGCGACCATTTGAGCTTCTTCTTCTTCTTGTGCCTCCTGAAAATATATACGTGGCATCGATAATCCATCCTGTACGAAGGTGTTTTTCATCTCCAAACGACTTGCTCTCAAATGTATCCAAAGATTTTCGCTCACAGCTAAAGAAAGCTGCAAGTTGTGTCCTCTCAAGAATGTAAAATGTTTCAAAAATGAAGCGGGTCTGTTGTCCAGAACAGACAAATGTGACTTGCCACAGGGTTTTACTCATCTGTTAATGTGTATTACCGATCACACACGGATGTAAGTCGAGTTTACTGGTATTTTTCGGTGTTTTGAGCGTAATCACGCCACGTCAGTAAATGAAACATAATAATCACTGCCAAATGTCCTGCTACTGACTGTGCCTGGGGTTACACCTCCTGTTGTAAAGGCTGATCTCACGTGGATGGTTCTGGCTGCCGTCCACACATTAAAAATCATAATCTGGGTAATAATCAGAGAAGCTTTAAACGCTGTCAAAAGCAGGTGACCAGATCATTTCATATACTTGAACGTAGAATGTTTTTATATGTTTCTGCACAGGGTTGTCCAAAGAATATGCCTTAAGTGATGTTTCATGCCGTCACTGCTCAAGTCATTAATTTTTTTATTTTTTTTTGACCAATAAGAATGAAGAAACCATTTAACTGTGAGGCGAGGGAATGTTTGTCCAAGTGAAGCAAAATGATTAATTGGATTTCGGACTACTGTACTGTTTAAAGCTTTGTTTACATTATTAATATATTATATCACCCCTTGAACCACTGAGGGTTACTGATGTTTTTTTTAGTCTTGTGTAACTTTTGCCAGTATATTTTTAGTCATGATGTCTTGCTGCATTTTTATGTTATGTCGCAAAGGCAAAGAAGAATCTACCTAGATGTGTCCTTAACCATATGTCTGTATCCCTTCCTGTTCTTGTGTTGGATTTTTTTTTTTATTGAAAATGAAAACCAGGTCCGTGAGGGGTTCTTATTTATTTGACAAGCATTTTTGGACTGATAATCATGTTGAAGTGTAATATTTGATTGCATGCTAAGCTCGCCTAAACCGAGGGAGTGTGTCCTCTTCAGAACCATCCGTGAAGGCTTTGCACAAGACCCAAATGAATGATTCTTAGATCTACTGAATGTCATTGAGGGGGGGGAAGGAGGAAATGTGAACTTGCACTAGTTGCCAGCAGAAAAATAAATGTTTCCCACTATTAAATGAGCCCCGCAATTAGTCCAAATATAAGACTGATGATCAGAAAATGTAACTTAAACTCCAATGGTCCATAGAATGTGTCTTTCTTTTGAATAATTTAACACTTAATATGCAACTTGCTCTCACAATCTTCACTGAAATGTGTTTGATGACCATGTGCAGCCCAGTGGCAGCCTTGGTGTCTGGGTGATCTACCTCATGTTTCTCATTGTGGTTACAGGCTTTGAACATATGACATTAGAGCCATGCTATTGTTGTTGAAAACGTATGAATGTAATAAAATGACTTCTAAAATCAATTGTGCGTTTGTTTTTTTAAATGATTACATTTTTATACGGTTTTCTCCTGAACATCTGGAAACAAAGCGTGTGACAGTGTAGCATATAGGATGTTCTGATTTCCAGCTATTTCATATTTAAAGGTGCGCTGCGTAGTTTTTTATTTTTCAGATTCAGAAGAAAGTTCTTACTTTCTCTCCATTTTGAGACTATTATTGAACCCGCAAATGCTGATGCTGCAGAAACTCCTAACATAAGGAAGGACAATTTTATTGCTTCTTTAATCAGCACATCAGCTCTCAGCTGTGTTAACATCATCGCACAAGAGTTTTCTAATGATCAATTAGCCTTCTAATGTGACAAACTCGGATTGGCTAACACAATGTGCAATGAGGCCACAGGAGTGATGGTTGCTGAAAATGGTCCTCTGTACACATACGGAGATATTCCATTAAAATCAGCCATTTCCAGCTAAAAGAGTCATTTAAAGGTCCAATTTGGGAGAAAGTAGATTTTTGAGTCTCATTTACAACTCGTCAAATACAGACGCTTTGGGATCGAGGCTGTATTTCTCATGAATTTTATGTTATTTAAATTGAAATGAAGGGGACCCTGAACTTTTGGCCAAGAAGATGCACACTTCCCTTCATTGCGGACACACAACACATGATACAACATAACACTTCATTAGATTTCAGAGGTTGAGTTGAGCTCCTTGCCGTTCGACTAAACTTAGACTGATTTCCATTTATTTTTCTGCTTTCCTTGTAATTTGGTGTGCTTCCCAGGTAGCTGCTGAGTCTTTTAAAGTCTGTTCCCAGTGCATTCATACAAAGCTTAAGCAGTGTTGTTGAAATGCATGTGCAGCCCTGTCTCCAGTCTGTGATTAATAATCCTCTCACTCTCTCCTCTGCAGCCACTAAATCCCACATCTTTTTATTCTCCTTAAGAGTAAACCCTTGCTCATCTCCCAGTCACGTCCTTGCCTGATGTTTGTCTCACCTCAGCACCTCTGCAGCTGTGCCGTGACTATGCACAATGACCCTTCTCGTTATAAAGAGCGGAAATGGCCTCTTCTCTTTATGGATGCTGTGTAGGATCCTCTCTGGCTTCACTGTAAGGGCACAGGGGCATTGCTTGTCCAGGGACGGTACTATTTCAGCTCGTGCGAGGTAATATTAGAGCACACTTTCCATCAACCTACAACCCCTGTGTGATATAACACAAGGCTATTTTCAGCCAGCTGCAGTCAGGATAGGATAAGGAAGAGAGGGCAAGAAGAATGGCTGGCATGCTGATTCCTGCGTCATATAATTGCTCTTTTGAGAAAAGCAGAATGATGTTGCGCACGAAGCCCGAGGGAGTTTTGTCTTTAAAGATTTTAGATGTGCCAAAGGGTTTTCTTTATAGCGAACTGGCATTAAAGCACAGAGTAAAGATGGGCTTTCTTTGGCTTCTCTCGATTATGCTGTAATTTTTCACTTTCCTGGATCGACTTCATTGTTTGATTTGATCTTTTAGCTGATACTTTAACAAATCCTTCGAAGGAAAAAAGAGAAAATGCCTCATGAGAATTCCCTCTGACATATTTCTTTCATTTATTCAGCCCTGAGGCAACGCAGTAGTTAATATTAAACTACTTTGAAACACTGGAATGATTAAATGTATGACTGAAACATCCTTTATTCCATCTCAGAACGCTGTTTGGTTATTGATCTGTAACTATGTGGAATTAAGCAGAGTGCAGTCTCACATGAGCAGAAACATCAACATTAATAACAGAGGGGATTCCTGCCACATAATATCAATTCTCATAGATGGTAAGCAACAGTAAATTACTCATCCCGCCTGGCAGTCTACTCTAATTACTCTCATGCTTCTATAAACCATCTAGCTAAAACCAAAGCTCATCTGTCTGCGGGCTTATTGGGGGGTTGGGGTGAAGGTAAATGGAGTGCCGGGGGATTACGATTTGCCTTTGGGTGGATCACACTCACTACTGCAGCAAATGCATATCCTATCAGCAGCTAAGCCTGTGAGTGTGGAGTGAGTCAATTCCAGGGACCAAAACCCAATACTGTGACAGGAGCGGAGAGGAGGGAGTGTGACCCTGCAACGACACACCGGTCAAGCGGTAAGCCAGCTCCACTCGTAAGACTGTCAAACGTCTTGACTTAAGGGTCGGGTCCGTGACCCAGGGTGGAGTCGTGTGTGAGCCTGACACCTCACGTGCCTGACCAAGCACTCTGGGGACTATCAATATGTAGCCACAAGGCTGTTCCAAAGGGTGTCAAACCTGCAACTGAGCAGCCACCTCCTACTGTACTGGTGGTGACCAGTGGACACTACAACCCTAATACCAAAAAAATAAGTTTAAATTGGTAAATATACACTCACAGTGTTGAAACTTTTTAGGAATTAGAATTGTACAATAAAATAATCTATAATAATAATCTTTTTGTTATTGTTACTGCTGTTTATTGTTTTGTTTTGTTTGAGTCTATTTCCCCCTCCTGTCTAATGCTTTGCCATATGTGTCTTCATGTTGTATTGCAAATAAAAAAACAAGAAAGAGAGATGGAGAACTGCTGACAAACGGTAACTGCAATCAGTTTTTCTAGCCTGCGGTGAATGGTCAGTTGAGCAATCCAATATACTCTGTTGACAAGACTCATTACGAGCAGAAGCACTAGAGACAGAACACACAAACTGACCTAGACTGTGTTTAATAATTTATTAAATACAGCATATTACACTCATGTTGATAATGTGCATATACTGGTACTTACACTATAGAGACATTTTTTAATTTAAAATCTTATTGCTGCACATGTTAAACAGAATGTTTTTTTTTTTTCTTTTCTTTTCATGTAGTGTACAAAATAAAATGCAGCAGCCTATGAAAACAAACAAACAGACTTGTCCTTTGTGCTACAGATTACCAGGTGATGTTAAGGTTCAGGACATGATGACGCAGATGAGACACATGCTACTTCGATGGACACTTGGCAGAACAGACAGACACCAAAATTCCACAGGAACAGGAAGTCAAGATCCCTCATGCAGTGCATTACTGAAAGTCTGGCCGCCGGTCAGGTCTGCCTGTTTCATCGATGCCAACTCATACACGGTAGCCAGCCCCATGATCATTGTTGGCGAAACAGAAACACACCAGGACCGACAGCCAGGTTCCATTAACGATACTATGCATCTCGTAAAGCAACATCCACCACTTCAAACGGCCAATATGTACACTCTCTGTCTTCCTATGTGCGTTACTTCATTCACATCACTGTATCTAGCACCCTCAGACTTACTTACATTGTATAACCACCAACATTTTCACAAAGAAAACCCTCACTGAGTTCATATACTGCTCTGTTCAGCCTTTAGGATATACTTTCATATATCGAATGAAATGATGTGCCTTGCATGAAGGAATTAGAGGCATGATAGTGTCAACTAAAATAGTGCAATTTCACATTCCTTGTCATTTATGAGTTATTCTCTATATAATACATTTGTAGAACTATTTGGTGTGCATAAAGGTAGAATGTGTGAAAGTAAAAGTGCATGCAAATGGTTAAGGAAGGAGTAGTTTGACATTATTGCAAATACGCTAATTTGCTTTCTTGCCAAGAGAGAGACGAGAAGATTGATACCACCCTCATGTCTGCAGCAGCCGGTTAGGTTAGCTTAGTATAAAGACTGGAAGCAGGGCGTGTGAAAGCTAGTTTGGTTCTGTTCAAAGGTTTAAAAAAAAAGAACAGGTGGATTTTATTACCTTTGGATCCAAGCTAGCGGTTTCCCCTGCTTTCAGTATACATGCTAAACTAAGCTAAGCTAAGCTAAGCTAATCGGGTGATGGCTGTAGCTTCAATGGTATCAATCTTCTCATCTAACTCTCTGCACAAAAGCAGATAAGTGTATTTACCATAATATCGAACTATAACATTAAAAAGAAAAGAAACAACCATATGTCAACTGATGAATAACATCTACCTTTAAACAAGGAAAATACAAACTAAAGGAGAATGATCGAGAACACAAAATTAGACAGGAAGGAAAGACGTATGAGTAAATAAAGTCAATCCCTGAGGGCTAAAATCCTACTGACATGAGTACTTAAAGATGCTTCATGAGCAAACATGATTGGATTTTCATGTACAGTACGTGTGTTAACTTAAAAACAAAAATAATTGCACAAGGTAATAGCAGATTTTTTTGTTTTAGCTAGCTAATGCAACTAAACAAGATGGGCACAAATTCAGCTTTTCAACAATGACATGAACAGCTATGCTTGTGTTTTTAAGAAGCATATTATTCAGCTTTAGATTACATACAATGACTTGTTTACTGTACGTAATAAATAAATGAAAACTGAATGCAACACAAATGCTGCATTCAATAAGATGTGCCTTTGAAATGAGAAAAAAAGGTTTTTTGCTTGTGGCAGGAGGAAGAATGGGACGGAAGGATGGAGGGAAAAGATTAAAAAAGTGAATGGAAGGAAGGAAATAGGCAGGATAGGATTAGGTAAAGACGAAAGGAAGGAAGGATGGATGGAATGCAGTAAGGAGGAATGAAGGGCAAGGATGAAAGAGGAAAACAGGTCAAAGGAAGGAAATCAGGTAGAATGGAATTAGAAATTGAATGAGTAAAGGATGAGAGGAAAGATGGATGGTGAAAATGAAATAAAGGAAGGAAGGAAAGAAAGAAGAATAAGAGAGAGGAAGTAAGGAAGTAAAACTAGAGGAACACTTTGTTAAGTACTCTTATCAGGAGAGGTCCGTGAGTCGGCTGCCTTCTTCGATGACGGCCTTAGCAAACTGCTTGAAGACTCGGTCCATGTACGTGCTCTGTCGAGGCCACAGGCCCTCGAGGAAACCAATATGGCCGCCATGACAGGTGATGAGCAGGGCCAGGTTGGGATTCTGCTTCACTGCCTCCACTGGAATGGCTGCAAAGGAAACAGCAGGTCCTGTTTTCTTTTCTGTGCACTAGATTCTCATTCTGCATGCCATCGTATAAGCAGGGTCTCTAAAACCAAATAAAATCAGTTTTCATCCCATTCTAAAAAATTAGGTGTTGAACTCACCATGAGATGGGGAAAAAACATCATCAGCAGCGTTCAGACACAGCATTGGCACCTGCACAGATTTGAGCCTGTGGACAGGACTGGCATCGTGGTAGTAGTCGTCATTGGTAGGATAGCCAAACATTATGGAGGTGAACCTCTCGTCAAACTCTCGAATGGTCCGTGCCTGTAGGGGCAGAGTAAAGTGATTAAATGTTGGCCACTTTGTTTAATTAGATTAGAATTTATGGCAGTGTGTCAGTGAAAATAATCCCGACCTTCATGACATGATCGATGTCGTAACACTTTTCAAGCACTGGTCTGTGTCTGCGGGGGAGATTAAAAATAAAACTGTCACTGTGGTGAAATGATTTGCGTCCGAAAATGTCCCTCAGAACTGCTGACAAGGTTGTTACAACGTAATGAAACAACAATCAAGCTTTCAAACTACAAATGCAATACCGTTAATGTATATCACACTCACGTTAATACACAGATAGTAATACAGTATATTGACAGTGTTGAGTGTTAGAGTTAATCTTTGAGACAATGTGTCAACCAACATGGTAACGTTTTGGCCTGGAGGCCTTCATCAGAGCTGATGGTTTGTATGTGCGCTGCCTTTAAAGCTTTGGGTATCCTGCAGTTTCAACACTACTGCACTGTCTGAGCCAAATTACTTCATTTTTTTCAGGTAAGTTTTGATTATTTTACTAGAGTGATTATATTTCTTATAATATTTCATTTAGGCAGCAGATAGTAGTCTAAAGCCAAGTGCACAGATTATAGCTTGTTAAAACCTTCTGCTAGCTTCTATTAGCTAACTCACAACATGATACTTTTCACAATAATTCCAATGAAAATTTTCTACCTGGAATATTGCCGTAATTTTGCAACCCTAGGCTTTTTTAACATGCTTTAACGTGCTTCATCTAACAAATAAATATACAGCAGCAGTATTGTTGGCCTGGAACTATCCCAAAAAATATTGATCAACATATAAAAGATGAACACAAAACAGTTTCTCAACGTTCAGAACTAGCAGTGAGTTAGCGGCGTGTTAATCCCTCTCTGTCCCCTGCTGACCTGTGCACGGAGGCTTGTAGGCAGCTGGTGAGGTAGGAGTTGAAGAGGAAACGGTCCAGGGGTTTTTCCAGTGAAGCGGTGCACTCAAACACATCCCAGCCCGCTGAGAAGACTACGACCCCTTTCAGACAGGTTTCCCGGCCCTTTCGCCCCAAGTAGTTGGCCAGCATCATCCTGAATTACGCAAAGAGGGCGAGAGAAAGGGACAGATGGGGGAAAAAACAGGGATTGGGACATGTTCCATTTCTGACCAATCCTTCACTTCATGGGATTAGTGCTGTGCAGTAAAAAACACCTTCTTTACGCTGCACTGAGCGACTGGAACCATGTTGAAGCACTGACTATAGCAGATAGTCATTTGCTAATGTTGGATTATTTTATATATGGATATTTCTGGGTTAATATATTTTCAGTTTCAAGTTCAGCGCACACTGGTTCACTGAAAAGTTGTCTTGCACAGCTTTTTGAGATTTTTAAGCAGTGTTGGCAGTTCTGAAAAGTCCAGTCAGCCGGTAGTGAGTGGCTTCATTACCCGCCCATTGATACTCCAGCAGCCATGATAGGAGCAGCTCCATGAGCCCTCTGGATGTGCTCGATAACAGTCTCCAGATCCTCTGTGTTAGCTGCACAGTAGGTCCTCGGCGTCTGTGTGGGACAGGAAGACAGTACTGTCACTCTTTTGTTACTGCTTCTCTACGTTTGTTAAAAAAGACTCAATGTGAATAAAGTGAATTATTTTCATTTAAGCTAAAATGCTGAAATATACATGGTATTTATGTAATTTCTGTTAGGGCTAATTAAAAAATATGGACAGTTGTTTCTTTTGTCAGGTATTAACCAAGCTCAACTTTTGTATACACATACAAGTTACAGCTACAATACCTTACCACTTTCTCTGGGTGCTCAAATTAGAGGAAAAACCAGTTAAAAGGTTGCAAACATTTTTTGAAAATTCAGGTCTCCAGACTTGCGTTTTCATCTAGGTGCACGCACCAACACATTTTAATTCAATTTTCTAAACATAATATTATGTAAATGATTGTAAACAGGAATAAAGGTGCAAATTCATGTTTTTCTACATTTACATCACAGCACAAGCAACGACAAATGGCGATGACCTCAATTGTTCAAAAAATAAACAGCAAATGAAAACAATGGACCGATGGAAACGTTAAGTTGCACTTGACAGATTTTTGAGTGCATCTGCAACCAAAATAGTCGCACCTGGAGCCCAGATATGAAGTGATAATAGGCTACACCGTGAGAATAAATGAAACCAGAAAAAGTGCAGTATCAATACAGCTGTGATAACTATGATTGCTGTAAATACCGCACTAAATGTTGCATTATCAATAAGTGTTTGGACTCTATTGGGAGAATATTGTGAGTAAAATTGTACATATCATAAACAATTATTTATTCATTTCTTTTATGTTATGTGCTGTGCGGCCTTTGCCCATGTTTGCCTCGGCGTGGTTGCTCGTAGATATGAACATTTTCACTTGGGTGAGGCTTACATGGAATATATATGATTAAAAGTCTGTTCGGAGTAGGAAATATAGCATTTGTGTCAGCAACACTAGAAACAATGCTGCCTCTGACTGAAGCTGTTTGTCCTGTGGGAATGTTGGCAGAGGGAACGAGCTGGGCCTGTAGGAGTATGGGAGAAGGTTGCTAATTTGCAACAGTCAGAAAGATCAGCACAGACAGTGAGAAAGTCCTGACTGGAGAAAGTATCAACAGTGCAGAGAGACGAGATAAGAAGCTTACAAGATTTGCTTACGGCATTTTTTTGCGGTACACACATAATGAAAGTAACCTTTAGACAATACTGTGAGAAATACTTGTGTCTCGCTCCTCCTGATTGTCAAGAAGTTACATTTCAGAATTTCCACACCAATATTAAGAAACAAACAAATATAGTCAAATAAATCCTTGGCAAAGACAGCATATTATATAGTAGACAGGTGTGAGACACACAGCCATGACACATACAGTAGCTAAAACACACGTGGACACAAGGAGCTGACACATGATTATGAAACAGACATGGCGATCCTGGGCTATCAGGACCTTTGTTATGTATGGGGAGAGATAGCAGCAAAGGAAGTTCACCTATAGATTCTACCACTGTTGGGCTGCACACGTGCCAGTCTCAGGTCATGGTATTTTCCATCTTAAGGGAAGATCAATTGTTGATATCAGCTGCTGCTGTACATAAATGCAAGATGCTCTGACAGTGAAATCAACCAATATGATACAGGAGGCAAATCAAACTTGAGCTAAAACGTTAAGTTAATCAATTTTCTGATATACAGAAGATAAACCTGCAACTGTTTTGATCAACTTTGGTAATCTTAAACAGGCATTTTTCACTTTTTTCTTTTTAACTTTTTTACCAAACAATTAGTCAATTAATTGACAAAACAATAGTCTGAATATTTTAAATGGAAATAATTAATAGTTGCAGAAATAAATCAAACACCTTAAGCAGAAGATAAATACTGTAATTTTATAAACAGGCATGAAACAGTCAACACGATTCACTACATCACCTTTAAAATACAAACAGAAAGTACACAATTGATAGTTATTATGACTATGCTGGGATTTTTCACTTATTTTTTTGCACTGCCGTGAGTGTAAAGCATCTCTCCTGACATCCACTGGACTCCAGAAGTGAGTCCACAGTCTATAACTGTGTAAGGGTGTAAACGAAGATTTACTTTAACTCTATAACCTACTGCATATGAAAAAATGTTTCCCCTTATCACAGTTAAAACCATATTATCTGTTTTTTTTGTTTTCAGTATTTCTGGCTATCACATAAATGAACATGTTGTTGAAACAAGCAGGCAGCGCAGGTTACTTAACATTATAAAACAAACCAGCTCCAACTCCAAGGAGCCTATTTAACACGTCCAATTTCTCAGGATGCTGTTGACTCTTAAGCTCTTCAAGGCGCGTCATTAAGATTCAACTCAGGCAAAGTAAATTCCTGTTTTTCTGCCCTCTCATGGTTCCTCTAATAGGCATGCACAAGTTTTAGACTTTGCAGTGAAATAGCAAAACTTACACATCGAATTCTAACATATAAATAAGACAAAATAAAATACCAAGAGTTGGTTGGAAATATTAGAGCAGAATAAAACTCCTGCACTGCAAAGCTAGCACTCCACTGGAAAGTGTCATGTAATAGGCTTTTTACGAGGTTTAGAAATAGGGCACTGGCACTCGGGGCAGTCTTTGAGGCAGGGGGCATCTTTCACTCAGCGGGTCATTCTACAGCGCTGTCCAATTTAAACAATGGGCAATATTCACACTAACTGGGCACAGAGAAAACACTCACAGGAGCGTAAAAAATGCTAAACTGTTTGCATCTAATATAGCACAATTCCCAGCTGAAATGAGGGAGAAAACTTCCTCCTTACCACCACCACTTGATACAGTGCCAAGGTTACAGAGTTTACACTTTGTCTGAGGGCAGCTGAGCCAACTGAATTCTGGATATGACCTAGAATACATGTTTAAATCAAACTGGATGACATTTTTGCTTTAGTGTCACTTTTACCCCCTTGTTTTGTATTTGCAGCTGAGCCAGAATACAGCAGGACACAGATCAGCCACTGATTCAGATTTACACCCAGTAACAGGAACATTAGATTGATTGTGGGCAACCCCTGCCTGTAATGAAACACCATTTGTGCTTCGGATGAGTTCTCTGTATTGTAGTGATGGCATGATTAGATCGGGGTGATACAGTCGCCCATAAAGAAAGCGCCTCTGTTCCAAATGTACAGACAGAGAGGGAGGAAACTTAAAGCACGCCAGGCACTATCAGAGCCCGGGTCCATTTTGTTGGCTAAATATACCCGGGTTTAAGAGGACAGATAAAGCCAGGTGTCAGAACGGCACGTGCTCGGCGAGGTCATATTTCTGTGGATGGGCATTAAAATACGGTATCTGCCTGCAACTTAATCCCTGCTGTGCAACAACATTGTCTGTGCAGCATCAGCTCAGGCTCCCTGTGGGCTCTGTGACACGTGTGGATCAGACATGCTCTGTGCCGGCTGAAGCAATGAAAAGAACAACTGTCCCTAACAGCTGTCTTTTATACACGTACGACTTTCTGAATACGGACAAGACAAATGAAGTAATGAAATAACAGAGAATGATGGAGTTGTAACACGTTTGAGTCTTACCAGCAGCATTTCACCAGACACCCCTCTGTTGTTGAATACCACGCATCTGAAACACACAAAACACATACGCTTATTGTAGTCTCTGAAAAGATCCCTTTAACAACTTCATGTGTTAATTGTAACGGGGACGTAAAGCATTTAAAGGACCAGTGTGGAGGATTTAGTGGCATGAGGTTGCGGATTTGAATCAACTGAATACTCTTCGTCTCAGCCCCTATTTAAAGTGTGCAGGAGAGAATGCAAAAGGCCTCTCAAGTGTTTTGTTTGTCCGTTCTGGGCTACTGTAGGAACGTGGCGGTGCAACATGGCGAACTCTGTGGGTGAGGACCTGCTCCCTGTGTGGATATTACAGGCTCATTCTAAGGTTTCAGGTGATTATACACTAGCGAAAATGTAATCATGTGTATTATATTCCATTAATGAGCCTAAATCCCCCTAAATCCTACACACTAGAACTTCTGCCAAAAATCCAGTTCTAGCATCTCAAGTGTAAAAAATCTAGTTATTGTAGTCTTCTATAATAATAAAGGGAATATATGTTCTGCTTTACTCAAAATCAATAACTGGTCGAAAAGAGCTTTCAGTTTCGATCATCGAAATCAAAAGTAGGATCTGCGACTCTCACAGGATTTTTACCTCTCCCCTCAGTCCTACTTGTACTCGTTCGGCGCACTTCCTACAAAAAACAAACCCAGCGCTTCTAAGACGACACAGCTGGCTAAACGGTAGCCTGCAGCTGCATTTCCACACACTGATCACGTGTGCACAAAGACAATCAACTGACTAGTACTGGAGGTAACTATGCGCTGTGTGGCCTTTGCCCATGTTTACCTTGGCATGGTTGCTCATACATATGAAAGGCAACACTTTCACTTGGGTGAGGCTTACATGGACTATATGTGATTAAAAGTCTGTTCTGAGTAGGAAATATAGCATTTGTGTCAGCAACACTAGAATCAATGCTGCCTCTGAGTGAAGCTGTTTGTCCTGTGGGAGTGTTGGCAGAGGGAACGAGCTGGGCCTGTAGGAGTATGGGAGAAGGTTGCTAATTTGGAACAGTCAGAAAGTTCAGCACAGAGAGTGCATCTGAGGTTTATTTTCTTTTTGAGAGATTCTTTATTGATTTGTTTGGGACGAGGGTTTACTCATGGCGGATAATATCTGATATCTATAATGTTCTGGCAACATGTGATCATCATTCTTCAGTTTATAAACAATTTATAACAAAAACAATCGTTGTGAAAATAATCTTAACCCAAATCTCTTGATTCTAACTGGACAAAATTCTAGAGGAGCGAAAACTGTCAATAAATCGATCAGCCAATCAACAGAAAATGAAGTAGCAATGACTGATGGTTGGACAAAATCTGCGATTTCAGTGTCACCTTGCAGCTCTGGGAAACTGTGATGGGCATTTATATATAAAAAGATTACTCTATTGAGAAAATAACTGGCTTTTTAATCAAGTATGTGTACAAAGAAGAACATTTAGAAGATCGAGTGCACTTACACTTGTTTATTTGTTGTTGTCACTACAAGTTGCTGACTTTGCATGTACAAAGGAACACAGTGCCCTAAATTCCTTTAAACAAATGTTCCTCACTTTTAAAAAAAAATTGTACTGGGATGAGGTGTGCAGAGAGGCACAGCTGTGCGAGGAGCGCTCTGTCTGTACTGCAGAGAAAAGGCATCAGCATCCCTCCTCGCCTCACATCTTCCGCCAGTCATCTATTATCTGGTGGAGTCAGGCCTGCTGTTTGTATCGGTGTAACCCAGCAGCAGGGCGGGGCTGGACAGGGTGTTGGGCAAGAGGACTGGTAGGTGCAGGGATGTGTGTGTGTGTGGGGGGGGGTGGTTAAACACACACTGCAGCATACACTCGGAAGCTGGTCTGGGCTAAGCTGCAAAGCTTCTACCGGGATAAGCTGTAATTCATTAAGCTACACAGACAGGGGTGAGGGGTGGAAGATGCTGAGTTTGCCGGCTCTCTTCCCATGCCTTCCCCAAATCTGGGTGAAAGAATGAGTGCACAGTGAAAGGGCCTATTGCAGAGGGAGAAAGGAGGAGGGGGGAAAAAACTGCCTCCCTGTGCAACTCTTCAAGCCTGTGCTACGTTTGGCTATTTACAAAAGCAGCTCTTGACACACAGCTTAGCCCACCACTTTAATTGTGCACTTCACCTGAAATAACCCCAGGCCCGTCACTCCTGCATCCATTATATAAAAGTTATAAAATCGATACAGAAGTGGGTTTTACCTTTCAGTCAATATGGTTACCATAGCTGAGGTTGAGCGGACGACATATCTGTATGCTAGATGATTGCAAATTAGAACATAAGGCACAGAGTGTGTCAGTTATGAGATTTAGTGCCCTGAGTGTGTGTTACTCAGCGCTGGACCTCTGCCAGCATCTCTGGCCAAGACCACCCACCTATAGCCCAGATCCCGGCTCTGTTGGACCATGTGGAGGATGTAGGACTCTCGACTGGTGCCGGTCAGACCGGGGAGAAGGAGGACTGTCGGTCTGGTGGCGGGGTCGGGATGAGAGAAGCTGTCGTCGTTGTCAAACCAATCCAAAGAGATCTGTCCTCCATCTGCTGCCTTAATAAGCTCACTGCAGAGACGAGAGAGACACGCAACTCAGCAACGAGTCCGAACATCATCCTCAATCTTTATCTCTGGATATCTATTTATTTGTCTCATCTCACTTTTGATATGTAGAGGCCGACCACATTATCATCACCATCTTGTTGCTGCTGCTGACATACATCCTGGTAGATTTAAAAGCTGCACTACGTGTTTATGCATATTTGTATATCAATAACTGTATATATGTTCTGTAATATGTGCAGCATGAAAACGTGTACAAACTTTCATTTTGTTATACAACCCTGTGTTGTCTACTGAGGAATGAATCATCTTGTACCTTGAACCCTTATACAAACACTTAAGCACACACACAAGACAATATAAGTGAGAAAAAGTACTGAAAGTACCATTAACCTTGGGTGAAATGTAAATTTACATATGATCACTCATTAAAAGCTGTTTAAAACACTTAATACTTTCTGTTCAGTTCCAGGTAACATGAGCACTTCATTGTATCCATCACAAGCTCTGCCAAAGGGGAATTTGATATGTGAGTAGAACGATCGCTGACAGCCGCCTCATTTCCCTTGTGATCATCTTGTCAGCGCGCTTTGCAACACGCAGCAAGTTAGGATAAGGAGGGAGGGCATTGCACCAGTGAGCTTTTATGATCAATCAATTTCTGGGCTATACAACCCTAGCCTGGCAGATGAGGTCATTCACTCCCCGCGCTAGTGCATTTTAAAGCCTGCACTGCACACTGTGCCAGTGAAGCCAACCAGCCGACTTGGACGGCTGGCGGTAAAGACATCAGCATGAAATTACAGAGCCGCCATGAAATATACACCTGAGGCTAGACTTTAAAGTCTGCCACGGCCAATCCAGAGTGACCAGCGCGCAACGTTGGAGGGGACCTGGTGCTAATCCTCCGCTCGGACAACGAGATGAGTGGAATTTCACCCAGACAGCCAATGACAAAAAGGATGGTTTTCACGGTGTCCGTCCTTGGGTCAACCTTGCGTAACTTTATTATGGGTCGGGTGGTGTCCTGTTGTCCCCGGAGGTAATGTGATAATACAGTGAATGTGACATCGGCCGTGCCACGTTTTGATAACTGACAGCTGTGCATTGTGGGAATACTTGTCTCCTTGACGAAGGAAGCCGTCAAGAGCGGAGGCTGTGTGAATGTCCTTGGGACGGGTAAATCGTGAGGCTAATAATTTAACTAAAGGATTAAAAACGACAATACCAATAATCATGATCAACTTTTGATCAAGAGTTTTGATAAAATCAGGGGTGGGTTTAGTTTTAATGCATTTGAGTTGAATATTGATTGATAATTATTGATTATTAACAGCGCTTTGGCAACCCAAAATGTCAGTGTTTGACATCCATAGAACAGCTCGGAAAAATCCTACAGGTTCTACCTTCAAATTTTATAGTCTTTGAATTATATTAATATGACGTGAGCTTTGCACAAAAATGGCCGGTAGAAATGTACTTCAGAGGGATACTTTTTACTTCTATGCTTTCAAAGCCTGTACTTTCTTACTTTTACTTAAGTACGGACGTTTATCTATTCGTAAATTTATATTTATTAGTATCTTTACTTCTACTGTGCGTACTTTTGCCACCTCTGGATAAAATACACAAAAAAACTAGGGGTGCTTCTCATGGCCAACACCAATAAGATAACCGATAATCTAACATTTTTGTACTTTTAAAAAGAAGTTCATAACCTGAGGTTAAGAAAGGCCAAGATGAAGTGAGCAAAGAATCCTTTCTGAATCTTTGTTAAACTTGTGTTATAAATTATTATTGTGTTGTTTTCCACTGAAACTGTTAAAATAATTCACGCCAACATGTTTGGTTCTCTAGTGTACACTGCATGGCTCTACCCTTCCTCTCCTTTGTCTTCTTCTCCTTCTTTTTCTTCCTCCTCATGTTTTCTGGCGGATTGCAAACCAGCTGTCAAGGTGCATACGACCACCTACTGTGAATCAGAGTTTGTAAATGCTGCGCTTCTTAAGTCAGTGAAATTATTTAGGCTTCATATTATTGTTTTTTTCAATTTCACAGATACTGATAAATAGCAAATTACATAAATTTCCCAACATCGGCCTGATATTTATTGTGCATCCTACCAATGACAGTATCTGTATGTAAAGTTTGGGGTTTAGCTTCAGTTTTTATATTAAATGTGCACTTTTTTAGAAACTGTTTTGGTTATAAAGTCCTATATTTTTGAAATGTAGAAAACTTCTATGATCTTTTTGTTCTCACCCCACCATAACTTAAAATACAAGCTTGTTTTGCTCTAATGTTCATACACAAACATGTAACTATATGGCTTTAAACTAGCCTACATCTAAAACTCATGTTAGCTCTTGCTGACTGCCATTCCTTCTATTGGGAACTCTCTCCGTTTATAGGCCTGTAAAAAGTAGCATAGTGCACCTTTAAGTGGTGAAGTGGCAAAGTCGTAATTAGAGTAGCTGATTTTTTCCCCCTCTCCTGGCTGACAAATAAAGCACCATCACATCACATAATATATTTCATATTTTATACACACATGGTCACTGAAATGAGGATAAATCAGAATACATGAAATAAATTACATGAGAATATAATATGAACAATTAGGTAATAAACAGTATAAATGAAAAATAAGCCTCTCTTGATGAACTGTAATCTCCTTTATGTGCACAGGGGGCAGGAATGCAGTGCCAATTAATCTTCAACAGAATGTACATTATCAAGGAGCAGGCAGGGCGGCCTGAGCCAGCATTGTGCCACAAAAGATCCCTTTCTCCACTGAGCTTTTGAGTCTTGGCTAAGAACAAAACTGGGATTTGTTTCCAGTTGTGAAACTGGAAAGAAAGACATCAAGAAATAGCCAATGGCATTTTCCCTGTGCTAAAGCTAGTTTTAAAGTTTTACCGTAAAGCTTTTCTCTGTGGGCATGGAAAATTCTGCAGTGCTATTTAATTACAGTAGAATGCCTGAACAACAAAGCTCTCATATTAAGTGTTTATTTACTGTAACTATTAAGTGGGAACGTTTTTGCTTGCATGCTTCACATTTATTGCTTATGGGATATGACCTCTTTGACTTCAAATGTACATTTTAACCAGCATGTCTACGTGCAAAGAGGAACAAATTCTCAGTTTGGAGGAAAGAAAAGAGACTTCTGTGATGCATAATTAGTATGTCAGTCACGGTGAAGACTTACTTTCTGTAGACGACCCCAGGTTTGGCCGTGACAAAGGGTCTCAGCAGGGTCTGGATGCGGCTCTCCCAGCACCAAAAGGTGGGGTAGTAGGTCTCTGTCACTACTGGACATTGCTCCCTCAGAAACTGGCAGAACTTCTTACCCCCAGATATGAGCTGTGGCTTCTGCAAAACACAAGTGAATGAGATGTGGCACAGTCAGAAAAGTGACTTCTTTTTTTCCCCTCAATATGACAGTAGATCCATCAGTGGAAAACATCTTTTTTTAGCTCTAAGCCATGTATTGTTATGTCATATGTTGTTAAAAATAAATAAATAAATAAATAAAACTCTTAATCCTTTTCTTAACTTGCATAACTTGTTGCATTGTCTCTAAACTTAACATCAAGTCTTAATCTTCTGATGCTTGTAATACAGGATTAAAACTGGAACGGAAGGGCTGATTTGCAAAACAAAATTATGTGCACTCCAGGGAATATAAGTCAAACTGGTGTTTTTGGTTTAGCGATAAAATGTCTGAAATTCTTTTTCATAAATCATGTTGTCAATATTTAAGTTATTTTTTACAGTTCAAAATTCTATTAATAAGAATGCAATAGCCCTTCATAATGAAAAGAAACAGCTTTACACATGTTATGGCATGGTAGTTTAACAATCCACTGTAGATTTCTGTTGCATAATTTGGTCTATTAAATACCCCTTTCATTTTAAAGGCCCTTTTTGTGAAAAAATTAGATTTTTGAGTCCCCAATTCATCAAAAAAAAAGCCGATCCGTCCTTTAATCCCAAAGTGTCCGTTTTTGACGAGTTGAGAATGGCACTCAAAAATAAACTTTGCTTAGTTGAAAGGTGCACTGTGTAGTTTTGAGGAAGAAATTTTTAAAAAGAAGAGAAAATCTCATCTTCACTTGAATAAACTGACTACACTCACTGTCCTCAAACACAATTTCATGCTGTTTAACTTTGTTTATATTTGCAACAACCTTCTAGCCAACTTTGGCTTGTTTATTCTGTTATGGAAATATATCAAATAAATATTTCTGAGTTTGTATTAATATTGTAAATATGAACTTTAAGAATTTAAAACTTTCTTTTCTAAAAACTACATACTGCACCTTTAAAGGGGCAGTATGTAGTTTTTTTAAGAAGATATTTAAACTCAGAATTTTAATATTTACAGTATTGATTATGTAATAACACAAATTCAGACATATTTATTTTTTTCCAAACTGAATAAACAAGCTGTTCTCAGAGGACAATAAGGTCCCCAGAACACTGTTTGAAGCTAGAAAGGTGGCAGGGTCCGCCACATGTAAACAAAGTTATACAGTGTGAAACTATGTTGTGTCCTTTAGCTGTCAGTTTGTTGACTCGGTTTATTCAGTCATGAAAAACAAGTTTGTTTATTTAGTTTCTTGAAAGCATCAATGAAGATCTTTCTGTTTTGATTACTTGTTTTTCCCCAAAACTACACAGTGCACCTTTAAGTCCAGATGTTGCATTCAATGCTCTTTTCAAGCCTCTTTTAACATCCTTACTTATATTTCTGTTGTATTAACATTTTAATGTAACTCATACATGATTAAAAAAAAACGTGAGATAAATTATTAAATAATGAATAACATAATTAACACAGTGAGTCTCTGAGCATTACATAAATCCTACCGGCATTTTTAGCTAACATACAGTTATGTTAGCCTAGCATAGCCGACACTGACGTCTAACTGTAACTGTTTGTGTTGATTTAATGTAGCTACATGAGTGCAGCACATAGGTGTGGTTAGATAATATTAATTTCTGGATAATATGCTGATTAAAAATGTGCCTCTTGGCTGCCTGACATCCTCCCCACATGTGCGGGCGGTGCGCCGTTAGCCCCGCCGGTGGTGGACAGATGCAGCCTAATCGAAACCTCCATCAGGCGGACGCACCGGTCGGTTACACGCATGGCAGTGAAAACGCTCCCTCCATTAATAAAAGGACACACACGCCGGCTTCAATTGACAAAAAACGAGCTGTAAGGCAAAAAGCAGTGCCTTCACAGCAGTGTTAACCCATCATACACGTTAACGGCTCTTACCTTCGCTACTGAAATCAAGTAGTAGCAGGTGTACGCTGCGCTAAAGCCCAGCACCAGAGACAGTCCCACACCCGAACCGAACAGCCCGACTTTCACTTGATTCTCCAGATAATGCGACAGGTCCCTTGTCAAGATGTTGAAGTTGAAGTCCAGCGAGATCATTGCAAGGTCCCTAGTGTCACCCGTACTGTGAGGACAGCGGCCAGCTCGGTTCAAAGTCAGCTGTGTCTGCCTGCGAGCCCGCTGTGAAGGAGACAGTCAAGGGGACCCGGTGATGTGGTGGGGAGATATACGTGCGAGCGAGCGGTGGCGCTCTTTGACCGGCTATCTCACAGTCAGTCAGTCAGTCAGTCGGCCAGTCCGTCTGTCAGTCGCCCCCTGCAGTCAACACAGGTGATGTGCACCATGCGGGAGCTGCAGCGCTGGAAGTCTCCCTTCAGTGGGATGTTACAGCCAAAAGTAGGTTTATGCGCAGGCAGCATCATTGAACAGCTTCAGCTTCTCCTGCAGTAGAAGTTCACTGCATGATAAAACTGGGTTTGTGGTAATTTAATTAAAGGTGGCACTATGTGATCTTGGAGAGGAAATTCAAACTCGGAATTTTAATATTAATTTTTTTTTTCCCATAACTAAACAAACAAGCTGTTGTCAGAGGAAAATGAGGTCCCCAGAACACTGTTTGCAGCTGGAAAGGTGGCAGGGTCCGCCACATACAAACAAAGTAAAACAGTATGAAAATGTGTTGTCCTTTATCGTGTTTGTTTATTCAAGCATGAAAACTAAGAGAGGTTGTTTATTAATCAGTCAATGAAGATCTCTCTGTTCGGATTAATTGGCTTCCCCAAAACTACATATTGCACCTTTAACTGAAATTGTGTGTGTTAAGACTATATGCACCACTTCACAGCCAACACTTACATTTTTTGGGGGGGCCCACCTTGTCAAGAAGGGGCCAAGAGTTGTAGTCTATATTTAAAGGAAAAGTTCACTCCAAAATAAAGATTCAGTCATCATCTACTCACCCCCAAGCTGATGGAAAGTCGGGTGCAGTTTCACAGCCCGAGCTTCACAGCAAAACAGTGTTGCAGCATTCTCCTAAATAACTGAAGTAGATGGGGACTTGTTTCAAAACATAAAAAAACAAATAATATATATATAATAAATAGAATAGTCTTTAGTGGTGCATACAGTCCCAACAAAGACATTTTCATTTTTTAAATTACCTAAAGTAATTGCCTCACAGTGAACATGGAGTCTTTGGGCAAAACTTTGTATCAGCGTGAGGGTCAGTAGATGATTACTGTATTTCTATTTTTAGGGAAAACTTATCCTTTAAGGCCTTAAATTGTGCATTTGGCTGGATACATTTCTGATTAATACACTCACAATGAGGTCAAAAGGGGCGCACTGGACATTTTCGCCCCTGGGAATTTAAATTTAGCCTACCTTAAACATGTTTTGAGTCAGATGCGATTTGAAAAAACATTATCATGGAGTTAGCATTTTGATTACAAGGTAAAGATTAATATAATTTGCACATCTTAGGTTTATAATGGTTACAGATGAACACACAACTGGCCTTGTCAACCTCATCTTATGGACTTTGGAGACACTGGCTATAAAGCAAAACATAACAGCGTCAAAAGTCTTCATTTACTTTGTCTTATCTGAATATTTATATGGAGTTTGGATGTGAATTCGGACAGAAAAAAAGTTGCTAGTTATGATCATTCAACATGCCAATTGATAACTAGATTTAGTATAATTAATTACATTGTCTTAAAATGACAAAAACATTTTTTTATTCCATATAACAATGCCAGCTGGTAGCCTTTGACACTCTCTGTGGATATCATCTAATTATGAGCATTTTAATGAATGTGAGCTGCCGTCAGCTTTGTCCACTGTAATAATACCACAAGAAATCCTATGCGCAGAACACACGCTAGACAAAATATATATAGTGTGTATGCATGGATTTATTCATATACCTGAGTGAATAAATGTGTTTATTTATTTTATTTTTTTATCAATTCCTTAATCAATGTTGGTTTATATACTGTTTGTATATTACAAACTTAAAATTAAAATTAAAAATATATATATTTTGTTCCGCAAAGTTGCCAATACTGTTTGTTGTGACTCAAACATTGATTCTTCGATGTTTAATGAGCTGATGTGTGCACTTGCTTACTTAATTACTCTTCAGTTCTAACAATTACAAGATGTGTGTTAGTTTAAAGTATTGTTCTGATTGGAAAAGAAAAAAACAATTATATCTTTCTTCATCTTCATCATTACAATGCTTAAAACACCGAGATTATGTTGTTATTTTTTTATTTTTTTATATACATTCACTGATCTGATCTGAATCTTCAACAGTGCAGATGCGCATGCGCGTCGTGGGCTGGACTCGTGCTTGTTTTCCAAGCCTCTAGTCTTCGGGCTTTGTCGTTTACCTCCGTGGCTAGTTGTTGCTCGTCTGAGGTCTGAACGATGATTGACAATAATGGCGACGCGTTTATTCTGAGTTGACTCCAGGGAACCATCACTGGTTGACAAAGGGAGCATCTTGGATGGATTTTCACCGCCGCGGACAACAACAATAAGAATAACCAACCCACCTAAGGACTACATTTTCCTCAGCGAGAAGGACTTGCTAGCCAGGAGAGGTTTATCTTGCTAGCATTTCGATAGCTAGCAACTCGGCTCGCTAGCTTGCTAAGTTGAAGAGGTGGCATTCTTGTGTGTGGAGTGGAGGAGAGAGACAGCTTGCTGAGCACTGAGATCTGGCTAAGCTAGCAATGTGGCTACTTAATAGGCTCTTAGGGTAATTGGTTTCTTAAACTCAGAGGCGACACTGAAGAGGCGCTGGCTTGCAGTTAACACTAGCTTGTCGGAATAGTTTTTGTAAGAGGCTCCAACAGCCTCCTGAGGTAGCTAACTCGGCTAGCAGGCTAGGCTTTGAGGATTGTTCCAGTCTCTTTCCTGTTAGGACTTGCACTTGGATTTGGAAACTATCCTCCAGCTCACCGATATCCGGCTAGCAAAGAGTGCTAGCTCGCCAGTTAACTAACTAATTCCTGTGGCATTGCGAGATCCTTTTCGTAAATGACTACCGGCAGGAATAACCGTGCCATGATGGAAGGAGTAGGGGCGAGAGTAGTCCGCGGACCTGACTGGAAGTGGGGCAAGCAGGATGGTGGAGAGGGTCATGTTGGCACCGTCAGGAGTTTTGAAAGTCCAGAGGAGGTGGTGGTTGTCTGGGATAATGGGACGGCTGCTAACTACCGTTGTTCTGGAGCTTACGACGTGAGGATACTGGACAGTGCTCCAACAGGTAACTTCACACCAGCTGAGTTTGTTTGCCAGCACTTTCAGACTCAAGTGTTTTCACATGCAACCGAGTTATGCACGATATAGATACTGGTCCTTTTATTGGCCTTCATTATGGGTACAGGGATGGGATTGATTTGTCAACAAGTAATACATGTAATAACGCAAAGTCTCTGTCATTTAGGTTGTTGAAACTTCAGGTTTATAAAGTGAATCTAAGAAGCAGCACTGTAGTTTATTCCGTGTGTTGAACGCAGACAACGTCCGTCTGACTTTGTATAAAAAGGATGAGTATTTGAATGCATCCTGTCTGTACAGATGCATGTCACAGTCAGCTCTGTGCACAAGATATGTAAATAAGATGTGGGAGATATGCGTTCAGAGTCAAGAATATGTCAGCACAGCTTGTGACTCTAAATTGCACATTGAGAGGAGCAAGAAATCTTGCTGATTATCTAAAAGTATGTCAGTAGGATGAGTGTTTGTTTAGCTTGATCTCTCTGTACTTGTCATAGCAGTACATGCTGATTCAGCTCTTTTTTGCAAGTATCCCATTGACAAGCTCCATTCAGTTCTGTATCCACCTGAGGATGCGGTCGTGGGATGAGGAGCAGTCAAGTTTTTCTGTAGTTGTTTTTGTGAAAAGGAAGTAAATTAGAGGCCATAGAGCCACAATTAGTCAAAAGTGTTTTTATATTAAGGTGTAGGATAAATAAAGCCATTATACTCAACTCAAACTCAAAGTTGCAAGTGTATAAGTGACGACAGACTATGTCAAATACATGGAGTTTTGCTTGCATGTAGAATTAGTAGATTTTTTTCACATATAGTTTTCATATTGTTGATAGCAAAATGCTGAAAAGTTATTCCAGTAGTTTTAAGATGTACACATAGTATCACACAGTACTATCCCAACTTATTAACGTTGACTGATTTTGCCCCCCCTCAGGCATCAAGCATGATGGAACCATGTGTGACACCTGCCGTCAACAGCCCATCATTGGTATTCGCTGGAAATGTGCTGAGTGCACCAATTACGACCTCTGCACAACCTGTTACCATGGAGACAAGCATCACCTGAGACACAGGTTCTACAGGATCACCACCCCGGGCAGTGAGAGGTTAGTTAACCCAGCAACATTTACTATTATGGAGCCTCGCCGTAGACCCACCAACAATAAAATAGACACAAGGCAGCCAGGTAATCCCTGCGCGTCATTGTGATTGGTTGGTCTGCCCTTTTACTCCCTTAGTTTGGCTTTATGTGTGTGTGACATTTGAGAAGTCTGTTGTGCACCCTGCCTCAGGATCTATCTCTGTGCTCCCAGCCCTCAGTTGCCAGGCAACAACTCAGCCTCGTTTTAAGATCCAGTCAGACCTTTTTAAAAATTATATTATTGCAGTGCCTCCCATTTATAGTATTCATTAGAGCAGATTTCCCTAATTTAAAAAAAAAATAAAAAAAAAATAAAAAAAATATTTATGTCATCAGAATGCTGCATGCTCATAAAACATGAAGTGCAGCTTGATTGAATGGTCTATTTTACAGCTGACTTTTAAAAGAATTTAGTGCTTTGACTGCAGGAAAAATAGCAATCACATTTGATGTACAGAGATGATGAAATCTTTTTTTACCATGCAAGACAGCTTTATGTTGAATAAAACATACTTATAAGTGCATAATAACTGTCCCAGAAGTTACTAAACATAATATAATAATAACAAAGTATTACACAAGACATGTACACCCGCGTGTTTTCACTTCATTCAGTCGCAACATGGTGTTACAGCAATCCCCTGTGCCAAATATTACTTTATTATTTATCCCTGTTTGCCTGCAGTCATTCTGTCACTCAGATGGCATTATCACAGCGGGAGCCCCATTGTTTTCTCTTTGCTCTTTATTTACTGCTGTCGATGTGTAAAACTACCACACACATTAACTCAGCACTTACTGTTATACCTTTTTATAATAAACGCATTTTAGTGTGCAAGGGTTTTCGCTGTGAAGACAGATGAAGCCTCCTCTAGTATTAACATTAACAAAGCACTTACATGTCTTTTAAAATGGTGGATGCTAACAAGTTGCTAAATTAGACTACAGTTGCTGGGACATTGGATGTCATTATGCTCATTTACTTACCTATCCATTCTAACTTGTTGACTTCAGTTGCAAACTATTCTAATGCTAACTTTACGATAGTAGATTGATTCATTTATGGTAAAATGTGTATAGATTAGTGTAGTAGTTGGAAGCATTTTGGTGGTGATATTGAAGTCATGTGATTGCAATGTACTGTAGTTCATTTATACCCTAACGTTAGCTTTGTACTACTTTTTTTCATGGGAACCAGTGCGATGCCAACTTCCATGTTAGCCTAAAAGAATTGAACATCCCTGCAGCATTCCCTCGGCCTGCACAATTTATCGTAATAATATCGAGATTGCAACGTAGTGCGAAGTGCAATATCCAAATCGCAGAATTTTTTAATAAAGGTATCATTAAGTTGCTACAGAGATATACTGGCCTATATATCTCCAGATGTTTGTTCGGGGCAGACCCATGAAATGTCAACTCAACATAATTTTGACGTTGTTTCAGGAATAATTTAAAGTTGTAGTGCCAAAATCATCACTCCCACTAATCATGAATCATATTGCAATTTCTATATCTCTCAAAATAATCGCAATATGAATTTTGTATCATATTGTGCAGGCCTGTTAGTGTTAGTTGGAGGTTGGTGCAGAAGCTTTTTGCAGTTTGGGCAAGCTTCAAACTAGGGCGTGATCAGTGATTCAGTGGTAATCTAATATAAGGGATTCGTGCACTATACCAATAATCCTGCATGAGGTTCTGTGTGTGTGAATAACAGTAGGTGTATGTGATATGTCAGGTCTCCACAGGTCTTATGGTAAAAAATGACCGAAAGTTTCTAGTGGAAACAATGTTGTAGGTGTGGTCTGTGGAAAGTAAAAACATCGCTACCAATTAATTCATGTAGAGACAAGATTAAGAAATTGTTGAAGGCAGCTTTACTCTGAGTACGCAGAGATGCTCTACACAGAGATTAAGGTAGCTCATGTATTGTAGGCAAACAAAGCCATTAAATCAATTCCCTGATTTGATACAAAGACTTTAAATGCATCATTTGGACTCTTTTAGCAAATATGCACACTCACTAAATTCCACAAGTTGCATTTGATTGTCAGTCACATAGACTGTCAGTACTGTGATGATGCTCCATCCATTTCAGGCCTATTTCAGCCAAACACTATAGTTTAGTAAATGAACACATGGCCCAACAGCTGGCAGCCTTTTCAACTGAGTACGACTTTATTCCCCCAAGACAGACATTGCATAATGCACAATGGGTGCTGGAGGTCTCCCCAGCCCACACTGCTCCGACAGCGTGGTGGGGTGTTTTGTTACACCACATTAGACTTTGTCACTAACTGCTGAAGAGGGAGTGGTTAGAGGCCTCAAGCTGTTTGCATTGGTTAGACCTGCACTGTCCAGCTGCCATGTCTACCATCGAGGCTCACATTGTTGTTTGATGGTTAGAGCTCAGCTGGGTGTTTTATTTGCTATTTCCTTTTCATTAGTTAGGCCTGTAGCTAAGATGGAGTTTAGACTGCAGCTCACAGCCTTCTAGTGATATCCTAATGTAAAATAGTAAAATGAATTTGCCTTCCTCACCACTGGCTTTTCATTTGCATTCCCAGTGGCATGATTCTTGGGTGTGGATGAAAAGGAAAGGAATTGTCAGTAAGGTGTGAATGCTGAGCTACTGCAGAAATGATTGTTATTTGTAATGTTACGACATGACACCTGCCACTCAATTACACACAGCGTGTTACTTGAATTTAACTGCATAAAAGTGGCATTCCTAAAGGCAGTAAAAAGCCCAAATTAATTTTGACTTTTAGAAACCTCATCGCCATGCACCAGCCAGTGTGAGATGGTCAGTAATGTTGTGTTGCTCAAATCTCTGACAAATGTTTCTGGCTTGATCTGTGTTGCTGTCGTTAAACATCAGTGGCCCAAAGCTGAGTCAGTTATAATGATTGTCAGGGGCTGCATGGTTGGTACAGCAGATTAGATCCTGTTAAGGCCCAACGCTCACAGTGAGATTTTTCATCTGAAGCCATGTCCCATTTGCTGAAAGTAATTTACACCATGACTGCAGAACAGTCACGCAGCGAAGGGCAGTTAAGGACACTGGGTAGCAGGAGGGAAGCACTGGCATCCCCTCTGCAATGCATATTTGCTAGTAACAACAAGAACATTGAATTAATCCACCTAAATAGAGCTCCTGTAAACACCTGCTGTTGTATGCTCTGGCAGTGTCACTCAAGTGATTAAAGCTGAACCCAAATAAAAATAATTGTTTCTTTTTGGAAACTTTTCTTTTTATCCCTGCAGAGTACTTCTGGAGTCACGTCGCAAGTCAAAGAAAATCACAGCCAGAGGGATCTTCACTGGAGGCCGAGTGGTGAGAGGAGTTGACTGGCAGTGGGAAGACCAAGACGGAGGCAACGGAAGGAGAGGAAAGGTAGGACACCAGCCAGGATAGCAGTGCAATAGTCAAATTTGTATTATGTAAAAAGTAAAAGGTTCTTGATGGTTAAAAAAGAAGGCCAAGAAAAATAGTTGTCTCCAAGAAATCATTTTTCACAAGTGATCATTGTGCAAAAGTAACTATTTTGTCCATCGACCACATGGTTAGTGAATGTTGCACATTATATTGGTTTTGTGGCTGGTGAGTGAAGCAAATCTACCAGACACTTACACATTTTACCAGCATTTGGCTGTGAGGTTTAAAGGTGCAGATATGTTTCCATTTTTCGCTCAATGAACATAGCTGCTAAAAGACACAGTTGCAAAGTTCTTTTTATTTCAAAGCTGCACAATGAAATGGATAATAAATCCCTGGAGGGAAAACCATTAAAACCACATGTGTGCAACTGAAGTCGGCATGGCATTGATTTGAAATGTGCCGATGCCTCAACCAAAACAGGAAAAGCTCTGGCTGAGCATGAAAAAAACTAAGAAGCATATGAGACAAACCCACAAGAGAAACAGTCCAGTGGTGTCTAGCTAGGTGTGTAGCAGTTGAAGACACTGTGGCCCTAAAGTAATGAAGATAACTATATTATTGCCCTGCAGCCTTTTTTTTAAGTTCAGGAAAATGATATCCCTTATTTGCAATCCATTGTAATGCATACTACAATAAGCAAAATCATTATCTTGTCTCATATCACTGTGTCAATATATTGATTTCAACCAGAGTGGAGAATGACAAGTTTCCACCACCAAAAATTAAAGGTGCTCTGTTGAACTTGTGTGTTGTGCTGGAAGCCAGTTGTTAGTTTATGTTAGTGGACATTTCCAAACTAACGTTAGCTTCTGTTGAGACGCTGAGACGAGGCACTGAAGAATGTGCATTGAGTCACATCCTTTGGGCTGTCGCAGAAAATCCGATCTGAGTCCTTCACAAAGAAATCCAAAGTCCAGCAGCATTAAAAAACTTAAACAAATTGTCTGCAGGCTTGTATGGGCAAACGAGAGAAAGCGGGAAGGTCTCATTTTTCACATCGCATTACAATCCGCTCACATATAGTCAATAAAAATGTGATTAATACGTATGTAATATGTATATTGCTTCAAATTGTACCATAGGGCCCCTTTAAAAAGAAAATGAGAAATGAAAAACATATAGAGACTTTATAGAGCAAAGATTCAGCATGATCTTTTACGTAAGTGAAGAATAATACATAAGCACCGTTGTTAAAATTCAGCAGCCAGCACTCCGGACTTAGTGGGAAATATCTGCTGATCCTTTGTAAACTCATGTACACAAGAGGTTGAGCATCTTTAAATAATGTAATAAGGTTTTTGTAAATTTGTATTTAAATGCTAAAAGGAACCAGTAGATGTGTCACAGAAAAACCTTTGCTCCTCGGTTTCATTCTGCTGATTCTTAGATATCTTTACTAAGGCTATAAACACACTTCTTTGCTGCAGGTTATTCCAGCCTTAAATACATCATTAGAAAGTAATACAATGTCTGATGAGGTTGCATTTGTTTAGCACACTCTATTTAGATTTATGCTGTAAATGTGCTGTAAAGTGCTTGTATTTTGACTCTGGTCCAGACCCCAGAGTATTCAATTTAAGAGTCCCTCCAGGCAATTTAAGACTTCATTTTGCTGTGTTATTTAATGGCATATCTCATTACTGTTTTATGATGCTGTAAGCAATATGCTCTCCAGAAAACTGCTATTGCATGTCCTGCAGCTTAGATGTTCCATTAGTTTAGCATGAATATTACCACCGAAGGCCCATTAATCAATTACCTCTGTAAGGGGCCTGAAAATAATTTAACGATTTGATTCCTGTATTTACTTAAGGCACAGCTTTTAATTAAAGAATTCATTTACTCCAATGCAGCTCTTCTCTTGACACTTTCCCAATGTGATGAAAGCACTGCGCTGCTGTGATGAAGAGGGAATTGTCTCATGTGACAATCCCGACGTTATCTTCCAAATTTGAATTGATTTTGCGGCCCTTTCATACCTCATTTCATATTTATGCTTATGACTTTCTTTGGCTCACAGCGCCCTTCAAACATCACAAAGGCTCTGAGCGGTTTCTCGCTACGAAAGTTAGGTAGAGCATTAGTCATAATGTAATAAAACGAGTACTAACTGAAGAAAAGCGCATATAAAAATGTTGTGGCAGATGTTATGCGTTTAATGGTTTTGATCAACTTTTGATGCCTGATCAGTGGGTGAGGAAGTCAAAAGATGGACTGTCTGACTCGCAGTGTTTCCTAATATTTTTAACGTGCATGCACAAGTTGAGAGGCTCAACGGAGCAAAGGTAAGAGCCATGGATTTATTAACATACTAATGGTGTAATACACCATGGAAAGGCTGATGAGAGTAAGACAGAAGCTTCTTTCCTTTAGCTTTCCCTCTGTGTGCTTTTCTGGCTGACCTAAGCAGACCGTGTAACTATAACCACAGTTTGGATGCAGCACTTAAGGTTATGTTCCCTTAATGCTAATTGATGGAAACATACACGGATATCGTCGTTTGCTTTGGAATTCATCAAAGATGATGCAGTTAATCATTTGTGGAAAGCCAGTCTCTGATTTTCATTAATTACTTGTTAGCAAAATAGTAACTGCATCAAGCTCTCTTTCAATAGGGAAAAAAAGCCTTCTGAAAACAAACTGTAGTTTTGGCCAGAATGCTTCGTGTCAAAAGTTCCTTGCCTGGATGAGCAATGTTTCCCACACGCTCTGTCTGTGGTCTGGCTGAACTAGGCCAGGCCCATTGCCTCTGTCTTGTGTCTTGTTTTTCTTTGCAGACAAACCCAGTAAAAGTTTAATTAAAACATTCTTGGAGATTTCACAACTACTCCCAACTTGCCCAAAACAATGAAGGGTTTAGTATTGACTGTAAAATTGCAATGCAGGGAGAATTAAAACAAAATCTAATTGTGACTCCAAAAATCAAAGCCTAATCAGATTTGTCCTTGATGAGTCCCACTCCTAATATCTCAGTGGTTGAGCGAATTAAATTTTCCTTGAGGTCGAAACACAGTGAATGTGCAACAAACAGAGCATCAGACACTACTGTGTATAGATTTATTACATCAGCTTTCCAACTACTTTGCTATCCTCTGTCACATGCACAATATACCACCATGTAGGAAAAAAGAGGTACATAAAACTAAAATTGTATTATTGAGAGCGCTGATTGGTATCCTGTACATGGCCAGAGGTTGATTGACCCTTCAAGTAGAGGAGCTCAAGTTCAACTTGTTGTGTAAGCAGACATTTCCTTGTCTTTCACCCGAGACACTGCATAGCAACTTGAATCCAGGGTTTCTGTTCTGAAGTCCAACCTTCACTCTGACCTTCAATTTGAAAAGATAATTTCCCTACAGGGATCAATAAAGTCTTATTTTCTATCATTATGAGGTGAAAAAGATGAAAAACACCTGCTTTAAACCTTCCCGTAAAAAAGTATCCCCTTATGATAAATATAATACTTTCACATACAGTATGCCAAAACCTTTTTTTGATATACAGACAGTTAAAACCTTTTTTACACTAAAAAACGTGTCATAGAATTCTGCAAAACAATCTGCTTTCAATGTGTCTTTTTCTGTCTTTCTCATCTCGTCTCATCTCATCCCGCCCTCCACAGGTAACAGAGATCCAGGACTGGAGCGCAGCCAGCCCTCACAGCGCTGCCTACGTACTGTGGGACAATGGGGCCAAGAACCTGTACAGAGTTGGCTTTGAGGGAATGGTGAGCAAACTTCCAGCCTGACCCTCACGCTCAGTCACTCACTCACACACACTGAGTCTCACAAAAGATCAGCTGTCAGGTGGCTTTTGTGTTTGACCGCAGGGCTGAGGCTCTTTCTTTCGCTGCCAGGCCTTTGTGAGAGCCACGCAGCCAGCATGAGTAAGGCGCCATTGTAGAGGCAGCTGGAAGGGGAAGGTATCTGCATGATAAAGGCAAGCTGTTCCCCTTGCTTTTTAGGGGCAGAGAGTGAACATGGAGGTCAACTTTAGAGGAGGGGGACATCCTCCTGGGGTTGTTGCAGGAGCAGCTACACACGCGTCTCCGGTGAAAAGCATCCTCCTCATTGGTGGAGACTGCCCTTGCCTTTTTTCGAAAGAGGCCAATCGGGTTTCTTGGTTTCAGAACAGATTTGTCCTTTGTTATTCTAATAGGCCAATAGGAAGGTAGAAGGCATCTGCTTCTGGCTTTAGTAAACCATGGATTAGACCCCCCATCTCGGCAGTTGCATTTTGGCCTTGTTTTTTTTTTTTTTTTTTTTTCGAAGACTGTGAGCAAATCCTGCAGATATAAAGTAACAGTGTATGTTACAAATGCAGCATTTGAGGCCAACACCTTTTCCTGTTCCATAATGTCTGCTTTGTGCACAAAGCATCATAAGATCAGGAGTGTCCTGCTGGCTGGATACAGCAGGAAACCCTCGAGTTATTAATTTGTTGGGACTTGTCGTACTCAGGACTTTAGTGTTTCATCAGTTCAGAGGAATGTTTGCTCTGCCTTACAATCATCTCTGCCCTCTAACTCTGCCACAGTGGCTGCGCATCTGAGTCATCACAATGATATGATGTAGTCTCTCTATGTAGCAGTGTAGTGTCTCATTGTCCTGCCTTACCCTAAGGGCATGGATATTGTTGGTTTCCCAGACAAACTACACGTACACAACGGCTTGAAGTGTGTAAATTCTCAAATTCATTATTCATGATCATCATGCCTCTCTGCTAATGGAATTACCCTGGCTAATTATCTCACCCTTTCCCTCTTTGTTCTCTCAGTCGGATTTGAAATGCGTCCAGGATGCCAAAGGAGGTTCTTTTTACAGAGACCACTGCCCCGTTTTAGGTAAGTAAGCCACTGATCTGTGTCCACCGTCATTATTGCACCACTTCTCTCACCTATCGTTCTGGTGCAGTGAATTCAAGGGCATTAGGGGAGTTTCACTTGTAGTTAGTCCTGTTTGGTCACTAGATGGCAGCACTGCATAGTAACCTGGCTGCCAAAAGCAGGTACAGGCTCAGGTCATGCAGTTACAGTATTCCAAGACTACAGGAATGAATCGTCTCTCTGCATTCAACACTGCAGCAGAAGTCCCTCATTTGGTTTGATAGTGTCATTTTTCCTAGAAAGCAACACTTTTAATGTAGTAATGCTTTTTCCGCTTGTTGTAATCAGTTTGCTTCCACATATGTACTTAAAACCTTCTGGAGTACTGATATTTTCGCAGATTTGTCTTGGAGATTTAAAATGTCGAAGACCAAATTACCACCATTTTTGATACACTTTGAATAGTGCAGTTTTACAATTAATAGACCTAACTTTCCCAATATCTCCCAGGTGAGCAGAATGGCAACAGAAATCCTGGCGGTCTCCAAATTGGAGACCTGGTCAACATCGACTTAGACCTAGAGATTGTTCAGTCCCTCCAGCATGGCCACGGCGGGTGGACTGACGGCATGTTTGAGACGCTCACCACCACTGGCACAGTATGTGGCATCGATGAAGATCACGATATTGTCGTTCAGTATCCCAGTGGGAACAGGTACGTGTCTAGATGGACTGGTTCAGATTTATTGGCTGCCGATGAGTAGGATCAATGAACTGTATCGTCTCATCAGCATAGTTTGCCAAGTAATACGCTCTTCAATTCAAACCTCAGTCAAAAGCTGCCAAACACTTTTCAGTATGTTCTCACTAGATTACATTTTGGTTTATGGCACTCAGAGAAAAGACTCAATAAAAATAAGTGGTCAATTTGTAGTAAAATATATATATAAAAAAGTGGATCTTTGCTCAATTTTAGTCTGCTTTTAGTATTCATAAAATGTAAGCTCCTCACTCTGTTTGACATTGATCTTAGGTACCTTCAGATATTCTATGTGACTGCTCAGAATCAATACTTGGTTCGGTAACATATGTTATGTGAGTTATTTGAATGCATTCATTTCTGTCTACACAGATGGACATTCAACCCAGCAGTGCTGACAAAGGCCAACGTAGTGCGAAGTGGTGAAGTAGCCGCTGGGGCAGAGGGAGGCAGTTCCCAGTTCCTTGTGGGAGACCTGGTCCAGATTTGCTATGACATCGACCGCATCAAGCTGCTACAAAGAGGCCATGGGGAGTGGGCTGAGGCGATGCTGCCTGTAAGAATCTAAAAGATTTTCTCACTCATTTGTGCAAATTTTACCACCCCTCGACCTTACTGTAATGTATATTGGAATATTATGTTAACATATACAATTACCTATACAATGTTAAGCATCCCTGTTTCAGTAGCATGTTGCGTTTTATGATTGATCGTCAAAAAAATGTGGAGCAATTCTAGAAATGGGTCTCTGTAGATTTATTTCATTAATATGGGAAGTACAACGTCAAATTAAATTATCCACTGTAGCTATTAAGTTGTCTGAGTGACAAAACATCCTGAAATCGAAACTACACTTAAGTGGATAGTTTCATCAAACCTGAGGAGAAAAATCTGCATTATGATAGGTACTTAGAGGAAAATCTGAGAAAGTCATTGCTGTTGGCACCAGGCATTTTAACTTTTTTTAGAAAATTTCATCAGTTTTGACATGGACTTCATCACAGACACAATTTGTATGCAAGAACTGTCTTTAAATTAGTCTCAATTCATCTAACTGTGTGTAATTTTCTGCTGTACACGTAGCAGTGCCAGTCCCTCATTTTCTTTAAAGAAGTGTTGCAGTTTAATAACATCCACAGACACGGTTGCTCCCCTTCAATAAGTCTAACGCTTTGTTGCTGACATTTTTTTTATTTATTTATCCTTTTTTTCAGTCTCAACACGGCTTTATTCTTCGCTTATTATGTAGTTTATTCATTGGTGCCCAGCACGCCTTAGGTTATGTAACGCCAGTCTACTCCAATATGCCACTTGTCCCTGCCAAACTGGCCCCCCTCAGCAGCTAATGAGCCTTAAAACCCTGAGATGGGTTGTAGCTTTGATCACTAACCACGGATGTTTGCCGCCCGCTGCTGCTTCTACTGCTGCAGTCCCCATTATTGATGGCATCCTCCAGGACAGCCCGGACCCGACTCGACAGACTCAAAGTGCCTCTTTCTCATATAGCCAGAGCCGAGATGATATGATTCAAAATTGAAAAGCATTTTGCTCTGTCCTCTCTGTATTGCCTGTATAGATGAAGAATAGTCTAGCCAGTAGAAGGTTCTTTTTCTTTTATATCCATCTTCTTTCTCAAGTACATGTCCTCTGAATAATGAGAACACAGCATAAATCTGTAATATAGTTTTTATTTTGCCACAAGCTTTGTTTCTGCTCTGTGTAGGACAATTGCTGTGTTGAGCTAGTATTATTTCCTCTTTATCATCTCCTCCACCATCTCATTTTTTGCTCTTTCTAACAATCTCTCTCCATCTTTCCTCCGCCACTTACAGGCCCTGTTACACAGAACATAGCCCAGAGACAACATTCCTCCATATACTAATGAGTTTGTCGCAATATTTATCAACAGACCTTAGGCAAGGTGGGCCGTGTGCAGCAGATCTACTCTGACAGTGACCTGAAAGTCGAGGTTTGTGGAACTTCTTGGACGTACAATCCAGCCGCTGTCACCAAGATTGCGCCCTCTGGCTCCGCTGTCAGCAACGCCTCTGGAGGTGTGTACAAACATGCACTTCTGACATAAAAAGACAGTGTCATCTTAGGTCTTTGTCCTCAGTGCTCTCTGTTTTCTGACATCTACACACAATTACTTTCTGACATTTTCCCTCTGTTTGGCCAGAGCGTCTGTCTCAGTTGCTGAAGAAACTGTTTGAGACACAAGAGTCCGGGGACATCAATGAGGAGCTGGTCAAAGCAGCAGCCAATGGAGACCTGGCCAAGGTGGAAGATATCCTTAAAAGACCTGATGTGGATGTAAGTGCTCAAAGTACCGTATTTTTGGAGTACTTTTTTTGGTGTGAGCATTTGCTGAATTTCTAGCTTGGTTTATGACAAACCTATGTAATATTGCCTGCTGAATAGACACAAAAGATCTAAGTACATTGATAATTGGTGGTGGAATACCCTTGGCTGTGCTCTACTCTGCTCTCAGTATATTGAGGAGGCTGAGAGTCTCGTAGGAAAGGGCTCTGAGATCCTCCCACTCCTGCACCTCTCTCAATCTGAAAAGCATTAAGGCTGGGCCCAGAGGAGGCACCAAGGAGCATTGGTGTGCACTGCAGCACAGACCCGATTCACTCTTAGAATCGAGCTGAGATCTACAAACCCCATACGGCTGCAGATTGTGCTCTGACTCAGGCTGCAGGCCAGGGAAAACACCCGTTTGCTACAGGACAATGTGCCCTGTATAGGTTAAAAGAACTGCGCACGTCAAGTCTGCAATACAGTCTTCACTCAGCGAGCAAGAGAGAATGAATGACTCTGCATGTGTGTATGTGTATGTGTGTCCATGGTGAAGGCTGGCCAGATGCCCTACTGCCTTTCAGTGGAATTATTTGCTTAAAGCTGAGCACACTGAGCTTGGCCAAGTGATCCGCCTGCCAGGACAAGAGACGTCTCGAGACTCCCAAAGGAGTCCACATTAATATTTATGCTCTGAGTTTTTGCAGTGCTGCAGTTGGTGATGAAACATGCACACCCAGCCGTTCATGCACGCACACATATACAAAGGCTTAAACACACCCTCAGCAATCTCTTAGCCCCTGAGGTGAACAGCTAATTCAGTAGATGCACATCTAAACATCAAACATGACATTGACACGCACCCATATTCTCTTTGGCTCTTGATGTGTTTACAGGTGAACGGGCAGTGTGCTGGACACACCGCTATGCAGGCAGCCAGTCAGAACGGTCACGTTGATGTCCTCAAGCTGCTGCTTAAACACAACGTGGACCTGGAAGCTGAGGTTAGTATAATTAAATACATTTGCCCTCTCTCATCCAAATCCTTTTTATCATAAATGCATCTTGGCCCATGCAAGTAAGAAATCCACTCTCTCGGACATAACACTGAGTCATTATGCGGGTGTGTCGCTGTACTCAGGACAAAGATGGAGACCGGGCAGTGCACCACGCAGCCTTCGGTGATGAGGGCTCTGTCATTGAGGTGCTGCAGAGGGGCGGTGCTGACTTGAACGCCAGGAACAAGAGAAGGCAGACTCCATTACACATTGCTGTCAACAAGGGCCACTTGCAGGTGGTCAAAACCCTGCTGGACTTTGGCTGCCACCCCAGCCTCCAGGTATCTATCACTTTGACTTAGAAATTTCAGAAAGGTAACAAAAGAAAGTGTACACAACAGCAACCGTCAGAGATCAATCTGGTTTACATTGATTTGTTTAGTTTTGTCAATAAACAGTAGTTAAAAGGTCATTTTAGGCAGGGTTTGAATCACGGATTAATAAGAGAGTAGCAAGTGACACTAGGTTTCTCTTTCAGGATTCAGAAGGGGACACACCCCTGCATGATGCCATAAGCAAGAAGAGAGATGACATGCTGTCAGTGCTGCTGGAATCTGGTGCTGATGTCACCATCACAAACAATAACGGGTTCAATGCCTTGCATCATGCTGCCCTGCGAGGAAACCCCAGGTAAGAGACTCTGTCCTGCTCCCGCTAGCTGTCACACCTATTTATTTTATTTCTTTGTTGGACTAGGGCACATTTAAGTGGAGTCTGTGGAAATGGTATCCTCAGGAACACAATAAATGTCAGCTTAATGCTTTCAGTAAAGTCTTGATTAGATGCAGACTGCTGAATTCCTAAACTCTTAACTTAAAAAGCCTTGGATAATTTTTTACACGTTACAATCATAGATGATGAGTATGGTGAGAAAATAAATCTTAGATGCATGAACGTTCGACATTGATGCCAAAGACTCCCTAATTGTCTTACAGTGACAAACCGTATAGAAATCACAGTAGGGCTGCATTGAGAATTTGACTGCCCTGAAATCTCGTGCTGCTGAGAGATTTTTAGCCCTGTTAATTAATTAGCACCTGAGGAGTTCTGTTAGATTTTATGTGTGACAGTCATACTGCATGAAATATACTTTGTCACTGAATATTCACCTCAGCACAACTGAAACATCATTAAAACAAGAAAAAAAACATATCAAACCGTTGAGAATATGAGTCGAAACTACGACCGTTAGACCTTGAGGTTTGCTTCTTAGCAGCCAGAGGACAGAAGTCATGTCAGCATTACTTATCTGTTACCACTAATCCGTTGCTTAATCATCCTCTGTTGGAATGAAAGATTTGGGCTCACCACCTACAGACAGACAAGGTCCAATCAGGGACAAAAACAAATATGAAATTGGCAAAAGGATGCTGTTTAAAAGAATGGCACTTTTAACAATGTAACAGAATAACATAATGTGTCTTAACTTCACAAATTGCTGTATTTGTAGTACATTTTCAGTCATGTTTTGTTTTTTCAAAGAATGTGCTCTAAGGGAATTATCCAAGGCCTATGGATCAAAGTCAAAGACAGTCTAGTGTGACGCTTGCCCCTTAAAATGCGCTTAAATCAAGAATATATTGAACACCTTTGTATGGATATTTTTTTAAACTTTGTTAATTTGCTGTTTAAGTGACATATGAACTCACATAAAGCACATCCCCCTAAAGATAGGTGTATCAACAAATGAATTAGATAAAATGAAATAACAAGACTGTCTCTCAGTAGAGCGCATACCTCCATATAAAACGTGTAAATCCACTAGATCCGTATTTTATATGGATCTGCATCAAATTGTACAAGCCAACCTTATTTTATTAAGATCTATGCATTATTGTGTGAGAAATTAACCTAAACCCCCGTCTCGCAATGTTAAAGAGAGGGACAAAAAAAATTATCCTGATCCACAGCAAAATTAATGGGAGTTTCAGTAGTTTTTAGGTAATCCTGCTGCCAAACCAACCAACCAACAAACAGACACAGGCAAAAACATAACTTCTTGGCGGAGGTAAAAAAAAAAAAAAAACGGCAACAAGGAAAGACAAATTTGCAAACTTAAATAATACAAGTTTACATGCACACTTTCAATAGTGACAACTCCAGTATGAACAATCTTTATATGGATATTTAAAATCTTCCACAGATTCCACTTAAATTTAAATCCAGTAAAACTAGAAGAAGTTGACTACCTCACTGATCACATTGTATTCTGCTGTAAAATGTACTTTAAGATCTCAATTTAGTTTGACATTGATTGAAGTTTGAAGCAGCCTTTGTGGGCTGCATCCATCTCCACAACAGATGGTATGGTCTCAAATTGACATTAGACTACCTTTGAGGCCTTGAAAGCATCTGTCTTACATTGACTTGTTTTATCAGTGTACTTAATAGCCCTTGAAGTTCATTTGTTGTTTCTTTTTACTGTTATGCTGGTCCGTCGCCTTGTGTTGTGGGCAGAGGCTGGCCTGAAGCGGCTGGTCCGTTCAGCTGCAGCAGCAGTTCGCCTTGTCCTTGGTCATTGCTATTTCCGGCTCTAGCAGGTTGCTACTCCACTCTTGAGCTGTTTTATTCTTGTCTCTCAACCATGAGCATATTAAAGATGGCTCAGTGAGACAGCTGTCCATGTCATGTTGATCATCCAGGGCCTCTTAAGGTGATGGGCATTGACATTACAGGGCCAGTGTTATAGACTGGAGTGATCTGGCAAAAGTAGACAGCTTCTTCCTGTTCTGAACGTTTTGGGTGTGTATGTGTATGTTTTGCGCATGAGCGTGGTTTTCCAAGGCTAAATGTCATTCCCCTTCACTGACATTCATTCCTTTGGCGTGAGGACAAATGGAATTGAGGTCAGAGGGCGGTGAAACACCTGCCACCTGCCACAGGCCTGCCCAGTATCAGCCCCCCACCTCTGGCACACAGCAGAATAGATTGTCCAAGCCAGCACCTGTTTCCTGTGTGGTACACTGATCAATTGATTTGCAGATTGACTTAGACATAGAGAATAACTGTATAAAAACACAAAACAAGGTTAAAATCAGTTGTCAAAGGGTTAATCGCCATCAAAAATGCATTGGCTAATAGATTTAATTAGACAGAGTGTGGGTCAAGGATTTATTTTCTCTAACAAAGCAAAACAAGCTTATTCAGGACATTTCAATGACAAAGGAAATAACACTTAAAAAATAGAGTGCTTTACAAAAAGACAAATCAGAAAAAAGATGACATTGGAACAGCAACAAAAGTGCTGAAAGACGCAGAGTATAAGATGATAAATCAAGTAACAGCAAGTCTATGATAATTTTAAAAGATATTTAAAAAATTTAGAAAGATGCTGAGTTAGCTTGCCTGATTCCCTTTAGCAGCTCATTTCATAGTTGTTGATCCCTTAAATTTTATAATTAAACGCAATTATACCGATATAGGTCTGTCTGATTCATTCACATATTAATTATTGTTTCAAATTATAACTAATAGATGACAAAAATAATTAAAAATCACACACAGAACGCACAGAATTGTCCATACAGTCACCAGTCCCAGCCTGACTTTGCAGTCGGAGAGAGGCCAGTGTGTTTTTTACTGCCCACTTTTAAAATTTTAATGAATTATACTGAGCTTATTTAGAAAAGCTCGCAGACTGGCAGAAAATCACTTGCATTATAAATATTAAAATGCAATGAGAGTGTAATGTGCATATGTTAACCAGGATTCAGCATATAAAGGAGCACAAAGCCGGTCCGCTCTAGGACTCATTGATTAAGTGGCGAAAAAGTGCTGGAGTACAGAATTTTCTGAATCAGGGCTGCTGTTGTGGTGTGTGTGTGGGTGTGTGGGTGTGTGTGTGCGTCGCTTGCTGCCGTCCACGCTCTGTCCCCTTGCCTTCAGAGAAACGAAGATATATGTCGCCTTCTCCAGTCTGCCCATTTACTTTTATTTCACACTCGAGCTCCTGCAATATCGGGGAGACAGTCCACAAGTCCTAAAGCCCTCGAAAATCTCTCCCTTGGTTGAAGTGAAAGTACCTTGTCTGGTGTGTTTTTTAGTGGAGAAGCAGTTGTTTCGATTGAGTGCTTAGCAGAATTCCTACCATGGAATCATAGCTTCTATGACAGTCTGCTCGAAGTTGATCGGAAGCCCACTGGATGAAGGATGATACGAAACCCCTCTAGTTAATTATTGATGTTATTATTGCTTCCTGATGGTAGCTCCGTTTTCCCTCTCTCCTCGTAGATTGAGCGCAGTGTGTTCTGGCATTCATGGTTTAAACAAGTCTAATCTCAAAACTATTACAATAACTCTTGTAAAATGTGCTTGTATTCTGTTACACTTTGTCTTTGTAATTGATGTAAGTTATCACCATCAAATTCTAGCGCTTTGGTTCAAGTGGAGAGTGTGTCAGAGTCCCTGGTGTTTGTGTGTACCTCGGTGCTTTAAGAGCGCTGGTGGGTCTTCCAGCGGTGGAAAGAAGATTGAGGAAGACGCATAGGAAGAACCCGGTGGGTGACAGATGAACCTTTCAACTTGGAGTCCCAAATACAGAGACAAATCAGCTCTACCAGCAGGGGTGCTGGAGGAGCTGGGGCTTTACTATATTTCACCTTGTTCATTACTCACACACACACACACACACACACCCCATGACTGAGTCTAAGGGCATTTCCTCATAAATTAGACCTAGTTGTTAAGTTTTACAGTTGCTAGTAAATTTGAAAGTGCTGTTATAACCAGTTGTAACATGTTCGGGAAAGGATTTTCTTCCTCGGACATCCACATCGTGTGTTCTCGCCGTGTGTGTTTACCGCAGCCCCGGCCTGCAAGGGGAGCCTGGTTCGTCTCTGTGTCTTTCCCTCGGGCTGCTTGAAGCCAGTAGCTGCTACAATACTGTAAACAATACGATTAATAGCCCATGACTCATAAATGGGCTCCAAACAAGCCCTGCAGTGGCGGTCTGTACCCTTTTACGTGTCACCTCCTTGTATTATTTGCCCTCCCCCCTCTCTCGTATTGTGCTCAGCTTTCTTTTAATATGGCAACATACAGGCAAACCCCATATGGTAATCACCTCACCTGCGCAGACACAGGGTTCTGCAATCATACACACTGTGATTGGAAATGCAGACAGATATGATGTCAGCACTAATAGGCAGCAGCACAGTGGCAATATTGTAACAGGGTTTACAGTTGCATATAAAATAGTGTTTTTGGGCCCATGGAGACAAATCTGCAAAAAGGGGTCAAATGTTTGTATTTCTAGGGGCTTGCCGCTATATTCACATGTTCTTCATGGCTGCCATTGATTGAATTTTCACCCTCCCTCTTGCTCATTTCAGACTAGGCTAATCAAGTCAGACTGCTGTGATTGAGTAAGCTTGAGACTCTTACATTACCCAAATAGATTTCATGGTTATTGGTCTAATAGAAAACACGTTAAATTCAAGAGAAATTAGAGAGAATACAGTGCTGTTTGCAATATAATAATTGATTTCAATGTGCTGTACACACATCCTCGAATTAGTTTCAGAAATTAGAATAAAATAAGATCAGGGATGCCCGAAGTGAGGCTTGCGGACCAAAGGCTGCCTGCCGTAAGGTTTGATTTGGACTTTAAAAGAAATCATAATATTAATCATTGTTTATGCTGTTTTATTTTTGTGAGGTAGAAATGCTCTTTAAACATGTAGCATCCCTAATTATTATTTGTTTTTCATAATGTGAGCACAGTTGGCGGAGTGACAATTTGCACAGGAAGGAACTCAACTAAGGAAACTTGGGATCCCGGTACCATTATGCATCATAACAATACAACAAAATACAAAACAATACAATAGTTGTTTGCTTTTGGCTTGTGGCCCACCATTAAGTTTTAGCCCTCCAAGCGAAAAAGTTTTAATTGGATCAAGTCTCGAACAAATCCTTCAGGAGTGTCTATTTTCTGAGTTTAAGAACAGGTCAGTTTGACATCGTGTTCGGTGCCAAATTAGGAAGGCAAAACAAATAGTGAGAATAGAAAAGGAGGGTGAGCAGGAGACGCAGTGTGAAGGGAGTTTTGATCTGCCTGCCTGTTCTGCAGTAACGGGGAGTGAATGTGTGAGACTGTAACTGTTTGTGAGCGGTCTGCTCCTGTGATTTGTGCGTTGAGCTCCTGTCCTCTAGAGCATCTGGCTCTCATCTACCCCAGCTTGTCTAACAACACTGCAGGAGGCTTCAAGGGAAGGAGGCCAAAGAGTTTGTGTGTTTGTGTGTGTTGTACAGTCTCTAAACAACTATATTTTGCCCCTTTTTTTATTTCCTGCACTCTTAATGCCATTTTTCCTCTTTATAACTTGTTACAATGCCACTGGGTCCCTGCTGAGCTGCATTAGCTGTCCTTTTATTTATTTTATTTCCTTTTGCTCATTCCCACCCACAGTGTAATTGACTGTTAGCATCCAGCGACAGCCAGTTTAGGAGGTGTCTTAGCAAGACAGCCGCACATTCTCACACTGACATGTGAGTGCTGTGTTTCCGAAATAGCACACACTGCAAGTCTACCCCCCCTCAACCTGGCTATTTTTGAAACAGCCATTGATAGTGTGGTCAGATTAGCATTCCCGTTGTAGGCAGAGAGGCGACACTCAGTCAGGAAAGTGGACCATACCAAAGTTTGAAGCTGGGATTGGTTTCTTTATTAGTCAAAAATCAGACAGGTTTAGCATTGAACATGAAAATCACTGTACACTCCAGATGTTGTTGGTCGAGGAAAGCCATAAGACAGTCATCATCAAGAAGCGGCCTGCTGTCATTGCAGTGATTGTGTTGAAGGCATCACAGCAAAAGGAGCTCCTGTAGTCATCAAAGCATAGCTACAGCTGGTTGAAGGGGACCAAATCCATTCAAGAGGTGATTTGGTTCCATTTTACCAGCTTTAGCAAAGCATTGTGGAATCACTGTTTCAGAGACGGACATGGCAGCTGCTGTGAAGAGAAGTGAACCGTCTCAAAGATTCGACTGCAGTAAAGTTTGATCCTAAAAGAATCAGAGCGACACTGAGCAGAGAAAGGCCATGTTGCATTCAAACATCTTATTAAAACCTGAGATGTGGCTCATCATACCATGTCCACCCACCGGTTGAAAGGGACAATGCCGTGTCTCTTTCTCTCTCCTGCTTTTTCTCTCGCCCGTTCACCTTCACCCACTCTGTGTGACACACAGGTACATTTAGCACACTACACCCCATTTACCACCGCACCAATAACACATAGGTACAGTTGATCAACCTTACCTAACTTTCTCCTTTGCTGCCTCCCAGGCAGCCTATTTATCCTCCGCGCTATCTTTTTAAGTTTTATGCTTGCCCCCCTCCCAGAGAGCGAGAAAAATTGTTCCCTGAGAAAAGGATAATAATAATCTGTGGCAGTGCACTTGAGTCAAATGTCCTGGAGTCATGAAGCAATTACAGGCTCTGACAGATGGGCCCTGCTGCAAGCTCGCTGCCGCTGCGGTCACCGAGACGGCCAACAGACAAATGCAGAGGCATAACCACACACACAAGCTCTCTCACTCATGTTCCTACAGCAGCACTCTGGGGTGTCAAGTCACAACATTAATTTAAACCAGTCATTTAAGTCCTAGAGACTGATTTGTAGTGTAGAGAGTACTGTTTGAACAGTGACTGAAGGCAGATTATTTTATGTCTCTTTTAGCACTTCTAAAGTAATACAGTATTGTTGCATTTTCTGATAAAAATCCATCCCTCAGCTGATACAAAAATGATCAGAGTATCTCCCACAAATAAGTTGTGAAAACTTTTGATTGTTTTTTGTGCATTTGATCCTAAAGCTTATTGTAGCTGATGTTAATCATAAGATCAGTAAATCAATCCTGCTATTACAGCAACATCAAACAACATTTTCAATATTTTAGCCATGCATCGTATTAAATTCTTTCTGGTAAATTTCACTGCAGCAGTATTTTTTATTTGTGCTAGAAAACATTCAAGTTCTCACCACCCAGTAAGCTGTCGTGCACCTCGATCTTTCCATTAAGATACAGTTAAGTGACATTTATTTGGCCTTTTTTCCGCTTTCATTTTTTTAGTCAGCTGTTATAATTATCGACTTTTCTGCCAAGCCACGAACGAGGTTCTCAAAGTGGTCAGCGACAGCTGAATGATATACAGCACTGCTTGTAGACAGGATGGAGGTCAACATAGGGCCAGCTTGATATGGCACACCAGAGGCAGGTCTATTTGTAACATACACATTCAGGCCTGCTCACTTACACGCGCACACACACGCAGTCACTCAGAGTCAGGTGGCCAGGCTGCTCACCTCGTCTAAGGGCCATAACAGGGCAAAAGCAGGGGGACGACAGGCACTGAGCATTTGATAATGTCAGCATCTGCTGTGTTTGTCACTCAGACAGCAGGTCAATGCTATTGAGGGCCTGGGAGAAACACGCAGTGCAAGCCATGCAATCCTACACGCCTCTGATGTCTTGACAGAAAAGAGAGCTAGGCAGACAGAATGTAATGCAGATAGGTCTGAGGGGTTGAAAAATCTGAAGCCTAAAAATGCTGTTTAATTATGATGCTATCCTCAAATTAAAAAAAACCCTTTCTGTTGTGCAGTTTAGCCATTCAAAAAAGAATCAATACAATGCTGCCTAAATTCTCATGAATTTGATGCAGGTCCTGCCTTCAAGTTGAGTTTGTCCTATTGAAAAAAGGGAGTTGGACTTTTGTTTTATGTCAGAAAGTGATTTGCAGGCTACAAACAATTCTTTTTATTCATGACTTGGGTGTTTTTTAACCACCATCTAAAAACTAAGGTAAAAAAAATGACAATCATTTGTGTCACCTCGCCTCAGACACTTCTTTTATTCAAGGCGAATAGAGTAAATCAACCCTACACTTGACATATTAATCAGTTCAGAATGAGGCGTCTTGTATTTCATTCGAATAGAGATGTCCTTCTATAGTGGCATACGTACACTTTTTCATTGCTCCACTGCGGAAAAAATTTGTAGGCACGGATACATCTCAGCCTGCTGCTTTTAACAACATTTTAATTTAGGAAAATAAATCTTATGTAATGGAGCATTTTATATTTGCTGGTACTGTGTTTAAGTTTTACAGTTTATTAATCATGGTAGGTTTACTGTAAGCAGTGTACTGAAGTACATTTATATGAGCTATTTCTGAGCCACTAATTATTTGGCCTTAAACACACACAGGATATTGACTTGAATTAATTGTATTATTTGTTCAATCTTTAAATTTACAATTTCTTTCATGTGATTTTTCAAGAGCCAAAATGGAGTGGAAAAAATGACCTTAAGTAGAGAAGTGGATCGACATTAAAGGGGTTTAAACCTGTGCTAAAAGTGGTACATTCATTGTCAGTGATCCAAGCACAGGCCAGAGACGAGGTCAGAATAGGTGAAAGTGCTAGATATGAATAGCTCGCCATGCAAACTACTCCCCACCTCCCCCTCGCTTTATTTCTCTCTGTGCCTCTGTCCATATTCTGTTGCCTTTTTTTTTGTTTGAAGCAGTCAACAATTGGAATCAGCTGACGGGCCATAGTTGACTCTGATCCTGCATTGTCACTTTTTGATGGTCTAATCTGACTGCCATGCGGCCCAGCAAAGCATTTGGCAAGCATAGCAAACGTGAACAATGAGAGCAGGAATCAGGGGGAAGGGAGGGGAGCACGGGGGCAGCCGGGTTGATGCGGGCTGGGGGTACGGATAAGGGCAGCGGCATAAAGGGAGGGCAGCCATAGTTAAACACACAAGATTGTTAACACGGAAGCCATATGATACGGCACTAGGATACATCCAGCTTGTGGCAGCAGCAGCGGCAGCAGCAGCAACGTCAGTGCCTCTTCATTTTGCCTCCTCAGCAACTATGTCCTTCTCATTCAGTTGCATGTTAAAAAAAGAAAAAAAAAAAAGGCTGCAACAATGGCAGAGTTTTGGTCCAATTCACCTTGCTTTCTTTTCCCCTTGAGCCATGTGGGAGCACTGGAAAAGATTATGGTATTAATGGTCAGGAGCAGCTCCAGCATACCTCTCGCAGCCTGCTGAAGTTGGTGCTAAGTTGCAGCTGGCTGAATTTCAAGGGCTGTAATGCAGTAAAAGCACCTAATAATGAAAGGAGGCCCTGTTCGTATGGCGATGTCACAAGGCGACCGTTTGCCCATAGTTGGTGTAGGTGTCTAAAGCAGTGCGCTAAACTCACACTGCTGACAGAGCAGGCTCAAACATGATAGCTATCATTTTATGCTAACTTACATAATTGTCTAATGAATTGTTGGCATGTCTTGGATGAGAGATTTTTATTGGCCAAGTCAGCCGGTTTGAGAAGGCAGTAAGTTCCCTACAGCGATCATTGCTGCAGTGAGACTGCCCAGAGACAGTATAGCTAATGTATGAGCCTTACCACTCACATTCATACTCTCTCTTTTCCTCTCTCACTCCCTCTCCCCCCTTCTCCTTCTTATACTTTGCCTCCTATTTTCTCTCACACCATGATCACAGTCATATTAACAATCTGCAAAGCACAAACAAATCCACAGAAACAGCTGTCAGACATCAATTTTCCCAGAACGAGGACTTGCACCTCACCAAGAATACATACTTCTTTACATTCCATAGCTATCATATGTTCATATGGGTACATAAAGAAGTATGTACGCCAAGGAGGTAATCTTAGGTATGAAATGTTCTCACCTTTCGCCAAGGTCAGGAAGTTATGAGCAGAATATTTTTCCTCACCGTTCTCTCTCCCAAGTATGGTAGTCTGCACCGTAAGGTGACTTTGAGTGTAAATTCAGTTCAACACTCAAGGCTTTCGTTTGGTTGCCATGTAAGGCTGAACAGTCAGTCCCCCCGCCCCTGAACATAACAGAAGTTTTGCAGTCCATACCATAGTCGACTGTCCCAGTGACCCCCGCTGTCCTCCAGACAACCAGGAGAAACCAGGAGGATCAGGGGGAGGAATACAGCTCAGTCAGGAGGTGGTCTTTTTTTCAGCTTCCAGGAAAAATGTTGAGGTAGATTAAGGGATTGGATAAAACCGACAAAAAAGAAGAGAAGAGTTTTCTCCTTGATTTAAAAAAAATAAATAATAAAAAAAAAAAGGTCCGCTGGGTAAGGTGCCTCTGTGTGCACCTCGTCTTGTATGATGATCATTTGCCGTGTCCTGGGAGCAGGGGTGCACCTATAAGCCGAATGGCCCTGCTGACATACTACACATTTCACTTCTCTCCTCCCACTTCTCTTTCCGCCTATCTCTTTCACCGCCATCATGTTCTCTGATTTCACCCCCACTTTCTATATCCTTTTTTCCTGCCGACCTCTCACTCGCACCAGTATGAACCCCTCTCTTGCCTGTCCCTCGTCTCTCTTGTGTCAGCAACGTCCCCAGTGGCTAGCTGGAGCGCTTGCTGATGTTTGAAAACGAGGGTGATCCAAGTGGAACAGGAAGCTATTGTGAGCAGGATTTGGGCTTTAGGCGCAGTGGCAGGCCATAGGTCACATGAAGGCGCTAATGCCCACTCAGCACTTGTGGATTGGTCCTGGCTATACCCCCCGCCCACCACCACTCCCCCACCTCTCTCTCTGTACCTTGTTCTCTCCCCTCCCGCAAACTGTTTTTATGGTCATCTTTCCTGACTTCCTTTTTTATCTGATCAAACCTCACCTGTCCCCAGTGAAACCAGCTGCTCTGTTGCAGAGGGCGTGGAACCGATCAATAGCCATTTGCATGATGGCGAGAATTGTTCAGCAAGTCTCTAATGAATCTTTGCCCCACACCAACACATTCCACAAGTCGACAACTGCCTCCAACCACGCTAAGCTAGCCAGCAGGCTGTGTGCTGAGGCAATGGGTGTAAAACGAAAAAATGGATTAGGGGAGACCAGCTTAGAGTTGAGTTTGGAGACTTGGTGGCGGAGAACTAAATAAATGGGAAAAGTGGTGCAATGGTTTTTGCAGTAGAAGGCTTTGGAATAGCAATGAGGAGAGGTTGAACAGGAGGTGACAGTTGGTGGATGAGCCCGGTCCTAAAGGTGTGACGTCCTGTTTAGGAAATGTCACAGCCACCCGAGAGGGTGAGCAAATAGGAGAGGGGGGGCGATGAAATTCCTTCCTACATGGAGGTTGGGGAACGTGAACCGGCGAAATAGCCTGCTGGTTGTTGTGTCTGTTCTGGTTTGGGCGATAGCACTGCAGTACTGTGTGCCCTGCATGCCCTGCCTAGCCTATAGCAATCCGTTACTGAGAGTGAGATAGAAGAAACTGGGTTACTACCCTAAGTGCTGTGGGTTCAGCCGGTGACACACATCTACTCAGCCAACCATTGCTGCCCAATATCCCCTCCCGCCCATCCTCACCTTCCTCCCCCCCCCTCCCCACATCTGTTTTAATACACTTCTCACAGCTGTGTGCCGTCAATCCGCTTTTCCCCCTGTTCAGAACTCCCAACCTGCCCGCTGTTCATTATTCTGATGCTTCGTCATCCCTCTAGATGCCACATTCCATCCTTCCGCCCCAATCAGCCAACCTTGGGCTCAAAAGTGCGACGTGTTCTCAAACTTACCTCCCATCAATTAAGAATGGCAGTGACCTCCCCCGCCCCTCAGATAAATTGAAAAGTGGTCTGGTAAGACCACCAAGAAAGAACCAAAAAAGAGGTTTTAAAAAAGACAAAAATGACACATTAAAAGTCCCAGTATTTATAGTATCCTTTAGTCATGGTGACAAAAAACATCTCGGAAGGTGTCGGACGCAGAGGGCGAATTGTGCATAAAGGAATGTCTCTCCACACCAGTGCAGGTCTGAGTTAACGAGTCCGTCATTAGATAGCGGCAGGGCTGCAACCATGAAGCCTAATGAGCCAAAGAGCTCTGCTGCTGCAGCATGTCCGGCCAGTGCCAGGAACACAAGAGAGAGAGAGAGAGAGGGAGAGAGAGAGCAAGACAAGAGAGGGAGGGAGGGAGAAAGAACAAGATGAGAGAGATAGAGTGGAGAGTGCAAAAAAACAGGGCTAAAATCCATGTGGGCCATAGCAACTCCCCAGCCTCCCTTTTCCCTCTTCCACCTCCTCCTGCATCCTCTTCCTCTCCATACTTTTTTTTCTTTTTATAAAGCCTTTATTTGTTCCCTTCTTTAAAGACAAGAGGAACAAGAGATGGAAAAGCCCAAAGGTGTTCTCTGGTTAAGTTCTGTCCCAGTGTTGCTGCTGCTGCTGCAGAACAGTACATTCCACTCCCCCTTTTCGACTACGCGACTCACAGGCAAACCATGCGGTTCATAACTGATCGCATCCGAAGAAGGGAGAGAGAGGGAAGAGACAGGACAGGAGACGTCAAGGCCCGTCAGGGGTAAACTCCGTCCGAAAGCGAAGGAAGAGCATATATTACCTGTCAGATCAGTTTCTTATCTGAGCTGCTCCTCCTCTCTTCTCCCCTCCTCTCCTCCTCTTCCCGTAGTGAAGAGAGCCATAATGACCTAGAGAGCGCTCCAGCTGCTGCAGCCATCGTGTGTGCCGGGTGCACGCCTGACTCGCTGAATCAGCTTCTATGATTGGGGGGAGGAGGGGTGGTGGTGGGCGGGTTGAGTGCCAGAGTCAGGGAGGGGAGGAGGGGGAAAAGGAGAGAAAGCAAGCACATGCACACACGCACACACGCGCACACACACACACACACACACACACACACACATTCCCATACAAACACAAGTCATACCTTTAGAAGAGGAAGACGTAGAGCTGACATGAAGAGCTGCCATTTGAAAGGAAAAAGGGGGGAGGCAGAGAGAGAAGAGGGAGAGAAGGAGGGGTGAAAAAAAAATCTGCAGCACTCTCCTCTCCATCATGTGCATTCTGAGGGGAGAGAGCTGGGAGGATGCCCTGGTCGGTGGAGGAGGCAGAAAAGTGTACCAACCGTCCTCCCACCCCGCATTTTCCTTATTCCATCGACACACACGCAGCCCCTGAGCTTTATCCTGCTCCTAAAATGCGCTTTTATTATTCAGTGGAACTTTATACAGCAGCTTAGAAGAGGGAGTTTACTGAATGTTTGAGAGCAGAATTGTGATGGAGGTATTTAAAAATGATGTGGCCGTGCCTCTGCGGTAGAAGACAGCTGTACTTTTAATAGTCCCTTGTGATCCGTGCAAATTTGATTACCATTGTCAGGGACTGGAGACGGAGGATCTTGACATTGCAATATCTCTTTGGTATTTTTGGTGTTTATATTTTTTTGTATGCAGCCTACGCAGTCTTGAGTGCACCGCAAGGGTCACCTTTTGAGGAGAAAAAGATCAAGTAGAGATGCAGCTGCAGTGTGGAGAGCAGAGAGCGCAGGAAGAGTACACTGGCAGCAAATTAGGAACAAGGGGTCAACCAGCCAGCAGCTTCCTACCTCACAGCGCCGAGGGTTAAGCTAAACGCTTAGCACTTTGTGGGAAGCCAAGCATTTGAAACACGCCTCGGCCCCTGTTGCCGGGCTGCTCATGTGTCTTGTCTCACCACCTCCCTGACCATATTTAGTCAAGCAGTGCAAAAAATAGTTCCAGCTCCGCTCCACTCCACACTGCTCCTCTCATCGCCTCACCCCCCACCCTCTCGCTTCCATATCCCCCCCTCAGCAACTGTTGGCTGCAGGCTCCGGGAAGCCTCCCCTACGGCTCCCTGCCTATCGATTCCACTGGCCTGGAAGGAGAGAAGCGCGTTAGGCCAGCTAGCCCCCGCTACCATTTGCTGCACTATTTTTAGTAGCTCCAAATAAAGTGGTCTCTCGTGCTTCCACTTGTATATTCTTGAATCCCCCCCCTCCCCTCTCCTGCTTTACATCCTTCACCACCAACTCAACCGCCTACTCTGATACCACCCCCTCACTCTGTGTGTCCTTTTAACCCCCACCAGTCTCTATCATTCTTCTTTTTAAATAGAGCTGGAACACGCTGCTTATGGTAGAGCTTCCGTCTGCTCACCTCTATACTTAGAATAACTGCATATTCGAGACATGGAGGAGAGAGTAAGGGTGAATGTGTAGCGTAGAGGAGCGTGGATGGTGTTAGATAGCAGGAAATATTATTGTGTTTTCCCCCATTTATTTATTTATTTATACTGCTTATGGCATTGCAGGGAGACAAGTGGCAGCCTCACCTCTGAGGCAGTGAAAAGTTTGGGCTGCTTCCTCTCCTTTTTGAGCTCTCATTAATTTTCAAGTGTCTTTTTCAAGCTTTCCCGAGGCGCGGCCACTGAAGAATCTGTTTAATTAGTCGGTCTCATCACGGGGCACATCTATACTGTACGGAAGCAATGTCCTCTGTGCCCTCCTCTTTTTCTCTCTCTCCTCTTCTTTTCCTCTTATACCTCAACGATAGCACACGAGCCCTCTTACTTACCCCACCTGCATTTTAACTGCAGAATAGCCCCCAGGATGTGTAAGCCAATTTTTTTGCACTTTAAGTCGATCATATGGAAACCAGACATTTCAGTTGTGATGAATGAGATTGTGAAAACTCACAAACACCCTCAATCCAGAGTGGACATTCGTCAAAGTGTATTTTCACGAGCCAGAAAAATGTCATGCAATTCTCTGGCCGTTGATTTGATAAGGCTTTTTAACAAGCTCCCAGTCATTCGGCCCTCACTCTCAGTTATATATCGCAGGCCTTTTTCATGGCGGAGATAATTCTGCATAGATTTAAGTGCGCAATTTAATTAATGTATTGTCACTGCAATTTATAGCTTTTCGATTACATTATCTTTACGGCTGTTACAAGAATTGACCATTTGCAAGGTAAAATGGATTCCACGCTAATGTGTCTGCTCAAAAGCTGACCTTACATGGCCAATCAAAATGCTGACTTGCAGCTACATAAATGGCAACTGTGAACGTGCACCTGTTATTGCCCTGCAGTCTACACACCACTTAAAATTGAACCAGCAGTAACTCTCTCGCCAGCCTTAATTCCCTCAAAGTGGAACTTTAGATGTACACTACATGCGCTCACTGTACATGTGTATTAGACCTCGATGGTGTGCTTTAATTCTCCACTCAGCTGGTTAAGGTTTTTGCGGCCTATAACCATTTCCATTGACGATGCCCTTGTGTATTTTGTGTATCCCCTCAGTGGGTCTCCACCCAGCCTGTTCCAGCCACCCAACCCACCAGTTTAATCTCAATTACATCCCGACATCCCATCTGCCCCTGAAACTCAGCAGCACGGCTTACATCTTGCCTCCATGATGAATAGCGCAGGGCTGAATGTTTAGCTGAGCAGTTAATCGATCAATAAGAAAAGGGTCGACTAATGGATGTGCTTTCCTTCACTGGATGAAGGGGTGGGACGGGTTGTTCTCCCTACGAGTACTGCTTAAGACATATCTCCATTTAAATTAAGAAAATAAATGAAACAGATTGGTGTGAGGTCATCCTTTTGCTTGTTTTAATGGTGCTTTATATTATTCAGAAGATGCATCCTGGGTGGAAAAAGAACATTAATTAGCTGATTACAAGCTTCTTGTAGAAACTTTTTTCCCGTTGTTATCTGAGAATTGTGAATGGATGTAATTAGGATTTCTGACATTGATTAAGAGAAAAGGGGCAACCAAATAAATCTCAACAAGTGATCTGAATCAAGTACAAATATAAAACATTAGTTGCAGTTGCAGGAGTATTCAGCCTCCACATAGTTTAGGATAGGAATAGGCAGTTGTTTTCAGAGTATTTTGAGTTGAGATCACTTTTTTATCAACGTGTGACTAATAAAAAATCAAACATAAGTCTACTGCTGGGCAAATCTTGTGTTTGGTGCAAGTCAAACACGGCACACTGGCAGAAACACACAGTCCCCACCATGAAGCGTGTTGGTGGCAGCGTCACGCTGTGAGGATGATTTTCGGCTGCAGGCCCTGGAGGGCTTGTGATCAAGAATTTGTGGCAGGACTTCGAAACAACTTGTTTTTCTGCGATCTCATGCAATAGAATAGAGCCTTGGCTTTTTAGCAAAGAAGAACTGGGTAAAGAAGAAAGGCGCATCCACTAATAGAGTCAAGGCTATAATTGTCGCCGGAGGTGCCTCTACTAAATAGTGGCTCGAGGGCATGAATACAATCAGTTATTTTGTTTTGTTTGTTTTTGTACTTAATTAAGATCATTAGTAGAGATTTGTTTGCATTTGTGTGTGAAATATTTATTCTTTTGATCAATGTCATCAAGCCTGATTGCTTCGACTGTGATTCAAAGTTAAAAACTATAAAAGATCGAAAAGATCAGAGGGTTGTGAATGTCATTTTATAAGTGATGTTCTTTCATGTGATTGGCAGTCTTGATTAGAAGCAGGTGTCCTCTTAGACTGAAGTCTTGTACAGGAAATTCTCGTTAGCTTCAGATGGTGATGAAGCCCCTGTTTTGTCTTTGAGCTTCAAGCCTGCTCGGGAAGTCTTGGTAGGTCTTTCAGCTTGTCTTAATTCCTCCTCTCTGTGTGTCTGCCCACCAGTCAACATCATAGAGGGATTAAAGACTATTTCTAATGAGTCCAGTTTGTGCTTTTTGAGTAAATCTCCGTGCTTCTCTTCCATCAGACCAGCTCTTCCTCGTGCTTACTTTATCTCTCCCGTCAGTTCCTCTCCTCTGCCTCCCCCCACACACCCCCTCCTCTGTCCCCCGTCCCGCCCCTCCCTCCTCATCCCTTTACACAGTGCATCATTTGAAGAGGTGAGGCTGTTGAGCGCTTGGAGGAATAAAAGTGATTTATGAATGGGCCAGCCTACCTGGGTGCTAGAGGGGGAAGCCAGTGGCAGTAAGGCTCTCTGATCCAGCAGCCCATTGTTCCCTCCAGCCTCACTGCAGGGGAAGCTCCTCTGCCTCTGCTGCCTCAGATCTTTTACCGTGCCTTACTGGCGCCGCATGTTACCATTAAGTGACTCACAAACTGCACACATACCGATGCACTGCAGGGCACACACACACACACTCACTCACAGTAATGCTGCTTAAAATCTATGTTTATTTATATTGCCACTCAAGCAAATGCGTGCAAAAGCGTGCGCAGGTTATGTTGTCATGCTCAGCCTGAATTAGTCTTTTATGATTGTGCGTTTTCATTTTTCCAGAATTTAGAGGTTAGTACAAGAGAGGACAGCCAGATGCACCAGCCAACAACCCTATCGATAAAATAAAGAGAGGTGACAGGAAAGGTGTTGTAGCTGCTGAGGACAATGTATGAGTTCCTCCTTGTCACCATATGCTCACATGCAGATACTTGCGCACACTGCCATCCATTCCTGCATTACATGATGGTTGAATATTAGAGTGTTACAGGGTAAAATTGAGCAGAGAGGTCACTTAGGCAAAGTGATTTGGCTGTTTGTGTGTTAATCTGCCGTGTGTGTAATCTTGTGGTGTTTACATAGTAATATATGATAATTCCTGATTGCGGGATGGTGGGGAGGCGATAAACTTGGTCAGGGGAAAGGGTATACGCAGGTGCCCAGCTGTAATTCATTAAAAGATAACTGATTGCAGAGATATGTCAAAGTATCCTGTGGAAATGCACTTAGTGAGCTCTTGTAGCGCAAGATGGGAGGTAATATCCTTATGTCAGACAGTCATCATAACATACTCCACAGTGTGCAGTCTAGAGGGACTGATCTCGCTGATTTATTATTTGTAATTACAAATGTCTCCCTAGTATTATCTGTTATTATCTTCAGTTGTTCAATTAGACTCCGCATTATGTTGCTGTAGCTTATTCAAGTTAAATTACTCACTGAAGAGTGTACCAATAAAAGATGTAGTGCAGCGACTGGTCCGTTCAGTGAGCCTGGGTACCAGTTTGCTGCAGCATGCACTGTGACTTAATTGAAAAGTCGGCCAATCCTAGAAGCCGTCCCAGTGTCCACCTCTGTATGCGCTGGGACCAGTCCAACAGATCAGCCAGAGGACAAGCTGATACAAGCCCCAATCCCCCTGTGACCAATCAGAACGCCTACATTTCCTCCTAGGGCTGGGCCAACAGTGGCTCTGAGCCAATAGATAAGCTCAGCCATGCTGTAATGCTCTGTCTGTCCTGTGGCATGCTGAAACATTGAGTCCTGGCTGCTATGTTGCTATAGCACATGTTGGGGGAAGGAGGGGTGGGGGTAGCAGAGGGAGGGAAGGATGGATGGATAGAGGGGAAAGAGAGAAAACAAGGGATCAAGGGATGGATGGAGGGAGAGGGAGGGAGGGCTACATCCCTTACTGAAGGGACTCAAGGACATAAAGAGCTTTTGGGAAAGTGACTATAGCATGCAAAGAGAAAAGCTTGCATTGTGGAGCCACTATAAGCACTGATGGTATGCTTTTTCCCCACTTGCCAAACCTAGAAAGAGCAGGATTTATTTGTGGCACTTTAAGTGCCTCAGCAATGCAGGTAATAAATATGACAGAGCAAGGTGAAATACTTCCACAGCACAGCTGTCAGGCATCTTTAATATTTTCTCCCCCCGTTTAAACAACAAATGTAGTTTATCTATTTACTTGATGTATTGGCATAAGTAATAGAATTTATTTTTGTGTTTGTGTGTACTTTAACATCAGTGATGGCACTTTGGTTCGTGATTTTAATGAGACACTGAGAAGCAGGCGACATTTTTCTTAGCTGAGTGAATGCATGTAAAACATCAGTATAAACCTTGCAGCTCAGTAAATATGGTTTCACACAACACAAAACTCAGGAAAACATGTCACACAGTACACTTTTAACTAGATTGTCATCTGGCATGATTGAATGTATTTATTTATTTATATGTATTCATATTTTGTACTTCATAGAGTCTAACTATATAAATATAATATTGATGATATACGTACACACACATAATAGAACTATTAATATCGCCTTGGATCTTAATTAGAGATGTCTAGATCATGATTCATATAATACAGAATATCAATACAGAGCCTGATGTTTTTTTTATTTTCTTTTTTAAGGATCTGAAATGAAACAGGCTTTATGTAGTGAGTTGTTGAATCATTTTTTTAATGAGGTGACAAAATAATTTTAAGGAATGTCTGGCCATACACAGGATCATCTATGATGATTTTCGCTGTGAAAACCGAAATGCAGTGATCCGTTTTAGCAACATTAAATGTGTTGCGAGCCAAACTTGCAGGTTTTAGTTTTGTGAACAGTTTTAAAATCATGTTCACTTGTTTAAAGGGTATCCAATGATCTTCTCAGCATCCAATGTCTAGATATTAGCTGTTTTCACATATGAACTCTGGACAATGTCCAGAAAATCAGGTTCGCCTTTCACACATGAGCACACATCAAGAGATTGTCCGCTTCAGAAGCTTTGTCGGCAACTGAAAATACTGTGTTATCTCTTAATCAATACAACGTGTACTGACGTATCAGCAATATCAACTAAAGACTGGAAAGTAATTTACAGGCAAGCAGAAACAGTAGCAGCTACACTACATTCAGATCCTGTACTAGGAGCTGGCAAGGTAAAGTGTCTTTAATGTCCAGGTCGACGGATTCGGACATTTGCGTTGAAATATATGGCTCCTCCGGGTGTTGCCCAGAAAATTTCAGGGTAGCAGTCCATGTGTGAAAGGCGCTATATACATTTTTTTGTCAACGCAAGGGTTATTGGTAACCTAATGTGCTCTGAGGGACACATTCAGGTCGATGTTCACATCTAAACCAAGCTTAGCTGTTGAATAATGCAGGACACGTTACCTTGGTAACCTGTACGGACGCTGAAGTCTGTGGCTCCCATGTAAATGCAGTATGACAGGTCAAGGGGATAAGGATTTGTGTTTGTTTGTGTCGTTTGGTGTGCTTGTGCATGTGTGGATGTTTGAACATGCAAAGAATACTAAGGAAAATCAACAATGGCGCAGCACTTTCTTTGCAGAAAAGGCATTACATTATTATTGGGATTAGGCAGAGTAGCTTACGTGGAGAGAAAACCTTCATCGCTCTATATGTAGAATCGTGGATCTGTGTGGAATACGTTCATGTTTCTATGGAGCCTTATCTGTGTATCGTGTAGTACATTCACACAAGCTTCATTCCCCCGCCATTAACAAGTTGGCTGTTAGACATTTTCTGTGCTGCTCTGGGGCATATGGCCTGTTGTCTCAGTGCTTAGGGGAGGCAGTAGCTGATACAAGGGCCTTTGATCCCTATTATTTCCCACTGCAAACAATAGATTTTAATTACCAAACCGCTCTTTCAGCTGCAGCTTCCTCCTCGGCATGTGTGCCTAGAAGTGTAACTGCTGAGGAAGTCAGAGTCATCAGCTGCAATATGGCAGCTTGCTTTTGTCACTTTGGATCTGTTCTGCCAATTACTGTGGAAGAGAATTTGATGGCGTGTTATCCTCGTTTTTCTGTTGTGTTTAGGGGGTGATACTGTTACTGCCGGCTCGCTATGTGTAAAGGGACCATCACAGGTTACAACATACAGAGATGAGAATTTCAGGGGGAGTCCGAGGGTGAACATAATGTGTTTCTTGGGGCAAAAAGGTGGGAGGCAGGCCAGGGAGTGAGGGGTGATTTAAAGTGGTAGATTTGCAGTGAGACTGTAGATCATGTGAGCCTCTCAGACTGTCTGCCCATATGGTGACAGTGTGGGACGCTGCTGAGTGGCTGTCGATCGAAGGACCTTCAGCGCGGCTGAATTCTCCTCCGCTCTGCAAAACCCAGAGTCAATCCCTCGGTTCTATTTACCGCTTTGTACCCCAGTGTGGAAGCACTTGCAGTAAATTTCACCAGGCACGAGTAAGTCTGATTTTGTTTCACAGAAACTGAAAGGAATTTTATAATCACAAAGCGGACAGTATCTCAGCCACAGCGAAAGAGTCATTGTCAGCCAGAAATGAAGCAATGGCTTCACAGATAAGAGGTAATTTAGATGCTGTTGGTTGTGTGAGCTTATGACAAAAAACCTGATAACAATTTAATTGACAATAACGTGGTGGCTTAACATAAAGACTGCTGATGACCTCGCAAGAAAACATCTACGTATTAATGTTGGAAGTCAGGGTTTTCCATAGCACAACCTGAGGCCAAGATGGTACATAACAGAGCAGAGAATAAGGTGGGCAAGTTTTGCTTTGACTCCATCTGCGTAAGAAGCAACCAAGCCTGTCCTAAGACAAATTTCAGAACCCAACCAACGTAGCGGAGCTGCTCCCAGTGCCAATGACGTATCACCTTGTTCAGCTGCTTCACAGTAAATTCAGTTCTCTCTGCTGTAAGGCTTTCACTGTCGCTGCACAAAGTGTCGATCAATATCATCTCTACACCTTAGACTATACAAAAACACACTGAGAATGTGTTACGTTACCCGTAGGTTTCCAAAAGGAGGTTTTAAAGCCTTGGTTTGGGTTCTCACCACCATCTTTACAGTTACAGGGGCCATTTGCTTTTAGTTAAGCAGACTATTGAGCTCAGTTGCTTACAACAGGGGACAGTGATGAGCACAAACAGCATCAGAGATATATTGGTATGTCAAAGTGCAGAAGTGTGCATATGGAAGAGTAGGTTTTGTTTTCACGAATTCAATTTCTGTATAATCATCAGAGAGAAAATCTGTATTTGAAGCAGTCATATGGATGGGCAGTGATCTGTAGCATGTTCCAGAGGGCTGTTTGTAGAAAAGGGAGTGAGCCGGGTCAAAGGGGTCAGAGATGATTTCCTTCGCGCTGTTAGCAGCTTGTTTGAGGTGCAATGACTGTAATGATAGGAAAGAGAGGCTGGTGTGTGGATGCTCAGATGACAGCGCTCTCGAGCCCGTTTGTATCTTTTGCTGATAAGTGATTTGAGCCACAATTTTCATTTTCTCTGCCTCGTTTTGTATACTTTGTAATCTGTCAAGTCAACCACTCAAAATGCTATTACCAAATCCTGTCGTGTAGGAGGTTTTTTTGCACGTTGTCAAAGTGTATTCACTCCCTTATGTCAGTCTTAGGTAAACTACTTGTGAGTCATTTTCATACAGCAGGTTCATTTCAGTTCTGTTTTATCAATATTTATTCAACTGTCTCCGGCTTTACATTAGCTACAGACTTAAAATGAATGCACGGCCTATTGAATTATGATCCAGGCCTACCCAAGCTTGTGCGAAAAGTGATGTTCAATAATTATATGGTTGTTTTATAGGCAAAAAATGCTCATGAGCATTTGTTTGAAATGCATGATTTATTATAATATAATCTGCATGTCCTTGCTTTATCTTTTATGTCATTCTTCGCTTTTTGGGTAGAAGGATGTATATTATGACTATTATGGCCGGGGAAGGAATGAGAATGAGGTTTTTTCAAGGTGCCGAGGAGAATAAAGAGCAAAGGAAGAGTAGCACGGGAAAATAATTGGGTCATCTCGAACCAATGGGACATTAACGCGCCATTGGGCTTCTCTGACTGTCTTGCTGCCTCCTTCTTCATAAATTGCTATGAATCAGGACACCCCATAATACCAGGTGATTTAAGGCTAATTAAAGCTAAGCCTTTATAGGCACCCACCCACTTCCCCAAATGGACAGACAACTGTACCTGAGATATTTGAAAATGCACCTGGCGTCTCCTAAACAACCTTCAAGGCACCAGCAATGGCTTTAGTGATAACCAAAACATCATAGAAATGCACCCCATTCCCGTCTTACCCCTTCCCGGTTTATGCAAATAGTCCTTAATAAAAAGCATGCTCACTCAGGGGCCTCAGGTACAGGCAGGCTGGGGAAGGTCACATTGTAGGGGAAATTATTCTCTTCACGGCATGGTAATGAAAGCCTTTTTTATCGAGCGGAGCCAGTGAGGTTCTTGTCCTCAGCTCTCTGCTGCACTGCTGGCCTGGACGCTACCTGTGTTTATTTACTATGTCCACAGTAGGTCGGCCAGTAGCTGTGGGACGGCCCCGACAGCGCCAACTGGTAACTAATTGCTTCTCGGGGTGGAGGGATGGCCAGGATGAACTTTTAGAGAACTTAAGTTCAAGCAGTTATATTTGCATGGGGATTATAGGCTACTTAAATTATTCGTCACGTCCAATATCTGCTGTGTTATTTAGTGGCAGCGCTGGATTTGACAGTTAAGGTCCCATTTTTTGTGTTGAGGTTATGCTTATTTAATTTTCACACACACATTTAAAAAAAATAAGCAATAAACCAACATTCCAATTAAAGCAGCATGTTTGAAGATCAGTGAAATCCTGAACAGTTTTATGACTCAAACCTTCCCAGCTGCCACCGATTTAGGGACTGTGTGCCTTCTCACATGATGGAGAGCGCCTCCCTGCCCAGAGTGGAAGGGGGGTTCCATTTGGAAGCAGTGTGTTGCATTTGTGAATGATTTGTTGGGAACAGGGTTCACTATTTCAAAGGACCTGAAAGTATTGATTCTGTCCCCGATAAGCTGACACCTCATGTATCGTCTGAAGTCGTCTCATCTCGAAAAGGCTGTTCCAAGAAGGACTCTGCCTCAGAGAGAAAAAATCCTTGTGGCACTGGGGAAGGAATATATAGATAAACCTCACTGAAAAATGTGACCAGTTCCATGAGGGCAGTATGGATAAGGTTAGGCAACTCAACTTAAGGCCCACTTACTAGCTTTTTTCCCCTAAGTTGTCATGGAGATGTTTTGACATGCCAAATAAATGAATCCATTGCATTTTTTAGGATTTTTTTATGTGTTCGCATAGAAGTTTAACACTTAAAAATTACATATGTACCAGCTGTCTCCCATCACCAGCAAAAGAAGACGGATTAGGTGTCCGACATACATCCCTGTGCTGGGTTTAAAGGGCCTTCGACTCCACATCTTATGTCCGTAAAGTAGTTTTCAGCCTCCCGCCATCATGAATGAAACTAAGCGTCTTGGGTTCACCTAATTGAGCAGGTTTGATAAGAAAATAAAAACAGAGCATGGTGACGTAACATCAGCAACACATTTTTTTTTTCATTTTCTCTTCCACGTGTCAAAACGCCAACTCTTTTGGAACACTCAGGGGATGCACTACTTTTTGTCACTCCTTGGAGAGGGACTTTCTAAATCACAATTTTATGATCGTACAGGGCTCAGTACAATTATTTAAAAATGTAATGACATTCGATTGCTGCGTAGATTTGTTTAAACTCCAATGTTTTAGACAGTAAAAGAAGTATTTCTGATACTGGTACACGTATCCAAACAATCCTACTTTAAAGTCCTAAAAGTGGTATCGAGAAAATCATATCTTCATCCACTGATTAAGGCTGTGTGATAGAGATGAAAGCTGGTAAATTAACTTTAGTAAGTTAGTAAATATCCTTTATTTAGGATTGTATACCAAGGTCAAGAATTAACTTTGATGGTCAAAAACATCTTAGTTTTTTAAGTATTGGGGTATGTGGAGGATTTGTACCCAGATCTGTCTGTTTGACTATTTACAAATTCTCATGGTTGCGAGACTCCTTTACAGTATTAGTTTTATTAAGCATTTTATTTTCCCAGGGCAGGCAGCACCTTTTGGTGACTAATTACCAATGCAGAATCTTGATCTCCTTTCTTGAGCTTGAAGCCTTAGTTAATGGATGATGGTATGCCAAACACGTCTCCTACATCAGAGTAACCATATGTTTGTGCACAGCCATTAATCTCGGGCTGGATGTTGACTGTTCCCGTTTTGCCCTGTCCTACCCAAGTTATTGTCCCCCGACTCTCACTTCCTGTTGTAATAACGGCTACTGACCACCACACAGATGGCTGTCAGCCAAGCGAGGGCAGCAGAAGGGCCCTGTCGACCCCTACACTCACACGCACTGTCTTACATACAATGACAAACGCCAACACACACAGAGCTGAGGGCGTCAGAGAGCGTCCTGGTCAATGACAAATTGCTGCCCAAGACAACAGGCTCCTGTGTAGCTCTCCTGAGGGACTCTTGAGATCTCTCACAGGGTGACCCAGTTCCATCACGTCTCCCCTTCTTCCTCTCTCCTCTACTGTTCCCTCTCCTCAGCTGCACATCCTCCTGCATTCACACAGACAAAAGCACTGGGTTTAAAGTTCAGTTGCAATAAGGCGATCCTCACTTCACTCTAAATATCGTTCAGCTTCTCGTGGCAGATAAACCTGAGTTGTCTAAATGTTAACTCCCAGGTCATGTCAGTGTCTTGTGCTCGGTAAAAGGTCTGCAGCCGGAGTCGCTCTGACTCTTCTTCTGCCTCTCGCTCGACAACCTACCTCAGGGGCCAGCACGTAGTTTCTCCCATACCCCCCTTAGTCTCTGCTAACATCACTTACCCAAGAGATAGAAAAAAAGCAACTAGGATTTATTTCTTGGTTCTTAATTCACTCTCTTTTTTTCTGCCTTTACAGCAAATAGCTTAACTGCAATGCAGCAGTGCCAGTATGGGGCATTAATATTAATGTCCGCCCATTTCGCCCAGCGTGGCAGGGAGCCTGTCAATCTAGACTTCTATTGGAGGGGCTCCCTACACCAGCAAACACCTGCCCAGCACTCATGTGCAGGCTTCTGACACTAGAAGGCGCCAGTCTGCCCCTATAGTGTAGCAGGCGCGATTTTATTGGCCAGTTGTTCAGCATATAGGAGATGTTTCCAGCCAATCCAGATCGCACAAATGTTCTATATTGCACCAATAGGAGGAGGAAAATGGGCACAAAAGAACAAAGGCTTTATGTGGGACAATTGCCCTTGATTGTGATGGAAACTGTTGTAGTTAAGAAAAAGGAAACTGCATTCCTGTATTGTCTATCAGTCTTACTTGAAAGAAAGCTAAAAGAGTGCTATGTTTAACCACTGAGAATAAGTTTTATGTTATAGCTTCAGGCAAGAATCTGATGTGGCAAGGTCTTTTCTTGAATAATTTGCTTGTTTAAGTCTCAACTCATACCCAGTGGGAGAACCATGGATGAAATTACTCAAAAGTCCCCCCTGAGATGGTAAATCTACAACACGCAAGCAAATAATTCTTTGTAACAAAGGCGACACATTATGAATGTGAGATTAGGCAGAATGGGTGCGGTTGCTATCACATTTAAGCAGTGCTCCTCTGCATTAAGTGGTTGAAGATAGCTGCAAGCAATGCAGGTGTGTGTGCGCGCGTGTGTGTGTAAGCCTCTGTGCAATGAGAGAGGTAGAGAGAGAGAGCGAGGGAGCCTGGGATCAGTGTGCTGCGCTGTTCATCACTGCAGCAGTACACCAGCCCCGGATCTCTGTCCGTGCAGAGGTGCTGACTGGCTGCCCCCCTGCCTCTCTGCCCCCTTTTTCTCTGCTTTCCTCAAGAGGGTGTGCTGATGATGCTCTCTTTCATTACTCCAGAAGGATGGAGACGAGCTGTAGGTTTAGCAAAAACCCGCAGGGAACCAGCCATCCTGATTGCCTTCAGTCTTAAAGCCTGCCAGCATGTTGGTTTGCATTTCTTTCTTTTCTCTGTCTTAATAGTTAACAGTTTCCATTGATTGTGCAGGCTGTGGCCTTTTCTGCTCAAGGCTGGAGCCCATTTCCTCCCTATACTGCTTCAGACCCTGTTTACCTTACTGTAAACACTATAGTGCTCGCACGGGGGCTGTTCAGCCATATCAAAGTCAGAGTAAAATCAGCTGCCTCCTTTTGTCGCAGTTCAAAGATATGCCCTGCATGATTATTCAGGGTTAATCAAGGTCAGAAGTGTTCCCTCCAGCGTTGCTGCTTTGAAGCTTATTGAAGGTACATTGTGTACCTAGCTACAGACGAGATACAAGAACAGTTCAAGGAGCTGTCTCTATAATGGCTTGTTTCATATTCCATAGTATTTGCACAAATAGAGAAAAAGAGTTGAGTTTGCAGCCTTAGTTTCTTATCACATATCCTTGACTGATGCACTGGTCATACATTAAATTGAGTATTATTTCACAGTGTTCTCTTGTACCATAAGCCTGGATCTGTGCCCAGGGGCTAAAGCAGGAAGAGTAGGAGGAGAGGTAGGGGACAAAGAGATATTAGATCAGTTTAAATGCTAAACTAAAGCTGCCATGAAACCTTGACTTGATAGCAAGTTATTTGTTAATCCGCATTTATTTATTTCCAATTACAACTGTATTCCAACTTAAATACCTCATGCAGTCTTCTCCTCCTGCATTTAATAAAACATCTAAATGTGTGTGTGGCTACCTTTTTACTAGTAAAACAGACGAGTCTCATTTCTTTAATGATGCTGTAGGGAGTGAGAGTCAGCTTCCCTCTTTATCCCCACTGTGACACTGTGACTCCCTCTCAGCCTTCCTCTTGTACAGCCGCCTTTGCAGCCACGTCTCTCTTTGGCACACATCCTTTAAATGACCTTCAGTGGCACAGAACTGACTGGCTCTTTTCACTACACCTAGCCACCTCTGTTAAACAGCACTGTTTAAACAATGGATTTTTTTTTCGTCCTTCCCACCCTGCCTGTTTCTTCCCCAGGAGGAGACTTGAGTGAATGCAGCTAAATCTTGTGTAATTACCATTTTGCCTCCCAATGATAGGCGCTTTTGCGCATCATCAAGGGAAAAGTGGCTTCCCTTTTTAACAGAGGAGATGGTAGAGGGGACGGGTACTCTAAAATAACACACGGCACTTGTACCGCTCAAAGCTTGATGTAAATAACACTCGGCTTTGGAAAGCAACTCCTCCCTAAGTTGATTTAGTATTCTTGTCCCCATGTGTAAAAATGGGATATGCTCCGCTTGGGAAAAAAAGTGTATTGGAATATGCTTTGTATCAGCAGTACAGACACTGCGATGTGTTTGCTTACAACAGCTTGTGTCTGGCCATAAGCTATCATACAGTGCAGGAGGCATTGATTAATTTTGGCAGTTTACATCACGAACCATCAAATTAACTGTACTGTCTGTACCTTCTCGGGCTTTTTCCATCATGCTTCCCAGCTCAGCTCATTTAACACTCGCTCTTCCCCCTCTGTCTCTCCTCTGTGCAGTGCCATGCGTGTGTTGCTATCCAAACTGCCGAGGCCTTGGATTGTAGACGAGAAGAAGGATGACGGTTACACCGCACTGCACCTGGCTGCCCTCAACAACCACGTGGAGGTGGCTGAGCTGCTTGTGCACCAGGTAACAACACACCAGCATTCACACACGTATAAATAGCTAATTTTAATGCAGACTTAATCACTTAAAGTGGCAATAAAAACAGTTATTCATTCTCTATAAGAGACCTAAAGCAGCCCAAAGCATTGCTGCATCCTCTCAGCCTGCACTCCTCGCTCTCCCTGACTACAGACCATTAAGAGCAGCTTCCACTGCACTCCCTGCAGCCAGCAAGCTGTAGACCACTTGAAGCAGCTATAACTGCCATTTTTTTATTGAATCCATACGGTTCACAGGGCCTCCAGGGGTATTCTTTAGTGCTGTTGGGCCCTCATATCCTCCTCCTCTTGCAATCATAGCTTCATGCTTTTTTTTTCCCCTTCTGAGATTGCAGGTTTAACTCCCCAAAGCCTAAAACATGCAGGAGTTTACAGCAAAAGTCACCTGACCAGGTGGGAACTGGGTTAATTAGGATATGGTGCAGGGCAGCAACGTTGCTGCAAAATTCCAACGCATGAGCGCTCGCTGTGCAAGCCTCCTTTCAGCAGGGACGGCCTTTTTCCCAAGTCCCTGCAATGGGCTGGCTCGCAGTGATGGCTCAGCTTTCTATTCAGAAATTGCAGCACACAAGGTGCACTGCAGATTCCCTGCCAGCCAGCCAGCCAGCCAGCCAGTCAGTCAGTCAGTCTTATTACTTGGGGATTTCACACACTGCCTGATCACAATGCTTATCTCCCCTCCACATCTCCTCAGCTGAGGTGTTCGCAATTGGAAATGACAATCACATGCAGCGTTATTGTTGGATGCGTTTTTTCTAACCCCCTAGGTGATAGTTTGTTGGTCGGCGGGGTTGAAGGAAGGAGGTTCAGTCATGGCACATAAAGCCAGAATAGTTGTTGGAATCTTTAATCTTCTGAGCTAGCAGTTATTTTAATTTTTTAATTTTTTTCTGTACACTCGTCTGTCACATCCACATGCACATATGTGATTTATTAATATGGTTGTCGAGATTTATTGTGTGTGTTTGCTTCTCTCCCGTTCCCACCTCCCAGGGCAATGCCAGCTTAGACATCCAGAACGTCAACCAGCAGACCGCATTACATCTGGCAGTGGAGCGTCAACACACCCAGATAGTCCGGGTTAGTGGGCCCTTTTCCTTTCATATGCTTTCTGTGATTTTTTTCTTCTTCTCCTCCTTTCCTCCCTCACATCCAGCACAAACTGAAGATCCTGCCTCGAGTTATCTCTCCATCAGTCCCTCATTCTGTACTGTACATAAAAGGGAGTAGAAGAACATCAATGCAGCACCACATTTAATTTGCACTAGTGGATGTCCTGCAGTTGAATGAGGTCCTGCTTCAGATTGATGCTGTGCAGGGAAAATGCTCTCTGAGGCAGCGTCTTGGTTAGAGTCATTTGGATTGAGATTGCCACGTTGCCATCTTGTGGACTCGAGAAAAAATGCACTCCGTAATTGGGTAATACAGCACTGAGGCAGTTCATTGTAAGCAGCAGCCTTATAAATCAGCACTGTGGCATTTGCATTGTAGCATAAAATTTGTTTTATGGTTGTTGCTGGAGTTTCTGCCCGTTTGTGTGATTATTTATGTGTTATTCTTAACAGCTGCTGGTGCGTGCAGAGGCCAAGCTTGATGTGCAGGACAAGGACGGGGACACACCGCTGCATGAGGCACTGCGTCACCACACACTGTCCCAGTTGCGGCAACTACAAGATATGCAGGACGTCAGCAAAGTGGAGCCCTGGGAACCCTCCAAGAACACAGTACATATACATCTATTATTAACCTTGCTGCTCCTCCCAGATTACAGTAATTTGCTTGGGTCAAGGTCTTTAAGGTATCATAAGGCATCACAGCATTAAGGTTTTCAAGAGCCAAGAGATGCAAGAAACCAATAAACTAAAAATGTGTGACTTATCTACGCCTGTATATATCTATTACACAACAATGGTGCAAAAAAAAAAAAAAGAATTGATTTAGGTCAAAATAAAGAGATTTCTGTTTTATCAGAGTTTAGGCTCAATCTGGACACTGGAGGTCTTTAATTTAGGAAATGTGGCACCTCATTAGGCTGATTTGATTCAATTTAACATCCCCAAATTTTTCTGGCTAGAAGACAATACACAAAATCACACTAATGCATGTAATGAAAAGTTTACACTTTCTGTCATTGCTAGACTTCCACTCTTGGCTCTTTAAAACACTGTCATGTGGGCAGTGTAACATGCTCCCTCCTAGGGAATAACAGTTATTGCCACTTTAATACACCAGCTGTGTGTGTGAGACAGGACAGGGTACCTGCTGCAACTTGCGGCAACATTTATACTGGAGATTTTGTCCTATCCATTTCTATTTATGACTTTTCTGAACCCTCTTTCCCAGGTCACTGAATTGATTAGACTCATTAGACATATAAGACAGGGTCCAGTTCATCTGAGATATCTCTACTTTGGCTGTAAAAAGATACAAAAGTTTCCAGAAATGTCTATAAACATGGAGAGAACGCTGCAGTCACCTCTGCAAAGAATTAAATGCTTGTCCCTTATGACCACACCAGTTATTAGACAATATAATCAGGTCATGGCATTTAGCTTTTATGATTTTGGGTGATTGTACTCGGAGGTCGTCTGGGCAGCATTCTGCACGATACACCTGTATTAAGATCAGTATGTGAACCACTTGCCTGATGCGTGAAAAATGATGACGGATCACATTTAGACAGGAAGCTGCATCACTGGACAGCCAAGTCTGCACCGGGCCATCACTCAGACAGCAGCCAGACACGAGCACGGAGCAGTCAACCAGCTCGCTGCCGCCTCTTGACCAGCCTGAATGAGCTTGTAGAGGCCAACAGGGGCATGTCAGTCCTGAACCCTCTGTATGTTAACAGCACATCACTAATCCCTACAGGGAATGAGTTAAAGGCTACAGAGGCGAGACTTACCTTACCTGTCACCTTCTGTCTCCCTCCTACTTCTTTCTCTTCTGCTCCTCTGCCGCCTCCTCTCTTCTCTGCCCTCCCTGGTTCCCCAGCAGAGGAGCGGAACAGACAGACAGCGGACCTAATTGAGATATGTGCAGTTGGGTCACTCTCCCATAGCCCACCCACCCCCTTCAAGATGAGAATTGAATTAACCGGCCCGATGGCTCCATCAGCAGAGATGTAAAAGCTACTGGTTGAAGACAATCAGACATGGAAGGCCCAAATTGCGAGAGAGAGAGAGAGAGAGAGCAGCTTTGAGTTAGGGTAGACTCAGTGAGGTGATGAGCTGGAGGAGGAAGAGAAAGGCGAAGCAGTTAATGGGATTTTGGGTGGGGGTGAGAGGGTTACACTGCCTGACAGCCTTCTGAAGACATGTCTTTGATTGGCTAATTAGTGGCGATCTGACAGTATTTTGACATTGCTCTTTCGAATTTAACTCCGAAGACGTCTGAATAATGTTCAAGTCACGATCCCTTACTCTTCTTACTCTGTACATTAATGGTTTGGGTGCCTACGTGTAAGGTGGAGACGCAACACTTCCCACTGTATTCAATCTTTTCTCTGTTTTTCTGTGTCTACCTGCAGTTAATCATGGGCCTGGGCACCCAGGGGGCAGAAAAGAAGAGCGCAGCATCCATCGCCTGCTTCCTTGCAGCTAACGGAGCGGACCTGACCATTCGTAACAAGAAGGGCCAGTCCCCTCTAGACCTGTGTCCCGACCCCAGCCTCTGCAAGGCTCTGGCCAAATGCCACAAAGAGAAGAGCAGGTAAACATCCCTTAAAGGAATAGTTTTGACATTTTGGGAAATACACCTATTGGCTTTCTTGCCAGGAGTTAGATGGGAAGATCAATACCACTCTCATGTCTGTCTGTTAAATATGAAGCTGGAGCCAGGAGACAGAGAGCCAAGTTTAGCCTGAAGACTGGAAACAGGGGGAAGCAGCAAGTGTAGTCTGTTGTTGTAAGTCGATTCGGTCACGATGAATGTAATGTTACGCCTAGAATGTCCAAAGGTAACAGAAAATTGGGCTTTTTACTAAGCTTTCATCAGGCTGTGTCGGCTCATGTCAGCTGATTATCACCTGCCTATCGCTGATACAAATAGATAACAAGTCATTTCACGTTTTTGTATTTTAAAAAAAACGTTCATAACATTACGTTTATGCACCCCTGAGGATAAGGTTGCCTTCAGACCAAATCTGGTGCTGGGTTGATTAGCCGCAGGGTTTTGTGGCGGTGTGGGAGCTGAATTTAAAAAATAACAATAAACAACCAGGATAGGAGGCATATCATTATGGTGGGCTTTAAACTGGGGAACAAGAACAAACTAAGTGATTACAAGTAAAACAAAAATGCTACACAAAGAAATGCCCGTTGTGTTTCCTCTGTAGCATTTAGCCATGCTAAATAGCACCCACACCTACTCTGCCTCTGATTTGGGTCATGCCTCTGCCAGAGTAAGTTAAGCATGCCGGTCCTACAGTAATTGTCCGCACCCACAGAGGAAAAACAATGTTTTAAACTGTAAACATCACGTCCCACATCGCCAGCTTATGTGATTGGCCACCGCAACGTGACGTCAGGCTGCAAGAGTTGAGTCTGTTTTAGCCTTTTCGCCGCAGCTGGCTGCATTTTTTCCATTACCCCCATGGCCTAAATGCACTACCTTCATTGAAATGAAAGGGAACGTCTGTGTTTTCACCACAATGCTGGATTTGATCTGAATGCAGCCTAAGACGAGCTAAGACGTAGTGAGCAAAGATGTTTATTTAAATGTCCCATAACCATATCTGACATCACTATTATAGGGAGTCTAGTGAGTCTTCAAATGTTAATTTATTTTTCTTGTTGAGTACTTGACAAGCATACTTTGGCCTTTTTTGAGCATTTCTCCGAAGAATTAAAATTGAATGCTTTGACGTAATCTTTCAAACCAGATATGTCAGAGTAGTAATTATCAATATAAAGATAAATATGTGAAGTCAGTTAAAGCAATTTGGCTTTATATTATTGGCTTGATTTATCGGCTATAATTTCATCATCTGAATAATGCATATTACATTTCCCATTATCAGCCAATAATTTATCAGCTCAATTTATATCTTGCATCCGTAACTCAGACCTAGATTTTTATATGTAGTTCATTATTTTAATCAGATTTTCACATTTATGTAGCCAAATAGGTACTTCACCGTTCATCATACTGACATTAGAATGGAAATACTTGTCACACACAGGGAAGAACATGATGAACTTACAGGATTGTTTTAGTGCTTTTTGGTATGTTCATGCTGCAGCGGCTGTAACAACACCTGAAAGAGAAAGAAGAAGAAGGCGCCATCTCGAAAAATCAATGATTTCCTGTCTTTGCTAAAAATGTTTCATGTAGGGAAACGCGTTTCCTTGTTTGCTTCTCCTCCGTCTCTCCCTATTTTTAGTCTCTCTCTGTCTCCCCCTATTTTCTTTGTTCTCTGTCAGCCTCTCCTTTTTCTTGCAATCTCCTCTGCTCTCACACACACACTCACTGTGGTTTTATTCTCAACGTTCCAGCGGTCAGGTGGGCACCCGCAGCCCGTCTCTGAACAGCAACATCGAGTCACTGGAGGAGTGTATGGTGTGCTCGGACATGAAGAGAGACACTCTGTTCGGGCCCTGCGGACACATCGCCACCTGCTCCCTCTGCTCGCCTCGTGTCAAGAAGTGTCTCATCTGCAAGGATCAGGTCCAGTCAAGAACCAAGGTATCAGACGCACTACTATCTGTCCCACCCAGAAAACACACACATGAAGAAGAGCGGACACTTTCACTCCTCTTTTTGTTATTTCATTTGTCTCTCCACAGATCGAGGAGTGCGTTGTCTGCTCTGATAAAAAGGCAGCCGTTTTGTTCCAGCCCTGTGGTCACATGTGCGCTTGTGAGAGTAAGTTAGACATATTTCAACGTCAAACACAACCTCAACATTTCACCAGTCACTGAAATACTCTATATAGAACAAACTCTGCGTCCATGCCTTAACAACATGCACTCTGTCGTCACCAGACTGTGCTAGCCTCATGAAGAAGTGCGTACAGTGCCGGGCTGTTGTGGAACGCCGCACCCCCTTTGTTCTTTGCTGTGGAGGGAAAGGTATGGAGGATGATGCCGCTGATGATGATGATGATGATGATGATGATGATGATGACCTTAGTGAGTGAATCTTCCACACATTCCCTTTTAATTCCCTCTTCCCTTTTTTTAAATTTCTTTCTTCTTTTTTAGTTTCCACTTGTTTCAGTAATATCTGCTTTAGCACTTTTTATCTTTTGCTTTGTTGCTGCCTTGCTTATGCATTTTATTCCTTTGTTGACATCACTGATATGTTGTTGTTTTTTCATCCTTGTAGAGATGTTAGAAATGTACAAATTAAGCCACACGTTTGAATCACTCGATCTTAGTTTCTAAACTGTTTTCTACCGCTAGATCTGGCATTTTCAATCATTGCATCCATTGTTACATTTTTAATAATGACATAATTACACAGGGAGGAGTAAAACATAAATGGATAAATGAATATAATGGTAAAAGAAGATACATTTAGGAAAATAAATGGACAGTGGTGTCACAAATACTTGGCTGCCTTGTCTAAAATTCTCCAAAGAGAGAGGGTTTTCTCTTTCACATCATAATCTTTTCATAAGCAGGTTCTCAGAAGCCATTCCTGGATGTAGTTTTGCTGACCCACACTGAATAATACAATAATGTCAGAGTATACAGCCAACCTTATTACTTTATTCATGTTTTTGTGGCCTCTAAAAGTTTGACTAATCACAGTCACTTAAAATGGATGGACTTATTTGTGAGCATATGCTAAATGCCCTGTAGCCATAATGATATATGCATATTAATACCCACCTGAAAGTGCAAAAGAACTGAATTGTAATGCATCCCTTGTCGAGAAAGACCCAGAATGATAAAATGTTTTTTACTGAAATGGCTCGCAAGCATGTTTTGTAACTGGATGTCATCAATTTTGCCCAAAATATTGACACTGCCCAGCGAGTAGTGATGTAATGTAGTGTGTAAATACATTTATTTTTGGTTGCATTCACTATCCATCTTCCTGTCTCCAAGTTGAACACAGTGTTATTCCTGTCGTGTTTTCCACATTTTATTTTGAGTTAAAAGGGAAACTGTTGTAAGTTCACTAACTTCATGTTTACCCCCGTGTTGATTATTTAACGTCCTCCACGTGTCGGCTTGTTGGCATGCAAATCTTACCTGCAGTCGCTGCCAGACGCGCAAAAAGTGGATGCAGTCCCCCAAACACACATACACTCATGCAAGGGGCAGCATTGATTGTTTATCTCCCTTCTTCATCCCAGTAACACCGACCATCGATGTCTGTTGCAAAAGCAAATGTAGTGCACGAAATTCACCTGTCAGTTTGATTATTTTGGCTTCCTACTTCTCAAGTTTACTACTTTCATAATGAGCACAGGCAGTAGAATTGTGCTTTAGCATTGGCTGATTGCAAAAAGAGAAAGAATCACTCGCTGCTATGCATTTTAACTATTAACTCTACGTATAAAAGACTCTATTTCCCTTTCTTTTCCTGATCACTGTTTCCAACTTGCTAGATTTCTCTTCAAATTCTTTCTCTGGACCTCTCTCAGAGGCTGTAGTGAGTAGTTTTGGCCCGCAGGCCAACTGTTGAGCTGGTGAAGTCGGCTCCTGCTATAACAATGTGACTGGTTATTCCCAGCAGGGAGCTCTAACACTATGGCAGGGGGATCGCAGGATCTTCTCCAGCCCAACAATCTGGCACTAAGTTGGTGTAAGTATACCTCTATGATCCCCTCCCTTATCAGACCCTTTTTTTAAAGGGCTCCCCACAGTGCTGCCCTGGCCCCTGTCCCCTCCCCTTAAACCCCCCTCCCTTTCTCTTTCAGCAATTCACACAAACCATCAACAGTATATGCTGATACAGTAAATGTGTGATGCACATGCCAAGAATCGCACAAGTCTGGAATGGAGTCCCCAACAGGGCTGCAGTCCAGCCAGTAATATATTCAGGCAGTTTCACACCGGTATCATTACCCACATGCATCCTGTGGCTCTTACAATGCCAATATCGCTGTATGATGTTTTGTCCTGTGCCAGTTTATATTTCCGATAATTACAAAGTATTAAAAGTGAATGCGGTGCCAACACGGGCTGCTAGAGCCCAAGTTTCGTCTGCCAAACGTAATAAAATCCAGAGTGCATGCGTTTGTGATCCATGCTCGTTTCACAAAACTGGTGTTGTAAATATAGTCTAGTTCCCAGCTTGTTTCGTAATGTCGGTGTGGCTGCATTTCTGTTTAATTGGCAATATAGTTTATCTTTACGAGGAGGTGAGGTTTGATGTGGCCACTGGTGCAAACTGTTAATTTGTTTAGTCTCTAGGACGGTGACTAAATTCCCTGATTTTCTCACCATGCCTTTGTATTGTTGTGTCCAAGCAGCCAGCGGAAACATCCCAGCCTTGCAGAGAGACAAGGACAACACCAACGTCAACGCTGACGTACAGAAGCTACAGCAACAGCTCCAGGACATCAAGGAACAGGTGAGGCCAAACTGTAGGCTGCACTGTAGAGCAGGGACCAGCAAGTGGAGTAATCCTTCTACGAGTGTGTGAATGTCCAACTTCAATACAATACCTTGAAAAATATTGGCATCTGATACCACGGGGAAGAATTGACACGACATTGAGGGCATAACATTTTAGAGTTTTATTAAAATATTAATGTAACAAGGCTGCTGTACTGTGTGTTAAGAAAGACAGCATCTCAGTTCATTCACAGCAGTGCATGTGTCACCTCGCTGCTGGAGAGAAGAGAAAAAGGGACTGGTGTGTCAATACTGTGAATAATTAGTATTTAAACTGTTCCAAAATTCAGAAATTGACATAATCAATATTCCGATATTTTTGACATCACTACCTTCTGCTCCAGTTAATAATCCACACCTGAGGTACAGCGAGTGTGAAAATGTGTGCAGCATTCTTTGAATGTATGATAGTTAATGAGACTCTTAGGATTTTGGATTATGATTAGACAATTAGAAGATGTCACTTTTGTCCTCTGAGCATGTTTCAATGTTTTTTGACATCTTGTAGCGCTTCATGTATTGAAAATAAGCAGCCCTAGGCCTTTGAGTCACAGGATGCTGGCTCCCTTTTGGTTTCCTGTGTCAGTAGAAACATTTGGTGAATGTCCGGCATAGCAGCGGCAGATCCAAGTGATGCAGCATATCCAAACATTATGCATCAGTAACATTTATTGAGATCTTTAAACATTTAATTGAGATTTAGGGCCGCAACTTAGTATTATTGATTCATCCATTGATGTGTTTTCTCAAATCTAATGAGAAAATGGTGGGAAAGGCACATCGCAAGTTCCCACTTTTAATATTCGAGGATATTGAACTTTACAAATTATGTAAAAGACATAAAATCTACAAATCCTCATATTTGAGAAGCTTGAACCAGTAAATCTACTGCAATCATTCTTGATAAATGACCTAAACGAGGGCTTAATCATCAAAATTAATTTAGCTATCAGCTCATCCTCGCAGCTCTACTGAGAATGATTTCTAACACTGCACAGGATTAAATGAGCTTTCCTAGTAGCAAGTAGCACCCCGGCTTTGCAGGACATGCAGGGTTTAACTGTAATATGGCTAACTAAGCTGGACGCACCCTGTTTTTTACGTAGACACAAGCCAGGTGCAGTTCGTGAACTACACAGGAAGATGAATGCAGAGCGGGTTGTGCTGAACACTGCTGTAAAATGTGTGATCAAAAGGACCTCTGTGTCATAAAGTTTTTAAGAGGGCTTGGCTCGGTTATTGATTCTCTGTGTGACTTTATTACAACAAAACATGAAGTTTGATCGCTCCTCTTCATCTGTCCGCAGACCATGTGTCCGGTGTGCCTGGACCGGCTGAAGAACATGATCTTCATGTGCGGCCACGGCACCTGCCAGCTGTGTGGAGACCGAATGAGCGAGTGCCCCATCTGCCGCAAGGCCATCGAGCGTCGCATCCTCCTGTACTAGACCCCCCCCTCCCCCCTCCACAGACTCTCTCTTTCTCTCTTTTCTCTGACAGCCCACACCGACCACGCCCGCAAAGCCACAATCACACCAGCTGCTGCTGCTGCTGCTGCTGCTGCTGCTGCTCGACCATCCTCACAGCACCCGAGTCAGCCAGCCAAGGGTGTTATCTAATGTCTTACTCAACACAACAAATGCTCTTTTAATGGTTTGATTGTGTTCAGATGGAATTTCTGTTACAAAACAAGGAAAAATATGAACTGACTTGACTCTGTCATCATCATCAAGACGCTCGCATCATGGCGTTTCTCTCTTTTCCCACCACCCCCCCTCTCTTTCTGTGTCATTTTCTCTGTTTTTACTTGATATGTGATGCTTATTTTATCTGATTTAGTCTTCGGTGGCTCCTTTAGGCTCACGGTCTTGGATATTTACTTTTGGGGCACGTTCCATTTGCAGATTTCATCCTCGAACAGCTGTGCACATCTAAAGTGTAGAGGAGATGATGTAGAGGTCGGCCCGTTACCTTTTGATGTAAAGTTCTCGTGCATCTGTCGCAGTCGGTGCCAGCTGCAGTCAAGTTTTATTGTATTTGTAAATCTTTATGCACGTGTATTGGTATCAGAAGCTCCAGATGTGGATTTTAAGTACTTAATTTTTCATGACAGTATGGCAAGTTTGTGACAAATGCACCACTTAAAGGTTCAGCGAGTGTTTTAGCTTCATGTCCGTGTTCAGTTTGGCCGTTGTGATACGCTGTACGCCGACGTCCTCACGGTTCGAGACCGGATGTTGGCAGTTTTGCACTAGAGAAGCTGAGTCAGGGTAAAAGCTCTTTGTGATGAAAACACAGATAGAGTTGTAGATACACCCAGGTAGCACACCACACCCGTACTTTGTTTACCGAGCTGTACAGTGAACAATGGCTGATGTCGCAACACCCTTTCAGCTGCCGGTTCCAGAGCCGTCGTGTCGGAATTCAAGACAAACGCATTCAGCTTCTGTCCAGTGATCAGCCCCCGCTGTGCCTGTTTGTTGTAAACACACATGATGCAAAACATTTCTGTAACAAAGAGTATCTTGTCACGACTTGATGTTAAACTGTTGAGACTACGTGGTATTTGTCTGACAAAAAAAATGTACAATTCAACGAGCATTGCTAATTTACCATTGATGACTCTGTGCCATTTTGCTTCCAAAAATCTACTTGTTATATAACTCGTATGGGGATAAGGTGCTCTTTATCTTGTATTACTTTTTTTTTTATTTAAGTGTATTTCCTTTTCTCAAAAATCGACATTTATTGAGCTAGAGAGTACAATCTATTAGAACACTAAGATGAAAATGTAGAATAAATTATTTTGTATTGCTGCCCAAACAAATAGGATTTATAGGTTTCACTGCCTTCCTAATATGTAGCCTCAAAAATCTCTCAAACATTCTGCTCTGATATTAATGTTGAGATACGTTTGTGAAGTTTTTATTTGTTTGCTTTTTGTTGGCAATAGCTTTCTAGCAATCATCAGTAGAAGCGTTTTTCTCTGAAATAGGTCTCTGTAAGCCTAACTTGTTTGTTTGTGAAGCAGAAAAAAAAAAAGACATTTTGTTGTCAAAAGTGTCAAATATCTTTTCACCAGTGTTTTATTTGGGAGGAAAGCTAATGATTTTCTAACAGACAGAACTTGCCTTACCTCTTTTTAAAAGGCAGTTGCCCATATGGAGACTCAGTGGTGGCTAGCTTGCTCCGCTATGTGGGAATTTGCAACGGCACACAAGCTTTTTTCTTTCCTTTTAGGACTGAAAGCAACTTTTCTGAGTACAGTTTCGATTCTTTTCATTGATCATGATAACACTTTAAGCTAGAAGCACTAATACGCTTTATGGTAGTGTTGTCTTGTTATGGTTGTTCTGAAAAAGCCTATTTTGTACTTTATTTTCAATACCTGTAACTGTCCTGTTGGTAATCAGTAGTATTTTCTTTGGCATGAATGTTTGACATATGCAGTACGACATGTATCATGGAAACCGTTCAGTCTGTATTGCTAATAAGTGCTTTTAAAACAACCATATAGCTGAAATAAAGTTCCAAATGAACCATGGGACATTAGAGGTTTGTTTTTTTGTTGTTTTGTTGTTCATTAGCTTGTTTTTTTTGTTTGTTTCTCAGATGTAGTTAGCTTCTTATTAGCATTTTGTTGCTTTTCCCCTGCTGTGCAGCGTCTGCCTCACAGAGGAGACAGGGTGGCAGAGATGGGAGGTGTGAGGTAATTGAAAATGCTAACACCTAATAATGACTCAGCACCAGCGTGTGATAGGTCAGCTATGCTAATCAGAGAGAAGAGAAAGCAGTAGAGAAACCACTCAGGGGAGATGAGAGAGACCCAAATAGAGTGATGCATCTTCTCTAGCCAGCGCTGTGACAGCGGGACATCTCACAAGACATCTCCATAGCACTAAGAAATTATGACCAAAGGCCATTTATGTTCTAGCTCATTGACTAGTCCATTCATAACCTGGACATCTTTGGGTTTGGCTCACACGCAGCAGCCCTACGCAGCTGCTCATAACAAGACATTCATCATGCTGTCACCCTCCGTCAGTGCACGCTGACTGTAGGGGAGACTGTGACACCTCCTTACACCCTCTCACATCTCTAACTTGGCACAAGGCCTAGACAGTTGGTGTATAGTCCGGTGTCATGTCTTTGTCATTTTATACTCAAGTACCTGTCTTTGGAACAATGGGCCCTCATGTGGTTTTCCTGCTACAGTGTTCGACAGCGAGTGAATGGCAGCTGCGGCTGGCCACTTAAACCCCTTTTGTACCAAGTTTCCAGCAAGTTCGCTCTGGTTCTCGAAATGGTTTCATTCAGGATTTTCTGAACTTTGGTTTTCTGTATTAAAGCGGCCCACTTTGTACCAGCTTTAAGCAAAACCATTGTTATCAAGGGTGTACCATCAGTGGAGGGTGTTGCACGATAGACAGGAGTAAACATTAGTAGCAAGATGGTGGATTGCTTTGATTACCTGACTACTACTACTATTTGTTTTAACTATTAAAAAGTTAAAAATTAACTTCTCCAGTCATATAAAATTGATATTAATCCAGTTGTACTTAAAGGGGCCCACATTTCAATATTTTAATGAATTATTTATTTTAATGAGATAATAACACAAACTAATAACTATTTTTTTCCGTAACTGAATCAACAAGCTGTTCTCAGAGGAAAATAAGGTCCCCCAGAACACTGTTGGAAGCTAGAAAGGTGACTCAGACAGTCATGAAAACGCAGATAGTTTGTTTATTCAGCTTTTTTAGGCATAAAAAATAATAAGTCAATGAAGATCTTTCTCTGCTGATTAAAATGTATTTAACAAAACTGCATTGAGCTCCTTTAAATCCTTTAGTTTATGTAACTTAATCACGATTCAGTTCCTAAAATTCTAATTAAAGTCTTTCAATTCCTTTCAACTGGAACATTTTAGATAATGTGAGTAGTAAATTAAGTTTAATATAGCATCTTTCACAGATCGAGGTCACAAAGTGCAGAAAAAATACAAATAATAAAAAATGAGACCATAAAACAGTAAAAAGGACAAACAATGCAACACAAGCAGCAACAGATCTTTAACAAAAACTGCATTGGGTTATCAAAGCCCTCCCTCAGGAGTGAAGGCTGATTTTAATCCCCAAACTTCTGAAGTGAGATGCTCAATAATCCCATTAGAGTGTGATATTTGCGTGTCCGCATACTTTTGGCCACGTCAGAATCGCAGAAACCGTGAAATTACACCGTTAAATCAGTCTGCGGGGGTGAATCGAGCTATTCAGGGGTGAAAGTCAGGACCAGGCTGCTTGTCCATCACTGTGACTGACTGCAGACCAGCCCCTGCCCTGCTGACTGACTGTCAGGGTGCTGGAGACGCCACTATCTCTCCCAGTCCTGGGGAGGATCCCTGACCGCCACGCCTGCCGCTTTCAGCTGCTCGCAGACTGCAGTGTTTGCTGACTGGACTGCAGGGGTTGTTACTCCCACACCGGGGGGTCAGCTAATCCCCTCGGCTGCCCCGCAGAGCGTGAGTGATGGTGGCCCGGCGCTGCAGGCTTCACTGAGCAGCAGATAGAGATGAATTGAACCCCTGGAGAGGAGAGCGGGCATCCACGATCAGGAAAATGACTGTGACCCTGCTTCAAGTCTGCGCTGTGATCACTGAGAAGGGTCGGTGACATCCATCTGCCGCAAGGGAGGAAAAAGTCCACGTCCCCCCCCCACTCCTCACCCTCAGGCTTTGCCCTTGGCGCTGGTTCTGAAGTTATGACCTGACAGAAATGAATAAATTCTCTGCACATTGACTGTGAGGTGAAGCTGTGACATGACATGCAGCTTTCAGAGCACATCACAAGGTGGCAGTACATCCAATGACTACGTACTGTACTGTGGGCCTCTCCTGTCGTAGATAGACTTATATTTGTGGTGCAGAGGACAAATCAGGAAAATTTACAGTAGGATGCTTCCTCATGTATTCTATTTTGGTTTGACAGCTAGTTGTAGTCACCATCATTCATCCAAAGGTTATTCTGTGAGCTCACTCTGAAACAGAGTTGTTTATCCTCACCTTGGAGGAAATACAACAGCTTAAATTTACTGTCGTCCAACGCAGAACTTGAACTTGACGTGTTGTGATCCCAGTCGTGCTAAAAACAGCACGAGGGACGTCTCATTAAACTACTTGAGCGAGATCAGAACGCTGAATGTATTTTTCTAAGTCCACTGTACTGATTTGCGAGCTGTCAGTGGGAAATGAACTCCGGGTCGGGCATGTTTTTGACCAAAAGAAAAGCGTTTTTGTTTGTTATCGCACAACATTATTCGAAAAAAATGTACAGACTTCAAATTCTCCACAAACAAAAACCTGTAGCTGCAGAAATCAATTCTTCCCGGGCCACACAGATAAAGAAAAAGGGGAGAAACAAACTTCTTTTTGTCTGTTTTGGCCACTTGGGCTTTCCTTCCATGTTGGAGGAATTGATCGCTGACTGTCTGAAGGTCCTTTCCTTCTCTTTTCCCTCTCATGTCATCCAGTTCAGAGGTCCGGTTTGAATTTATTGTCTCAGTTTATGGTCGGGCTGAGTGAGCAAAGTGCAATCTGGCTGTCTGGACAGACTCTTGGAGGAGCAGGGAAGAAGGGAAGGGCCTCAGGATTTATGTGCGCTGCGATTTGGGACCCATTTTTGGACTTTCGTCCAGTTAATTAGGGACGTTTGTCAAACTAAGGACATAAACTGTCCTGTTGATTTTTATTTATTTATACCTTATCAAGGTAATTGCGAACCTTTACCCCCCCATGTCCCTAAATGTGATATAACCTTACATGTGTTTGTGTGTTTGAAAGGGTGGGTTGGTGTACCTGAAGGCAGCGGCCCCACCTCCACAGTAAAGCCATAAAGTCAGTTATCCTCTCCCACAGATTCCTCCTCAAAACATGTAAGCCCCTGACGTGCTGATTGCTTTATTGATATTGATCAGGGCAAAGTGTCAAAGCACTCGTCCATCTCTCTGTCAGAGGTGGGTGATTGTTATTTATGCATGCGGAGGGAGAAGGTTGACACAAACAACACCCAGGAGAGATTAATTAAAGTACAAAATGAGCAAGAAGTAACTTTTATTTAGCAGTAACTTGCGTGTCGTGTACGTTTTTGTGATTTAATGTCATGCAATTTAAATATTTTATTTTTATTATTCCCAAACAACCATGAAATTGTGTGTTGTCCATACAGTTATTTAAAGTTCAATAATTAAGAAACAAATGACTTTAATTGCAAATACTTTATTGTTTCATCTACCTGTTTTTTACCTGGTTGATTTAATTATGTTGCGTTAATGATCTTTCCAGAGTAAAACTTGGCTTTCAACATCCCCAAACCAAATACTCTGTGGCTTTTGACCTATTGGTTACAGCCCCACTCAGAGCTTGTCCTTATCATCCCGGCACGATTGGAGGCTGGAGCCCGCGAGCCACATTTACAGTGCAAATGTTATCGTTCCAATGACACTTTAAACAGTCTTTATCAATATATAGTCATTCAAGGTTTATGAGCGTTGATAAAATGCCACTATAGCCCGAGCAGGGTCATTACAACGTGCAGCGACGCGACGTGTCCTGTATTTCAGATTACAATTATTATTTTATGTGGATCATCTGGAACTTTTAATGCTCAACAGGTAAAATAAACACTCAGCACGTCGAGAGGACAAAGTGGCCCAGAGTGCAAAAGGTATTGATTTTCTCCTCAGGAAGAGCAGCGTAAGGGCAAACTACAGTGTGAGTTTGGCAGAACCTTATCATCCTATTATCTTTAAAACAGTGGGTTATCATAATTGCTTACTTAATAATTCTATAAAACTGTGGAGGCTCAACCTTTGCCTGGGCAGTAAACTGTCAAGTGCTTTTGATGCCGAGATTGAAAAAAGATCCCTGACGCCGTTAGAAACCGCTGCAACCTATTAATTTTATTGGGTAGATTACAAACACTAACAGAGCAGTAATTTCAAGTCACATAAAAACGGTGAAGAATAAATACATAATTCACAATTTAACGGATTAACCATCACAGAGAGCGTAGTTTGGATAAAATAAATTAAGAAACTAGATTTATTTCTTTAAAAAAGACACTAATAACTATCAGTATTACCCTGTTACATCAGAGCGACAAGTAAATTCTCCAAATAATTAACCAACAGACCGCTCTCTTTAGATGTGACGAGTTTCACACCTCTACAAGTATGTAGAACAATGGGGGAGACATGCTTAATCAACAAGTGCAAACCTCATCACATTCAACTCTCAGCTAAGACAAACAAGGTGGCGTCGGTGACACTGTCCTCAGTTTCTAAACAAGCTCAGCTTTGGGATCAGCATTTAAGCCACATGCGAGTTCGACAGTTTGTAATCCCTGTGAACTCAGATAGAGACAACAAGGAAACTCCCCGAGCCCGAGTTTACTGAATTCCCCTGAGCGATCCCTTTTGTTTCTTACAATTTCTTTTTTTTCCATTGCTGGAAAAAAAGAGGCAGCAAATGCTACAAAGACACGTTGTATAAGAAAACAAGCGTACATCTGGCAGGTGCTCGCCTCCGCCGAGCAGGCAGTAACCTTGGAGGGAGTAGACAGGAATGCAGCAGCCCTATCTGAGCTCAGAGGGAAATACTGACTGCAAAGGCCTTTTTTTGTTCGGGAGAGAAAAATCAATATTCCAGAGTCCATCACACGGGCAAGCATTTTTGGTGTTTTTTCTTTTTTCTTTTCTTTCTTTTTTTTTTTTTTTTCCATGTGGGTTCCAGCTATGTGAAACAGGCTCAGAGTGACCCCTGGAAAAACTAGTTAATGCCTAACTTCTTTATCTTTGTTTTACAGCCAAGGGTTGTACCTCCAAATCAATACACGATACACAAATATCCCAGGGCTCCATGTTCTAGACAGAGAGCGGTGACGAGAGCTTGAGAGTTAGTCAGCTTCACACCACCTGGCAGAGAGAGAGGTCTCTTTTTAAAAGAGGCCACAAGCTTCTGGTAGAGTCGGTGTGGAGAGAGTGAGGCTGGATTATACGCCAGGGATGATACAGAAAGCAATATTTAACCGTTTCACATCATGTTCATGAAGGTCGTACTAGTCTGAAAAACATTTAAAAAAATGTTCTTTCTTGTCTGGAGTAAGACAAGAAAATTGACACCGCTCTCATATTTGTACTCTGACGCTACAGCCATCAATCATTAGCTTAGCATAGGCCTGAGGATTGGAGATTGTATGGAAGTCAAAAAGTAAACGTGCACATAACCACCCATAACACCACGATTTAAAATTTTTACGCTTCGCTTTTGTTTTTGTTGATTTTGCTGCCCTGCACAGAGTCAGCAGAGCTATTTCCAGTCTTTATGCTAAGCTATAACCGGCTGCTAGCTGTAGCTCCATATTAAGGGTACGGACATGAGAGTTAGGCTATAAATCTTCTCATACTTTTTAACTCTTAGCATCTTCAACCAAATTCCTTAATATTTATATAAAGGTGTTACAATTACAGCTGCATGTGGGGCCGATATAACATTTGACAAGTTTAGCGAGGAGCACACAGATACATGGACGTACATATATAAAATGTGAAAATTTATCAAAAGAGGTTTTCAAGGAAAAATATCGAAATCCTAAATTGCTACAATTGCCTCTGGTCTCGATAACATCACTTGATTGCTTCCCTGACAAGAATAAATGCTAAATAAGCTACGGCTAGTTGCCAGACAGCTTAGCTTCGAACAAATACTGGGAACATGGGGAAGCAGCTAGCCTGGGCAAGGCTTCAGCCTCCAGCCCTTGCTCTTATCTAAGATAATCGGTCGCTAGCTGTAGTTCCATATGTAGCTTACAGACATGAGAGTTAGGCTATAAATATTGTCATATAGCAAGCAAGAAAGTGAATAAGCATATTTTCCAAATTTCAAGTGGTTTGAAGGTATCAAGTAGTTGTTAGGGTCGATGCAACATAAGACCTGAAGTTATAGGCGACAGTAAATATTGTGACCATAACACTGCTTGTAAAAGCATTATATGACTGTTAACAAGCAGAAAACAGATAGCATAGGCTACAAGTGACGAGGCTACATAAACATTTTATCCAACAGGTTTTTGAAGAATTGAATTAAAACAAAAAAAAATGTTACTAGGCTATTCCCCCTGCTCTCCCCCACTTAATCACTTTGCTTGCAGAGAAATAGATGCTAAATATAAAAGTACAGCGAGCAGCCAATAGCTTAGCGTTGCACAAAAGCTGGTTATATTGGGAAACAGCTGGCCTGGGTTTGTCCAAGGACAGTTTCCCTGCCTCCAATCTTTGCTCTTAGTTAAGCTAATCGGCTTCGAGCTGCAGCTTCATATTTAGCTTGCAGACTTGAAAGTCTTTCGCCGTCAGAGAAGTTTATTTTTCCAAATTTCCAACTCTGCTCTTTTATATTCACAATCAGTTTTTTTTTTCTTATGGTTTGCCCCTTTTCAATTTGTGTTTAAATAAAGGCTAATGTTTAATTTCTGTGGAAGAATTTAGAAAAAAAAAACACCTTGTCAATATTAGTGCTGAAGGTCTCAGCATGCAGCCTGGGAATGCAGCATCTGGACCTTGATAGCACACGGCCGATTTTCCACGCTGTTATTACAAACCCCCTTTTGGATGGACAGCCGAATCTCACTAGGTGTTTACAGTAAAGACCAACATGCTTGAGGTTTTCTCTCCTCTCTCTGTGTCTGCGCTGGCCAAGATAGTTGATATCTGTCACCGTCTGGCTCTCTGTCCCTGCAGACCTTGTAGCGAATCAACAGAGCAGCTCCCGGACAGATAAAACGCCACATCAGAGTTTCAGAGGCCGAAAGCAGGTTCCAGTTCCCAACCAGTGTTATGGTGAGAGAAAGGAGCATCCACTTAGGGAAGACAGACCCCCCCCTCTCCTTCTCTGATAGGAGCTGGTAATCTCTGAGGTCGACCTGTCAGTCAGTTCCTGGAGACAGATGACGTGAGGCCCCTGATAGGCTGTCTCCAACGGAGGAGACACCAGTCGGCCGCACGGGCTGCTGGGACAGAGAGCAGGACCCGAGGCGACGGACGGATGGTGGGGCCGACGGGGGAGGGTAGGAGAGATGAAGACGAGGTGTGTCAGGGAGGTGGTGTGGCAGAGGAATGCCAAGGCAGAGAGGTGGGGGTCATGGAGAAGGTCTCCTGATGAGCAGAGAGACAGCTCTCTGCTGGAGATCGTTGCATGGCTGACAAAGTTTACTTAACACCAACCCCTGGGAGCTCGGGTCACCGGGGGGGTGGGGGGACCCTGTTCGCCTGCAGATTGTTGTCACAGAAAAATATCTGGAGAGCTGTGAGGAGACAGGATGATTAAGAGTACCGAGAGAAGGATATGCTGGTCCAGTTCAGATGTTTCAAATTAATTTTCTACCATCTAAGCAGCCACTGAGTCACATTCAACTCAATATATGCAGATGAACTTGCAGTGATTACACGAACGTTCAGTCAGTGAGTTTTTAATAAAGTAACTTCCTTTCTGTTCAGTCTGAGAGTTCCTCCTCGTTGGTGGATTTCAGAAAACATCTGTCATTTCAGACTCGTGCAGGTTAAGCAGGAAGCCACACAGCTCGTGATGTCGTTTTCAGAACATCTGCGTTAACACATTGTTTGTCGTCCACGTTTGATTTCCTGACAGCATATCTCATAAATGTTTTTTCTGCAGTTGACTTTCAAATCCCAGATGTTGGAGTTTCCCACAGTAAAACGCAGGAACAGGGAAGTGTGTTCAAAACTGCAGAGCCTCTCAGAGAATCAACCTCACTGTGGTGTTACAAGAAAAGGTAGATTTTTATACAATATTGGCATAAACTTCAGTGTGATTCTAGCCTGGAGGGAAGAAAAAAACATTTTTCAGGTTTATTTTCCCCCGCAGTTAAACTACAGTCATCGTCTCCTACTTTACTAATGGCTGAGGTGCAATGTCAGCCACCTTTTAAGTGATTTTAACTCAGACTTCATTACTTACCAGACGTTTTACCTGATTATCTAACCAAAGGTGTCATCGACTCTCCAATATCAGAAACGCTGGATGACGAGAGCTCTTATCAAACTTTTACTACTGTGCTGCAAAGTTAGGTTATCTAAACATTTGACACGTGACTAGTAAAACTGAGCGACACATTTTTACAACCTGATATTTCTCTTACTATCAACAGCCCGAAACCAACAACATTGTAGTACGGCACGCAACCTGACACACACTTGTTTCTACTGGATCAGAGCATGGATACCCAAAACTGTTGGGACCCGGGCTGGGTTTGGTCAAAAACTAGTGTTATATGATGTCTGTATATATTAGCGTAGACCACTGCCTATAGTGTACTGTAATCAGTGTAAACAGGCCAGCTGTAACCCCGGTAACAGCTGTGTAACAGGGTAACACAATCTCAGGTCTGGTCCACACCAGAACAACAATCTCCATGTGAGCATTTTAGCACCATTTCACACATCGTCTCCATCCACACAACACACCTGAAAATGTATATCCCATATGCGTACACAAGGCTTGTCCGTGCTGTTGTAAAGATTGTTGACTCTGGTTGGTTGCCTAGCGACATAATATTCTATGGGCGAGGCGGGGAAACGTGGCCTCTCTTCATAAACATCATAATCAGTTGTTTTTGTCTCTCTGTCCATCCTTGCGTTATCAATGTCCGTCTGTGTCTTTCTTAATATGAACAATACGACATACCTGTGTATGTGCGGACCGGGCCTCAAAAAATGAAAATAAAAAGATGGACGGCAAAACTTGAACATCAACTACAGTCAACAACAGCAAGGAGATGAAGAGGGAGATAAATTCCCCGGACTCCCTTATAAAATCGCTCAATTTTGTGAGTTGTCGAGTTAGGAAAGACATAACAAACTTTGCGAAGCGCTGTTCCTGACAAATTCTTAATTATCTGGGCGTATAATTCGGCATATGTTACAGTCTCCTTTTAGGGGGTGCTGCAAATGCTTTTAGCTCCCAAATCCATGTCCTCATCATTCAAATCATTATCTATAATTCATGTGTTTACAATATAGTGTAGCAATGTACGCATGTCAATTTTAAGCGGGAAAAAAAACAGCTAGAAAATGATATTCATTGGTTATATATTTACCTTTTATTCATGAAGCATTCAAAAATCCATCATCAAACAGGTCACCATCTCAGCCCTGCTTCAGTGAAATATACGCCGAATGTTTCCACTTTGTTTCACTTCGTGGCTCTGTAACACAGATACACTGTCACTAGGCAACTGAGAAAGGCTATCAGTATTACTTTAATATGTCAACAAATCCAAAGTAATCCTGAATGAGGAGCGATAGTCATTTGTTTAATGTAAAGATGTTATCAATTTTTACAAGCCGGTTGTTGGCTAACTTCTCCCCTGCTCTTCAATCAGAGTGAGTCTTCACTTCAGCCCGGCGCGGCCGACAGTACAGTCCTCCCTCGATGGCAGCTACTGCCCATGACTCCTATTAGATTACAGGGGAGATTTATCGAACCGGCTTCCGCTTTTTCAGATAGGATAGTGACAACACTTATCTCCAGATATTCCCTTATCAAAAAACAATTTAGTGAGAGAAACAGACATTAGCCCAGATTTTTTTACACTGCTGAGTGCTCCGGCTTAGCCTCCTCGGTACAAGGGTCTGTTTGCACTGTGCACACACACACCTCCATCCGCTCGGATAGAGAAGCATTAACATTGCCTTAGTGCGCGCTTGATGTCACTGCCATTACGTTCGCATCAAGCTCTTGGACTTTGAGACTTGATCAATTCTGCTCGGATGTGGAATATGGAAAAAAAAAAAAGGTATCATGAAACAATTCGAAAGAGGAGACGAGACCTGACTGAAGTGTTTGTGTGCACGTACGAGTGTTGTGTATGGTTGACCTGGCAGGCCCGAGTTAGCAGCTGCTGAGAGAGGTCACTACAGGAGAAGGAGCCGGTGGGTCACCGCGAGGTTATCCTGACCCGAGCTTGATTTTATGCTGCCGCTATTTATCTAAAACATAGGGAGGAGAAACCGTGTGTTTGTGCAAGGTTTTTTTTTTTTTTCTACGGATGTGTGCCTATGTGTGTGTGTGTGTGTGTGTGTGTGTGCGTGTCGACGGGAAGCAAAGGCTAATTTCGAAGCGGCTAGAAGATTTTGACAGAGGTGTTTGTCAAATATTCATTTGTGTGTGTGAAGCCAGAAGGCCATGTGGGGGAGTCGGGCAGACAGATAGCTCTGACTCCTGTTACTATGACCCTGAAGGCGAAGAGAAGAGAAGAGAAGAGAAGAGAAGAGAAGAAGAAGAGAGAACTGGGTGTGCCGAGGCTTTATGAAGCTAATAACACAGTGTGATCTCCAATAATTGACCCCGTTCTGCTTATTTTCGAGTGTTTTTTCGCCAAACACCTGCTGGCATGTCCGATGAGATGGTTCATGTGAAGCCGATGTGCCCAACAAGCATTCAGACTATTTGTTCTCTCCGTGGATGATGCCTGTAAAAGGGGTTGCAGGTGCTTGGGCCAGGGGCACAGCGTCTAGGGGCCACGTTAACCATTAACACAGCCATATAACACTGTTACTGATTAGCGCCTCTCGCTCTTGAGACTCCCACTGAACTCAGTCACAGGTAGGAATCCCGCTAGGTGTGTATTTGTGTGTGCGTGGCGTTGACACACCGGCCTTCAGCATGCGTGGTGTCGGAAAGCAGCCTCCCCTCCTAGCCATAACTCTTTCTTTCTTCTTCTTCTTCCTCTCCCTCCCTCTATTCATCCCTCTTCGCTTCCTTCTCTCCCACGCAGTCCTCTCCCTCGCTAGATCACTGCAATGACCTTCATGATGACCTTTATCCTCTGCCATAAAACGCAGAGACGTAAAGATGTCTTGTACAAAGTTAAGAGGAGCCATGTTTGACGGGTAGTGCTCCAGGTACTTCACTCTGGGGCAAAAGTCTAAGGTGTAGAGGACACTGATGTATGACTCACAGCACATGTACAGCGAGACCTGTTGATGTGAGATGAGGAAATGTCAAGGTGTTGCGCTGCAATGTGGGCAGATGTTGGACGCCGATTGTGCGGCTTTACGTTGTAATGTTTCCACCACAGTGCAGGAAGATTACTGCACCTTATCACTTAACCGCTGACATTAACCGCCACATCCTACCAATTGCACAAAGCTTTGAGATGATATAGAAGATAGATGATTTGTGTCTTTAAAGAAATAGTTGAACATTTTGTGAAACGCACTAATTCATGTTCCTTTCTAGTGTCAGACCAGAAGATCGATACCCCTGTGGTGTCTGTGTGCTAAATTTAGAGCTAGGTGATTAGCCTGGATTAGCATAAAGATGAGAGGCAGGAGGAAACAGCTAGCCTAGCTCTCCAGATTGTTCAGAAATGTGTCTATCTCATATGTTTAATCAGTGGTTTTGAGGGGAGTTTATCTGTCTTCACCAATCAAAATCACCTTGGGTGGCACTCAACACAAGATGGAGCAACGATGGGGTGCTCCGGTAGCTCGGTTGATAGAGCGCCAACCCATACATGGAGGCTTCGTCCCCGCTGCAGCGGCCCTCTCAAAGCTGTCCTATCAATAAAGCCATGAAAAAGGCCATTCCAAAAAAAACATTTGAGATGGAGCAATGATGACACATTGGGAGGTGAGCCCTGGCATAAAAATGGCTGAAATGGCTTTTCCTCTCTGGAAAAAAAGTTACAGCTGCCAGCTTGTTAACATTCATACGAGGAGCGACCAGGTTAGGGTTAGGCTAACTTACCATTTTCAGCATGCGGGTGGCTATCTTGTAAGTTGTTGTTTCACAGAGCGATGGGGACTTCGAAAATGGTAAAGACAGCAGAAGGGCAGGACAAGACCAAATGAAATAGTCAACCGATGGCAGGCTTATACCAACAGCCTGCTTCGTGAGATTCAGAGTATTAGTAAGCTCTGGAGGCGTCCGTAGGCTTAATTTTGAACGCTGAACAAAATTATTCGTATTAAGCTTTGCAGGCGCAGTCTACGATGCGGAAAGAGACGGTTCCACACTTAAAAAAATATATATTGTTTTTGCTAAATTAAAATATTTAATTTAAAGGGGCACTATGTAGTTTTGGAGAAGAAATTCAAAATCAGAATTTTAATATTTACAATATTATTGAGGTAAAAAAATGCAATTATTTTTTCCATAACTAAATAAACAAGCTGTTCTCAGAGGAAAATAAGGTCCCCAGAACACTGTTTTGAAGCTAGAAAGGTTTGTTTTGGCATTATAAAAAAAAACAGTCAATGAAGCTCTTTGTCTTCTGATTAAAATTTCTTCCCCAAACCTACATAGTGCACCTTTAAAGGGGTCTGTTAAGTGTAATTAAATATGACAGTTACTGCTTACTATCAAAGAAATAGTCCCTCCTAACTGACTGTCTTATCTAGATTAACGAGATACAAGAAATACTGTCAGCTACATTTTTTTAATTCACTTTAAGCACCACAAAAGACATTTTATTGTATTGAAGTCGTGGCGGAAACTGGGCAGTAAATGAATAAAGATCATAAACAATAAAGCATAAAAGACAAATGTAGTTGTGATCTTACTATTGTTCTATTCTCACTGTGTAATGAAGCCACATTGAAGATACCGGCTCCATCCTCGCCTTGAATCACCGGCATTATCACGCTGTGTTAATCGTGTTTCATGGTTAATATCAGCCAGTCCAGACCTCAGACCTCAGTGATGTCTGCTCGCCTGGGTGCAGCATCTTGAGGCTGTAAGGCTGCGTTCTAGCCGATCTGTAAACACTGGGCTTAGTGGAGCCTGAGCTGCTGACCGGTGTCTGTGAAAACAACCAACACACACTGGGCAGGGTTTGTCTTTGTGTCTGGGGTCAACCTCAAGGGCTTAAATTTGATTTGATTTTTTTAAGTTTTCCGCATTCGTACAATTTTCTAGAAACAATTCCCCGGCTACAGATACACATACAGTCTTTCTATATTTATATTATGGTTATACAACTTTGGCTATGATAACAGCATTCTTGTGAAATAACTGGCGATGTGGACGTGACTTTGACACTGAACGGAAGCCAGGCCAATCGAGAGCCGAGCCAATGGCAAGTCAGATCAGCCGTGTCTTTCTTAGCCTCTTTTGTTGAGGCGTACTGTGCAAGTCACAATAAGGGATTTAACTGTACGTGCTGCAGATCACCCAGATATGGCCTCCCTTTTTTTCCCCATTTTTTTTTCTTAACAGGAGACCCGGCGGTGGCGGCCAGAGCATAAACTGACTGTGTTTGTCAGAGAAGGGCAACACCGCTCGTGTTTAATTTCGCTGTAATATTCACACAAGGAAGTTCTGCATTCGAAACCAATCTGTTACCGTGAAGTCGAAGGGATCGTGACACATTGTTTTTCGACTAAGCCGCGTGTTTTCTGCCAACAGAGACGCAAACCAGCCTGAGACATTACACTCCCACCATGGGCAAACATGCAAACACTGCGAGCCACTGCTCCGTGTGGTACAGTACACACCGTTAGAGAGGGCACAAAGGAAGGCGCATGATTGGTGTGTTTGACAGCGATCTGATAAAACCATAATTGGAGCATGTAGAATGCATATGTTTCCCAGTCAAACAAAAGCCTTGGTCACGCCATAGAAACTACCTCTCAATGTTTTCATTGTCTGGCAACTGACTAAAGTGAAGGAGAGGGCGACAGAAACCTCCGAGTCAGTCTGAGTGTGTTTAATGTGTGTGGAAGGGGAGCTGTGTGAGTGTGTGTTTGTCTGCGCGAGGCGTGAGAGGGCCGAGACGAGGCGAGGCCACACGGTCATGGAAGGACAAGGGCCGCGCAAAGTCGGCCATGTCTGGTGGAGCTCCAGACCTCTTTGAGTGGAGCTCGAATCTTATCAGATCTCAGAGGGTTTTATTTGTTCTCCCGACTGAAAAGCCACAGACACATTTGAACACATTTCACCCTGGAAAGAAAGCTGAGCTGTATTTACAGAAGGTCAAGGCCGAACTTGGGCACTTCCTGCCTGGAGAGACAGTTTCTTTGCAACATTGTTAAGCATCTCGCTGCTATTTCTGCATACAAATCCACTCGTACCTCAAGCTGCATCTCACCGTAGACACGTGCAGGTAGTTTAGATTTTATTGAAACTACTTGAAAACTGTCGACATTGTTTAATTAACCACATCTAAGCTACATGTAAGGCTTTTTCTCATTTCATACACCCTACAGTGATTCTTTTATTCACTATGTAAAATATAAAGTGGCTATCTGATGGTTCGTCTTATCTAATTTCTAAATAAAAGACTATTGTCATGCATATTATTAACATTTGCGGTAAAGAGCTGAATGTTTGGAAATGTCTTTGCTAGATGTGTGATGAAAAGCAGAAGACTACTGAGCCTTTTTCAACATCTTTGATGCCGTCTCCTGACAGTGGCATCAGAAACTCGGAGGAGAAAACACAGGCAGCCCACGCTAACCATTCACCGTTCTTTTTATGTCAACATGAGCTGCAGTGGCTACATGCGAGGGCTCCACAGATATGTTGTAACCAAATTGTGGTTACACTCTCTGGGGGGTGATTTTTATTAGAGATTTTCAGCACTTTTGGGGTATTTTGTTCAATTTTTTGAGAGTGGACAGTTAGAGAGACGACAGGAAATGAGAGGAGAGAGAGATCTACATTTACTTTTTATTTATTCATTCAAGCGGCAGATGCCTTGAGTTCCTTGGTAGCCAAAGAGTTACTGCACATGCATGTAACCACAATGCTTCTGGTTCAAAACCAGACCTTTGTTGCATGTTGTGCCCTCTTCTCTCCCCCCCTATTTCCTGTCTGGTGCTATGAGGTTGTGGGTGCATGTAGAAATCCATGTTAAACCAGGAGGAGTTCGCCAAAGTGTGAACCCTGGAAATGACCAAAAATGCACTCAATTTTCATAATAAATTCAAAATCGCTGTTGGGTTTACAGTTAAGGCCCTAGAGGCTTCTTATTAAATCTGGACATGCTACCAAATTTCATGAATTTTGGTCGAAGTTAAAGGGGCGCTTCGGTTTTGAAAAATCAATTCACTACGCCTAAGACCCTGATCAGATGTACATCACAGACTTTGGCGACTTTGCAAAGTTTTGTGAGTTTTCAAACACCTTTAGCCCCTGAAAAATGCATTTTAATAATAATATTAGTGAAAAAAATCAATTGGATTACAAAAGGGTCCCTGATTACATTTTTTTTAAAGGAGTCGATAGAGAAGGGTGGAATAAAAGTGAATATAACGTGAGTCAGTACTCTCGGAAAAGATACGCCTTCAAACAAGTTTGCACAGTTGAACCCACGGCCTAACCCCTGGCCCAATATTCAGCCATCATTAATTTTATCATTTACACCTTATTTACACATCTGGGAAAATCATTTCTACTCATTTTATTAAATATAAATTCAGTGGGCACCAGGGGAAAAAATCCTTTCACTCAAATACTGTGATCTCCTTTAATCTGAGCAAATAAAATCAAAACAATCTGCTCGATTAGACACCGCGAGAGGTAAGTGAGAGAAAGTCTTTCAGTAATTTAAGAGTACTGACACTTCTGAACTGTTACTGATAACATTGGCGATGATGAAGTGTCCCAGTTAGTCATGACAGTGTGACAGTGAGCCAGCATGAACACCTCCAGGACCCTGAAGCTGAAGCACCTAAATGGAATGCAGCCATCATTCATTTGTATTAGTTTTCCTTTTGTTTTTCTTACTGTGACATGTCAAAATGTCTTCCATGAAAAGTCTATCATAATCCCAAAAGTCACCTGTGTCACTCCCTTCGTCCGCTAATTTAGATCTGAACAATTGGTGATTGTTTCAGTTACACCACACACTCCTCTCATATCTTTCTAATAAGCAGCTCTAGACCTTGAAAGCATGAGTGGGCCTGCAAGGTCTGCCAGCTGCTCCGTCCAAACTCCACTCCAGTGCCAGGCCCGAGTATCCAACCCTCAGTACCTACCCACCACTACTGCCACCGCCACCGCCAACGCCAACGCCACTTAGTCACCTCTGAATTGTCTCCGTTTTGCTATCAGTGACGTCACCTCTCGCCCAAGGCTGTTTTCTCTCGAGCTGGGGCTCCAAACAGCTGATTCAGGGAAAGTCACAAAGTGTACTGGAGACCTGACCTTCTCTTTGGAGACAAAACACATAGAGAGGGTCTGGCTCCACAGGATGGAGACGTTAGCTTGGAAACAATAACACAGCCTCTGAATCTACACAAGAGAGAGAGAGATGAGGCTCTGTTTTCCAGAGACAGAAAGACGGGCGTTCGGCGGGCGTCTTCGAGGCGCTGGAAGTCAGCTTCCACTCTCGATCCCTCTTTGATCTCGAATCAGTTATTGTGTGAAGCGCCAAAATCCAATTATAGACTGATTTCAGTTTGTTGGATTTGAATAATTATAATAAGGTCTGAATAACCAAAATAGTCAACAAGATGAGAAAAAAGTCATAAAAACATGAACAGAATTTTGTGTAGTTTCAATCATTTCTTTTTTCTTTGAAAGGAAAAAATCATTTTGGGAAACTAAACTAAACTAAACTTGCCAAGAGTTAAATGTTAAATATGAAGCTACAGCTAGTAGCCACATGGTTTAGCTATACACAAACAGGAAGTCACAGCTAAGCCTGGCTGTGTCCCATTAAGGTAAGCAAGAAAAAAGCTAAACAGTTCGCACGTTAAATCTTGGCTGTTTATTTTGTACAGAGCCATTTTACTGTTTCGCATGCCGTTGTTCTCAGCTAAGCTAATTGGTCGCTAGCTACAGCTTCTTATTTAGCGCACGGACATGAGTGTGGTATCAACCTTCTCATTTAATTCTCAGCAAGAAAGTGAATACGCGAAATCGTCAAGCTATGGGTGTGTTCGTAAACCGATCTGATGCTCCACACAGCTGCCATCAACAGCATTAGCTGGTAGCCCAACACCATATTTGACGAAAAGTGTTATTGTTGTATCTGTAACATTAATTTTCAACTCAACTCGGACAAATAAGGTCAATGTGGCTGCTTGTCTGATGTAACATTAGCTATTTAACGCTAACATTTCAACACGACACGTCAACAACAACCATTACCTGTAAGCTAACTTCGGAAAAACACAATTCTCTTTGTTTCGTATCCAAGCTTGGGTCCACTTTGTGCCGCAGTGCGTTCTGGTGATTTCAGTGACAATTTACAAACAAACCCTGTTTCTTTAAATTATGACCCCTGAGATTTATCTCGTGACCTGTTGGAGGGGTCCCGACCCCCAGGTTTGGCACCACTGCTACTCAGCTGCTGTTTTGGAGAGTAAAGACGACATTTTCCTATAAAAATCCACTGAACCTTCAGTGCATGTGAACTGAAATAAATCATTACTGGACTTTGCCACAATTTGCATGATCCTCTTTAAACTTTGAAATGAAACAGATCTACATCCTGCCCTAAAATAAACCCTAATCTTCATTTGTTTTGACACAGTGTGGATTATATTTTCAGTTTCTGTGCAGCTGTGACCCTGATATATCTGTCCTGTGGTTATCCTTTCACAGTTCCACTGTAGTGATCACACTGCAGATAGAGTTAGCGGCTAAGTGTGTTAAACTGTACACCTCCACCTTATCGTGTTTTGATAGCTTTTTAAACAGCTTTATAGGTGATGGATGGGGGGCTTATCTAACTACTTGCTCTTTCCTTGGACAACCAAAAGTAAAAGCAGACATAAAAATCACAGCTGCCTTAAAGTCTCCAAATCACTGAGGGGATTCCTGCTATGAGTCTACCGATAATGAGTCAGCTTCTGAAATTTCATGGAAATTAAACCGAACAAATTTCCGTCAAAGTCTGTTCTGCCATTCAGAATGACATCAAATTCACTCGTCCTGCTCCTCTGTCATCCATCCACATCATAGGATTTCTAAAAATAGCAAATGAACTTTGGTCTCTGGCTGACAACTCGCTGCTGATCGAAGAGTCCACATCAAAAGTGAAGCTGGAAAAGTGAACAAACTAATTTCATATCTCAGTGCAGCAGGAGATCATTCCCTTTATCCGCTTAATCCCACATCCAATATGACTAAGCACAACCTGATAAACGTGCAAATTAATATTATAATTACATGCGGCGAGACTTTGCTGTACTAATCCACTTAATCCCTCATATTACAGAGCAATGTGCTCAGCCTCGGTTTGTCCTGTGAATGCTGTGTTTGAACAACAGAATAAGCCCCACAAAGTGAAACATGGGCACTTACAGTCATTTTATTTCTCATATCTTCATTTAACTGGAGTGTTATCACTGATATCAAGGGCTCTTTTTCAAGGGAAGTGCAAATGACAGAGCTAAGAGTTAAGACAATGGGTCAGGCTGATTTGACATTGTGTTGCTGATAAACTGGAGCTACTGAACACAAAAAAAATCACCCATAACAACAGATAAATGGGCCTCCATCTTTCTCGAGTTCCTGCGTCTGTTTCCCAAGAAAGTATAATAGCTTTTTGGGGATTTCATGTTCTAGCCGAGACCATAAACACACAGAAAACATGTGTGATGGTACAAGATGATTAGCAGCTTCCAACCAATCCCCATCATAAAATCACACACACACACACACACACACACACACACACATTCATGCACACACACACACACACACATTCATGCACACACACTCAGTGCGAGCAGGCAGGTGAGCAGGGCGTTCCGTTGTGGGCGAGCCAGGGGAAGCAAGGACGGTGCATGTCCAAAATGACAAAGGTTGCTTTTACACCTGTCACGGCCCCGTTTAATCATCTACCACTTCAAACAGGAGAGTCTGAGTGACGCTCGCGGCCTCCCAGCAGCCTTTGCTCCGTGCAGCAGCCCTGGACAAGCTGCCATTCAGTTGGAAGACGGGGGAGAAAACAGACCCGGGCAGGTATAAAACTTAACTGTGACTTCCATAAAACAATAAGAGCAAATAGGTCATTGTTTTAAAGGCTGCAGCAGCGTAGTGAGGTAACAGATGAAGAAAGATGGCTTCCACAGGTTGATTAGAAGTGATGCATTGATTTACACATTCACATTCACATGTTTTGTTCATGAATGTGTTGTTTTTCCTTTTGTTGTTTTATTTTCTGGATTACACTTTTTTTGTTTGAGCTGCTGTAGTTAAAATCTGATTATTTTTAAAGGTGCACTACGTAGTTTTGGGGTTGAAATTGTGTAATCAAATAAATGAAACAAACCCTTCGTTTTCATGACTGAATAAACAAACTGACTTTAAAGGAGAACACAATTTCATACTGCTTTACTTTGTTTACATGTGGCGGACCCTGCCACCTTTCTAGCTTCAAACAATGTTCTGAGAACAGCTTGTTTATTCAGATATGTTAAAATAAAAATGTCTGAGTTTGTATTATTACCTCATTAATATTGTAAATATTAAAATTCTGAGTTTGAATTTCTTCTCCAAAGCTACATACTGCCCCTTTAAAGGTGATGGTGCACAGAAATGGGTCAGGGGGGAAAAAAGTATGATTGTACGCAATAATATAATATTATAAATGATAACTGATTGTGAAATATTTATTACAAATATCATTCCTGAGTTTTCAAAAGTGATTTTTTTTTTTCTAATTTCACAACCCAAGCCAAATATTTTCCAAACCAACTGGAGAGGGGTTCATTTATTTACCTATTTATTCATTTATTTAGAATATTTTATTCTGAAATTGAGTGGGTCAGTGTCTTTTTATTTGGAAAATGATTAAGTGAAAACTCACCACTTTATATCTGTAAAATATACTGACTCACATGTGTATTAAGAAGTTGTGTCACCTACAATCTCAAAATGTTTACATTTATATGCTGCCAATTATATATTTTTAAAATATTTCATTTCCCATTTTAGAATGAGACTCAACATTTTATAAATGATTCAGAAACACTGGTTTATAAAAGGACATCAGGCACCTTGTCCATTAATATCAGCACATAACAAATACATCTCATGTAAAAGAGCCTTTTTAAAATATAAGCAGCAGCGTTAGTGTCATTTAAAACAGACTGTGTGATATAAATTCAACTATCTGTTTTATTATCAGCAAAAAAGAGTGTTCAGTGGCGACTTATGAGGAGAATTTGAATTTTATTTTGATGCTACATGCAAATACAAGATATTTCCCCCAGATCGAAATGAATCTAACACGGTAATTAAACACCTCCTACAGCAGGCTTTGTTCTACATACAAAAGACAGATAAAAAGGAAAATGGCCATCAACAGCTGAGTGGTGATCCAGATGATGAATGGAGTCTCTTTCCTGCGTGTTTTACATGCAGCTACAGTCGTTTCTCATTAATCACGACCGAGACATCAGAGACATTCTTGTGTAAAGGGCGTGTTAAATGTCCACAATGACTTTTATCACTCTGTATGTATCAGAGGGGACAAATCCGAGCTGTATCTCACTGGCGTTTTTGGCTGAGTCACAGAAACAAACACCAGGACCGTTTATTTCAATAAAGGAGCGACACAGTGATCACCAGCATCAATAATAAATCACACGAGGGTTTGAATCCCTGTTTCAGGGAAGAATCTGTGAGCTCAGCGTTATTCCTGCTCCCTGTTATCTCCATAACATCGTGCATATTGCAGCAGTATTGGCTAATCAGGAGCGGGTTGTAACGAGTGCTGGAGTGTTGGAGATAATCATTATCAAGTCGGTACATAAGGCACTGACACCTGGGGAGGGTCGGCCATCAGACCCGCAGCAAGAAACGAACTGGAGTCAGGTAGAACTGCTGAGGCCGCGTGGACTTCTGGGTAAAAAATCAATCAATCAATAGAAACAACATTATTATTATTATTATTATTATTATTATTATTATTATTATTATTATTAGGTTGTTTTTTATTTTATTTTTTTTCTGACGGATTTCTTTTAGCTATAATATTCTTGTAATATTCAGTGGGAACCATCCAATTTTCAATTTATAATAATAATAATAATAATAATAATAATAATAATAATAATAATAATAATAATGATAATACATTTCGAGGCGTCCAGTCTCCGGTGAAATGTCTGATAAAGGTAATTAGATCACGGGCCTCTGTCTCTGACATCCATGCGGGCCGGCGGTGTTTGACCGTCTGTGGATAAATGTGGAGACAGGGCGGCGTCCTGCCACTTCTCCTCGCAGGCTCCGTGTGTCAGAGCTGCACACTTTGACATCACTGCGAAAACACCTCATTCATCAAACCCGGCGAGGCTCCGCAGCCCCAGTGAGCAAGAGGAGTCAACGTCAGGGAGAGAGAGGAGAGAGAGAGGGAGTAAAGTTACGGGAAAGAAACAACAGGGTTTTGTATTCTCGCACCTCTTTGACAACCGCTCACTGGGGCGATGGGATGGGAGACAGTAGCGCACGGTTTGGTTACTCCCTCTGATAAAAAAAAAAAAAATCACATCTCCAAATCGTCTCCGGTCACTCACGCTGCCCACTCTGAGCCTGTGCTACAACCGCAGTGCAGGAGAAGACGGTGAGGCCTTCGGGGATGTGTCTGCGTGCGTAAAAGTCAGATGTCCCCAAAAACATGAGCATCCAACACACGCACATGGACGCACAGAGCCACAGAAATCCAGTGCAAAGTTATATCTAAATGTATAAAGACAGTAAGAGCCTATATGTATTTTTATTATTTGCAGAAATAATGCTGTGATTTCCTACATAGAGCTACTCTTTAGCCAACAAATCCCTCAAACATAAATAAATAAATAAATAAAGCAGCAGCTATTTAATGTGACAGCCTAATAATAATAGAGGTAGTTGTAGTAGTAGTAGCAGTGGCAGTAACAATAGGCTAGAAGTGGTGTCAAAAAGGGTGTTTAAGAAGCAGTGGCAACAGGATAATAATAATAATAATGACAGACTAGTGTTTGTGTCAGTAGACGCTCTAATAGTAGTAGCTGTTGTAGAGACAGTAGAGGTCAAACAGTAATAATAATAATAGGCCTGTTATAAAAGCAGTGGAAGTAGAAATATTACTGATTTCTGAATGTATTAATATTATAGTTCAGTTCTGCAGCTTCCAGCAGTGTTGTGGTAGCAAAGGTAGAAGGCTATAGTAGTCTATTAATAATTGTAGCCATGGAAACAATGATGATATTAGCAGTAATAATAATAGTACAAGTTCTAATAAAAACAGTGGTAGTGGAAGCAGAAATATGACTAATCTTAGAATGAAATAACATTATATTACCATATAATTAGTATTTAATTGTGAGTCCAGCTCTCTGGCTTCCAGTGGTGCTGCAGTGGGAGAAGAAGCAGAAGCAGTAACAGTTAATATTGTTTAGTCCACAAAGCCCCTTTTGCATTGTGATTTTAGTAGTACAGTAAGATATATCAGTAATGTATCGGCAATGTTTGTGGTAAATGATCAGGTCCTCAGTGAGTACGGCTGTCTGCACAGCTCCCTGTAGTGCAGACTGTAGTGCTGGTGCTGGTGTGAGGCTGGTAACTGTGAATGTTGAGTCCTCAGGTCTCCTTCAGGCTCAGTCCGTCGTGTAGTGACACGTTAGTTAGTAGCCATAGCAGTAATCAGTGACTGAGTACTTTTACTCGAGTACAATTTTGAGGTACTTGCACTTTACTTGAGTATTTCCATTTTATTTTATTTATTTATTTATTTTTGTGCTACTTTACACTTCCACTCCACAACATCCTGGAGGAAAATACTGTACTTTTTCTCACTTACTACATTTATTTGCAAAACTTTAGTTACTAGTTACTTTAAAGATTTAGAGTCAAAGTAGAGCATTTTTAAAAATGTATTTATTTTATTGGCAATCAGATAAAAAACAGACTGATAATAAAAATGCTGAATATTGGGTCGGATAACAGTCGACCTCTGGTATACAGTACATACATGTAAATCTATGTAATTTACTCTTACATGTACTTTTGATACTCAAGTACATATAATTTCAGATAGGCTTAAGACTGAAATACTATTTTACTAATAACGAATAAAAAGTCCTTAAGCATCTAATATTAAATGTACTTAAAAGTAATTTCCAGGCAACATGTGTACTCCAGGCATCAAAAGTACAAGTAGAAGTACATTATAAGCTGCATGTATACACAGTCAGTCAGCATTTTTCTGATAATCAGGATCAGTGTTTTTTGAATCAGAATGCAGACAAAATAAATTAATTTAAAGTAACTTGCAACTCAAGTTGTGAGATAAACATGGAGAAAAACACTTAAGCACAATATTTACCTCCAAAATGTAGTGGCGTGGAAGTATAAAGCAGCAGAAAATGAAGTACAAATACCTCAAAATTGTATACTTGAGTAAATGTACTAAGTTACATTCCATCGCAGCCTATAACGCTGCCTATAACTTTTTCACAACAGTGGCAGAAAGATAGAAAAACATTAGAAACATAGATGTGAATGTTGGAGAACTCCTGTCTGCCTGCAGCCTGTGTACTAGTAGTAGTCCTAGTAGAAGTATGGTAGTAGTATTAGTAGTAGTATTAGTAATAATGTTGGATTCATCAGATGTGTGCAGCTCAGTCTCAGTTATCTCCCACCAGACTAAATGCAAACACACAAATACGTGCTGACCGGTGAGTGTGAAGAACCTGAGGACTGTTTGTTAACCTCTGTGAACACGCACGAGGAGACCTGTAAATGAGCGCATGATTCAATTGTCACCTCGCGGACTTTTGATCACCTCACACACACTCTCTCTCTCACACACACACACACGCACACACACTGCACTGTGTGTATGTATATTGAGGCTGAGCGAATCATCGCGGTTCAAAGTGAAGCTCCTCTCGCCACAGAGACGTGCTGAGAGTTTGTGCTGCTGCTCAGCTGAGGCCATTTAATCCTGAATGAGAGCGTCTGACTTAAATAAACTAATTAGTGAGGGGATTTATTGATCACCGCGGAGCGTATAGAGAATAAACAAAGAGGATGAGAGGCCATTCATCAAGAGCTTCAATGGAGGAACTTCAATATAGAAATAAATAAGGATGTTTTTTGTTTTTGTTTTACTTAATTAATAATCTTAAACGGATCCACACAATGATCCGTGTTCATGTAACACGGTGGATTTGTTGGTAACTGTGTGATTTAATCAATCAAAGTCATCTTAATTAATCAATAAGAAGTAGCCAGTTGTGGAAGAAAAAAACCTTGCTTTCAAAATCCTTAAAACTAAAAGTACGCAAGTATAAGTACTTAAGCAAAATGTGCGTAAAGTATCGAAAGTAAAAGTGTTTTTACGCACACAAACAGGCCCTGTGAGTGTTTTATTGTTTTTTTTTATGTTACAGGATTATTGTTAATGGTGCGTTCAGGTGTAAACAGTATTTTAAGGTTGTACTTTGTTGAGCTGGAGCTGATTTTAACGACATTTTACATCAAATCGTGTAATAATTTGTTATATTTTATTAAACGACTATAATCAGCTGTCAAATAGTGCATTAATTCCCTCTGAATTTGAGTAAAATAGCAAATAAATGAAAATAGAAACCCTTAAGTAAATTAAAAATACCTCAAAATCGTATTTAATTGAAAGTAAATTAAAACACTGGAGTAAATTTATTCCTCAACAGCCCAAGAATTTAATCAGGAATAAATGTCAGTAATTAAAACGAACATCACTGAGCAAAACAGCTGCAGTATACTGGAAAATAACAGGTTCATAATAATAATAATTAAATGGTCAGAGATGAGTGCAGGCAGACTTCACACGTGGAGCTGTCACAACAACTCGCCGAAACCTTCATTTGCAAATTATTAAAACTCTCAGACATGATCAAGTCACCGTTTTTTCCTTTCTTTTTTCTTTCTCTCCCTCCGTGTGATTGATTGGAGGAGATCATAGGCTGGCACCCCCATCGTGTCTCCAGCCGCTCGCTCGCTCGCTCGCTCCGCTCATGATTGGTCCGCCTCCTGCAGCCGCGGCCACCAGAAGCGCCTCCTCTCATAAACCTCGTCAGACCGCACCGACGTTTCCCATTACTTCCAGGAGAAGCAGCGACTCACTGTTACACGAACTTTGCGTGCGACCTATGGCACACAACTAGCAGGTAAGTTGGCGGAAATGTCTCTACTTTTTCTCCACTTGTTGCTGTTTCTCCCCGACAGCTGGCTCAAACATCTGGCGCGGCGGCGGCCGGTGAGCGAAATCATCATTTCGGGGGTATTTTTTTTATCGCTCCTCCAGCCCTCTCGGCTCTTATCTGTTTTGGGTCTTATCAAACGGTTATCTCTTTTGCTGTGAAGACATATTGCGTTTTGTTTCCTATCTCTTATGTGTGTGTGTGTGTGTGTGTGTGTGTGTGTGCGTGTGTGTGTGTGTGTGTGTGTGTTTGTGTGTGTGGGAGGACAGAGATTTGACATGGACGGATCCTTTTAAGAGCGCTTGATGGGAGAATGGCAGTCACTGTGGATTGGATGTGTTTTATTGGATACTTGTAGATGAGACGGAGTCAGAAGAAACTCAAAGTCGGATTCTGTTTAAATGTAGAAGTGTAGGTTTCTCTTTTAAAGATGAGAGCGAGCTGTACATCAGAGGAGGATTTGCGCTTCTTCCAGAAACTTTGGCGAGTTTCTATCCAGATGTTCGCTTGTCCATAACTTTGCCCCACATGCGTAAAGCTGATTTTCCTCTCCACTTTCTGTTTCGTTACAGGGTGGACTACTCCCTGACGACTTTAAGTAACCACAACGGTGTATGGAAAGTGCTCCTGGATGGACCTGGGCGAAAACAGCTGGTCCATGGTCAAGCGAGAAGTATCCAGCAGCCCAGGGTCACCGGCTGAGCAGACATACCTGCCCGGTGACAGCAGGAGGGACGGTCCCTCCGCGGACGAGCTGAGGACTCCTCCGAGCGACCTTGACGCACTGGGGCACCGCCGCGACGGCAGATCTCTACACTCCTACGTTCACTTCGGACACCATAACAACACCCTGACCACTGCCGAGGACATCCCGCTGTTTACGGATTTAGACCAGGGCAGCAAACTCGTCCTCTCCAGCGGAGCGCACAAGGCGAGCTTGCTGGTGGACCCGACCGACATGTACCAAACACTGGCCATCGCCGCCGCCCAGAGCCAGACTGGATATGATTCCTCCTCTGGTGGTTATATGCACTCCAACCCCAACTCCCCCGTGTATGTGCCCAGCTCCCGGGTGGGCCCCATGATACCCAGCCTCTCGTATCTGCAGGCCAGCGGCTCTGCGCAGCCGAGCCACGGCGTCTCCAGCCACTCGGTCTGGTCTCAGTCCACCCCGGAGAGCCCTTCATACAGCACCGGGAGCCCGCACACCTCCAGCCGGTTCCACTACCCTCCGAGCCCGCCCATGAACAACGGGAACCCCCGGGACACCGGCTACAGCAACACGCTGAACGTGAGCAGCAGAGACCAGTACGGCCTCTCTCGGCCCCTCACTGGGACCTACGCCAGTCCGTACTCTCCTTATGTGACACCGCAGCTGTCCCAGCTGTCCTCGCCTTGGACCGGGGGACCTTTCGATAACACGATGCTGCACACCTTGCAGAGCAGAGGCGCGCCCTTGATTCGAGGACCAAACGGAGGTAAGAAAAGAGAGAAAACAGCTAGGAGAGGACATGGTGATGGAGTGACTTTTATTCTCACTGTCTGGGATGGAAAATGATGATTCAATTCTTTTAATCAGGCCACTGCTGAAGTGGTTTTAGTGCGCTTTTGTAAGATAACCTGATCTCTTTGTGGAGGCCAAAGCTCAAAAATCAAAAAGAAAGATCTAACCAAAAATGTGTTTCATAAAAGATCACAATAATCTTCCTTTTATGATTCAATTTTGGCTGAATGTGGTCTGAAACTAAATGTGCGTATGCGTCCCGAAGAAAAAGTAATCCCTTAAATATGTAAAACCATAAAATATAAAAGAGTAAAAACTATATTTAAAGTGTCCAAGCGTTATAACAAAATTTAATAAAAGAATAATTCAAAAAGTCAGATTTTTTTACTGCATGAAATCTGTGGAACTGATTTATTTTTGCTTCAGCTGTCATCCTAATGTCCAAGAAACACAATACCTCATGAAGAAGTACAACCTGTAGGCAGATTCTCCTGTTTGTGCTGATCTGAGTTTTTTCTTTCTCAGTTCAAGATATTCTGGACGACATGTCGGAGAGCAGAGAGTGCGTGAACTGCGGCTCCATCTCCACGCCGCTGTGGAGGCGCGACGGCACGGGCCACTTTCTCTGCAACGCCTGCGGCCTTTACAGCAAAATGAATGGCCTGAGCCGGCCATTAATTAAACCACAGAAACGGACGGTAAGGAGCAGGGGACCACTTAAGCGCTCAGTTTCCTGCCTAATTGTCTCAAACGACGGCCGGAGGTCATCGCAGATGAGTGTCAGAGTGTCCACAGATGGACAGCTTTAGTTTTTATTAGTTTTTTTTTTTTTTGAGAATATTTCTTGTTTTTATCTGTGACTGATGACAGATATCTATTTGTAAAATACGTCTCAGCACATACATTTGACGTTTAAGACATCATTTATCACATTACTCAATAATATTAATTTACTAGCCACCAGTTATGATAATTAAAATGATGCTGGAGTGGAAAATTTGATCGCCAAGAGGTTTATTGGTACATTTCCCATGATTTGGTTTAAACAGAATTGAAGGCGCTGTTTTAATTGGATTAAACGCCAGCCATACAAGTGGATATTTGTTCACGTAATTAATCAGGCACTTAATCTGTCACCCTGCTCAGTGCCTCTGCTGGGTAACTTCATCTTAATGGGGTTACAATAAGAGCAAATCTTTTCCTGGTGCCATTACGCGCATTACGCACAGCTTTTAAAGGGAAATCTGATCACAAATATAAGCTCCACTGAAAATGGACATCCTGTGCAGAGCCCTGCGTAAATGGCGACTAAATGGATATCATAATAGGAGCCGTATTATTGTTAGGAAATAGGGTGTGAATGGCCGAACGGTAATTGAATTAGCGGAGTGTGCTCTCACTTTAAAAACAATTTATTTAACTGTAAGCGACAGACAGAACCTCTCAAGTCGTACGAGATCTTTTTATATGTTCCAGCTGATTAGAATAATTCATTTAATGTAGCATTTCTGTCACCAGTCGACGTCCAGAAGAATCGGCCTGTCCTGCGCCAACTGTCAAACCAGCACGACCACTTTGTGGCGCAGAAACGCGGAGGGAGAGCCGGTGTGTAACGCGTGTGGACTCTACACAAAACTACACGGGGTGAGTGAAAGATTTCAATAATAATAATAATAATAATAATAATGATAATAATAATAATAATAATAATAATAATAATAATAATAATAATAATAATTATAATCCAAAAATGACCCGCAGGTACCTCGGCCGCTCGCCATGAAGAAAGAGGGCATCCAGACAAGAAAAAGAAAACCGAAAACTTTGAATAAAACAAAGGGATCCTCCGGTGAGTTACATGCATGATAATTACTGTGGATAATTTTCATCAACATGCTGATTTTTATGTTATGATCTAAACAATATGTTTTTCTATTTTTCAAGGAAACAACAACTCGGTCTCTATGACTCCCACATCCACATCTTCATCTAATTCCGAAGACTGCTCGAAAACCAGCTCTCCCTCTGGACAGGTGTCAGGGGTAAGACTTGACTTGAAGTATATTAAAATGTCTTCTGTTTCACTTTAATTCAAATTATCAAATACATGTTAAAACATTTTTTTTTTAATGAGGTCAAACTTTAATTTAAAGGAGCACTATGTGGCCCTCATCAGAAAAACTGTGAAAGCAGCTTATTATCACCCATACTGACATGAGTACAATGTTGGTATATGGTCCTATATTCTTACGCTAGGTGACTTCTAAATGGGTCATGCTGTTTTTTTCTTCTCTCCCCACCCTAACTCAAAATACAAGCCTTAACATATGGCTTTAACGTAGACTCCAAACTGCCATTCTTTGTACATAAGCCTGTAAAAAAAAAAAAAAGTTGCAGCGTGTACCTTTAAAAATACCACCCTTTCAGTGATTTTAGAAATTTCAAACTTTGTCCTCGATGCAACTTCAGGGTTGAATATTTTGTAATAAACAAACTGAAAGCATTACGACATCTGCTACAGCAGGTGATCTGCAGATCACATGCTGTCTGACTTAAACTCCGGTGGTGATGACCGCTCAATGTGTCACACTGTGTTATATTACTGTAGGATTGACATTGTTCACAATCTGGTGCTTTTTACAAGTAGTGTAGCGCAAGAGGCTTCGAAAGAAGTTCATAAAACATGAAAAACACTACACCAGACAACTGTTATTTTATGCAAAAATGTCAGTTTTATTAATGTAGTTTGGTTAATTATGCATTTTTAAAAAATTCCTCTTATGTTGTAGGTCAGTTCGTCCGTGCTGTCCAGCTCAGGGGAGGGAGCAGGTTCCGGCTCAGTGGTGAAGTACCCGGGACAGGACGGCCTGTACAACAGCGTGGGTCTGTCCCAGCCATCAGACGTAGCTTCAGTGAGGGGTGAACCCTGGTGCCCCATGGCCTTAGCCTGAACATCTAAATCTTTCGGGAGGACAGCAATCCCTGGCCCCTCTTGTCTGGATGCTATGTAGTGTGGAAGTATTCAGGGGGGGCGATATTTGTTTCCTTCCTCGCAGCTGATGCAAGAAGAAGAAAAAAAAGTGGGACAGGTTGGACAGAAGGGTGAGACGACCTTCAGTCACACTGCAAGCTTGAGCCGAGCGTGGAATAGCTGGTTGCCAGATTGGTGTGGGGGATCTTAAGAAAACAAAGGGAATCTCCAGGCCAGATGATCAATCGGGTGGCCTGCTTTTTGGATGCTTTCTGGACCCGCCATGCACTCGTAAATCTCTCCCATCCCGTGGCACATAACCAGTGAAGCCGTCTTGTACATAACGGATTTCCTCTCTGTTGATTGGATACCACTGCTTCGTTAAAGCGCTGTATTTCTTTTAAGGACATTTAGATTTTTGTTTTCTTTTCCGCAACTGGAATCAAGCCACAAGTGCCGAGACAACTTTTATGAATCAAAAGAAAAAAAAATATTTATAAATCTTCCATTGTTGAAAACATGGCTATGATTGTTAATAAAGATATCAATATAGAGTAGAAGTTGAACCATTCTGATGTCTTCTTTTCTCTTTTTTTCCCCTCCTCTATTTGTTTTTGTAGTACAGTAGTGTTGAATCTGCACATGTTTTCCACTGAGAGCTCTTACTGTATTCGACTGAAACTAGTTTGGTTTAAACAGGGTATAAAAGTCATCTAGTGTTTAATTATTTTTAATGAAAAAAATGCAAATAATCAACTCATTCAGACTATTTTTTTGATATATTAATGTCAGCTGTTTGATAGCATGAAGGTACTATTCTCGACTCTTTTCACATGTGAAGAAGTTGGACGGCTTGTTTGAACAAGAATAGCTGTGGGCCCGCTGACCTTTATGTTACAGGACATAAACCGCAGAAGAAGACTGTTGGCTGCGCTACCTGACTCACTATAAACTGTGTACCTTTCACAATGCAAGCATGTACTGTTGCATCATTTTAGACCAGAATTAGAGCAAAGCAGAGAGTGAGGTCACCTCTGAGCAAATTCTTGTTACTTTGATGACTTTGACTAATCCCTGCGAGGGTTGACATCGGTGTAATGGCCCGGTAGTTTAACAGAACGAGGTGAAAGGAAATAAAGGAAGCGACGAATATGTGGCATGCAAAATGAAAATATGAGAAGTTATGTCTGATTTTTCACACTGTTTGTCTCCGTGTCCTTCAGCGTCGGTGTGGGTGGAGTCTCAGAAACAAACCAAAATAATCACAGAGCGACAATCTGACGAGTTACATGTGGAACTTGGTGTAAAAAAAAGGGTTATTTCTTATTTTTATTTTTCTTTCTTTCACAATTTCATCCAAAGAAGGTTATGTCATTCATTCCTCTGGACTTATTTATTTTTTTTGGAAATATCATGTTTATTATAGCCTCATTCTCTTTTTTGTCATTGTTTTATTTTTTAAGAAATTATTTTATTTAAATTCAGTCCAATAAACTGTTCTGGTGATGCAAATGAATTCAAAGTTACCCTGTGTTTTAAAGAAGAAGTTGGTGTACAGAACCGTGTTCCTGCATAATATTAATATTACTCAGGCATACTTTTGTATGAGGCAATCACAGCCTCCCTACATTTCTCCCTGGCTCAACTAAAACTGAATCTTTCTCAGATGTTTAAATGATTGGGAGGGAAGAACATGAAGAAATAAAGAATAGTGACCGGCTAATGCAAGGCAAGAAAAAAGAAAAATTGTGCTTCATTTTCCGAATTTCCACATATCCATCTGAAACCAAGAAATCTGCCCGCAGATTTCGGGAGGTTTGCTTCCACACTCTGCTTATGTTTCATTAAAGCAAGCCTTTATTCTTCCTGACAGCTTTTTTACTTAAGAGTTTTTCTTCTCGACCGGCCCCCGAAGGCTCAAAGCACAATCCACTTTCCTGTGTCCTCTTGAACCAGCAGCTCAAAGTACCTGTCACAATGTTTACTGTACTTAAGCGAATATGGCCTGTGAGTAATACCACATGAAAAGATTTTAGAGATGGTGAAGATTTATGCCTGAGCTTAGCGTTATCTGTCTGCTCTTTGACATATTGATTTAGCTGAGTTTATTGAGTGTGGAGGAATGTGCTACACTGCACTAAGGGCCACATCCACAGTCCTTATTTTTCTTTCTTTTGCAAAAGATCGAACTTTCTAACATTTCATTTGAATGACGCAGCCACTGCCATTTGTTTCAGCCGAGAATCTTCCATCACAACGTTTAATTTTTTCAGCGTTGGTGTTTCTAGTGTTGGGTTGGGCTGTAAATGGCAAATGGAAATGTTTGGCATGTGTTCATTTGCTGCTGGGTGTTATATAAAACACAATTTGTACAACGAGACCACCGGGCGTTAAGTCCTTGAGCTTCCACGCAGATAAATTACAAAACCACCTTCAGATATGTAAATGCAAACTAGTGTTGAACTCAAAACACGGGCAAATATTTATAGGTTTCTGAATTTATGAGGTGGTCCTACCTTGGCACTGTCTGACTGGTATCCATGGTGCTGCGAGGGAGGAAATATAAACACAACAGCGCAGAAATCCTCCCTGCGCTCTCGTCTGGATAGATGTTCGCAGAGCTGAGGGTCACATCAACAACCACGTTCGCACAAAGTGATGCAAACGCCAAGCTTACAGTTATTATCTGCAAAGTGATGGAGAGGGGATGTGAATGATGTTTGTCACAGAGTTGGTGGGAATGCTGTCCAAATGAGTGCCGGGTGGAAGGGAAAAGAGAGATAGAGGGAGAATACAGGGATTTTGATGGCTGCACAGGGTTGAAAGTCCTCCCAAAGTAAACATTGCATGCTAACAGAGCAGCAGCAGCAGCGGCGGCAGCAGCAGCAGCAGCAGGAGCAGCAGACTACGGGCCCCAGGGCTGTTTGACCATGGGGCAGCAGCACAGTATGGCCCGGTGGCTCCCTCAGGAGATGCCCGTTGATCTTTCCATGTTGGCTTTCAAAGGAGAGCACTGCTGGCCCTGCCTCCGGAAGAGATGGGATCTCTGACTCAGCCCTTTTGGGTTTCCTCGACAGACACGGCGGCACATACTGGGAGAAAAAAACACACTTCAAAACATGATAGCTGTCCTGTTAGTGGAGTCTTTTTGGATTTGGAGTAGCCTCCAAAGACGTCTAATGGAAAGAGAGTTCATGTATTGTTCTGGATTATTATTCTGTGTTTTTTTCTAGAAAGCCATGAAGTCTGCAGAGCATTTTGCCTTCTCAGTATGCAAACATATATATGACTGTACAGTATAATAAAGAATAAAGGTGCCTCCTCCACCCCTGCCATAAACTCTCGCAGTCTTACTCACAGGAAGTTAGCTACACAAAAGGGGAAGGTTCAGGAAAAAATAATAAGTAATCAGGAGGCCTCTCTCTAATAATAAAACAACAGTGAATGTTGTTTAAAAAAAAAAACCCTAAATGACAGTGAAAGGTTTGGCTCCACGCAGAGATTACATCATATCACTATGTATAGACGGTGTCACTTATGACAGAAACAGTGGGAGTGTGTTCAGGGAAAGGTTGGGTGTTGGAAGGAATGACACTTCTGGTGGAGGAGAATGAAAATCAGAGGGTGGGACACGCTGAGACAAAAGGAAAGAGCTTTGTTATGATGAAAAAGGAAAAGTTCCTTGACAACCTACAACCCTTTAACCTGAAAGTGAATCACAAGCAGCGGCAGTTACCTGTGAACAATCACATAACACTTAACAGCCGGAAAAGTATGTTTACTTTCAGTGATCTGTCAAAATGAAAGAGATGTTTTGAGATTATTATTCAAATAACTGCTAAATGCTGCTGCTTTGCATTAAATCCAACTGTTTATATAATGAATTTAACTGCCAAAGTCCTGATTATGATTCTAAGACACCAGCTAATGGTATTTGATACCATCGATCGACTGTCAGTTTGGTACCAGCACCCTGCCAATTTTAAAAACTGTGCACCTCACTGTGAACAACTCACTGGAAATATATATATTTGTCAGTGGACATGACACCAGGGATTGTTGTTGCACTACAAACTGAGCTGTGAGCCAAAATGACTGAATAATGTAACTTAGAGTGCATTGATTTTCAAGATATTGGAGAAACTGAAGTTAATGTTTATCGATTGCTTAATGTCCTTGATACCCACCAAGGTCAGTACTAGTGCCAGTGGTAATCCAGCGTATCAGATTGGCACGTCTACAGTCGTCCCTTCAGTATCTCTGGATATATTACAGTAGTATATGTAATTATGTAATCAGTTTTTTGGCAGCCCAATTGCCAGAACACATGGTGGCAATGAAAGTTTCTGCAAATCATCGATAGGTTGAATCCTAACATTTTGTAATGTTTAAGTTACAAAAAGTGCTTGGTTAGGGTGAGGGAAAGAATTTGACGGCACACAAAAAGGCTGTAAATTGCCCCAGTCTCGGCAAAAATATCCAGCTTTGTTGCTACTAACATGGCTGGAAAATGTCCCGAAGTCTCATTAAAAAAGGGGTTTCATGCTTACAAATGTTGAATCGCTGGGGTCCCTCTTAAAAAATATACAGTAGGGGCGCCCATTAGCTCAGTTGGTAGAGCGGGCGTCCCATGTGCTGCACGAAACTGGAGTTTCAAGTCCAGCCTGGGCCCTTTAACCCCTTGAACTCTTGGTCTCTGGCTTTGCAACCTTATCACTAAGGCTCATTAAAAAAATTCAGTGGTGGGGCGCCCCAGTGGCATATTTGGTGGAGCGTGCCCCCCCATTATGCTGAGGCTATGTCTTCACGGCAGCAGCCCAGGTTTTGAATTCAACCTGTGGCCCTTTGCTGCATGTCATCCCCTCCCATTTCCTGTCTGTCTTTGGCTATTCTATCAAAATAAAGCAATAAATTCATGCTTCATGGCTAATTATGTTGATTCACCATCTCCAACAGTGGTCTATGGCTTGACATTTTTTCACCTAGGTAAAAATATCCAGTGGTTTCACGCTCACAAATGTTAAATCACCTTCTCAGACAGTGGTCTCTGGCTAGACAGCCTTCTCACTGAGGATCATTAAAAATATTCAGCGGTTTCATGCTTACTAATGTTGAATCCCATTTTCAGACAGTGGCATCTGGTGGTCCCTGTGGTCGAACAGTGGTCTCTGGCTTGGCAGCCGTTCAAGTAGGAATAACTTCACTCACCATAGTCTCTACTTCCTGATCTCAAAGTCAGCTCATAAACATGTAATGTGAAAGTGATATGACATGGTGGTGGAAATGTTGATATGACATGACACTTACAAATTTAAACATATGTGGTTTGCACAAAAGTAAAATGCCAACATATAATTCTGGTGAATGGGCTGTTTATAGTATCAAGTTTCAGGTATTTACACTGACATTCCTGTCTACTTATTTGCTTAAACAGAGTATATATGAGAGCACTACATATTATTGCTTTTTGCCATAATGCTAAACTAAATTATATATCCTGATAGAGGATTTTATCCACATCTCCGACACCTACAGCATCTGTTGCCTTCTCTGATGTGAAACTTCATTAAGGAACAGCATAAGCTTAAATGTAACATAGGGCTGTATGATTTTATACCTGGTTGGGATCTTATAAGAAATCATCCCTTGCCAGGTTTTACACCTGATGAAGAGTCTGACATATGAAGAAAGGTCAAGAATGTGTCCGTGACAGTCATCCCGGCTTCATTCAGGTAAGGTTTTGAGACACACAGACATTGTTTTTTACATCTGTCCTGTGGTTGATGGAAATTCTGTGCCCATATGTCTTCCATCCCTCATCAAACATTTAAGACAAAATGCTGCAGAGCCTAACATGTGTTGGGAAAAAAATATTTCTTTACTTGAATATTTTAGCGTCTGGTACTGCAAGCAAAGTAAATAAAGCTCTACTCTGATATGCAAACATTCAAGACAAATGGGACGGTGTCGGGATTAAATGCCTGGCCTACTGGTGAAAAAGCTGTTCACGTTTTGTGTTTGTTCAGTCTGTTGTTCCTCCTAAAGAGGCAGGCTGCTGGGAACTTTCTGCTATGAATAGTGTGCTATCTATGCTAACTATGTACACACAAACACGAGGTCATTGTAGAGGAGGACTGTGGACAATTTGTTTTTGAAAAGGGCATAGAATAAATTACATTTTCTACAGCACATATATTTGTGTTGTTTTTGTGTATCACAAGGTAAGGTTGTTTTATTCATGCTAACTATGTAGTTCTTTTTCTATTTATTGACAAGACTAACAGCCTAAAGCCATGCTAGCAACTCTCTGCCACAGCTTGAGAGTCTAACAACAGCATGCTAAAACCATCACAAAGACAATGCTAACTTGCAGATCTTTTGCATTTTAGCATTTTTTAATTAGCACTGAACATCAACTACAGCTCAGGCTATTGAAATAATTAAAATACTCACACGATCATTGTGCTTGAAAAGTCAAAGGATCACAAAGTTACTACAATGTCTCTTGAGGAGAACTAGCTGCTGGTAACAAGTAGATAAGTTAGCCGCTACGTAGCACTATTAGCTGAGGGAGTCTGCCTGCGCGGCAACTCCCAGTGACCACAGTTGGACACCACTCGATACTGAACACAGCCTCAGGGACTGACAGATGCCGGTATTAACAACAGGGGATACAATACAGAGGCGATTTACAGCAACTGTGACTAGGACTAAGACTCCAGGGACAGGAGAGGCATGAAGGGGCAGAGGGCCATGAGAAAGCTGGGCATCAGTAGCAGGCGAATACAGCATGTAGAGGCAGATTATTTTTATATCTCACTCGATGAAATGGGGATTTATTTTGACAGAACCGGAGGTAATCGTGGAAAGACTAACCAAGACTGTTTTAGTGAGTTTTACGTCGTTATGTCGAATTTGAATCAAGTGTTTTATGATGAGTCAATGTTGAGTTTAAGCTTGTCTTAGTTCAGAAAAAGAGAGAGACTTAAATTCAGACGGTATACAGTTGTAGTTTTCTGTTTAGTAAGGGAAATAGATGTAAAAATGTTTCCTTTCTTGACATTTAGTGAGTTTATTGTGGCGAACTCATTGCTTTTACATCTCCCAGCTGGGACTACGGGCTATACTATTGCATCTTGCGGTACAAAGTGTTTCTAGGAGATAGAACAAACCATGGCTAGCTGGTTCAGTACATGGACGTCTTTTACATAACTTCAACCCTGTTCTTCACGCTCTGTTGATAATGTTAGTTCATTGTTTGGTATTTTCTTAACTCAGATTCTTTCCATGTCCGCAAATTGCCCCCATTTGCCAACATTTCGGCAAAATGTCAGGGGATAACCCAAAGTCTGCAGAATTCATCCTCTTGGGACCATAAATGTCTGCACAAAACTTCAAAACACTCCATCCACAAGTTGCAAAGATATTATATTATTTGCTGCTATTTTGATGCTGTGTTTAACAGCTGGTAATAGGGAGCTGAAAATACCGAAGCATGTAAAAATGCCATTAAATTATTATTATTAGAATTATGATGAAAATTAACCATTCTTCTGCAAATGTCACAAACTTATGGGTTGGTAAGTTTAAAATGGACACAACACACCCCCAAAATAATAAAATAAGGATATTCAGCATTACACCAAACAAGGGGCTGATATAGTGGCTACTTCTCTTCTGGTCCGCTTACTGATCAACTCTCCCTTTCAACTATATTAACTTTTCTTTTCATGCTGTTTGCACTCACAGGAACAAAGTAAAGTATGTAAAGTATGTGACAAGCCCAGCACAATTTGACTATCAAATCTATCCCTCGTTTCTACACAATGCAATGACAGTTTTGCCAGACAACCGTTATTCTCTAATGGAAAAGTTATTTCATTACCAACCCCTCTGCCTAAAGGGGTCTGGGCTTTGAAAGTCTGCCACTAAATCATGTAACTCGTGTAAGTATTTTCTGCTGCAGCGATCCAAGGAGTACGCTGAGATTCTTGGGAGTTCAATGCAAGGTTACAGCTATCTCTCCTCTCCTACTAGCCCAACAGTCAGCCTTGTGTCCAAGGCGTTTTGAATTAAGTTCAGCGCTCTCGTGTATGGGAACCAGAGCTCGCCGCCAAATGCAATACTTCCCGGAGTATTTCTGTCAGAACCCTGGCCTTTAAAAACAAAACACAGTGAAATCACAGCAGGACTGTTTTAATCAATTAAACATATGTCAACAAGCAATATGCTAATCACTGTCCCGACGGGGAGAGCAAATTCTCTCCTGGTGATGTATGATCAGAAGTCAATCATCGTGATTGTGAGAGGACGAAGAGACAAAAAGCTGGGTTCAGGTTCAGTTTTTAGATGAGAAATATAGGGTTGATAAAATTTGTGAATATAGTTGGGATAAACTTTCCTAATTTTTGCCATCATCTTTATTGTTTTGGTGTGAAACAGACAAAACACTAAAGTGAGTCAGACACGGGTGATTTCCACGCATGTTGTATGTTTATGTTTTGTGTGTCTGTGTTTGACTTGGATGAAGAGGTGGTGGGGAACAATGCCTTCCTGACTGGTAACAATTGTTCAGCTCAAAATCTCCAGCCTTCTGGAGAATCTGCATGCAGTCATAGCTTAAGTCATTTGGGTCAACTTAGGGCTATGGAGTTTGGTGGGATTTTACCAGCCCCTCCTACCCAGAATGCAATGCAGTGTCTCAGACTTTAGGACTTCAGGACGAGGTATGCTTGTGTAAACACCATTTGGCTCACTGAAGTCTTGAGATGTAATAAATTTACATCTAGAGCTCAAGATAGCAGCGCAGCCACACAGCGAAGACGGGGGATAAATTGCAGGATGCAGCGGCCTGACAGACGAGACCAGTGAGGCTCCTCTCTTGCCTGCTGATTGGGCGTCTCTCTACTGAGACCTCTTATGAAAACTCCTGATAACCAAATGAGCATCTAAAATAAATAACAGGCTGACGCATGGCAGGCTCCCAAACAGAAGAAACAGACGCTCATTAAAATCTCACCAGCCGTTGTAGTCAGGTTTTTCTATGCTATTTACAATAACAAATTTATTTTAAAAAATACTACCTATTAACAAAGACAGCTCTGCTTTATTTTACTTGTACAGGGAATATACAAAGCCAAAATGTTAGAAGAAAACTATTATACTCGGGGTTCACCAAACTGGTTGCTGAGATCCCAAACAGATGCTCATTAAAATCTCACCAGGTCACGTTGCAGTCACATTTTTCAGATTTTTCTAACCATGTTATTTACTTTTACAAATTTATAAAAACACTACCTATTTACAAAGACAGCTCTGCTTTATTTCACTCTTGCAGGGCATATACAAAATCTTAAAAAGAAGGCTATTATAACAGGGGTTCGTCAAACTAGTTGCTGAGATCCCAAATCGTGGTGATGTTTAAGCAATATCTATGATGAAATGTTAAATTTATTTTTTTTGCAACTTTGCGTTTTTCACCTAAAACACAGGAGATGCCCCAAATACTCGTAAAAATGCCCAAATATTTCATTGCCACAAACAAAACTGGAAATTGTCCCGAGGTCTTCGCAAAAATGATCCAGTCACACTTATGTTGACATGCCATGGCCCCACATCAATAATATCCAGTGGTTCCTTATCGCTTGATATCAAATATCAGTCACACAGGTTGTAAACAAAACCAGAAGATAGTCAAATTCATATGACAGGGACGACGAAGGCTAACAGTGCATAAAATTAAAACCCAAACTTTACCTTGCGACATCCACCACGGACTGAACTGCATGGCACACGACTTCAAGGATAGCTGTGCTAGCACTACCACTAGCGAGCTAGCATGTTCCCTGCCGGCTGTGCGAGCTAGGATACTGAGACAGTGTTTTCTTACAGGTCACAATTGCTGTGGGTTTCAAGATGTTTTATCTGTTTTATTGTGTTTTAACAGATATATATAAAGGGGAATTGACAACTTTCCAACTCCCCTCTGCTACCGCTACCAGCCTGGCTACTGTCCAAAGCAAAAAAGACAACCGTATGAATCCCAGTTTGACCTAGAAACCCTGATCTCAGTGCTCTGAAGAGGCAGTAAAACATCTGGTTGTATTATTCAGTAGGTTTTGTTACTTACTCCTTTAGTAGAAAGAATGCTGAAAGTTACCGTTACCTGGGAAAGCGACTGCGGAAAACAATGCCTCTTCCTGTTTTGGTTGCCTCAACAGTAGACACACTTCCTTGGTTATTATAGGAAACAACAAATCTCTGCGTGGATCTCTACACCGTACAACTGCATTAAATAGTGTTTACTTCCGAATAAGGAGAAGCAAAATAGTTGTTTTTTGCCAGTTTAAGTTTAAATTGATATTTGAAAATGTGGTGTTTTTGTTTTCAACTAGGCTACAAAAAGACTGAGCTGTTTCAGCCAAACCTTCTTAATAAAATTAATGGAAGTCTTTCTTTTGTAAATGAATATAGAGTAGCCAGGGTCAGTTGTGTTTTGTGTATCTCTCCAAGCTTCCTACGGTACAAGTTTTGTTTAGTTTTTATTGCGTGACTGAAGTTTCAGCTTGCAGCAGAACTTAAGTAAACAATGACAGTACGGATGTAACAGTAGCTACAGGAATAAAGTCTATAAAAAGACGTATTCTTCGAGGTTTAGATCAATTAGAGCTCTATGGTGCTAAGAGAGATCAAAAAGTGCATAAGTGCAAGATAACATTGCACAAGGGACGAAGGAAGATTGAAATCTACCACACTTGTGACCTCTGACCTGAAGTAGACAATCTAGCAAGGCTACCTAAAATTAGCCTGCATGTTTTCATTGGTCATCAGGCATTTGCCTTGCAGGTTGTAGCGGCCCAATGGAGAGTCTCCCCAGAGGTCACAGCCTTATTTCCTCCAACTTTGATCTGCCATTTCCTGCGCAATGAGGGTTGATTAGCGACATTACAGCTCATTTCAACAAGTTATCAGTTTTACCTCCAAAACAGTGGCAGCTAATCTGGCAAAACTATAAGCGTCATGGTCGCCTGTGTACTTCAGTATTAAACGCTGTGTTTCAAGATGTCAAATTGATTTAAACTGAAAGGACTGATGGCCGGAGGTACAAAAATAACACCCATGTTGTACCAAAACTGTAGCTTTCCGTTTTTAAACAGAGCAGTTGCACAGACTGCATGAAGTCTTCTGTGAACCCGGTGACTGAGCACAACAACAGAGCTGCTTCCTTATGTTCCCCTGACCAGGCAGACCCTTTGGCTGAGACGACCAATTAATTATAGACGTGACTTTAAAACTTCCTGTTTTTCCCTCCTTAATTAAGCCAATCTGCCCGGCTGCTCTAAAGAGAGGAAATACCTCAAAATAGTACCCAATTTCAGCACATTCAATTATTTTGTGCCCAGCAAAGATTGCATCGGTCGTGTTAATGCACGGATCAACAATGTTTGATCACAGGGAAATTATGTCTGTCATTTCTTCCTGCTTCGCCCCCGAATATTGTGGGAATTGTGAGGAGAGTTGGTGCTCGACGTGGGCACAAATTAGCAACTACGTGCCCTGAGTCAGGCCCATCCAACATCAATCTCTGCCGGAGATGTTTATTATTACACTCATGCGGTCACTTATTCTGAGAGGGGAGAGGAAAAAAAAGATCCCTGATTTATGCCTCCACTGTTACCCTTTCCTGTCCTCATTTATGAAAACAAAATTCCAGTGAATTCCTGCCATATTAACACTGAGCAGTTATGAGGTCAAGCTTTCACTTACACTGCACAATTCAACCGTCCATGCACGGATATTGCACTGTTAGCTGCAGCTTCACTGTACGGCTTTGTTGTTGCCAGGAAGGCTGAGTAAAGGAGTCTGAACACAATCTCACAAACTGACCTTGACAGCAGACACACTTCATATCTCTCCGCCGCCTTTTCTCCCCCCCTCCTTCCAGTTACACTAAATCCACAGCCAGTGATCCAAGAGCACCAAGTCAACTTGACTGTTATCATAAATGCACCGAACTTGTTGAACACCTGCCAGCGTTTTTCAGTGGTGCCCTTTTCAACTTTGAACCGAAACTCACCTCTAGGCCTCACCCTCCGTGTTTTTCACTGGGGAACAGGAAAAAGGAGGAGAAAGTGAAGACGTACGTGGACGCAAAAACCAGGGCTGGAACGTTTTTACAGGGGGAATTTATGTCGAGTGTTCTTTAGAAAAATCTGGTGTTTGGCCTAATTTAACAATAGAGCACGGTTGGAAGTAAAAATCTTTCCAAAGTATATCGGGGGAAGGCCATCTATTGTTCTCTCCTGCGGCATCTTTGAGTCAGATCAGTTATGATGTAGGTGAGTATCAAAGTTTATTTATTTTGCCTGTGTATCATGTCTGGAAATACAATAATTGTTATTTCTATGACACCTTTTCGGTCGTGTTTTTGAAGTGGAGGCAGTGCGTTGTGAACAGATTGAGGGTGAGCGAGAGAGGGTGAAATTTATTTGATGTTTTTCTCTTTACAACACTATGAGGCTGCACTGTATGGTGCTGCGTCTGAATAATTTACAACCACCGGTACACACATGAAAGTAAACTCCTTATAAATTTACATTTTGACGTGAAATAAAAGTTGACATGAATGAAAATCGGTAAATTCAACACAAATGAAAGTTGTTAGATGTTGCGTAATTGCCTGTGGACCCTGGTGTTATAATGTAAAATGTATTGGATGTTGCCTCCTTCTACGGAAGCCCCGGTGATCCATTTTCTAAGTCGGATCTAATTGTTTTTTTTCTCTTGTGTTTGTGTTTAAGATGTGTTTTTGTTTTATTTCACTCAGTTTTGCACATAAAACAAAAGATTCTCCAGAAAAAATTACAAATTAATTCAATTTCACACATATTCTTTTTTTCTAGTGAATATTTTTTTCCTCCACCAGTTCTCAAGACATAAACGCAGAAGAGGACATGATGTAGATCACACTTAGAAAATGGATGGCCAGAAAAAAATAAAAAAAATCTTTGCTTGCCTCTCAGGGCCTCTGAATCCTCCTGCTCATTACTCATCAAGTATTTGCTGAATGTAAACATCTCACCAGGTCTCTCCTGGCTCAAAATCAAATAAATTGCACCTTAAAGCTCCACTTGTATGGAATGAATGAAACACTTGCTTTTACGCCCTTCCCTTCCTTTATGAGCATGCTACTATGTACTTTCCTATGAAATGAGCCATCTTATCACACAAGTGCCCGTCTAGCCTTTAGCCTCATATAACATTGTACTCAACATCATAGTGAAACCCTTAGAATAACCAAGTGTCAACTAACTGTGACTCCACCCATTGGTTGCACTACAGGTTTGGACCCTTGAGTTTGCCATTACGAATGTGCGATCTTGGTTTTTGAAGCCAGAAGTGACCATATGTGGGCGAGAGGGTGGTGCTGCGGAGGATATCCTGATTAGATGTGACTGAAAAGCAGAGGACACCCTGTGGTAGCAACCTGTCAATCACAAGAGTAAAGCATACCCTGCTTTATCGCCCTTTCACTCTAAATAGGACCATCATTTACAAACTGAACATCGTGCTGTGTTGAAGAAGACTTGAAACTAGAGATTGAGACCACAAACTCATTGGGAAATGTGTCAAGTAGGGTCTTTTTCTTTGGCCATGGCCAGGTTTAAGGTATTTCTGTAATGGCTTCACTTTTCAGACCTTGAAGCTCCGTGGATATTTTCTATATAGTCAGGAATTCTAACACAACCATCAGACAGTGACTCTTACATGTAACTACAACTGTCTGTGGCAATGCAGAATTCACTTCAAGTTCAACAGGTTGACCCAGATGTTCCACCTATATCACCATGTGCCATATTCATGCACAGCGCCTCTTTGTTTACATTGAAACATGACCCAGCTTTCACAAATGAGAGGTCATTTCAATGTAAATTTAAGACACTTGTATTTTGTGACCCCACAGAGCTGCAGGGTCTGTCTGGAAGGTGAGTATAATTTATACGCTGACCTGTCGGCTTACAGGCCAAAAACATGACGAATTCATTGAAACAAACTGAACCTGAACTCTATTAACTCAAGACCTGCTTTTGAACTAAGTCCCCTGAGTTTTGTTTTTACTCTTTATTCCTGATGTTTGATTATTCCAGTGAGCTCAGAGGTATCAATTGTAACACGGATGTCGCTGCTAAAATGTGCTGGTTTCACATTGTTCCTCAAGTGGCTGAATTCCTGTCATTCTTCAGAGTCTGAAGAAAGAAAGAAAGAAAACACTGCTTGTAATTTTTGAATTCAAACACAGAGGAAACAGGCTTGCTGGCTTATGACTTATTTGGCAAGATTGAGAGGATCCCGGCCTATCCGAGGACAGTCATTCTGCATCGTGTGTCACAACGTGTTTCTGCAAAGTCGGACCCTGTGCAGCTGAAACATAAACTGAACAATATGAACTAAACTGTGTTCCTTCAGCGGGTGCTTTGTTTAATCTATTCTTCCAAGTTCTGAAGTCATGTATAAGAACACATGGAAAGAAAAGGGCAATCAGATTTGGAGTACTGGCGGTATGACATCATCAAAGTGAGGAAATCCAAGCAGGCCTACTAGCTGTCCTGCGAGAGGCCCCTCAATAAACAGGCTGGTTATCACATCACTAACATTTATTTAACCCTTCTGCAGAAGGTGTTCTGTAGAGGGGTGTGCAGGGGAGGGAGCTGTTTCCGAACCCCTTTGGCTGACCTGTTACCAACCTTAACTGATATGCAAAACATTCATAAATACACACACAAGCCCATGCAGATTAATTTACTGTATCGTGTTGCGACACACAGTTGCTGTCTTCTTTTTGCTATTTTATGCTGCTCTCAAGACATCCCCCCTACTCCCTCGAAGTCCACTACTCTCCCACTTCATCCAGTCCTCCCAAGTTTGGCCGTCTCTCCGGGACGGAGGGCTGAACACATGACTTCACCAGAGAGAAAGCTTGTGGGGTCAAGAAATGAAAGGATGAGAGGGTGAAGGGACGAGGGGAATACCTTGCGCCCACTTCCATTCCTTTCCGGTTTTCAGTGAGACAGTGCACAAGGCTCTCTCCCACACATCTCGACATCCCAGCGCCAGGCTCTGTGTTTTCTTTATTCATTACTTAAAGGAAAGAAATGTAGCCCATACCAAAATAAATATGGCTCTCTTGGATTAGACCATGTGTCATAGTGTGATAGCTCCAAGGAAAAGACTGTTGTTTTAACCGGAGGAGGATGGAACTCTTTGGCTCTGCAGAGCGTCTGTCACTCTGCTCTCTGTCTCCGTCACACAGCACAGACCAGCAGCAGGGACTCTTATCGCATGATTTAGACCTAAATACATTACTTTAAAGTGGGCGACACTCAGCGGTGAAACCAGATTCACTGGGTGTCACTCTGAAGTTAATGACCTGAGACTGAGCTCTTGGTTTAAGGAGTCATTTTTACATTCTTTCGACAACTTTTTTTGCCTCGCTAGCTGCACAAGTGTTTCTCTCTTTCACTCGATCTGCCACTTTATTCCAGACTGAAATATCTGAACAACTATTGGATGGATTGCAATGACATTTTGTGCAGACGTTCATGGTCTCCAGAGGCTGAATCATAATGACGTTGCCCCTGACTCTTCCTCTATCACCTTTATGAGGTTGAAGCTAGTCACCAAGATAAAATGTTGACACTTCACGGATCGGCAAACCGCTGAATTGAGATTTCTATCTTTTATATCACGACCACGTTACGTGTTTATGACCTGACTTTCATATCAGGAGGAGATGGAGGTGGAGTTAAAGGCGAGGAGGCTGCCAAGCCACTGACCACAGTTCAAGACTGTGTTTCAACATTTATAAGTGTGCAACCACTGGATATTTTAAGGCAACCTCAGGACAATTTCCAGTTTGTGGTGACAAAACCAGGCTATTCTGACGAGACCTCAAAACATCCCCAACCATGTTTGTGGTGACCACAACAGGCCTTTTAAGCCAAACCCTGATCTTTTCCTAACCCTAACCAAGCGTTTTTGTTACTAAACCTAACTAAATCATAAGCACAGCGTTGTCACAACATAAAATAGAAAAATGAACTTTCAGAAACATAGTTGTTGTTTGCAGAAAAGTACTTTGGCAACATTTTTTCTGACAATTTAGCAATCTTAGGGGCATTTCCCAGCAACAAAGAGACGTGACTGTGACTAAACCTAACCAGAATGTAAGAACAGTGTTATCGCAACATAAAATAGAACACTGAAATGTAAAGAAACAAGAAGTTTCAACGTATCCACAGTTTGCACAAAGTCACAATAGCAACATTTATACTGGCAACAAGGTTGAACAGTCATCTCATAGCATCTTCGTGTCCAAGCACAGCCTCCTGAGTGTCCTAAAAAAACATCCAGTGGTGTCTGCACCTCCCGACCTGACAGTCAGCTCATAAACTGTACGTAATATGACAGTTTCCATAGTTTGCAGAAAGGTTACGTGCCAACAGGTGACAGGACTGTTTCAAGCTTCAGTTTCAGTGTTAATATTTGAATATTTGCATATAAATTATCCCTGGCTTTTGAAAAAGTTTTATCCATGTAAGAATTTCTCTCTACTTGTTGAATACGACACAAATGTGCACTTATTCCTCAATGACCTTAGCCTAGAGTGAGAGCCACAGACTTGCTTTGAGTTTACTGAACACTGACAAAATCATATGAAGATCACGACTCCGTTAATTATTTTTCTTCCTATCAAAAGTTTCTTGCCATTGCTTTCAGAGGAACTCCAGCACTTGTCATTAGGAGTCCGCCGCCGTCCTCATGGAGCATTCACTTCGGGTGAGGTCTGATAAACGGCCAATTGAACGCTCTGTCAAGCAGAACCTTCCTATGACCCTAACACACACACACACGCACACTTGCGCACACGTGCACACACACACTCACACAAACATTTACTGCACTGGCACAGTCTAGCACAATCCTTCGCTAGAGCATCAATAGTTTGTTTATAATTAGCCCTGGCACCTCTTGACTACTTAGAGAGAGTGATTGTTTTTGAAAATGGCCCCTGGGGTCCTGTTGACTGATTGGCCTGAGGTGGATGGGGGGAGTAAGGAGGGGGAGATTTGAGGGTCTGCAGTTGCAGTAGAGGGTCTGTTGCTGGCCCACAGTTGTAAGCTGCATTCCTCCCAAGCCGCTCTGGACCCTCATCTGACAGCCACTCCGATAATATCCCAGTCAGATAGAGTCGCAGGGGCGGCGTGTCTGAGCTCTGTTCTGAATCACTCAATTAGTGCAGGAGGAGGAGGAGAAGGAGGAAGAGGGGGAAAAGGAGGGGGAGAAGGAGGGATCTGAAATATCTTTGTTCTCCAAAACCCACACTAGCAACACAGAGTACCACTCAAACAGCATGAGCTCAATTATGTTTATGCAGAGCAACGCAAGGTGTAAATACAGTTTGTGTGGTCTTGTGGTGAATTCTCTGTTGGTGGGGAGAGGTGTGAGTGTGTTTGTGTGTGTTTGTGCTGACTCTGTTTATGGAGAGTAACATCGATTTACATCCTGACTCCACGAGTGTGCCAACACCTGCTAAATATATCTATCGCCAAAGACACCTGCGTCTGTATTTGCCTGTTAGGAATACATTCAGGAGAAATAAATCTACTCTCAGTTTAAGGTCCCAACGAAAGCAGAAAAAGACCTTTTAACTTTCCAGTCTTGTGTTTCGCTGTGGTATTACTGTTGATGTCGCAGTCGCAAAGTCAGCATTAGCAACAAAGCTACCGCTAACAGCCTGGCTACCGTCCAAAGCAAAAAACAACAGTAAGAATCCCAATTTGATGGAGAAACCCCAATTTCAGCGCCATAAAAAGGCAGAGTAAAACACTGATCTAGCAGAAAGAATGGCGGTTTTGAACCGTCTCAAGTCCTTGTGGTAAGGGTAAACACAAATCAACAGGGTAACACGCTTTGACACAACACCAGCGCTCTCCATTGAGTGAATGCCCCTCAGTTCACTCTTGTTGTACCTCGGTTTCCATCACTCCCTCTCTTCACTCTGTTGTAGTGTCGAGTTTCCACAGTTTTTCCAGTTGTTCAACTGTTACCTGGGGATAGTGACCGGGTAAAACAATGCCTTTCCTGTTTTAGTTGCACAATGGCAGACACACTTCCTTTGTGCTGTTATTCGACCTTAATTTTTCAGTGAAAATCCAGCCCGGTGACTGAACTGCATAGTTATAAGATCTTATAGGGAACCAATCTTTACACGGGTGGTGTCATTTTTTACACTGTCTCACACTGTGCAATCACTGTGTACTCCAGAATGATCATTTTATTGCCAGTTTAAGGTCATTTTAATGTCATGTTCTAAAGAGATGTTCAATATATCATTAAAATATCAATGCATTTAATGTACATTATGTCAAGAAATTCTGACTTTTTTTGACTTATATAAATAATAATGCCGGTGCAATGGTGCATATTTGGGTGAATATACAAAACACTTTAAAGCATTGGTTCTCGACCATGGGGGTAAGGTCAGGGGGTTGCAAGGTGAGCACAACCTGATTTTTCTGGGTCGTCGTGAAACAAAAAGTGAGAATATCTGCTTTACAGAATACATTAGCAGTGTGTTGCCATGGCCTGTAAAGCACACAAAGCCGAGAGAGCCCAGAGTTTCATGGATTCAACAATTATTCAGCTTCATCATAATGGTATTTTCACAGTTTTATCCATCATTTTCATCAATTATTCTGATATCGCACTCACCAAAAATGCTGAAATCTGGTCTTAAGTCTACAAGCAAGACACAAAAGATTAGTTTTTTTGTGTCTCACTGCGGGTAAGTTCATCTATGTGATCTAATTGGCGAGTGGTTTCTTTCACTTGCTTGCGTTTCATCTTTTTGTAGATATTATCTCCAGTTGCAGAGCATTGAACTCTCCCACCGTCAGAATAAACCTTTTAATAAACTGCAATTACCCTTCATGATCTAGGTCTTGTAAACTGATCTTTTTTATTTCTCTGGCGGATATTTAAAAATTCTTGGATGCAAGTCTAAAATGAGGCACAAAATCAAAAGAAAATGGAATAATAGGCCATTTTGGGAAACACCAGGACTGAGACTAAGAAGTGAGACTGGACTTTGTATGAAATGGGAAAGAAAATACATGTTATATGTCATGTTAATCTGTGCATTCTTGTGTTTTCAACATCAGAAGCCATTTATACTCATATTGTGATATGGTTTGCATACTTTACATGTAATGTGTCCATATTTTAAACTGCGAGGGAGACTTTTATCTCTAAAAGTTAGACAAATAAGTCACAAGAACACTCAGCCAATCCTTTGATGAATACGTCCTGTCTGCTTTATCGCATAATGAGCAGCAGCTCTGTTTGTTGGGTCATTTCTCATCAGGCACATTGGGACTATTCGGTTTTAAAGGGCAACAGTTTAATTTCAGCTGAAGTGGAGGAGTGGGGACTCAATGGTAAAATGAAAACTCTCACCCAGGTCCTCCACTCAGCCAAACACTCGCTCTCTTTTGATTGTTTTTCTCGTTCCCTGCCAGCCTGCGAGCGACCCCTCACCTCCCGCCGACCTGTCACCTGCAGACACCCTCTGTGGCGGCCTTTGATGTGCTGTTTGCTCTTATGTACAGTAGGGGTTAATCACACACCTTGAGAGAGCGATGTGGAATTCCATACAATGGGTCCGTTGGCCTGTGTTGTCTGAGGGCTCAGAGAGGGATTAGAGATTAAAGGGCAGCCAGTGTGTGAGGTAAACAGCAGAGAACAATATTATACCCACTCCAAGTTTAGCCAGCGGATGTTGGTGTCAGTCGATTTTTTTGATATATAGTTTTGACTGAAAGGCTGGTGGCTGCCACGACTGCGCGTGTATTTTCTTGACCTGGAATTTCCGACAGTTTGATAAAATAAATGGTGAAATAAAGTGTGTTTTAAGCTCTGCAGAGGAAAGTGTGAGAATACTAGCATCATTACTTCTTAATGACAGTCGGTGCCTCATATAAATGTACGTTAGCTGGGCATTAAGGTGTTAATGGTACGAACTGTTCTTAAATGATATTAATAAGGTATGGAGTCATAAGAGTGCCATTAAAAAATAATAAATCTATAAAACAATAAGAAAATAAATGAGGAAATATAAAGTGGACTAAGTAAAATATTAAATACAAAATATTGAAATATAAGGAGCAATACAAAAAGATAAAACAAGTAAATAAAAATGTTGAAATATTAAAACAATTTTAAAAATGTGGAAGAAAATGAAATGAGTATTTTTCTAGTTTTCTTTACATTTCCACAATTATTTAGTATTTTATTTATTACTCTTTAAGAAGTTTGATAACAATGATAATAATAATTTCCTTTTTTTCTTTACTTATTCTTTTTAAGGCATTCCTATGACTCCATAATAACGGACATTAAAGGTGTTTTTTTGTTTAATTGTTTTATTTGACTGATCATTTAATGTGTATCTCTTTGGGTGTGATATGGTTTTCTGCATAATATGATTTCCTTTCCTTTCTTCCTTTGTCTCTTTTAATAGACCTGTCAGCCATGAATGAAGGCATATATACTTATTCATTTACCCCAAAGAACGTCATATTACTGTATTTGAATATTGATTGTTTTTATTGGCTCTTCAATTTCTCTGCTACATGAAATGAAGTGTAAATGAAACTGCCTTATAGCTTTACATGTTTGGAGGTTATTAACCATTTATGGTCACCTTTCATCCAAATCAAATGAAGATATATTTCATTGAAATCTAGTATAGCTCAGACATAACCACTACAAATATGCCACATCTGTCATGCTAATTTTCCTCTCAGTCTCAGAAAAGCTTTGGGAAAAAACAGCTTTGACATCATTGATCTTCTAATCTGGGAAGTAACCCAACATTTTTGTATTATTCGTTCAATCTTGTAGCTTTGTTGCAGAAACTTGCTTGCGCTGAAAGACGAGCTCCCGAGAACAGAAAACATATTCCCTCGATCGCTCAGGCACGGTGCTGTTTAATTGTAACAAGACACTCCCTCAAGAACATGGTCATTCACATGCTAATTAAAACTGAAGTACGTGAGTTATGGCGTAACAATTTCTCATAAAAAGCACCATTAATTTTTATGACAGCAGAAAACAAACCCAAGTAAAGAGTACATAAGTTATTATCTCACGGTAAGATATCTGCAACACACAGTGAATGGACAGGGAACATGCAGCCCCCAAAGGGACCGAGTAAAGAAGATTAATAGTGCTCATCTTGATGCAGACCACCAGCAGTGGTGGAAGAAGTATCCAGACTGTTTACTCAAGCAAAGCAACACCAAAATAGTGTTGCCTTGCTTTGCTGGTTCTCCATTCAAAGTGGCTCATTTTATGTTGGAATAGGAGATGAAGCTAATTCGGATTAAATTGTAGGGTAGTTTGAACCACACAGTGAAAAGATTTCCTAGTAATATTTTCACCTTTTTTCAGTCTGTGTGTGTGTGTGTGTGTGTGTGTGTGTGTGTGTGTGTGTGTGTGTCATCATGGTAAAATGTGGTCATCTTTTTTAGCAGGAGCTACCACAGAAGCAGTTTGGAGTACTTTGCCAGGTGTTTATCGGTCTGTCCGTCTGTCTGGGGAGAGATTTTGTCAGCCTGATAGCATCATTAACATGCAAGATACAGTCACGAAGCTTGTAGATAAGATCAAAATGAAGGCCACGTTGGATCATTGGCATCATCTAAGCAAGGGTGCTGGATCTAGGGAAAGTATCTCTTTAACATTTTTGCCATGCGTTTAAATGTGGAGTTTTCTTCTGATACAGGAAGCCATTAGCTCCTTTTCAAATCTGTAGATAATGAAAAGATAATGAACAAAGTTGTAATCCATCACAGTGAGCGTGAAGTCTGCATTCATTTCGTCAGCTTCATTATCATTGTATGCCAATGCAGTACATACTTGTCAAATCAATCTGCACTTAAACTGTATTTACATGTATGAATAATGTTAATTGGACAAAAATTAGTGAGGTGATGTTCTCTGTGATTGATTGCAGCGAGTTATGCAAGTTTCAAAAGCTGGTTATAGATTTTTGTCCTGAATCAATATCTGCTTGTGTGAATTGAAAAGCACATCCGAAATCTCAAACTCAACAGCATGATGCATGAAATGCTCTGTTATGATGTTAGAAATATTTGGTATGAGGTAAATGCAGTAAGCTAACACATACATCGTCCCCACTACTATGACCATGGAAAACTAAACCAGTGCATCATGTTTTGTAAGATAAGATAAGATAAGATAATCCTTTATTAGTCCCACAACAGGGAAATTTGCAATATTACTGCAGCAAAGGGGATAGCAAAAATAGGGCGCATCAATTAAAAACTACAAATAAGTAAGTAAAAAATATAGAAAATATAAGTAAAAAAGCAGTAGAAACAATATAAACAATATTACAACATATTTACACTAAGATAATTGTGTATTTTGTAGGTAAAATCTTTATCTTTGAAGTGTAGTAACTGAGCTGTGACTAAAAAGTAAAGGTACAGCAAAGTATAAAGCAGTATAAGGTGGAAATACTCAAGTAAATGTAATACTCGTACTTTAAGTACAAGACAAGGCCCTCCATCCTTTAAAACAATGTGGAGAATCATCTGGATTGTGACTCAGTTCGGTCTGGACCACTGAACTCACACATTAATTGAAATGTTTTTCTTAGCCTCCCTTAATGACATTAAGAAACCCCATCTTAAAAACATACCACAAATAAAATCATTATCACACTGTTTTACCGCAACAGCAGCACGACAACGCTGATGATGAAGCCCTTTGTTTTAGTCACAACGCGGCCAGTGAATCATGTTATGACAATATTTACCCTGCATCACAGCCTCTTCTCACATGTTGTGCAATGCGACAGGAAGTTCATGAGTAGACAGCAGAGAGTGTGACTGTACACAACATTATGGCTTTTATAACATGGTTCTTTTACAGTGAAAAAACCTGATGAGCACCGTCGCTGACTCTGTCACTCCCACACGGTCCTACAATAACTCATGTTGTCCTCTCTTGTTGACATGAAGTGGGTGTGATGGTAGTTTGTTACAGAAAGGACTCACCACAATGCAACTTGATCATCTGTGTTCGAAGTAAGTCACTTTAAAAAAAATGATGATATTGACCAAATATTGCTATAAATATAGGACTTTTAGAAGCACAGTTGAGCCGCATGCCTTGTTTGGTATCATTTTCTGCTTTGTCCTTGTTGACTTTAGTTGTTTGGAGATTTCTAAATCTGGGTGCAGGCTTCTCATCATTTTTGCCACAGTGTTAGTCACGGTGTCAGATTAGGCGATAATAGTCATATAGCAGCCGAGTCGCCAGAATAAAATGCTTGCTGTTTTAACGTTTCTTCAGACCACCGTTAGGTTCACATTTGCACGTTTCATAGGCTATATACCATTTTGACATTGCTACACTAGTGTCACTTCATATTCATGTTTGACCTCACTTTCATATCGGGAGGTGGAGAGGAAGGGGGTGGCGGTGTAGTTAGGTGAGCCAACCAAGCCAGTGACCACATTTCAAGACTGCCTTTCAAAATTTCGTAACCACTGGATATTTTTGACGGGAAGTCGGGGCATCTCCAGCCATGTTTGCGGCAACAAAACCATGCATTTAACGAGACCCCAGGACATCTCCAGCTGTATTTGTAACAACCAAATAGACGCTTTTTGGGGCAAAAACCTAAACTGGACCGTCAAAATATTGAAAATTTAACCTAAAGAAATGGTAAGTTTCGATAACCAACATTTATTCTGGCAATTGGGTTGCGTATATCCATGCCTTGACTACATATTTGACCTGTGTATGTCGCACAGACCTGGAAGGAGGTGAAATCAATCAGGTATAATGCTCTGACCCATGGAGGATGATCAACAATTATAGGTTCACTTAAATGACTTAATTCCTCTTTTGTTTAGTTGTCAACATCGTGGAAGACATTGGGTCAATTAGGTGAGACAAAGTAAAACATTAGTGTTTTTTTCAGGATGTCCTGAGAAATCCTTGATTCTTTGTCGACGACACAAGTTTTTGTTCCCACCACCCCATGTTGCTGGGTCGAACCATTACTTGACTAATATGCCGTCTGATCTTGGAACAGCACACAGCAAATTTAGACAAACTTCACAATTAACACCGGAGTTGATTGACTTTTTTTATTATTTTGGGGGGAACTACAAATTTGTTGGCAGACACGTGCATCTGAGTCATGATAACCTCGACCTACCTTCAGCTGGCCGGGAGGATTTCTGGTATGTGTGAGCTGTTGCACAAAAAATAGAAAAATCCCAACTGGCCCATCTGTATTGTTCTGTAGCATTTCTTGTTTATTTCTGGAAATTACACAGTTTGGGAATTCTGTCAAATGAGAGCAAGAAGGGTCTGTTTTCAATTAAATTTCTTTTGTTGTGTGCCATCACTGAGCTTGAGAAAAAGAGGACAAATAAGATGTTGGCTTATCAGTTGTGTTTCAAAATAGGTACCTCCTTTTAAGGCCCTATTTCTAAGAAAAGTTGATTTTTGAGTCTCATTCCCGACTTGTCAAATACTGACGCTTTGGGATTGTGTGGACTAGTCATGCGCCATCCCAAACCCTCAGTGTCAGAGAGTTGGGAATGAGACTCAAAATTCAACTTCTTACCAATAGTACCTTTAAACTAGACCCAACTACATTTTTCCCTGATAAGTTAGGTGGAGACAGCTGATGCCACGCATTCAACTTTCTCTGGAAAACTGCATCAAGAGGAGTTAGAGTGCCGAAAGACGTGGAGCCTCTGGGTTCAAAGGGAATTGCTGATGAGATTTCCAAGAAGAGGTGTCAGTAGGAGTCAGATGCTGCCTGTGAACAGTCCTGGTTGCTCTTTGCACAACTTCTTCATCCCTCCCTCCCACTGGAATCTGATGACAAACTAGGTTTAACCTCCCAGCTATGAGTAGCCGGGTTCAGCTTCTTATTGCTCTGTGTGGAGGAGTTGCTTGTCTGGTGAGAAATGAATTCTAGTGGTAGGTTATGATTCAGGGCAGGAGGAGGTATGTGTGTGTATATATGTTCTTCCAGTGTACTGTGATCTGAGTCACAAGCACCTTTGGTCATTGTAAATGTCAGCGGCAGATGAATGAGTCTGTGATTTAAAGTGGAATCAGAATGGAAATCAAACACAGTGATTTCTGATTCTGCTTCCTGCTTTTTTTTTTTTACCATCTGCTAAACATAAAGCCTCACTTGAAGATGTTTGACTGGCTCCACATTAATCTAAATGGAGTTCAAGGAAAAGCATTTAGAGCCGCTGTATTGTAAGTTAACCTGCATTACAGATACATATCAAGTTGTGAACATAACATTAACACAATCTCAACTATAAAAGTTGATTTGCTGAATGTGTTAGCAAAAATATAGGATTTATTTTGAGTCTTGAGTATTTTCTGACTGTGCGCCAAATATTCACTCTCTTTCTTTCTTTAGCTTTGGACTAACCTCTTAGGGTAAATATCTGGATCCTTAGCTTTTATGTTGACCAGCTTGTCGCTAATGGTGCCTGTCTGCCATTTGGTGCTAGCAGGTAGTGTACGTAGGGTTCATCAGAGCTTCTTTGCTGAAAACAGCTACTGCTATGGTTGTAGATGCATGCCCTACTCGGTAGCCTACACCTCCTCAGAAAATGTATTGCACGCAGCAGTGACACAGAGTGCAACTACTTTTTGAAAACAAATTTTTGGCTTTTCCAGTGCTAAGCGGCACTGCTAATACTGGAGATGGTGACCTATAGTTTCCCTAGTAAACATACCACCCCCTTCAGCTGCTGCAGTCCCACCAAGTATGTATTATTATTGTCAATTATTATTACAATTGTATGATAGCACACATTGCTTTGGGAAGTATTCGTTGAATATTCTCTCAACAGTAGCAAAACTTGTACGTAGACTTGATTGATAAACTAAGCACATGGATCTAGTGGATATCTGTACTTGTAGACATGGCAAAATAATTAGTTGTGATGTCAAGTAGTTTGTATTGGGCTGAAACATTCAAAACCAGTGGTATGGCCCTTTACAGTATACCATTCATGGTTTGTGTTTACAGAGATCTGGCCCCTGTTTTGCTGGCAAGATCCAAATGACGCTAGCCAGTGCTCAAAGGTTTAAATATAGTCTCAGGAGGAGATAAAAACTAGTGAAAGCTCTATTATCTGTACTTCAAAGAAGTCCAATTGTCAATACTTCCACATGGCATTTCAAGTTGTGCCAGGTCTTTCATCTCTGCTGATGGTCCTTTAGGGCACGGGCACTTAGTTGGAGTCAGGAAGTCATTGGTACTGCTCGGCATCCTGGTTGTTTTGGTATTTTATGATCTGATGTTGTCTATTTGTCAGAGCTATCTTTTCTCTCAGCTTCACTGACTCACTGAATTAATGTGAAATTTTGTTGTATTTTATGCCTGCTGGGGAAAAACCCTGAGTATACAAAAGCCTAAGCAGATCTCTCCTACAGTCACCACTCGGTGCCACCGACTACGTTTTCACATGACAAATCATCCAAGTTTCCAGCCTAGGTGTTTCCTCCGAAACCATTTCACAGACAAAAGAAACCAAGAAGTGCTGATGTAGCATGAAGGATGGTGTTTTCATAAGTGGTTCGGCGTCTCTGTCGCAGAGCCTGCCACACACCACCATCCATTATCTTTCCGTGGGACAGGGGGAGTTATCTTGGGGACCTATTGTGTTCTCGGTGGAGTTTTGACTGTGTGTGTAAGTGTGTTTGTGGCACCTCTACTGTGCATACAGGAGGTGTCGGGGAGACCGGGGGTGGAGTCTGGGATCCCAGAGGAAAGTCTTGGCTCCAGGGGGCCTGTCCTCCCCTCTGGCCCTTGCCTGGCTGCTGGGGAAGCCAGGCGTGGAGACAGTAGGATGGGGAGTAGGGGGGGGGGCAGCGTAGAAGCAAATGAGCAGAAGAGGTGCTAGGCCGGCTCTTGCCCTCTCACTGACAGGATCTGGTCAATGTCCTGCCGCCAAGGGTCGCGGCCCAGCTTACGCACACAAACTTATCTCCAGTGCATCTGCTGGGCCGCCTGCGCAGTCAGGCTGTCTCCACTGCGGGCCACGAGCGTTTTCCTGCCGGGGGTGAGAGGAGGATGGTGGGAGGATAGAGGGAGGAAGGGCGACTGGTGGGGGAAGATGCAAGGGGGGAGAGAGAGGAGCTTGAAGCAGGGAGGGGGCTCAATGTGAAACTGCCCCTGTAGAGGCCTGCCAAGTCGCTGAGCTATATGGAAAACACGAGCTGCCTCCAGGGTAACAGGACCACTTCTGAATTTCTACAAACAAAAATAGCTCCGATGTCTGGCTACGACCTCTCTGTTCTCTGGCCCTCCTCGCTCTCTGTGCGTCTGTCACATTCGAATTCCCACACGAAGACAAAGCTCATGTTCGAAACTAAACAGCCCACAAGAACAACTTCATTTAGTGTGGAGTGGATGAAAAAAAAAAAAGGAAGGCAGAAATTTAATAATTGTGCAGGGCCGGGCGTATTTATCATTCCTTCTCTCCTCTCAGATGGAGATGACCTCGTGGTGACCAATTGTGTGGAGCTCAACCGAGGTCCCTTTGGTGAGCCATTTCATCATTTAAACAGCACGAGTTCCAATTCTCATGACCTAATGCGTTGTAGAATGCCTGAAATCTGCTGCTTGTGTTTTCTCTTCTCTCCCTCTACCCTTTCTCATCAACAGCAACCAGGATCCATAACAGGAAGACGTGGTTGACAATTGTGAGCTGTTGGGACGAGGTGGCGAGCTTGAAGTCGAGACAGACTGAAGTTCGTACATCGGAAACACTTTGACAGTGTCAGTCACACATCAGTTGCCAAGTTTATATCATTATTTTTGGCGTTTTTGTCTTTAGGCAATAGTTGAGAGTACATATTCAGGACAGGAAACACGAGGAGAGGAAGAAGTGTGACATGCAACAAGAGTTCCTAGACAGAATCAAATTAGGAACACTGCAGATAAATGCTTTATGTCTCAACAACTAGGTTACCAGGCCACGCTTTGGATCTTATATAAGCATTTTTGGCCTTCATTTCTCCTGGTATTTATAACATTGTATGGCACTTAGCAAAATAATTGATCTGGGAACTCGGTGACAGTTTACAACAAAGTCAGACAGGACAAGAAACAAAAGACCACATAATTATTAAGGTCAGTATAAAACCTAGCAAGTTGATTTTACTTGCACATGAAACTACAATATGGTAAAAGTTGGGGAAAGGTTGTGGTTACGGCAAATAGATTAAGTTAAACTATGGTCAGGGTTTGGGAATGATGATGCGATGGTATGGGATGCCTCAGGGTCTGAATAATTAAGCCAATGCGTAAGTTCCTTAAACCTGCATTCTTGCAAATGTCCAGCAGGAAGTGACTCCACTGGTTGCAAAAAGTATGGAAGCTTATGAAAAAATTGGCCTACTTCTGGCTTTATTTACTACCTCAGTAAACAGTTTCCTATTCATTTTATGGTCTCAGTCACTAGTTTCAAGTCTTCTTCAACACAGCATGATGCTCATTTTGTGAGTTATGATCCCATTTAAAGTAAAAAGGACGATGAAGTAGGGATTGAACACCTTGTGATTGACATGTCACAACCATGGGTCATGATCAGTCAGAATAGAAGGATAGCAGTGCATCCACCATCTAATGTCTAAATCTAGTGTAAATATGGCCACAAAAAGATGGCTATGAAATGTATTTAAAATGGTAGATCTCAAGCCATTTACACTACCGCTGCTCCCTCTTGCTAACAGTGTTGCTACATGATGAACACAAGATGTCCTGCAGTTTGCCAATATGGACAGACTTGATGCTCGTAAAACTGAATGATCATGTCCCTTTCATTGTCTGGCTTCTTTTAACAATGCTACTGCATACTTTAAAAAAATAATGGTTACCAAAAGCAGGGAAAAAAGAGTTGGAATAAAAGTCTTATCCTTTAATGCTGCAACAACAGATAACAGTAATAAACTTCTCAGTATTGTCTCTGTGTGTTTGTTTGTATTTTACAGTTCAAATAAAAATGATCTTGACCTGAACTTCTTCTTAGCCTCGTGGGCTTTGATTCGTCTGTGGGTCAGTTACCATGACATTTAACATTTTGGCTGCAAAACATGAACCCTATTCCCCTCCATATACTAATTCTTGAGTCTCAAGACCTGCAATACATCCTCCAAGTCCTACATGACAGCACACCCGACCCTGACACATGCACACCTATAAACCTTACACACGCCAACTCCCCTCATCTGCTACTCATTGGGTGCATTGTTAAAGCAGGACATTTAACACAAAGATAAAACCACGCGATGGGTGCTTACAAGGCAAAGTTAGGCCATGTGACCTCCAACGCTAAAACTGTTTGACAGTGACTGAAGGAGGAAGGGAGCAGCAGGGCGAGGGCTCGATTACGGCTTGTCGACCGTGTTTGCTTCGCTTGATATTAAGGAGCAGGCGTGACAGTAAAATGGAGCTATTTGAGGCACCTTTTTGTGTGGCAAATCGTCGCTGATTTTACTGACACAATAGGAAGTCCAGAGATTTTATGCACCTTTTTTTAACCTCTCCATGTATTTAGGATGGAGGGTGCAGGGAGAGAAATAAGGAGAAGAGGGGAGGAGAGGCGACCTCCTTAATGTACATTCTGTTCTGCTTTGGCTGTGATTCCCAAGGTTGCCTGTCTAGTGTGTGTGCGTGTGTTTGTGGGTGTGTTTTTGTGTGTGTGCGTCGGTGCCAGGCACAGCGTCTCTTCTGGCTCACACAGTGTTGACCCTGCCCTGTACTCTCCTCCCACTATGGGCGAGGCTTGGCGGTGCAGCACGTAGCAACACTGTGCTAATACTGATATGTGCAACACAGATAGGTCGACAGACACACACACACACACACACACCTACACACACTGAGAGAATAAAGACTGTGATATTTGCTCATTGCAAAAGTACATTTAAAGTTCAGAATCTGCAGAAATGAATTCGACTCTGTAATTTGTCCGATATTGCTGCTTTTAGCGTGCAGCAGAAAGCTCTTTTCATCATGCTCACTGTTATCTGTGAAGTAGACAATGGCCCGCAGGCTGCCAATCAAAACAGCGTAGTAGCTTTATTAATGACGAGGTGTAAAAAAGTCAACACAGGTCACATTTCTCTTCTGCTTTACAGTTATTATGGATCGACTGCTTTAGAAGAACAGAGGAATTCAAATAAAAGTCTCCATTAACATCACCCGACACCCTCAACCACAGATTTTATAAGTGAGACAAATATTCCCATGTGCAATGAATCACAAGGTATGCGAAGGTACATTCCTGCGGAAGTTTTACCCCTGATTTAATGCCTTCTTGCCCAAGTTCAGCTCCTTTTCAAACCCCCACGTTTGTGTGCGAGAGCCCGCGTCGCTCCCGATCGTATCTTGCCACCAGTCTCACTTCACGTCTCTCACCCACTCAATTCCAAATGAATATAAATGAGTGTTTTCACTGTGAGACAGAACGAAAACAGCAAAGTATGTTCCCAAAAACACTGGCTAATACTCTTAAAAGGAGCAAACTGGTCTGAAAGGAAAACAAAAGTAGGAAATTCCTGTAAAAAAAAAAAAAAAAAAAAAGTTGTGGCCAAATTGTTTTTCATGTCTGCTTTTGGCTAATGTGCAGAGGAACAAAAGAAAGATGAGGGTAATTAATGATTAATGTTCGCATTGTAATCCACGTGAAATTTGACACATTTCTATGTTTGTTTTTGGCATTTAGCTGCTATAATCATCCAAAGCGTCTTACAATAAGTGCAACAGTGAGACAGGCCTACATTCCTCGACTGAAAACGTTACAAAGTGACTAATAGCAGGGAGTGCAAAGGTCAAAGCAACAGGAACAAGTCACTGGATGTGACATGAATTTGTGCAAAAGCGGTGCAGAATTTCTCGTGCTTGATTAACTATATATCCCGCCTTACCATTTAGAAAGGAAATAAGAAAAAATAACTGACCTAATGTTCCCAAAAAGTGATTTCGTCATTACTGTGGAATCCTGAAATATGCCAGGAACATGTCAGAAATATAAAGGAGGTTTTGAATAACTTTAACCCTGCCTGCCTCGCGGTCTGACAGAAAGTATGTGCTAATGTGTTTATAGCGTTAGATGATACCGCGGGATATTTTCAACAATGAAAGTGTACGGAGAAATCTGCAGTGAAATGGATTGTTTATCAATCAAGGTGGACAATCATGATGCGAGTATCAGCTAGCTAACTGCTGGCCGAATTTACAAGCTGTCAGATTTAAGGCAGACGTCACAGTGCCTGAAATGTCTTCTTCTGGGTCTTACGACGATCTGAAGGTTGTCCCAGTGTAAATCTCTCAGTTCAGGACCTGCGCTGACCCTCCGAGTTAGCCTTTGTTTGGCAGACGCCTCGGCCCCCTTTAATCTTGCGAAGAGATAAATCCTTTGATGGACCTGGCCTGACTCAGTTGAAAGTGCTGCCCAGGCTCCATCTCCATAGATCAACATAATACGGCATGTTTGATGTTGGGGGGCTGTGGCACGCGGGTGGGCTCTCTCTCCACGACCTATAACAGACTCATCAATCCCAGGCCACGACCGCAGACCCCACCACCTCTCCACGCCTCCCGTCTCCTCCTCCCCCTGCTCCTTTAACCGTGGACCACAAGCAGCCCTGCCCTCTTGACCACAGAGCACCAACCCTCAGGATAAGGGTATCTATCTGTGTCAGGCACAAACAGACTTTTGACTGGGGCTGCGACAAACGATTATTTTCATTTCATTATTTTCATGATAAATTAACTGTCTAGTCTATAAAATGTCCCAAAAATTGTGAAAAGGGCTTGTCACTCTTTCCCAGTGCTTAAAGTGACATCTTGAAATTGAGTCTTTTATCGAACCAACAATCCAAAACCCCAAAGACTCTTCATTTACTGTCATAGATGACAAAGAAAAGCAGCAAATCCTTACATTTACAGAGCCAGAACCAGGACGTTTGACATTTTTGCTTGGAAAATAACTGAAACTATTAATCCATTATTAAAAAACTCATTTTCTAGCACAGACCCATTTCTTACTCAATATTATTGACTATTTTAAAAGGCAATATTAAAAGCAAGGTTTACAAGGCAAACTCACTGACAACAGGACTGCAGGCGGTCACTGCTCCCAGCCAACATAACTCCCTGTAAAACACCAAAATTCAGTTTTAATTAAACAAACAAGACATAATACGCAAATTAGGGCGCTTTTGAGGTGCTGGTAGGTAGCTTTTGGTTCCTTTGGACAGAGCTAGGCTAGCTGTTTTCCACTGTTTGTACATATTTACTCCGTACCCTGAACTTTTTTGAGGCCAAGGACCCCTTAGCTGATAGAGAGGTGGAGCAGGGACTGCTTATATTTTTATAAAATTCTGTTGCATAGTAAACTGGGCCCACACTAACTCGTAAGGCCGCCTATAGTGCTGTGTCGGCAGCGGCTGTAGCATGGCTAATGTCCGCGTGCTAGCCTAGTGCTAGCAATTTTTCCGGTGGTTTCTTAAGTGTTTTAGAGTCTCTTGCTCGATAAGTTATGAAAAGATCCACTTTGGCTCTGTACACTTGGGGTAGTACTGCAGATAACTGGCCAATATGTTGCAATACATGTGGTTAGCTGACTAGTGCTGCGGTTAGCTTAGCTACTTCACACGATTGCACAAGAATCATCAAAATGACAATCATCAGTGTTGTGTTTTTTTAAAACTTTTAACAAATTTATCTTTGCTAATGATATAATGGATTTGTGTTTATGTAATGTATGTATGTATTGTCAGATTCACTTAAAATTTTTACAGACCCCTGTTGAAACCCAGGCTGTAAAAATCTTTTCCCGTAATTCTTCAAGAAACCAACTAAGGGTATTTCCTAAGGATTATTGCAGAGTATTTCCTCTTCATTTCCCTCAGAGACTTGATGAATTGTGGACTCATCAACTCTCCCTGGATAGATTAAAAACATAAATCTGCTTCAGAATTTGTTAACTTCTGACTCATATGAAAGTGAATGATCCTTTCCCTCTGTGTACATCGCCGGGCTGTGTATAATTGTCATGCGAAAGCCTGCGATTAAACCGAGGTGAACTTCAGGGAGCTCTTCTGATTCCTCTGATAAGACCCCCGGTCCCATTAGGACGAGCCGTCCCCGTGTGAGAGCTCAGCGCTGGCCTCACACACTCGCTCTTATCTAAATCCTTCATCAACGCACACCTAATCTGACCACGGCTGCTAATGTTGATAGATTTGATTCTGCACTGGGGAATATGGGAGAATTCAGAGTCAAAATTGAAACAATAACAACCTGTTTTATTATCCCAATGCAGAAAGGATTGTGCATTGTGGATTTGTTAAATTAGAAGCATTGTCTACTGTTGAGTATAATAGAAAGATCTAGTTTTCTTGCTTGGATGCAGCAGTAGCTCAGGCACTCTATAGGTGTGTGTGTGTGTGTGTGTGTGTGTGTGTGTGTGTGTGTGTGTGTGTGTGTGTGTGTGTGTGTGTGACATGCATGTAAAGATCCCAGCAAGACCAACTAAGGCAGGCAGTGACACTAGCACCCCTGAAATAGCTTGGAAGGCATTTTAATTGCTTTCCCCTGCAATGGCTCAAAATGTTAATGGTATAAAAAACAAAAGGGTGGCGTGGGATTCAACACAAACACTTACGATACGTCACGGACGAGGAGTTTCCCCTGTCGAGAGCTAAATTCCATTTATTCCGTTTAATAAAACAATAAATACTCTAAATTTTATTTCCCCATTGTGTCTCTGATCTTTGCCCTCTTCCTTCCACTTTGTGTCCTCTCACCTTAACACTATTTATTTTTCAAACCTCTCCTTTCCTTATTAAAGCCACTACTACTGCACAATGCTTTATCCATTACGGGATTACACTATTGTCCTTCCCTCTAAGGGCAGTGAGGGAAAATTTATGATGCATGTTGGCTTGTTTGTCTTTAATCATTGTGAAGTAATAGCAGAGTCATGTGCATGAAGCCTCACAATGAGGTGCTGAAGTACTTCATGAGTAGGAAACTTCACACAAACACAGGAAGCTCAGCGTTTCTCACCGAGGGCAGGAGTCTTTGCTGCAGGGGCTGATGGGCCGCTCAGATTAACCGGGGCCAGAGAACCTGCAGTTCCTACACTTTATTGTTGCCCAGGCAAAAAGGCATCGTACACAGATCTGCAGGGCACGGTGTTTTAACCTAGAGCTACACGTTAGATGAAGGTATATTTTATATGTGTTCTGGTCTTTAAAGTACTCAAGTGAACAAATGAAAACTTCTTCAGGTTTTTTTTAGGAAGCAGAGGTAAAGAAAAATTGACTTTAGTGATTAATCACTTGTAGTGCTGTGCCTGGATATATATCATTACCTTAACCTTAGGAGATGAGTGAGAGTCATATATCATATGTCATCAGTGCCGCTAACCTGTGTCAGTTACAGCATTTCAAAAATAAAGCACACTGCCACGGGTCTGGAGGTATGATTACACTCAGTACTGATATAATGATGTACATCCACCCTGCGGCTGTATGAACGTCAGATACTGAGTGCTCTTTTGTGCACTGCAGATTGCAGAAAACATGCAGCATGGAGCAGATATGAGGTGCAACAGAGACCTCTAGTGGTAAAGAAGTGTAATGTTGCTGGGAGTACACAAAACATGTTCATAAGCCAATAAGGTCTGTTTTTCAAATATTTAATATAATATCATGTGAACAGTGGTTCTCACTCCGGGGGTCCTTGAGGGTGTGGAACCACAGCAAAGGGGAGTGAAGTATTTTCAAGATATTTTGATCTGTAAGTTACACAATGGACAGGATACTCAACTATTTGGTCACAATTTATAAACAAACATCATTAATTAATGGTCATTTATAATTTAACTTTAGCTAATAGTTATCTCACTGTTAACAAATAATGAAAGCTATTTATTGATTAATTGTTTACTGTAAAGTTTAAACCGATGTTTTAATACGTGGTACATGGTTTGATAAATACTGTGTAGTTCAACTAAAAACATTATTTGGATGGCCATTATTAAGTAACCACTGATGTTTATAAACCTTTACAATTGTTTAGTAAAACATTTAGTTGTTTGTCAACAGTGAAATAACTGAACATTTATTAATGATGGTTATTATAAAGTGTTACTGACTGACTTTATATACTTTCTGTAATAAAACATTTATTCTCACCAGATGGGGGTCTGTGGTCTAATTTGCGTTAGTTTAGGGGTCCTGATTTAGGGGTACTTAACATATTTTCTGTATTATTAGACCTATTCTGTAGACGAGGGCAGGACTTAGAGGAGTTGTGGAGGATGGCCTCTATTACAATCTATTTCTCTTTATCATTGTGTATGACATCTGCAAGATTTATATTTGGTCGCAAGTGTGCCTTCATATCCATCCATCATCTGTAACTGCCCGTCCTGTGCAGGGTCGCAGGGGGGCTGGAGCCGATCCCAGCTGACGTTGGGTGAGCGGCGGGATACACCCTGCACAGGTCACCACATCATCACAGGGCTGACATATAGAGACAAACAACCATTCACACTCACGTCCACACATATGGACAGTTTTTAGAGTAACCAGTTAACCTAACCTGCATGTCTTTGGACTGTGGGAGGAAGTCAGAGTGTGCAAACTCTGCATAGAAAGGCCCCAACCAGGAATCCAACCAGGACTTTCTTGATGTGAGGTGACCGTGCTCACCATTGTCCCTTTATAGGTGCCTTTGGAGAGGAATTTAATTTATGTATACACTGCATATGAAATTACACTTTGAGTGATTGATGATCATCACTTATTTTGTTCCGACTGACTTTAGTTGTCACAATCATACTTGGTATTGATTGGCTCACTAATAATAACTGTAATTCTCACATGTCACGTGTCTAAAATAGAAAACCTGTTTTTTTCTTCTTTTGACAATTCAGACATAGGATTTCAGGCAAAGATGTCTTATTGTGTTATTGTCTCAAATTACTATTAGGCAAATGTAATGACACTAAATGATATTGGGACATTTGACAGCTCACCTCACCTGGAATTGCTCATGGGACTTGAGAAGTAAAGTCACCTTCGATTAAGAGGTACATCACATTAGATTGGTAGCGCTATTGAGCTGTCACTCTGCAGGTTTTAATTTGCTCCAGATCCTGTGCTGATGTTGCTGATTAGTTGTCTGGCTGAAGGCTGGCTCTCTCTGCTCTGGTAGTAGCTACTAATACAATATTCCTTGGTCAAAGTCAGGCATGTGATTGCGATTATAAACACGTATGTTTAACACAAAACAACTGATTTTGGGCAGGGAGAAGAGCGTCTTTGCGCTGCTGAGAGATGACAGCAAGTGAAGCTGGTTTACGAATCTGGCAAATCAGGAAACGGCCCCTCGTCTCCGGAGCTCCGGTGCCCCCAAAGCTTGAGGTTCACTGCCGTCAGTTTGTGGTCATTTGATAAATGGCAAATTACTTTGGTAATTTTCACCAGTCAATTATAATGTCAGACTGCTCTTGAATTATTACCTAATCATACATCTTTATGCAGTCTTGTCACCCCATGTCAAAAATCTGTTTTAAAGGAACCGTTCACCTCAAAATCAAAAACACGTATTCTTCCTTTTACCTGTTTTGTGTGATTTGAAGAGTTTCTGAGGAATTGTCCTTCTCTCAAATATAACTAGATGGGACTTTTGATTTGGGGGTGAACTGTGCCTTTAAGACTTTTATTACTTTAGTTTATATTATGTCAACATGATGTTAAATCCTCAATAAAGTTGTATTTGTTTGTATTAACAGACACAAAGAAAACCTACTTTACGGTATGAGCACTGGTTGTTTTCTGAGGTCTGAAATGAAGACGCCTAAAGTTTATCTCGACCATGGCAGGGAGTGTTTAATATAACTTCATTTCTTTGTTTTCAAAACCTAGCGCCTACATTACCCACAATGCAACATAGCCAACGAGTGAAATCACTGGAGGCAATAGAGCGGCAAAGTCACGCCCCTTCCTGTAAACCCCATAGGTAGTGAGAGACAAATCATTTTTTAATCCCGCTTGAATTGTGCATTAACTTCACATATGATGTCTGTCAATTTAAAAGATAATCTTCCAAGTCAAGAAAGTCGCTGTTTGTCCTAAATAAAATAAACTATAATCTAGTTTTGTGTGAGAGCGCTCAGTGAACTACATTGTCTCGCTCAACACATGTGACCAACACCAACATGGCACAAAAAAGGTACTAAAAAGATGAAAAATCACAATAAATCTGCTCATATTGGCAACTGCAGTTATGTGAAAGGAGAGTTGGTCAGTTCTGCAATCAGCAAATATACAGGAGCAGCTCCACGGTGTGTAAATGACGGGTTTTGGTGACCGTTCAACGAGACGTCACTAACGTGACTGTTGGCCGTCTCCTCTTTATAATTACATATTTTCACAGTTTTATATTTCATAAGCTTCATGGCAAACTGCGACTTTCTCAAGTTGAAAAATAAACATCATATGTGTAGCTCATGGCACCACTCAGATGTGATCATAAAATTATTCTCCATTTACTACCATACAAAGTTTTCCAAAATAAAGTCCCATGGGGTCCACGGGCAGGGGCGTGACTCCGGCTCTCTGGGTATCAGATTAAATGCAGCTTCCTCTGGAGCCACAACAGCCTTTATATGACTCTTTAAACATATGCAGTAGCGCGTCCCAAGCGCTGTAAACATACTTGAATGCATAAAAATGGGTGAAGTAACCCTTTAATACGCCCTCAATCAAATGGCCTAAGGCCTCCTATCCCGCAGTGCTGCCTCTCTTCATCAAACCGTGCTGGTTCCGCCCCTGCAGGCCTCTGTCTGTCTCTCTGTCTGTGTCTGTCACCTAAAAATCCACTAGATGGCATATTTAATGGGGTTACTGCCCAAAAACAGCACACACAGTGCACGTCAGGCAGACAGATGGCGCAATTGCTGCAGAGATGCTGACTTGTGCAATTCAGAAAATGATCTATTTTCTGAAAACAAACGGAGCAGGGGGCTCAGCCTGTCAGCGCCCATTGATCAGCGCGCATACAGCTGCGCCTTGCGGCTGACGGAGGAGGCAGCGACGTGCTCGTCATGCAGAAAGTTCTCATGCCATCGTGTTCAGCATGTCTTGTAGAAGATGTTGTTCAAATTGGTGGAAAATAATAATACTTTTTTTTTTTTTTTTTTTTTTTTTAATTGCTGCTTGCAGATCAATATCGTGCGGGTCAGACTGTTTTTGGAGATGTCGTGCTCGTGATTGTTCAATTTTGGCATGCCATGTCAGAGAGGCAGGAGGCTCCAGCAGTCAGGAAAAGGTGAAAAAAAAACACACATGTATTCCTGACAGCCCATTGGTCCAAATTTTCCCTGTGCTGCCACAATACAGCACACACGTGACCTCCCTGTTTTCACCCAGTTAACGCATGTACTTAAAAGACAGGCCACTACCATTCACCAAACACAAGCACGATCAACACAGCATTCATGTCAGCGAGGTAAGATCGCTCCTGCGGGGACCATGGCGGCTGCCACGAGCAGCAACACATCCACGGCCACGCTGCAGATCAAGCACTCCAGTATCGAGCATACGCGGAAACGCATAGACCCGAGGAGGAGGCAAGCGGCTCTGTCTTTTCTCAGCAACATTTCTCTGGATGGGCGACCCGTGCAAGACGATGCAGACAATCAAAACGAAGACGATAACTCGCTCGAGGCTCGGACTAGACACAGCCTGGTTTCTCCGGAGCGCCTGGCGTACGGGGCGGCTGCTGCTGCTGCTGCTGCCCCGGGGGGAGCTGCTGCTGCTGCGGCGGCGGCGGCGGCGACCACCACGGCCGCCCAGGCGCTCGCTTTTGCAAACCAGGCTCTCCTCGCCAGCAGTCGGGCCAGCTTCGGGACGGGTCCCGCAGCTGCCCCGGTGGGTACAGACACGGACGGCGACGCTTTCATGCCCTCCACGTTCAGCTCGCCCTTCTCGGCGGTCCCAGCCTCGACTAGAGGGAGGCTGCAGACGTACACTCAGGGAATCCTTCCTGCCCCCTACTCCAGGCAAACCTCCCAGAACTACAGCCTGGAGGGCGGACAGATAGCCAACTCTGCCATAGAGCTGCAGAGATCAAGGTAACCGTGTGTGTGTGTGTGTGTGTGTGTGTGTGGTGTGTGTGTGGGAACATGCTGTACAGTGTGGCTGGTGCAACTTTGATGTGAAAGGTTCAAGCGTGTGTGCAGGATGTGCACAGTCAGGTCATTAAACTGTACACTGATGTCATCACAGCGAGCAGGCAAGAACTCAAACATGCCACCACCATAAATCTGGTGTACTGCTACAAGATTTCATTTGTTATTAAATCATACTGTGTATATAGACACTGTCGAGCCAGATTATTGTTTAATTTGTTAGATTTTCCTGTATTAACGGGCTTCCTCAAGCATTTCACACACAATAAGGTAAAGGGGCACTCTGTAGCTTTGAGTATATGCAATATTAATGAGGTAATGACACAAACTCAGATATATTTATTTTTTCAAAATCTGAATACACAAGCTGTTCTCAGAGGGAAACAAGGTCCCCAGAACACTGAAGCTAGAAAGGTGGCAGGGTCCGCCACATATAAAGAAAACAAACAAAAACAGTGAAATTGTTTTCCTCTTAAGGTCAGTTTGTTTACTTTGTCATGAAATCAAAGAGAGTTTGCTTTGTTTAGTTTGTTCAGTCATAAAAAAAACAATCAGTCAATGAAGATCTTTCTCCTCAGGTTAATATTTCTTCCCCAAAACCACATAGCTCACCTTTTAGGGTGTAAAACATCATACACAACTTCTAATGGGTTAAAGTTTAGTCATTATCTTGTCGCCTTCATGCTGATGGAAAGTCAGGTGAAGTTCGATAGTCTGCAAAACATTCCTGGAGCTTCACAGATCTTCAACGAGATCTTCAGTGTAGTTGCTAAGCTAAAAACGTTAGCCGGCACCCCGTCTGAAGTGGGTGCACAAGCTCGACCAAGTGCAGACTGTGTAAATAACATGTTTATTTAAATCTATCTGGCATCTCAGGTCTTCTGGAGACGTGAATTCTGAACTGTATGGAGCCGTTTTCTGTTTTTGTTTACGTTTTAAAACGAGTCCCCATCTGCTCCAGTTGTTCAGGAGAATCCTGCAAGTTTGCTGTGAAGCTCCAGAAATGTTTTGCGGACTACGAAACTTCACCTGACTTTCCATCGGCACGGAAGCAGATAAATACTGAATGTTCGTTTCTTAGTGAACTGTTCCTTTTAAGTGTTTTATTTTCTTTAACCACATGTATCAGCTGAATGAATGAACTCCAGGAACAGTGTTCTTGCACTTTTTCTTTTTTTACAGTCAGCTGTTTTGTGATGGTACTTTCGGTTCTTAGCAGCCAGGACATAAACAGCAGGACACAGTTCAGCTGTTTGTATGTTCACTCCACGCAGGTGGTTGTAGTCTTGTGACTCACTGGTCTGCACAGACAGGGGCAGATAGGTGCAGTATGCTCACAGGTCCAGCAGCTGTGGAGCTGTAACCCAGTTTCCACAGAGAGAACACCTCATCAGCTCCTTTCTGTTTTTCGTTCTAACTCACGCACATATGCTCTTTGTCAAATGTACTCCAATTATTTTTAGAGAATGTCATACCGAAGCCTGGCGCACACCTGCTGTCTCCGTCTCCTCTGTAAACATCCTGTAACTCTACACCCCTGTTCAGCTACATGTACAACAGGGGTTTGTTGCTGCTCCATGTGGACGTCTTCTCATTTGCCCTCTTTGTCCACTTCACACTGGACGCACAGGGACAGTTTGGAGGGTCTCGCCTCGCAGCAGGACGGCTGTCAGTAACAGTCGTCTCATGGTCCTCTCGCTGTCACAACCTGCTGTCAAATCCCCTCGCCTCTACTTTCCACTGAGAGCCCCTCTCTTACCCAAATCCTGTCCTCCCTCTGGTGCCTCTGCCAGACATCTCAGGAAGCGCTGCTCCATGGTGAAACACTCAATAGGCATTTAGTTCCCCTTCCTGACCTCGTGGAAATTGCTCTGCCAAACTAACTAACAGCTTCCGAATGTCTTAATCTGTGCTTTTTGGACAGTGAAAGAAGTGCATTTAAGAGGTTGTATAACTCTCAGGGCACCATTAATAATTGTGAAATGTGCTCATGTATTTCCAGAGAGGCATTTTTATAGTTTACTGACACTCAAAAAGTACAACGCACCAGAAACATTCCTTCAAAATCAAGTTAATATTTGTTGACACCACAAAGACCATTTAGTGGATGTTGTGGAGTTTTAGATCATATCACACAATCTCCTTCCACACATGGTGGTCGCCCAGTTGTCTTGGAGTTGTAGATGTTTAATTTCCTATTTCCCCGAGCCCCTTAAAGACCTCCTGTTCACGTTGGCCTCAAAGTCGAGACTGGAAGTTCATTCTTGACCTTGGACACAGCAGTGGACAGAACAGTCTCACCCTATTGTGAGCCGTTTTGTGGCTTCAACTTTTGAGCCAACGTGGACGAGAGGTCCTTGAAGTGATCAGCAAATGTAAGATTAAAAACAGTCAATAGGGTTATGTGACGTTTGAAAGCCGAAGTAAGACATTTATAAGCACAACCTCTACAATCAGCCTAAAAATTGGTTTTGTGGAAATCCTCAAGATCGATCACGATCTAGACTCGTCGGATCGCCTAACCCTTGTGGTAAGATTGTTATGTCAGCTCCATCCATCCATTTTCTTGTGCTAGCGGTGGCCGCATGCTAAGCAGGGTATTCAAAACAGTCCCACTCCCCAGCAACACTTCGCAGCTCCTCCTGGGGGATCCCAAGGTGTTCCCAGGCCCGAGGTGATGTTATCCCTCCACAAAGTTCTGAGTCTAGCCCTGGGTCTCCTCCCAGTTGGTCGTGCCCGTAAAACCTCCAAAGGGAGGCGCCCATGAGACATCCTAATCAGATGTTCAAGCCAAAATTGACAAAACTATGATTAGAATCAATCTGTGTGCTCAAAATATGGTCTGCCAGCTTTTAGGACTTCATAGCTGTCAATATCTTTTGCTATTGACACATTTCAGTTGGTACCGGAAAAGCATCGAGGTTCACAGCCGCACTGTTGAATGTTTACAGCCACTCTGTTCCTCCGTCGTACATTATGGCGTCGTTAAACCCCGACTGTACCCTGCTTTTGGAATGTGCTTGGAGAACGTCCACGCAAAATGAATCCTAACGCTGAGAAGTAAGCAACCTGTTGATGGAGCGCGGCCATATTCCACCGGCGCGCGGACAGACGAGCTCCCCGCACAGTGCCTGGTTTGTTTTCTGAGGGCAGCTGGTGGAAACGTGTCCAGAGGTCCCTGGCTGGGAGAGGCAGGATGCCCAGGCTTTCTGAGAAGCAGCCTGGCTCTCGGCTCTGTATTTTCTGTCCTCCACTTCCTCTCCCAGGGGCATCAGAGACACACTCTCCCCTCAGACTTTTTGGCCTTCAGTCCTGCTCCCATTCAGGAAGTCACGGAGCCTCTGATGTGCCGCCAAAATAGACTTTCTGAGGCCAAAGCTGCTTTACACCACATCCCCATCAGATTCTAATGCACTAAAATGATGAATGATTTCATATTCAGCTCTCCTTCCACTCCTCAGCCTTCGTCCATCATGAATCAGCACGGCGAGAGCTGCGCTTTAAATATAGCATACCTATTACCATCTGGCCTTGTCTGCCTAAGGTGTAGAGCTATTTTCATTTCATCCCTTCCCCACTAAAACACAGGCAGGTTAAGTCTTCTCACGTCCTCTTTGTAGTTGCGTTCCCACACCAACCATTAGGCAGTGCAGAGTCATGTACTTTAGCATTTTAACAGGATTTTTTTTTTAGCATGAGGCAGCAGAGGCTGTGGCTGGAAAACAAGCAGCACAAGCCATTATAATGGTCCTGTGGAGTTTTGTGCGATTGGGTCACATACTTGTGGTTATGAGGTTGATTGTTGTCCGCTGAGGTCATGGTTGGCATAATCGCAGGATTATATAAGAACGCTTCGTTTTCCTTCAGAGTCTCGATGTCTGAGCTGTCAACAAACACTCAGTGAAGCCCAGAAGATTTGTCGAGTGTGAGGCAGAGTAACAAGGGTCAGCATGTGTTTTTGTTTCATGCATTTACAAGCTGCACCCTGGAGTTAAATATCCACTTGTCAGCTTACAGTGCGATGATGTTTCTGTGTGTTCAACTTCCTTTTTGCAAATTTATTTTTCAAATCTGCTGATGCATCCCATTTGTGATTGAGGATCAGACAGGCTGAACTGCTCCAAGTGGATTTTTTTTTTTTTTCTGATTAATCACATTTCCCTTTGCCTGGGCTGTGTTTGTGTGAAGAAGCCCAGAACATTACATTTATTTCCACACAGCGACACTCCCACAAAATAGGAGACTATGTCCTGTGGCAGGCTGCCAACAGGGCGTACGTGTGAAACCGTGTAATCTCCACATCTAAATGGTCCACTTGAGTTTTATGGCTTGGTTGCATGGCACCACTGGGCAGGATTATCAATAGCTTTTTGGTGCATTTTCATTGCAAGAGGGTGGTATTGTGTTTGCAGTAGGTTTAGCTTAATGCTGCATGGGTTGCATTTATGAAACACGCTGAAACAGAATCACTTAAGGCAACAATTGCAGACATTGTGTCAGAGACACTGAGGGATGCTTGTTGTTGCTCCTTTGCCACTGATATATAGCGTGACTTCTTTGAAGCTTCTCACTGGGCCTTGCTAATGTCCAACTGGGCAGAAACTGACTGTTCTAACCCCGGTTGTGAGAGCTGTGTCCGAGGTGAATGAGTGGCCTGGCTTGTGTTATTGTTTCCAGGATCCGCAGCGGCCTGGAAAACATCTTTTGCATTAAAAACACGTCCTGCTGCTGCTGTTCATCTACAGAGCACTGGATCAAAGTCCTCACAGTTCATTGATGTCCTCATCAACTGGAAACAGGCCCTCTGGCCAAGTGGTGAATGATTTTTTTTTTTTTTGGGAGAACAGTAACAATTCAGACAAGATTAGGGCTTGAAAAATGACAAACTGTCACAGAGAATGCAGACAGATGTCTCTAATAAGAGGTCGTTTCTGTTTTTGGCACAGATTGGGGAGACGGTGAGGCACTCTTTGCAAAGAGAAAGAACAAGTTTGGACTTTTTTCAAGTCTGTTTTAATACAGTCGATATAAATGTTGAATGTTATCGGTTGCTGTAATCATTTTTCCTTTCCTTACTAAAGTGATTGCTTTCACTGCGAGAGATGGGCCAAAATCTACATTTTACCTTTGCTGCAAAATTCAGCCAAAACTTTTATGAGGCTTCAGCAGCCTAACTTAATGCAATCGAGTGGTTTCAAAATCTGAAGTTACAAGCTGTTGAGTGTGAAATTCCATTTTTGTCTACTATCTCTCCACCACAACGCTGCATGGAAACACGGTTCAGAGTGACCCAAAGAGAAAATGCAGAGGAAATTTTGACGATACCCACTTGATCTGTCTAATACCCCTTTCACACTGGGCAAATAACCCACAAGCACCCACTAACATCTGACTTTTGTCTTTATAGGGTACAATCAGCATTTATTCCAGGGTCAGATGACTCTGCAGTAGTAAAAATCAGCTCCAAATCCGTAAATAGTTTTGCAAAAGCTCAAATATAATTCAGTCTCTGCTGGGTTTTAAAACAGTGACTGAACTACAAGACGTAAAAAAAAAAGTAGCTACTATAACACTGTCAGTAACCTCCATGCTACTTTCTACTGTTACATGTTTTCTTGCATGTTTGTGACGTCGATGGTGACCCGACAGAAACGACAAACAAAAAGGCAGCAAACCCATCACCTGGTAATGGTAATTGCAGTCAGTCGCCTAATATAGCCTGGTTAACCCGTGTTTAAACTACCCACACACTGACTTATTTTGATGTAAGTAAAGACTGCTGAAGCCTCATATATTAGCTTGAAGTTTACGGTGCATTTCTGCTCGGAACAAGAACTGTGGATTTCATCACTTTCTCTAGTGCCTCCAAGAAGGGTTCACTTCAAGGCCAGTATGTGCATGACGAGTGATTACAGCAAACAATAACTCTTTATGAATGTTAGAGTAATATAACGAGATAGACTTGAAAAACCTGCATTTATTAACACGACACTGACATATTATCACCTTATAAAGCTGTTACGACAAAAGCAAACAGTTGCCTAATCTCTGCAGCCACTGGTTGTATATAAGTTCACTATTCACTCTCCTTTTAGCTCCATTTTGTTCTCCACCACTCCTGAGAAGAAGCGTCTTGCTCTTTAGGTGCTAAATGCTCCGGCTAGATGCTAGTTTTTTTTGCTGTTGGTTCCTGCCTGGCTGGTAGTGCGAAGTGACTCATCTGGGATTTTTCCCTTTTTCAAAACAGCTGCCTGCTGATTCCAGTCAGAGTGAACCGGGAGAGTAAAAATGTGGCCTGTAAAACCGAAACAAACTCTTAAGTGGAGGAGAACTGCAGTGTCAGATGTTGATTCTCTGTGAGTCCCTCACTTTGAGCAACACCTTTCACATGACACACAGTCATTAGAGTTGGTGTTTGTATAAAAATATTGACGGCAAACTGAAAATCCTCTCGTTTGTCTGCACCTTGAAGACGTGCCTTGAGATAGAAACTGTTCATTTGAGTCAGTTTTGGATTTAAGACTTAAATTAGGTAATTTTTTTCTTTCTCATTAGCTGAAGATAGTCTTATGCTCCATGCTAATGTTCCTTCTCACCTCCAAATACATCAAAATACAGCCATGTGAGACCTTGAAAATGTTTTAATGGCCTAAACTCTTGGAAAAAGCGCCATTTGATATATAAAGTATTTATAAGAATGACTTGATGCACCGTCAGAGAAAACAAGAAGCCTGTTGTCTCAGATCCTTATCCAGCTAATCCACTTTTCAGGGTTGTCTCTGGAGAAGAAGAATGATGCAAGAGCATAAATCACATGATCTCATTCGCCTGACCTTCAGGCAGAGGTTGCAGCCCTTCATTATAACCCCGAGCAGAAACGGCGATGATGTCAGCTTTTCTAATCATTCGGACTAAATTATGAACTGCTCATGCACTTCGTCAGAGCTCAATGTTCTCCCCCTCCGCTTTATGATCGCTGGGGTCACTTTATACAGGAGGTTAGCCAGTATAATGGCCCTCGGATTCTTGTGCGCTTCAACAGTCTGACTCCTCATGTAAACACTCATCTCAGCCGGTCTCCTCCAGTATACAGTGTTCACTCAGCTTGCGTTGGTTTAAACTCTGGGAGAGTCATCTTTTGTTAATCTGTCCTCATGCTCTGTCGTTCATTAACCAGCCACTCTGCTTCACGCTCCTCTGTCGCTACCTTTGGCTGGGTCACTTCAGGTGTCATCAGTTTGTCTTGATGCTGCGAGGACACGTTTTGAATTGTGTAAAGAAATACTAGAAGATGATGTACAGTGTGTGAGCAGTCATCTGTTTACAGCCTTACTTGGCTGCAGGTTTGTTTAATACTTGATGACAGATAGACCCTCAGTGAGAAGGTGTCATGTTTGTGTTATACGACCACTAATGTGTTAATTTCCACTACTATTAATGTGGCCACTTTGCAAGGCTGCCTATTGTGTTGGATTATGTCATTATTGTGGTGCTAAACATGCAACTCCAACCTAATTTTGGAACAGCTCCGGCATACTTAGCTATCGCATGTGGGTTTGTTTCTTAATCTGGCAGCCGACCATATAAAAGTGGGTCCAGCAGAATTAGCCTGTTGAGTCGTGCAGCTACTAAAGTGTGTGAAATAAAGGCCATCTGTGACAAAATGTGTTACACAAAGTGCTCGCCGAGCCAGCTTGTTATCCTCTTAGCAGCTCTGATCCTGGAAAATTCTCTGTGATCTAAGCAAGACTGAGGAGTGATCATTGACCACGCTGACACACAGTGTTGTCGTTGGACGGTCATAACTCGACCGTCCGAGACTTGTTTTCGTAAATTAACCACAGAGCGTACAAAAACGGTGATAATTTCACAGCATTGTTTGACCTTCGGTCCAAGGCCTTCAGCGACCACACACGCTGTGTTTAAGGGCTCAGCCTCGGTGCTTTTTCGCTGCCAGAAGTTCATGGGTTCAAGCAGGGTTCATACAAAGTCGTGAAAGATTGGAAAATGCTTAATTCTAACGGTTACATTTTCAAGTTTAGGAATATATTGAATTTTAATACAGTCCAACGACCGAATTACCTCGATACTATCGAGTATCGATAACAAATTTCAATATCTAAGGAATTCATCTCGTCAGCTACAGTGAGCCAATAAGCGCGCAGCATGCTTGTAGTGTCAAGATCTAATAGTGCTGGTGACTGGCTATCTGAAGGCATGCGGGAAAAACACTAAGTTACAACCAGAGATGGGTAATTACATTACATGTAATGTAATTAATCTTTTGTCAAAATTTAATTCATAAAATTGAATGGATTACCCGAGCTGACTTATTTATTGTTGTGCCTTTTAATCAGATTGCTTTGCAGGGCATGTTTCTGGCCTAAAAGACAAGTGATCATGAAAAGGATTATTATTATAGCAGATACAGTAGTTAGTTCTCCTTAAAAGCAGTTTTGCAGAACGACAGTTGCTCCTGCGTTCGTTGTGATGATGTTGCTTCATATCCCCTAACTTTTAACTTCCCCTCTTGTCTGCCCTCCCAGACGAAGACTCATCTCTCAGCGCTCTTCGCTTGAAACGCTAGAGGACATTGAGGAGAACGCTCCTCTACGCAGGTAGTAAACTGCCCGGACGTACCCCATCACACTGTCTACTACTGTATTAGTTGTCCCAGCTCAATGTAATGTATCCCAGTGACACAGTTTCTCTTTTTTTTTTTTTTTGAGGTACTGATGTTTTGTATTTGTTTTTACATTTCAGATGCCGAACCCTATCGGGTTCACCCCGACCAAAGAGCTTCAAGAAGATCCACTTCATAAAGAACATGAGGCAACATGATATGCGCAATGGAAGGTATGAAGGCAAACAGCAGCGTCCCTTAGTCAATACAAGTCCTCAGTGGATTATGGCAGGCTGCCCCAGTCAATGAACTGCAGTTTGGATGTTTCTCACATTACAGGCCACATCGCAGGCGAGCAGGCCCGGCCCACACACTGCATGACATTGTCACTTCTAAATGAAACGTAACTGAGTGAGAATCATGTCCGTTTACTGAGAGTTTGATCACTGTTACATTTATTTTAGGAATCACACCCTGACATCACTACGAAAAGCTAAATCACATTGTGTCACAGTTCACACGAGCATGCATTCAACACACACATCCCTCAATATTAAGCCGGTTTTGGCACGGCGGTGTTAATGTCGATGCTTTATTGGCTGTGCAGAGTGTAAACAAAAGGAAAGATGGTTGTTTATTCAAGGCCAGCAGACCTATGAAGTGTTTGAGTCACACTGCTCTCGGGAGTTTCATTATTATCAATGTCACATTCTTTGGATGTGAAACCTAATTAAATTAGCCCTTTTGTTACGCAGAGCCTTGTTTTCCGGTGCTTTCTGAGAAAACACATTCTCAGTTTAATTGTTTTTACGAAGCGTAGATGTATTTGTTGATCCTCAGGCTGTTACATCTTGCGTAAGTTAGTGCGGATTCTCTTTGTTTAAGCGTTTAGTTAAATGAAGTCACCTGATGGGTAAAGTTGTTTTTCCTCATATCCACACCCATGACTCGCGTTTTGTTTATATCTTAATGGCCACTCTGGCCGAGTAGTAAGATTCACCACGTGTCTGAGAGCTGCAGCTATTAAAAGCAGTAAATTCGAGGTTGTTGTAGTGTGACTTCACTCAGGGCCGTTCTGCTCTGTGTGCTGATGACGTCTGGTCACCGGGAAACATCTCTGATTAGATACTGTATGCATGTTTACACGAGTGCAAGGCATTTTAGGTTAAAAATAGCGTATGTTTACTTGCAAAAACAAAAATGCATCATTGTTTCCCTCCCAAACCACTGACTACATACAGAACAACACACACTCACACTGACGTTTCAGCTCATTCTCTTCATTCTTATTTTTACTCTCCAACTTTAACCTGTGGATCTTACCAGATAGATATTGATTAGCTTGTTTTTACCATTTTTTGTTTTTATAGGATAGTCCTTATCAGTGGCAGAAGATCCTTCTATAGTGTATTTTCTGTCCTGCCCTATCGAGATTGTAGCCAAGCAGGGTATGTATCCTACAGCATGCCGAACCTTGTAACTTCCTCCAGCCTGTGCTCCCTCTTTCCCTTTGTTTTCTCATCCCTCTTTTTTCTGTGGATGTATTCTCCCTTTGACTGGTGCATACATTGCTAAGGGTTGGTTTTGGTGGATGCATTTTTACCATTAAGTTGGGCTGAAACGGGCTTCAAAGTCTTAATTTTGTATATATCTAGACTACATTGTAGCCCAATGCTTGTTGCTTGTATTGCTTTCCCCTGTAATGGCTCTGGTGGCTTTTGGGCACTCAACCTTTTTTTTTTTTTTGTTCAAGTCAACTCATTTTTGTTTGTTGCAACTGTCGCTGGCTTTGCTGTTTAGCGTTTAAGATTCACCTCTCCCTGGGGTCCTGCTCTTCTTGGGCCCTGTTCACATTTGGTATCAACATGCGTCCCGAGTGGTCCGATCACAAGCGGACGGCTCAGACCGCATTCAGAGGTGGTCTGGGCTGTAAGTGACCACATTCTTTCAGCAGTGTGTACAGACATGTGTCCTGGGCAACATTAAAGGACCGCCCACTCGACTGACGTCCTCTGTGAAACAAGAACAAGCCACAAAAACAGGCAGAATGGATTACACGCCGTCTGAATTCCATGTAGTTCACTGTAAATCACGTGTTTGTGCTCTCTTAGCATGCCAATGTTTGCAGCAGATGTTTGTGGACGTCTGTTTTTAACTAACCATTGACCAGTAACCGCAAATTCCCAGACTCCCTTAACAAATCACATTATTTGAAGAGTTGTAGAAACTTGACAAACTTTGTGAAACGTTAACGGCAAATTCTAAATGATTCCAGTCTTTGTGTTAATTCGGCATTGATTTCAAAACATTCAGGTGTTTCTCTCCCTGTACAAAGTGTTAGTTTCGCTGTTTTCTTTTTTCGAAGTGCGTCCTGTTTAGTTCTGTGCCTGAAGTGCACCTCACGTCTTAGTTTTCCCATATACACAGAATTTATTTAAGAAGACAACGTTTTATTGTTACATTTTACAAATACAGTAAACCATAACTAATAAAGGATACTTCTTTGTCACCTGCAAACAAAGTCCCCAGACTCCCTTAAAAAAAACGCTAAATTTTGAGACATGTTGCCTTGTGAAATGCTGTCAACAACACATTCATTACTATATGGGCCTTTTTGTTAATTCAGCAATTGCTATACATTAAGATATTTCTTCCTTTTTATAAAAAATGCCGTATTTGTTTGTTCCAGCGATGTGGGTCTATATTTGCATCGAGTGATTGACAGGCTCAAAACTGTCAACTTCTGATCGGATCACTCAGGGCGGATGGTAAAACCAAACGTGAACAGCCTAATAAAAAATATTTGTTTTTATGTGTTGACTTTGGTCTAATTCTCCACAATGCTGGCAGCCTTGAGTTTCTGTTGACAGTTTGTAATTAACCATTTTTGTTTATTAAGTTCTATGTAATGAAAACCCGCTTGATAGCTCTGGTCCGGCCTCGGTTGTGACGCCCCCCAGTCACATGAAACGGTGTGTTTTGGAGGAAGTGAAAGAGAAAGGAACAGATAAACACCCGAGAACACAATGCGCAGAAAGAAAAGCTTCACGCCGGGGCTTGGTGAAGAGCATAAAAGGCCCGATCAGTTTGTGGAATTTCCTAAGCCAGCCGATCAGAGCAAGGTCAAGGGTTAATAAACCCCCCAGGGTGATCCAATATGCACATTTGGCCGCTCATTGCTGCTAATTGACAGCTCACAGTTAGACTTCTGCCGGCTCAGTCAAAGTGTTGTAACCGCAAAACAACATTTTAATAGATGGCTGGTCCCAAATGTCTGATTGCATGTATTATTTCCCCTCTTTCTTCTGTCTATCTGTCTTTACTGCCCCATGAACCAAAAGTGCCAAATTTTACGCAGCATGGTTTGGTCTCAAATGGGGACGATTCCCCTACAGTTAATACAGCAAATGCTTAAATTTAAAGGAATGGTTTTACATTTATTTGAATTTGTGCCAGAATCACATCCAAACCACGCCTGATGGGTGGCTGTTTTCCCCTGCTCTCAGTCTTCATGCTAAGCTAAGCTAAACTAAGCTAGCAGGCCGCTGGCTCCAGCTTCATATAATGTTATAAATTGTCTCATTCAGCCGCGTGTTCAGAAATGTGAAACCATTCCAAACACAAACTATGCGGACTAAAACTAAATTGGACGTGTTTATGGGGCGCCACTGTCTCGTGACAGCTAGATGGTTGTGGGTTCAAACCCCTCTACGGTCGACGGTAGCTCATCTGTGTGGACTTTGCATGTTCTGCCTGTGTTGGCATGGGTTCCTCTATATACTCCAGTTTCTCTGACCCTAAAACACATGCATGTTAGGTACTGCTACTGGCATTAGAGTGTAGCTGAAGTTGGCTCGCAGGGTGACAAAGTTAGAGGGGTCAAACGCAGAGGACAAATTTCCTCACAGGGATTAATAAAGTATAATTTAGTGATCGTAGGGGAATGTAGTCCTAAAGCCAGCCAACCCAGCTCCAAACTGTTTATATGGGCCATAAAATATTGGGTAGACTCCTTTAGTTAATATTGCTTTGCCTGATTCTGGGTTTAGAAACATTTAGCAGGGCATGATGAGCACTTTGCACAGATTATAACACTACTAACGCACAGACGTTTGAAGCCAGTGATTACTATTCATGCATGTTACTAAGCAATGTCAGCTTTTCTTTGGATTTCCTTCCATTGCTCCTTATTATCCTCAGCAGACTGAAGCACGACAGTTTATTTTCTGGATGGCTTCATAGAAAAGCTCTCTTCCCTAGAAAGCTTTTCCCGTGTCTTATGTTTCCTACCCTTTTTATTTGATCTCCGCTGGTCTGTGAGATGTCTGCTGCCAGGGGATCTCCATGTCTATGATGCATCTGTCAACACTGTGTCCCGACGTGCCTGTTTGCCAGATAACACTGTTTTCATTATAACAGATTTGCCCAACTTGTCATCAAAACACCAGGAGAGTCATGTGAGGGCCCGCTGTGTAATTTCTTCAATTTATCTGGTCAACACTTCAGATAGGAAGCAAGACGGGGAAAGGGAGGGGTAGAAAAACAAGACGGGGTTACGATTTACTGTCTGCTATCTGCCGAAATCTCAGGTTTTAGTTTGGAAGCATGAAGCCTGTGCTTCAGCACTTTCATTTTAAGCCACCTTAAAATCTTAAATTACTGGAAAGAATCAGAATTTTCCACTTGCCATTAGCTCTTTGGTATCAGTTATTCAGTTTGGCAGAGTGTGAATAAAATAGACTGGAGGCATGTAATCTTCTATGTCAGCGCACACACCCATTAGCATGTACTGCCAGTGACCTAAAAAAATCAAGTGAAGGTAAGTCATAGCAGGAATATCTTTATTTTAATCAGTATATTTTCATGTTAAGTGCCCTGTTGTGGTTTGATCCTCGTATCCAAACTTTAAATTCCAGTATAAATATTAAATTTCACCTCAGTCTACAATACGTCCACAGCAGCAGACAGTAAATACAGGAATATTTGGCCGACACATAACGTGTCCAGTCGAGAGCTCTCCCCTGTTTGCTCCACTGACACACTTAAGTCGCCAGTCGTCTGTTTTCTGCTTCAACATTTGACCTTGTGCAAATCTCCCACAGCAGTCAGACATTTCAGGCACTGGTGAGGCAGCAGCCGAGCACGGAGAGAACGAAACCGTACTCTTCCTCCGTCCCTCCTCCCAGGGGTGATCTTTATTTTCCGATTGCCCCGAGATGCACCCAAAGACACAGGCAGTTACAGAAACATGGCCGGCTGATGAGCGCAGATCGGTACAGGGGATATCTCTGAGGTAGAGATGAAGAGGTGAACTAGAACAGGCCTCAGCGAGAAAGGCGACAGAAAAAGGGTTGCAGGAGTTGTGAGGTGGCTTTCACGGTGAAAGATCTAAATTTAGGTCTTGTGCTCATTAGGGACGTAAAGCTGGAAGGAGGGCGTCAGCGGCACCCGTCAGGAGGCGTCAGCGCCAAGGAGATGGTGATTGGGCTGGAGGGAGTGGAGCTGGGAGCGGATGGAAAGGTGAGAAGCCGGCAGACGCATCATCTCATCGTTATTGGTAACAGCGAGAATATAAAACAATATACTAAAATGCCAAATAATGCTGAACATGTTTTCCTCTGTATCCTCTCATTTGTCAAGGTCTTAAATGTGTGTGCGCTTAAGACTTTTGCCCGGTGTCTGCTCACTAGTGCTTGAGTTTTGAAGGACAATTAGCGAGCTTAGTAGCTCAGTTGCTAGCTGCTACAGACACTATATAGCAAGATTGTTAGCCAAATGATTTGCCTTGCCTTTGCACAGGGGGTTTTGATTGATTAACAAAATAAATTTAGAAGAGTTGTGTGTTTTATGTGTCGTGTTCAGCAATTCAGCTCAGAGAAGAGCCAGTTTCCTAGTTTTAAAATGCTAAAAACTAAGTAACATTAGCATTTTGACAGGAAAAACCCAGGTGTAACTAAAAATTTTATTAATAACTGCATTTAAATAAGGCAAGTCAGGTCCAGACTCCTGTTATCGTGCATGCTGGCCCATTTGTTTGATATACTGGGACACTTAATGAAACTGAGCCATCGCTAATGTTCATTGGTACCACCTGTGCTTTTCCTGCCTCGGCAAACGGCTGCCGTGAAAAGGCTCCATTAATCTAACAGGCGTTATATAAGAGCACTTTTTTAATGCCTTTTGTAAAGCAGACATTAAACAACACCTGTGTCTGCAGACTGTGTCCTACACCCAGTTCCTGTATCCCACTAATGTGCTCGGGGGCCGAAGAAACACCATCGACTCCACCTCGTCCTTCTCTCAGTCTCGCAACGCCAGCCATAGAAGCCTCAGTTTGGGCCGAGCCAACAGCAACCAGAGCAGCTTGGACACAGGTCAGTCGACTGCCAACAAATACTGTTCTTATTTATAACGAACGTTGTTTTTTTTTGCCATTATCCCGTCTGTTGTTTATCTGAAAAGATGTTGTGCAAACTCTTACTCGGCCTTTGTCGTTGTTGTGTTCGCGCTCATGGCAGGGAACGACTTGGGGGACTTTCGCGAGTACGACCCAAATCTGCTGGACGACCCGCAGTGGCCTTGTGGAAAACACAAGAGAGTCCTCATCTTCCCCTCCTACATGGTAAGACAGTACTCCAGCTGCGTCGCACACATCATCACGGCCGCTGACAACAACAAGCACCACCGCAACTGCAGCCTCGTCCTCATGAGAGCAGAATGGAAAAGTTGTTTTCGTGCAGGTCATGATACGCTGAAACAGATCCACCTCTGTTTTGACATAATTGGTCGAGATGTCCTCCAATAAATCTCCGTTTTTTTTTTTTTTCCAGTGGTTATTTTTGTCATTGTGGACCTTTTGTGCTCAGTTTTCCCACCACAGCCAAAAACAATAACACACTGGAAAGATTTGTCGAGATCAGCCCCGACAGTTTCTTTCTAAAGAAGATCCTCCAGAATTCTATCCGCTGTTTTTGAAAAAAGGAGCCAGGAGGATGTTTCAGACAGTTTTTAATCAGCAAGGTCACTGGCCGAGACTCTCTCCCACCTTCTGGGACGTGAATGAATACGCATACTTTGTAGTAGAGAGCAGCTATTAAACAGCCACTTCACCAGAGAGCAACAGTCGGTGTAGTGTTTGTGTCTCGGCTCTAATCACACTTTCACTTTTTTCCGGAAAAGAACGGATGTTTTATCGCGGTCGGAAAAAGAAAAACAAACCTGACCAGACTCCCACCTCATTCTTCCCTCGGCTCTGTTTTTGTTACGGAGACTGGCAGAATACACAACAAGGACTGACATAGTTGAAATGTTCAGTCAAGGCCAGGTTATGTGCTTTCTTTTTTTTTTTTGTCTTCCTCCGATTACAAAAGCCAGCATCTCATAACAATGGCTATTGTGTTTACTACAGGAATGGAACCAGTGAATTCTCAGCATTTCACTGGGTGAACACGGGGCTGCTCAGAGGACACGACTCTGACTGAACTTTCATGTTAAGTTCAGGATAAATTTAGCTTTTTTTTTCCGGCATGGACGCTCGTATGACCTAGAATATAAAATATGAAGCAGGTAAACCCCATGTTAGCATTTTAAATCCAGTTTTATAAAAAAAGTCATGTTTAGTTATGTTCATTTCTCGCGGCTACGACCATCGATAAGCATTCGCTCTGCTTCACGGTGTATGATCAGTAGCGGGGCGTTCAGAGTGGATGGCATTATTCACACTCCATGCGTGGCCTGCAGTGCCGCACATGCATAGTGAAAGTCGTCCTTTTATTAGCACCACTGCGTAGTGTGTCCTTACTTAGCTCAAAAAAACACAGTGTTCACCACAGTAGAGCAGAGACTGATGATTTACTTTATTGTCAATTAATCTGTTAAGTATTGAAAAATGCCTTTTCAGTATTTTCCTGAAGTCCTTTGTCTTGAAAAAGCTCTGAAAACAGTGCAAAGCCCAAACATATTGTATTTACCGCCATATGTGACCGAGAAAAGCAGTAAATCCTCACATTTTTCAAGCTTTTTGGCACCGTTGCACGAAAAACGACTGAAATGATAAATCAAGTTGCCAATTAACCTTTTACTTTAATTGACTACGTGATTCATCGACTAATCATATAAGCTCTGTGCCAGAGTCATTGCTCAGATCTGGGAACACGGCGACAATGCTACAGCAAAGTCTGAATGACACAAAAATTAAACTACACAAACTGTTTGTAATCAATCCATCACTTGAATGATAAACAAATATGATCTTGATGATAATTAGTTATTTTTGTGCTGTTTCACTTTCAGTGAAGTTGGACTTAGACGACAACACGAACAAAACAACAGTTGCAAATTTCAGTAACACTGAACGTGTATGTGTGACCTAGGCTGAGAACAAAAAAAAAAAAGTGTGATGTGTTTGTTTTGATGTGGCGTTGTGTGTGCGTATGTGTGAGGGTGACAATAGAGAGAAAATTAAGTAAAGCAGGGTGAAAGGAGCAGGAAGAGGAACTACAAATACACCAAGCCAAAGAAAGTAGTTTGGATATCGTGGCTAAAGTGTTGCAGGTCAAACTGAAAATGAGTGCAGCCAAAATGTTGGTAATAATCCTGCAAGCACAGCTACGGAAAGCAGGAAAGGTCAAAGTTGAACCAAAGTGTAGGTTTGTAGCCCGTGTATGATCGTCTGACTGCTCGCGTTTCTTGTCTTGTCTGACTTCTTCTTTTGTGCTAGGAGTGCTAGGAATGAGGGAAGCCTTTTTTTCTTCAGGGATCTTATTCTAAGCCCCAACTCTCAGCCTCTCATTACTGTCTCAAAGTGATTCACCCTCCTGGTACTCAAAACATGTTATAACAGGCAACAAGTTTAATTGAAGCCTGACGAAGGCACGGAAAGCGTGTTCTTATCATCAACAAACCCTGTGAAAACACCAAAACCGACAATGTGATGGTCCACCTCTCAATATTTGTCAACAGTCGGACTCTGTGTGTGGCCCTCAAGAAGCTATTTTCACACTAGACAAAGTATCTTCTAACAAGCACTAACACCTGGCTTCTGTCATCATTGGGAAAGGATACAATCGTCATCCTTTTCTGAGGTCTAACGGCGCTGCGGTAGTTACGGGTATTTATAGGCTCCAGCTTCGATCGGCAAGCGTGGACACGTGGGTGGACACGCTAATTTTCACCCCTTTTCCGGCACGATGCTAAAACACATCTCTGTGTAAATACTGGACTATTTATCCACATTCTGCGCTGCGCTGTTGCACGTTCGTTAGGTTAAATGCAACACTGACACGAAAACAGAAAGGCAAACTAGTGGCAAAGGGATACTAGCCTGTTTTTAGCGGGTTTACCTGCATTTGAAAAACCTAGATAAAGCTAAGTTACAGTAGCAAATAGTGAATTTGTCGGGGACTATTTCCAAACTACAGCCCGACGAGTCAGACCATCCACGGCACAGAAGAAAGAGTGTGTTACTCGGACAGATCCGTTGTCGCTTCTGGACTTTTTCAAAAATGTAGAATGTCCCCGGATTCATCCTTTAAGTGGTTTGGGTAACGCCAGCCTTCTGTTAAGCCTCATTGTGAGACCGTGGAATCCAACACTAGTGTGTGAGGATCCAGTCACCTCGCTCAGTGCTGGGAGTGTGGTCACTTTGACACCACCTCTGGTTTCTCTTTTCAGACCACGGTCATTGAATACGTCAAACCCTCTGACCTCAAAAAGGACATGAACGAAACCTTCAAGGAGAAATTCCCCCACATAAGGCTGACGCTCAGCAAGATAAGGAGGTAAGGAGGTGTCGCATGAAGCAAGTGTCCTTCACAACACATGACATAACATGTCACACCTGTTTTATTTATTTTCTTAACATCAGCTTTGTCTTTATTTCCCCCCCTTCCTCATTCTCTGCTTTCTCACCTCCCCGCAGCTTGAAAAGGGAGATAAGGAAGTTAGCCCAGGATGAATGTGGCTACGAGGAACCGACCGTGGCCATGGCTTTCGTCTACTTTGAAAAACTCGTTCTTCAAGGCAAACTAAACAAGCAGAATCGTAAACTCTGCGCCGGAGCTTGTGTCCTTCTGGCGGCCAAGATTGGCGGCGATCTCAAGAAACACGAGGTCAAGCTCCTGATCGACGTAAGTTTCCTCATTCGCACCTCTGAAAACCACAACTGTGTGCCTCGATCGCGCTTGGACGATGACTTGGTTCAGCCAAATCAAAGTCCACAAAATCAAACCTGGTATCTGGATTATTGTCATAACAGGACATTGTTGAATAAAAAAATATGGTTTGACTACGTGTGCCTGTTCAGTAATGAGTAGTGAAGTACCTGTAGACAAGACACAGTGAAGCTGGAATGTACAAAAAAAGTGAAAATAGAAAGGAAAGAGTATTTAATTCACTGTCTGAGATAAATAAAGCTGTAAGAGAAATAAGTGTTGACCTTTCGTGACCTTTAAACATCCTTGAAGCAGATATTGAGAGTCGGATCTAATATGTCCCTAAAAACAGGCCCTGGTGTTGCATTCAAGTGGTTTCCAGATCCCATATATGGCAGGCTGCAAGTTTCTGTCCAGATACTCAAATGGTCTGGAACCCAAACAACCTGATAGCACGACCGTCATAATTGGCGAACAGATTCTTACCCTTAAATGGGAATCTAGTGAATTTGTATTCGTCTTTCATAGATCTGGGGTTTGGCCAGATTTTCAGCGGCGTGTTAAAGGGCGGGTGAGCGATTTTGGAGAAAGATAGTTAATTGTCTGGTCTCGTCCCCAGATCAATGCCTCGGCCTGCTCAGTCGTCCTCCTTGAGCCACACTCTTCAGATATGTTTTATATAATTTCCTTGTATCGGATACTCTGTCAATTAAATCTGCAAACTGTGATTTTGTTGTTCTGTTCTGTACGAGACATCTATTGCGTGGGAGAGGGATCCCTCCTCTGTGGCTCTTCCTGAGGTTTCTCAGTTTTTCCTCACTCCAATGGAGGGTCTAAGGACAGAGGATGTCGCTCGCTGTACAGATCGTAAAGGCCACTGAGGCGATGTGATTGTTATTTTGGGCTGTGTAAATAAATTTGATTTGATTGGTTTGAACTCCAAAAACACGGGCTCATAAAATTCCCACATTGCAGCTCTATATTGTCTTTTCTTGCCTCCTCTCTGCCAAGTAAATGTCCATTTTTCAGACATTATGAAGGTTATATTGAATTTAGAAATCTTTTTCACAGAGTAGTACTTCCTATGGTTAAAATCGGTTGAGTGCCCCTTCGATGAAAGCTTCTGGGGAAAGATAGTTGTTTGTTGAGTTTCATTCCCAAGTCATCAAATACATATGAATAAAATACATAAATTAAAGAAAAAAACAACATAACAATCAACCATTTTTAAAAAAAGTTATGTATGTGCTGTTTAATCTTTAATTATTTTCTTCTGGCAGAAACTGGAAGAGAGGTTCAGAGTGAACCGCAGAGAGCTGATAGCCTTCGAGTTCCCCGTCCTGGTGGCGTTGGAGTTCAACCTGCACCTGCCAGAACACGAGATCATGCCCCACTACAGACGCCTGCTGCAGACCTCCTAGCATTAGTGACCCATCAGGAGGACGAGCGCCAGGCTCTCCTCCTGATCCTCCGCCTCCCACGATATCCATCCTCTCTCCTCGTCCCCCATCTGAATGCTCTAAGGTACCGCTCGGCCGTCAGTCGGCTGCAGCAGCTCATCACTACCGACAACAAGCTCCTTCCCTCAGAGACCTGAAATCAGCCAAAGGGACACAGATTTCTAAAACGTTCCTTCATCGTTTGACTTCGACATTCATCCTCATCATCATCACTACACGGACTTCTGAAAGAAAGGGTTCAACCGTCTGCAAACCAGTTGTTTTTCTAGTTTGCATGTTTTCACACGTCTTCATCTTCACTTTGTATATTTTTAGAGCTCTCTTGTTGATTAAGAGAGCTTTGGATCTGATGGTGAACTTTTTTTCTCAGTTAAAGCAACCGACGATTGTAACATTTTTATCATCTCTTTTCATTAATCTCCCTTCTTGTAAACTTCGGTATGATTGGTTGCCTCCTGACCTGCATAAAAATTTAAACAAAAGCCTTTTAACGGCTGGTTTTGGCTGGACTTCAGTTCCCCGGAGTGACTCGTCTTTTTGCAAGTCATCGTCCTCGAAGTGCACTTTTTGAATATTGTGAGACATTATGGGGGGGGGGGGGAAGGGGGGCATTTTTTTTCATACTTTTAATGAGCTTGGGAACTAACCCCTGAAAAATAAGCTGTGTTCATAAGCACCACACACAAGTCATTCGAATGGACCTTTTGAATTGTTTTTCTCTCTACCAGTTTTCTAGCCACAACTATCCGCATGTGTAGTATTGATTTGTTTGTACACAGGTACTTGCAGACAAGATGGGACTTCCTATTTTCACTGAAGTATTCCATTCATTTTCTACCAGTCAGATGCTTGCCATGGACTCACGGAGACCAGACCCACTTTTATCAGTGTCGAATTTCCCGTGCTCTATGTTAGAGTGTATTGCTAGCACATTTAAAGTGCTGTAATGAGGTCAGGAAGGTCGTTTTGAACTATCTTGAGTGCAAAAATGCCATTAAGCAGTGATCAGGATAAGCAGCGGAGTGGCAGCAGGGTGCCCCGGTGTCACCTGGAGGACGACGTGGGCTCAGACCCTGTGTCAGTAAGTGTCCTTGAGCGAGAGTCTCTACAGGCTTCAGAGACACTTCTGTTTAGCTGACCTGACCTTTGACCTCTTTGAGGAGGAGAAAACCTAAACGAGATCCCGACAGTTATCGGTCACGGATCAAAATGTTGCATATGACTTGAATCAGCATTTATTGATTTTTAGATTGAGATGTTTTAAACGAAAAAAAGAAAAAAAAAAGCTTTAGCGATGTGATCAATTTAAAAAGTATTATTTCATTTATTCGGCATGTTTCTCAAATTGATTTTCTTTTTCTTTTCCTTGAAATTGTCTCACACAATACCGCATAAGTATTGTGAGGCCATCGGATCAGGAACGTACAGTTCGGCCCCACTTGAAAAAAAAATGGTATTAGATACTTGCTCAAAGTATTGATGTTATCCGAGTGGAAATGATCACATCGGTAAACCAAATCGTAATGAGGAAAACACGGATTATGCTGATTTAAGGTGGAAAAGATCACTGAGCTTATTTCTGTTTGCAAGCCCAAAGATTTCACGCTAAGATGCACACTAAGTACTCTGTGAGGAAAGACTCATGGGCGACACTTATTCCCCGTGTATGTTTGTAAATAAACTGCTTTGCTTGTTCAATCAAAAAAAGACTCTGACATGTTTTTTTTACTTAAAGTGGGCCCCATGCAATGGTCATACACAGATCTGTGGGTTTACACTCGAACTTCACACACACATCTTAAGTACTTTTTTTATAACATTAAAGAGTACACTAACAGCAGGTGGAGCAGCAGGGCTTTGCTGTCCTCTCTTGTGGAAAGTTTCAAGCCTGTTTTACCTCTGAACTGGGTGTGGTCAGATATGTTACTCCTGTAACCACACCTAACTGTCAGTATGTTACATGCACACTAATATTCATCTATTGTGAATGACGACTTATTCCGACTGTAGCTCTTTCCCATTAAGACGTGGGATATGCTGATATTCAGGATTTTGAAATGCACACAGCTCATTCAGATCTCAGGGTTTTTACCGCAGTTATCAACACACGGTCTGTTGCCTGTTTATGGTCAGCTCTGTGCGTTGCCTAGCCAACAGTTTGCAAGACAGGGGAAGAGATGCATGCACAAAAGAATAGCCCACATATCTGGTTGGAAGGAGAAACGCACCTACTTTTGAAATATTATGAAATGCCAGAATATAAATAGATTTTTTGGATATGAACAACTGTTGCAACGCCAACCTTTTACAAGAAGGTGGTTGAACGGATGAAAGAGGGAGCCAGTGTTTTTTTGCAAGGTTGCATGTGAGCAGGAATATGAGTGGAATGCTCGCTGTCATTAGCCGCGTACACAGCTGAGTGGGGATATTATCTTTTTCGCAATAAGGGAAAAAAACAGGAATATTTTGTGCGTGTAAACATGGAGAGTGATTGTAAGTATGTGACATGGTGAGAAGTAAAAACCACTGGAGTTCAGATTGAATTTTTAGGTCAAGCAGCTGACTAAACACAATTAAGTGAGTACTTTAGTCAATTTTCATTAAAGGTTTAACACTCAGAAACTCAAACTGCATCATCAGAATGGTGTGGGTGTGCTTTGTGTGAGGTACTGGTAACATAAGCAAACATCTCCCCAGCTATCATCAGATTTAGATTCAAATGTTTCTGAACTCTAATTTGTTTAAGCAATTACATGACGGATCCATTTTCCAGCAGAGAGCTGCCCACTTCAAGCTAGTGAGGAAAACGAGGAGGGAATCGTAAATACAGAAATCTCTCCAAAACTGTAGTAGCTTTGGCAGGAGATTATGTGTTCGTGTACAAACCCATCACTCAAAAGAAGTGCCTGATTGAGAAAATGGGTCTCCAGGGTCGTCCTTTGATAACATCACAGATGCTGACACCATAAGAATCTGAAGTAAGACTGACTTACTGAACTGAGATACTGCTGAAACTTCAGTCTGACTGTAGCCTCGCTTCAGGTTGAAGCAGTGTCCACCCTCTGTGAACACAAGTCAGTTTATGGTGCGTGTCAAAATCAACTCGCAGACACGTGACACATGTATCGCATATTGACATGGGCTGCACTTATTGCATACTTAAAACATGATAAAATATAAAATATGTCTTCGTAGTCTTACATGTGCTTCTCAGATGCACTGCAATTATAATGAAGCTAACGTTAACCATTGACCTGTGACTTTTGCCCTTTCCTTAAACGTTAAATAAGATCAGAGAAACAGACACAGAAAACTATATCAAAACAGAATGGGCAGACCGCTACCATGATGCTATTTTATTATTTTAAACTGGGGAAGATAATCTAACTGGTTCTGTGTCTAGAAAATGCTAATTATTATTCTGTCATTGCTGCGACATAAAGCTTGAGGTCCTATTTCATACTGCAAAAATGAATTTCCAGAACTCATATGGAAGATTCTCATTATTCACCTGGAAGTCTGAGCTTACGTCTGGTCTACAACATGTTGCCAAAATGTCTTGTTTGCTTTGTGAACAGCATTTTTGCTCATTTTTGTTTTATTGCTTTGTTCTTCAGCATGTAAGGCATTGTGACCTGAGGTATTACAGCTCTAACTTTGCAATTTCCTTGTCTTTATAGGCAATTAATGTGATTTGTGCTCGCTGTCTTTAGTCTGTTTCAAATAAATGAACCAGCCGCTCTTGAACTGACTGACTATCACAATAAGCCTTGTACAGTATGAAAACACCCCTCCGTCTTGTGAATGCATAACTGGGATTATCAAACTGTCAGGCCTGCTTAACCTCAGCGCGATAAATAGGTGCGACCCCAGAAGCCTGGCCTGGAAATGGATTGCACCTGCGGCTCTGATGCAATCGGAGAGGTCAGTTTCTCATCGAGTGGGAACTCTCCTGCTTGACACGTATCCAATGTAAACAAGGCCCGCGGTCACGCCAGTCTCGTGCTGCCATCAAAACAAACAGGCCAGGGCCGAGTGTGGACACATGGCATACGTGGCTTAGTCCCCTCCATTGACAGCCTAATTCCCCCCTCAGTGCCTCATAAAGGGGTCTATTGACAGCCCTTCCTGAGCCCTGCTCACACATAAGTGACCCTCATTGTGAAAATATGTGTACCATCGTTTGGGGCAAGCTGCGGTCTATTGCCCTTCCCTTTAAAATAACAACATTTGGCTGAAACGGCATTTTATGCCTTTCCTGTCATGATACTGTGACTCAGGACTTTTACAGTAGATTGTAAACAAATAATTGAGCGGCGAGCTGTTTGACGTCCTTAATGTTGGATTCAGTCCTGGAGAGACATTACGAGTTTGACTGTACTTGCCGAATCCCACATTTACATAATGTGCAGGGCGTGTTTTTAATGTGAACAGGGCTGTCTATCTGCTAAAATCCTCTTTATTCAGTAACTTCAATGTTGTGTTTCCACAGTCAGGAGGGGAAAGCACTGCAGGTGGACCTGAAAATCTGATCCCCTCTCCGTGTTTGACAAGGCTACCTAATCCCTTTTGTTCCACCCCAAGAGTCTGTTTCAGAGACAGCCGAGCCCACTGTAACAGAAAACCAGTGACGCAGAGCAGGACATTAAATGCTTCTTACACTTACTTATTGATGGATCTTTAAAAAAAAACAACGCTTTTTTAAGCAGGTGTGGTGGAGGACACAATGTGAGTTCAAGGACAACTGCACAAATTAGTTTCAGAGGCAGCTGTGATGTTGTAGATGACATGTGATAATGTGCCAGTATTAGGAGGCAGTGCTGTTTCTTCATCATGAGGATGAAATTCAAATCTTTAGAGCCTGATTCCTGAGTAGTTTTGGTTGTAATACAAAGCTTTCTAAGCAGACAAAGTCACCATTTCTAGTGTGCTGGAATACGTTGCTGAAATTGAAATGAAGGGTTGTTAAAGGAACAGTTATTTTCCCTACATTTTAAAACAAGTCCCCATCTACTTCAATTGTTTAGGAGAATGTTGCTAACTGTTTTGCTGTGAAGCTCCAGAAATGTTTTGCAGACTACAAAACTTCACCTGACATTTCATCAGCATTGGGATGAGTAGATAATTACTAAGTTTTCATTTTTGGGTGAACTATTCCTTTAACTCTGTTGATAAATCAAAGCTGCTTTCCTGAAATTAGAGAAAAAATGTTACGTAAGTTAGCAGTGGTGGAATAGATAACTACTCATGATAAACAAGAGGTATTAATCCTTCAATGTAGTTGTGATTACTGTATTTGTTACTAGATTAATTTTTGAGATTAGTCCTGATATCTAAAAGATAAAAAATGAATTCCAGGATTTTATAATCCAGTGTCACCGTCAGAAAGCAGACGCTCAGTGGGAGGGAGATTGAGCCCATAAGAACAAATCGTGATATGAGAAGTTCTTACATCACAACATGTGTTAATTTATCTGCAGGAGGTTACACTAAACATGACCTTTCATGACAGTATATTATATTATATATACTAGATGTACAGTCTGAGGCTTAACTGAGTATCAACAATAAACTGTATGGTAGCATTACTAATTAAAAGCTTTTAAGTATAATAAGTATATTAAGTAAACTGCTGCTGCTTTGTTTCAGGATTAAAATATCACCTTTGTGAGTCACGATGACTTTTACTTTCAGTTTTGTTTAACTTTCCCAACCAGGATTTGTTGCTCCCACTTTGGTTTCACTTCCCTATATATATTTTGATTTTTTTAGGATGCACTGCCAATCAAAATTAGTCTTTGACAGCATTAAATGACGTCCTAATCCGAATAGTACTCGTAGAAACAAAGCTTCTCATTTGTGTTCAACTCCGACTGTTTTTAGCAAAGCTAAAGGCAAAGCAGACCTCCGTTTCAATTTAGTTTCTTTTTCATTCCTAAAATTTATTTCATTCATTACTGAACTACAACACCCTTGCTGGGCATCATGTGCGCATCGGTGTCATAATGAAAGATGGGGACAGGTCAGAGTCTACTGAGAGGCGAGCCTGGCACATCTTACATAATAGTTCCCTCCCAACCTGTCTACTCTCCCCCTGCAGACAGCACAGCAGACCTGCAGAGGAAATTAATATTTTAATCTCTCAGCCGGATTCAAAGAACAGTCCCCGCTCTCACAGGGCAGCGGATAAATAAGTCATGAGCTGGAGGTTTGTGTGACAACACGGCTGGACAGACAGACACAACAACACACCCTGGAGGAAACACACAGCTCAGGGGTTTGGCACTGACTTCTAAATGGGATGTTAGTAATGGTCTTAATATCCAGAAGCTGCAGATCTACACGCTGAACAAGCAGCTCCATTCACAGGCTTTAGTTAAAAAGCTCTGTGAACTACTTGTCTTGGACCCTGCAGAAATTGAATTCACTGTAAAAGCATGGCAAGACTGCTTCTCTTCAAGACATGAAAATTAGGTCACTCCCACTACATTACTGAGAGCACAATGCAGACAGAGCTCCATGACTGGATTCAGGCGCCACACTGTGGTCGATCTGAACAATCTCAACCATGACTTCTGCTGCAGTTGCAGTAATGTTACCCTTAAAGGAATAAGATTACTGTGATTTTAAAGATTTTGGTTTTTTTCTTCTCTCTTTCTAGAGCTGCAAAGATTAGTCAATCGAAGGAAAATTCGAGCCTCTTGACAATAAGGATTTGCTGCTTTTCTTTGTCATTTATGGTAGCACATAAAGAGTCTTTCAATTTTGGACTGTTGGTTTGATAAGAGAAGCAACCGGAGAAGGTCCCTGTGGCCTCTAGGAAAATATGATGAACATTTTTTACATTTTATAGACTAAATGATTGATCAATTAAACATGAAAATAATGGGCAGATTAACCGATAATGAAAATAATCACTAGTTGCAGCCTAAACCTCATTCTAATAAGGGTTGTATTATATTATATTACATTAAAGGAGACGTCGTGTGCTCATTATCAGGTTCATTATTTTGATGCGGACTTTAACTTTAAAGATCTTTCACATGCACAAGAATCTAAATAACACACTGAAGGAAAGAAAAAAAAACTGAACAAACATGATAGGTCTCCTTTAAATCAAATGTACATCTGCAAAAACAACAAAATGAATTCAGAGGTATACCTTTGTGAAAAAACAAGAAGCAGGCTCACTTAATATTTTTCTGAAAACTATTTAATATACGTGTTAAAATACTTAAAATAAGCTTGGTTTAGTCTCTTTAACCACAATCGTTTTCTTCAATGAGATGATTTGTCCATGTCAATGCACAGCACTGTTTAAATCCAGTTTTTGACTTTTCATCGACACAATTCTCACTTACAGTCCATAAAACATTACTGCATCGTGAAAAACAACAAAAACACAATAGAGCTAGAAAAAAACAAAAAGAAGGAATGGTGCCGTTTCTTTAAAAAGGTCCAAAACACATTCTTTACACCTTGGGGAAAAATGTTAACATCCTCCTTAAACCTTATTCAAATTAAACTATATGTTGAGGGGCAGCTGATGGAAGTGAACACAGTCCTTAATGTTGCATTTCTTGTAAAACAAAGCGATTCACTGGAAGGGTTTAAAAGACAGCAATGCATGGTAACATAATGTTAATAGTTACATTAAAATATCAATAACTTAAATGTGTAGGAATGAAAAACGCAGGTTAGTTAGTCCTGTGTTTGCTATTTCCAGTTGAATGTAAAGCTTCGTTTCTTGCCACTTCTTGATGCGACAAATGTTTTGTTAAGCAACTGCACAGCGTCTCATTTACACTTCAATGTAAAACCATTATTACCATTATTGTTAGCACCCTTTACACCTGGCATCATCATGTATCTTCACTGTTATCACTTAGGGGGTTTTTGCTGGGAATATTTGCAAAAGCACCAAGCAAGCAGAGATGAACTAACAGTCATGCAAACACTTGAAAAGGACACTTTAAATACATTAACTTGCTCCAAGATGAAATGTTGCACCGGATCATGTAAATAGCTACTAGTTTGTAAATAAAAGACCAGGCATGATGCAGTTTAGAGAGCAACTTTTGAATAAAACTACTAAGAGGTTTCAATTTTGAAGGTGTTTATATCCAAAATCAATGAAAAATGGTTGCATTTTTTTTTTTTATGTCAAGGGTAGGAATGTGTGCAATTAGTGGATTAAATGTTGCTACCCTCACTAATTTGCGCCAGAAAAACTAGACAGTTAAAAAATGTTATATTAATGTAAACATTTAAATCAAATATTGACATAATTTGCACTGAAATGTCATGTTGTCACAGTTAAATGTTCTGTTTAAAAAACAAGCATTTGTTTAGTTGTTACGCAATATTTTTCGAAAGTGTTTAACCTTATGTTCTCAGGTTTGACAGTTTACTTTAGTTTCTTTAGTTTAAACTCAGCCCATTTAAAGCGTAAAGGGTGCTTTAAGTGGACCCTTTAAGCCGAAAGTCAACACTTAATCCTCGAAGTTCATTTCGAATCCAGTTTGCTTGGGTCAAAACGCACAAGTTGCACAGTAAACAAATTGTTGCTATCTGAAAATGCTACAACTAGCTGGCCTGCTATATAATACAGTATGTAGACAAAACCCCGGATGTGATAAATGTTGATGCCAGGCAATACGAGGGCCTATGATATCATTATTGTTATCCGATAGTACCAGTGTGTGTGGTGTGCCAGTAAATAATTGATTCATAATATCAAATAGTTCCACAAAAGTCCCACGAAAGTAAACGTTAACAAAAAAAAAAGAAAATCCTTTTCCGCATTGTCGTCTGGTATATATTAAAAAAACATGAAAAAACTGACCAGTTTTACCCTTTTGAGTTTTCTCAAATCAAAACAACTCATAGCATATGAACTGACGCAGAGTTTGTCTGTCAACAGATGTTGGGGATGGTGTCTCTCCTACTTCCACTCTGTTTTCTGTTCTGTTTGCTCATGCTTCACCTACGGATGTCAGGCTTGTCCTGTAGTGTGAGGCAGAGAAAGAGGTGAAGGTATAGGAAGGGTGGGGGTCCAAAGTCTTCCGAGGACTATTAGTAAGTTTGCAGTTGGACAAGGCTTCTGGCACTCCCATTCCCGAGTGTATTCCTGAGTTAAATCCGTGCATAGTAGTGGCAATGATGATGAGTGCGTCAGTAATCACAGAAACGGCTTGCGCTCACACCCACACAGTCTCTCGCAGACAGTTAGTTCATTGTTCATCGTCCCAAGCGGGCCTGCTAGTAGTTGAGGAGGCGCTCCCTTTCCGTACCAGCATAGCGCTGGTTAGCAGCAAACACCTTCGCTTTGTTTACTGACGGACCTGTGAAAAGGAACAGATCATGTTTTATTCCTAAATCTGTGCTTAAATCTTGTGCTTAATGTGTTTTTTTTTAATGTTTGACATTACTGACCGATATAACTGAGCAGGACGGGGAGGAAGATGAGGCCGTGTGCGGCACCGAGCAACACTATGGCCAAGAACATCCTAAAGTAGAAGACCTGGAAGATCTGCGACTTGGAAAGTGCCAGGATTAGGATACCTCCGAACTTTGTTAATGTGATCCCACTGAATACCTGTGAAAAGGAAAGTGTCATTTAAATCATGTTCGTAATGATGAACGCAATTATACTGAAATATAAATCATTTTACAGCTGATTTTATGCCATAAAGTGAAAATGCAAGCTTGTTCACACTGATATTATCCACAATACCAGGACGCAAAAGCTCCTTATTTACTTTAATTTTGTGAATTTGTAAGTGGTAAAGTGAGACTTACAGAGCTGCCCATGTGAGCCAGGGCCTCCTCAGCCCGCTCCACTCTGTTCTTCTTCACACTGATGGAAAAAGCTCTGACGATATGACTGCAGAACTCCACTGAGATACCACAGCTCTGCAACAGAGGACAGAAACATCTCAGCAGGGAAACATGGAAATGCTGAAATAAAAGCCAAGTGGCTGAAAACCTCTTTTTGTTGCGTTGAAAATGAATATTTTATAGGCGAGTGATGAAAAGCACATTTGAAAGGAAAGTTCATCATGGGTATGACAACATTTTCACCACAAAAGTGAGTAAGTGCTGACATCTAGGGTTACAGTGATTGCGAAACAAAGTCGCTTTGTGTAAACAACACGGGTGGGGTCAGATGACCAGACAGATTGTAAACAAGTCTCAAGTTTAAAAGGCACAATCTGTGATGTAGCTGAATACCATCAATATTAAAAATTCTTCTGTTAAAAAGTCTTTTGATAAATGTGTTAATATACCTTTAAATACATATGATACTTATCCTGCCTTTACAGAGTTTATAATTGAAGTGAACAATAAATTGTACATTCCTAAAATTAAAATGTATTTATGAAAAAATCAAAATTATGCATTGCACCGACAGTAACTTAAGTGAGTCAAAGTTGAAACTGAAAGTAGCAGTGTGTAATCTAATGGACAGTTATAATCACAACTGATTATGTGTCTGACTCAGGTTACTTGCTATGAGGAACTTTTGGTCTTTTCCAAGACTGATGTGATTAAATTAGCAGGTAAATTGTTGTAAATGTTGTCATGCATGATAAAAATAATGGCTAAAACTACAAAAATAGGAAGAACGTTGTAAAAAGATCTCTGTAACCCCAAACTGATCCTCTCTGTCAAGTCCTCTTCCCATGCTGATTTTGCCAATTTCAAATAAAAATAAATACATTCTTACTTTTTTCTTGCTTCGCTTAAAAACCATTTCACAAGTTGTTTATTATCTTGCTTGGAATATTATTCCGTTGTACATGTTTGGTGCGATTTATGTTGCTTCTTACCATGACCAGATTCACCAGGGACACTGCGTTGAGGCTGATGCTCCACAGCCACATGACGCCGAACATGTTGACGAGGATCATGGCGATGGTCATGCAAACCGTAACAGCTGACCACAGCTCGAAGCCCAACAGCACCGTCGTCACCACGAATATGGATGCCAGTGACGCGCCCAGGTTCAGAGCCGTGTCGTGCGCAATGGTGAGGTACTGCTCGTAAAACACGTAGAAGACGCTGTAAAGGAGGAAAATTTAGTGAGTTTAGTGAACAGCCCTTAGAAAATTCAATTCAATCCAAGCTCCATTATCTTCTGCCTTATCCCCTCATGCATTTTTAATGGGGACTTATTCCAACATTAAATAGACACAGCAAATCTATTTTTTTAATCTGCACACCATTTTTTCTCTGAATATTTGACCTGCATTAGTGGTGGTGTGACTCTCGTGTTATATAGGAAACAGGCGACAGGAAGATTTTTTCAGGACTTGAGGTCAAACAATGTTTGATTTGCTGTGTGCTTATCTATGACCTACTTCCCCCCCTAATACCCTTGAACTTTGAGTTCAAAACAAGCTAAACTTCAGTTACAAGTATTTCACCTGAGAAAACCCTAAAGCAGTGAGTGAAACTGAAATGATTGTCACAAAAACAACGATTACAATATAATTCATACTGAATATTAAGCAAAGGTGCAAATGAGGAACAGGTCTTACCTGTAGGCAAAGACTTTATGGTTTGTGGACTGAGTGATGTTGTCAGCCAGGTTTCGGGCCATTTTTAAAGCATGTATGTAGTCTGGGGATTCTTTCAGGATGGTGTGGTAGGTCATAAAGTATGTGGCTCCGACCCCCGTGTTGTCAGGGTACACGTCAACTGCTGTGGCGTAGGCTGCGTGGCCGCTGGAGGAGCATTAACGCATTTTGAGAGAGACAAAAGAAAGGAAAGTTACCAACCACGACTAAAATGGTATACTGTGAAACTCTAGAAGTTAAAGGGAAAGTACTTAATCACATCTCATGTGGTTTCAATACAAACCACAAAAAGAAGAAGAAAAAAACATTTCAGCAGAGCTGTAAGATTACCCTTTTCCACACTTGACGTTGGGATTGTCTGACAGAAACATGGGCAGAAACCGCATGAAGTCGTCTCCTACCGGCCTCTGCTTCCCACTGGGAGTCATGGGCCGACAGTGTACACAGGAGGGATTTACCACTGAAAAACAATATTGGGAATATTTTTATCCGTTTAAACAAGAGGATTTGAGAAATATACAAAATAGAAATAAACAAATATGCTCTGAAAGAAAGTTCTGAAAACAATTGAGTAAACAAAGTTGCAATTTGAGGTTTTGGCACAAAAAAAGACTCAAATAAGAGAATAACAGAACAGAATAACAACTTTGATCACCGTGAGCCTAAAAATCTACAGACTACTGGTGTAAAACGATGCTTGTTGTTCATAAATGTCTTGATTGAATAGCCATTTAAACGTTTTGTTGGTTAGTATATTTTCCTGAAACTGCATCATTTGTTTCCTCATTTCTCTTTTATTTGCTTCCAACTTCCTCAAATAAATTGGGTCTTGCTGATACTCAGGTGACTTTTTACTGGACAAAAGTTTATCATCAGGATCTATTAAAAATGGGATATATCAATGTACTGCATTAATAATTATACAAACATTTTTTAAAGAAACACTTTGATCCTGTTAAGATGAAAACTTGAATTAGTTTGAATGGTACTTTTACTATAATTTCATTAATGTTTAGTTAAGTATTTTCATATTTCTGCTGTTCTTTTTGCTGGATTATGCCCTTCAACGCTATTTGTTTCACTGTGTTTAACTTTGTTGAACTGTGTCAAAAGGTAGTTTGGCAGACAGCAGGATCATGAGGCGAGGGTTCAAAGGGTTCACAGGGTTCAAAGCATGTTGACACTGGATTAAAATTTACCCGAGGCGTTGCAGAAGGCCCCAGTTGTGTTGTAGTATCGACAACAGGTGGACTGAGGCTTCACCCAGTCAAAGTAGTCATCAAGCCAGGAAGATGGTGTGAAGCCAATAGTTGTACTGGAAGTAAAAGGAAAAGAAAAATTGAGAAGATCATATAATCAGGGGTTAGATTAGACTTTAGCACCTCTGCCTGTTATGAAATCCCAGTGCCATATTAATTCAAATGTTTAATGTAATTAAATGAAAAAAAAAACAAGTTCTGCTCTATTTGCTTATTCTGACTTACTAGTTGCTGATGAGTGACGCAGCGTAGACCTGCTGGACTAGAGAGTTGTTGTTGCAGCCCACTCCTCCACACACAACATTCTGGCCCTCTGGGCTACTGTAGTTGACACCGTCTTCTACCACAAAGTACACCGGAGCTCCGGTGTGGAGATACTCGGTCAGGTTCTTAAAGTAGTCCAGCACGTACGAGTCCTAGATGGAGGAAAGATCATCAGTGCAGGAATGCAAACCAAGGCTATTGAGCATGTTGTAATAAGAAGACCGTTGCAAAAACGTAATGTAATGGAAGTTCAAATAATCACATCACATCACATGCAACTGATTTAGCTTCATGGATGACTGACAAGAGAAGTAAAATCCTCTGAAAAAAAAAACTGAGAAGTGTTGCCACTTCTGTAAAAATAATACTAAACTTCATTTGTACAGTTCGTGTTTTACAAAACCAGATGAAAATCAAGGTGAAAACAGATGGAAGATAAGTGATAAAAAAGGCAAAGAAACTAGAAAAACAACAGATAAAGAAAATATTCGAGCAGTGTCCACTAGCAATCCATGAACACAGTTAAGACTCACATCGGGCATGGAGAGTTTTTGGTCCAGTCCAATCTCTACTTTATTCACCACAGCAATACTGAAGGAGAGCATTCCCACAAACACTGCCACCTAAACACACACAAATAAAAAAGATTCATCACATAGTCAACAATATTCTTCTTGATGAAAAATACAAGTCTGACTTAATCCATCAACCTATTAGAATAAAACATGACGGGGGGAGTTGTCAGAGTGGAAACTGACTAGAGACAGATGTGCACGACTGGCAGCGTGGCACCGAGGTACTTACAATGATCGGTCGCACCCACTCTTTGAGGATGAATGGGGCATAGACTTTCTTGAAAAAACGGAAGAGGAGGCTGTCCGTCTTGGTTTCCTGACCTTCTGGCAGCTTCATACAGCAAACAACGTCGAGTCGATTCCCCTTTTAAACACAATGACAAGACAGCATTTGATGAAGTGTAACTAAATCTGTAACCAACTTGAAGGATGAATCATTTAAAATGATGCTTTAGTCATGAGATAAGTTTTTACTGCCAACAATCACTGCACTGGCCAATAACAATTCTCTGCAAACAACCCGAGAGGAGCTGAGCCATTAAATCAGTTATATTGGCTCGTGCAGTGATTGGTAGGATGAAAACTTCAATCACACTTCTGCATGACATTAAACTGTGGCCATTACAGGAAATCATTTTCACGAAAACCTCACGATCAGTCATCTGTAACCCCACAACCATTTCCCTCAGTCTCACCTCCTGTCTTCTGGCGTCCAGGCCGAGCAAGCTGACAAAGCAGCTGATCTGCAACAGGAAATCAATAAAAACAGCCAAGCCAGCAAACAGGGAGAATGTCCTCACTGCAGGCATGTTGGACAGCGCTCCTACAGAAGACAAAGTCGACAGTTTTATCAGCACATGACTCACCCGGAAACTATGACTCTTTGGTCCCATTGGGCGAATTCTTGCCGCAAAGACACTTTTCTTATGATTCAAAATGGTTTCATTTTTCTGTCGGGCTGTATTATAGAGGGATTTATTTTACCAAGGAAGAAGGCCACTGTCTCAGAGAAGGAGGAGAGGAACATGCTCGGGGCTACGTCTCCGAGAATTCGACCAATCTGCTGGTGAAGTTCCTCATGGGGCATCCGCTCATCCCTCTGTTGAGAAATACAAATGAAAATCACTTTTAGCAGGTGTACACAGGTTTTGTTGGCAGCACGCAAAAGAGGTATTCTCATTGAAATTAAGATCTTTTTTTAAGAGAAAGACTGCATGAGTTGAGTTTAGAGTTTAGTGTATTGGAAGAGGGGAGGTTACCTGATACGTCTGTACGATAATGAAGATGTTGTCTACTCCGACAGCCAGCACCAGGAAAGGAATGACTTCAATCACAATGAGGGTGAGGGGGATACCAAAATAGCTGAAGATGCCCAGGGAGGAGGACACAGAGCTGAGCACGATCAGGATACCTGCTATACCCAGAGAAATCTTAGAGTCCACCTGCATGGGACAAAAGACAACAATCAGTCATTTACTTCGCTTTCATACCTGAGTGGCAGGAAGTTGTCTAGCAAGTTGTACTAGTTCTGTTCTGAAAAGGGTAATTTGTCAAGCTCTTGCATCACAGGCTGGAACACTGAGTAACGTGTAAAACTATTTCAGATATGGATTCTGGCAACACTTGGAGCTATAAAATGCATGACATGTTGTACAAAACTGCAATGACGTAGTTATTAGGCTCTTACCATCACTCTCCTGAAGCTGTGGATGTGACCCAGGGCCAAGGAGATGTAGATGAACATAATGGCATAGCTGATTACTATGGTGCTGATGTCACCTTCGCTCTCTCTGTTTATCTCATCTTCTATACTCCTCTCGGCGTTGAAGGCTACTGTCAGGTTGGGGTTTTTGTAGTTCTTCATGAACTTGATGAATCTGAAACAGGCACACAAAAAAATACAATAAGTACAGACAGTGACACAAATAACAGTGAGCTAAGATGGATTTTACAAACAGAACTTACTCTTTCTCCCAGGCAAGAGCTTTTCCCAGTCTGACGGTGTCGTTCAGGTAGTTGTTGAGTGGGAAGGTGATCACCAGAGCCGTGGCGTTGTTGTAGTTGGTTTCTGTAAAGCAAGAACAACCCTGTCAACAACCACTTTAATAAAGATTACTGAACTAAGCATTCACTTTGGAAGAGAGACTAAAAAAGCACTGATAAAATTAGTCTCTGTTCTGTTTGATTCAGACGCAGCTGGCATCGAAACCTTACTCCTTTAATAACGTTTGTTTTGCGCAAGTCCAAGTGCTCCAATACACTTGAAAACTTATTCTTGATTTTATTCATGATACAATTTCAAACAGTGTGCTTGTCACCTGCTGCGCATATAAAGAGATTATATTGTATTTTACTGATTCACCTTTGACTGAACATTGCCACAAGTTAATCTACTAGCTCAGCAACCAGAAGAGTGTAGTTTTTTTCCCCATTTAGTCCAATAAACATTTTTTAAGAGGCTATAAACACATCATGTAACTGCTGTAGATGGAAAAACTTGATGCACACTGATGTCATGAAGGAAGATAGTCGACTGTCACGAACAAGTTTTGCATCGTAGCTAGGAGTGTGCACACAACACTGATTTTGACTTGTCTAAAACAGTAAAAGTGTAAATCAAGCTCACCGTCATAACCCCCCATGGCGAGCCAGGGAAAGACGGGGCCACCAAAGGTGCCTAAACAGGGATCGTGGAGGAGGGTGGTGTCATTGAGGGAAGCTGGTGCGCTGTAGAAGAAAAGACCAACAGAGAGTTAATGATTAGAGTTAACCCTTGAAAATCATAGACACCAGTAGGCTGACGCATTCATCAGTATAGATTTTGACATTATCTGACCTCATTGGAAAGCAGTGAAAAAGAAGGGGGACCATGTACAGTATTAAACATAAATGTGATTGTGCTATTTTAAGAGGACACACAACCGTTTTTAGAAAATGCCAGCATCTAAAAAAAAAATTGACTCTAGTGAGCTGCAGGTGTTAGATTTCAACACTGTTGTATTTTCTAGCAGTTTTAACCCTTTTTACCAAATGAACTTTACCTGGACCTACAACAGATTTCTGCTGGCAAACAAGATATGTATACAACAGGGTTTCTGCAGTTAAATTTAAGACTTTTTAAGTCCATTATGAGTGCAACTCAAGATCTATATCATCTATCTAAAAAGGTCCCCCACTGTACGTTTTTTGAAGAGACTGGGTCGTGCTAGGGCTCCATGTATGAATACAGAACAATTTTGGGGCGATAGCGAGCATTTACGTTAACAAATTACAGCTTTAACTCATTACTTCTAGAAGTAGATTATTTTTTGATGACAGGAGATGCCATGTTAGTCCACACACCACATCACGACACACTAGCTGGGTGTGCTCCGATTGATTAGTGGCTATTGGTTATTGGTTATTGGTTTTGAAGTTTTGTTAAAGGGAAATCAATACAAATTTTTCCAAAAACAAAAAGTGAGACTGGAGTTAACGCAACTTTAAAGAAAAAAAACATTAACTTCATAATCCAATCAATTTTTAAGTAGTATCAAAATCATACCTAAGACATTTAAGCCCTAAAACTTAGATTATTGAAGTTATGTACCAACTTTAGAAAAAAAAGGAAATCACCTGACACAGTAGAGGAAGTGGCTGTGAAAGTCAGCATAAACAAAAAAGTCATCTCCTATACTGTGGTCTAGCACAGCGTGGCTGTTCTGGAAGTAGTTGAGGACACTTAAGATGGTACAGTTGTCATTGTACGGGGCCAGCGGAGCCAAGCAGATGTCGTTCATGGTGACGTTTTGGCCCTCGTATGAGGCTACAAGGCCTTCGATTTCGAGCTGCAGATCCAGCACCTGTTTGATCACGGTTGAAAAAATGTGGGTAGAAGAAGAAAGCAGAACCAATAAACCACAGTTTCAGAGATGCAGCTGCTCCTTGCATGCAATGTTTATATCTAATCTGGTATGATACAAAACCAACCTTGGCTTTAATAACACAGTATTGCTAATGATCATTTCCCACCTGGTGCAGGATGTCTTTGTCCAGGATGGCACCAAATGGGACGTCCGATCCTCCAAAGTATGGAGAGTAAGTGAAATTGATAGTGAGTGGGGTGGTTATAATGAGCTGCACAGTTCTAAAGAAGGGTCCGAAGTGGCTGTCAAAGTAGTCCTTCTCTTGGCGAGCCTGGCTAGTGGGTGACGACCACAGCTCGACGGGGTCTGTGGTGATTTGCATATAGACCAGACCCCCAGAGGCGGCGACCACCAGTATCAGGCTTCCCAGTATGACCACAGAGGGATGGCGCACGCAGAAGGAGCCCCAGGAGCTAAAGACGATCCGCAGATAATTCTCGAAGCGCTCGCCCAGTGTTTCACAGCAAGATGCATTTACTAAAATGGGAGACAGACTGGGAGTTAGTTGCAGCAATGATACAACAAAATTATTACACCTCAGAAGCACTGCAATTTGACTATTTATCATGCATTACAATACCTTGGTCTGGGTTGTCACTGTTGAGAGACAGGGGGTTATTGCTGTCCAAAATGGGGCCATACTCAGACATGATGGTCCGTTTCCTGTTCGCACAAAGAACCACACAAACCAAACTGGAATGAACTTCTAAAGCATGCATCAGAACCAACATGTTTCTTTTCAGCGGGTGAGGATTTGCAGGTATAACACATGAATTCTAACAGAATAAATCACAAATGGTCCCTTACCTGTAACACCAAGTTCCCAGTACAGCTCCAACAAAGATGAGCAGGAAGGCCATGTAAGAGATCCACATGATGACAGTCATGGCATCCATGCCAAGGATTGTCCAGGGAGGGGGGAGAGGGGGAGGCACAGGTTTGGGGCCACAGGCGTTTGTGCAGTCCTGACAGGAGCAGGGACCTGAACCGTCCTCCAGGCCCTCGGTACAGGCGTATGTCTTGTTGTTCATGGGGGTGTAGCCTGACACCGGGACATCTAATGTGAAGAAACAGCACAGTGAATTAATCATACAAAGAGCTACAGGTGTAGCATCTATTTAACTTGCATAAAGGAAGCAGAACAAGATGACTTACCTGAGAATATTGGGATGATAGGAAAGGGAGTCTGTCCATTGTTAATATCGAACATGTACTGTATCCAGTTAGTGGCATTGCAGTCCTTTGCATCCTTCCCACACAGCAGTGATAGGGCCTGCACATTGCTGGATGGTGCCTGGACATCCCTACAGGCATTGTACATGGCTGAAAGAGAAAAGCTCAAGTTTTTCATCAAGTCAAATGCCCATCCCCTATTTTATTTGCCAAAAAAAATGTAACAGTTATGACTGATAGTCACCCACAGAATTACGCAACTGAGAGCATGACTTTATTTTTAAATAGGGAACCGGTGAAGTTTTCCCTGACATGTCATGAAAATAATGACGGAGGCCATTTCTCATTTTGCAATCAGCATCTGGCTATGAACTCACCGTTGGCAAATGTCTGTCCAATATAGTACTGCACTTCCAACACATTGGTCTCGTCGACTTTGGTGGCATTCATGAACCGACTCTGGTGGGGGCTGCACGTCAGCTCACAGAAAAGGTTCATCAGGTTAAAGAAACAGGCGGGACACCTGTGCACAGACATTAAGAGTGTGAGAAGCAGAATAATAAAACAAGCTAAAGTTTCAGAGTGTAACACTTGCAAGGAAAAAAACAAGGCAATAACACATGTAGTGAAATAAAGTCCACTAAGATAAGAAAGCATGACAACCTTGTCAAATCATAGTCCTTAGGAGCCAGTCTGTCTCTAACCCACTATTTGGAACATGGAAAGCCAAGGCTTGTGTCAGAACAACATATAACATTTGAGCAGCGCATATAATGACAGATTCAAAAAGATTGAAACCATTTGTGTTCCGAAATTAAGAGAGGGAATGATAATGCCCTTCCAAGCATGTCATGTGCTCCATTAGTTACTTATAAAAACACTGCATACCGAGACAGGAACTGAAGGGGCAGCTGGAGGCTCCCTTTGAGTGTGTGCAACTGGTCGACATTGCAGCAGAGGCTTCGGTTTCCATAGTCATACCCGGGACAAAGCTCCTGCATGCAAACACAAACCGGATGACGTCAGTTTGATACAACATCTCCATAGTGCAAAAATAAAGCACGCTGGAAAGCAGAAGTGTGTTACAAAAGACTGTTTGAGCATCAAATATCAGAAGTAACAAGTTAAAAAGCATCAAGACAGTGTCTGTACCGTGAGAAGGTCAGAACCCTCAGAGGGTAGCGGGACGGCAGAACCATTGTAGTTGCAGTTGTATTTTTTTCCGGGCACCTTCTCGGACTCTCCACACTCGCCGTACCACACGCAGTGCTGGGCCTCAACCTGATACAAAGACAACAGAAACACAATGATCATTTGTGCGGTGTGATCATGGAATGAACACATTTGGCCCTTTTGTTTCTGTGTTCTGGTGTTTAATCAATGTTTTTCTGCAGAGTCTGTTGAATCTTATGTGGCCTTTTACTGATTTTTTATCTCTTGTGGACAAGAACAAGATCTTACCAACAAATTCAAAGATAGCCCAACCACATCCACTTCCTCTTAAGGCTGCAGTGGACCATGTGACTTATTTCTAGCTGCTTCTAGCCTTCTGATCGTAGGTCAAAGCTGTTCCTTTACACCTTGAGGTTTTATATTTGCCACATTTAACCTCTGGGTTTGTTTCATATCCTGTGTTTCTAGTATCTCGTGCTTTGAATGTCTGAAAATATCAATTTCACTTCTGCAAACAAAAATTTTCTCTACAATCCTGCATTTGAAGAGTAAGCCTCGACACAGACAGAGAGTCTGTTTAGTCACATCGCACAGTGTTATCTTGACTAACCCCTCAAAATAAGGCCAGAAAAAGGAGAACTGTGGTCAGACTGCTATGGCAACATAACAGCATTCTGCAATGTTGTTATGCCTACAATCAAGATCGAATGAGCACTTGAAATATTTACTTTAAATCTAGTGTGTTCAAGGAAATGCAATAACACAATTAAGACATGTTTACTACAATTTTAGTACTATTTATAGCTTCTGCTGGCAAAGTTTTCCACGATCTGTCTATTCAGCATCAGAGTTCTCACGTGTTCTTCATTGGGAGGGCTGACTTAGGGAAGTTAATTCACTTACTCTACAAACTTTTGTGTTACACTCTGTCCTTCTTGTGCTGTGGCCCTGAGTCCAAGGGCAGCCTTCAAATGTAATTACTTCTTTAGTTGGAGTTTTAAACAGCTTCAGACTAGGTCAGTTCTCCATGTAACTATACCATACCTTGAAAACACTGATGACAAGTGAGAGAGTGGTTATCTACATCTGATTAAATCAAGGAGCAGGGACACATGGTATGGTATGGTTTGTTTTGAAATGACATCTTCACAAGAAAAAGGAACAATTGACGATTGGATTGACATAATTTATGGTGTCCTGATTAAACAGGAACAGGATGACCCTTTAATAACATTGTAAAGGTGGATGTTGTATAAACGCACCTTTATACGACTCAAAATGAGTTAAGGATATGGGTGCATATATGCATGTGCATAGATAAAATGACATTAAAGTCAAATGAGGTTGATGTTAATCTTTTTTTTTTTTGCAAAAATTACAATCAACATTCCACAGATTTCGTTGTCTTTCTCTTGTAATTTCTATTTACTTACTTGTTTATGTCTTATTTATTATGACTACTTGGACATTTAATGCAGTTCTCTAGACTTCTGTGTTTTTCCATAGTTTGTACATTACATGTACACATGGTAAATGCAAATTCCCACAGAAAAACGTGATTAACCCACAGTTTTCAAACAGCTACGGTAAAAATGATTTAGCGTTAGCTAGCTATCAGGCTAGCATCCAACCTATCTAACGTCTGCAGCTATAATAACTTGCTAACGTTGTAGATTCGGCGTGTTTCATTACAGCTTCGTGAGCAACAACACGAACTGAAACACGTTTATTTAAGCTTTATATGATACCTATTTGAAAAGGGGTGGCGTTTTAAATCTGTCAAGACGTGACAGAGGGAAAACTTCTTTCGAAACACCGGCTGGATCCAGGATACAACCTGTATCAACACTGCCCGTCTCCAAGGAATGTCAAAGCTAACGTCTGTTTTCGCTAACGTTACGAGACTGCTCCAGTTTCCAACTAGAAATAACACTAGCTCCTATGTTTACGCCACTGTTGAGACAACTACAGGCTAACGCTATTTTTGCTTGGGATAAGTAAGAGCTGAAACCTCAAATAGCTCACCTGACCTGAATCTGAGTTTCGCTAACCCCCTCAGATAAACACCACACTGTCAACTGCAGCCCGAGCTGAGTCATGTTTTGGTCACGAGCACGAACGTTAAGTTACACTTACCCATCGAAAATGTCCTTCCGACAGGAGTATGATGAAGAAAAGTACAGATAAAACGCTTCTCCCTGGTAGGACTCCCATCCCTCTTACTGAAGCGATCGACTCGAAGTGTCAGTGCTGTTAAACTTTCGCATATCTTGTTGATGGTTTCTTCTTCGTCGGATGATTTGTTGGGGGCGGAGACAACATGTTCTCTCAGTGCTGCCACCGCACGACACCGAGGACGAACTACACCTAAAAACCATAACTGCATTAGATGACACTGTAATTTGCCCTGAAAACCTATTTTTATCAATGAGCTTCTCAATATGAGTGATGGTGTTTGTTTGTGTTTGACAGAAATATATTTATAAAATAAATAACATCAAACTTTGTCAGAGATATTACTAAAAGTGCCTGGATTTATTTTATTAATTAATAACAGGGACTAAAAAGCTATAAACTTTGAATCACGAGAACAAAAATATGTTAAAAAAAAATTTAATAGAAAGCAGTCAAGGCAAAAAATACTGTAGACACTCAAAAAACCCATTCGACGCCAGTTACATAGTTTAAGACGTACATTTTAATGTACCAAAAACAAATAAAAACCTTGCAGATTAGTTCATTAGTGAACACACTTTAAATGTATGCATATCTGATTCTTCTTTAATTAAAGAAGGAAGGTTATTTCCTGATATTACACCTGAAAACCTTACCCAATTAAGACTCAAATCTTCAAAGATAAGTTAACTGCTCTGGCTATGTTGTTATAACAATGAACTTCCAGGAAAATTAGCTACGGACCCTTTAATGTAATAATCCTACACGCCTTGTTAAACATTACTATACTATTGGATGCTAAAGTAACAACAATTCAAGTTTTATTTCAAATATTGTGGTTATGTGAAAAATAAGCAAAACAATATGTATTTGGAAGAACACATCTACAAATCAAAATATGCTGATTCAATCCCAGATTTTTATTACTCATCAATGACATCAAACACTACTTTGACCATATATCCTCTTCAAACAAGAGGCCCGTTATCGATTAATGTGTGCTCTTTTTTATGTTTGCATGTGAACACATCGTCCTTGACTCTGTTATTGTTAAGGATTTGTCTCTCCGAGTAAAGTCTGGGGAAATTGTCAATCAAATCTGATCAAAGCACACCCAGACAGTGCTGACGATCAGATTAGCTGAGCATTTAACTGACAATTCGTTGTGTTAAATGCTTAATGTAATCTTGGGATGTTTCTTTTCTTAGCTTTGACTGGTGCTTAGCTAGCTGTGAATACTCAGTGTTATGAAGAAATGTTAAGATTTGACATCTTCATATCTATGCTTTATATCTAAACTCATAAACATTTAACCTACATATCATTATTCCATTTTTCTAGGTTGGTTCCCAAACTCAAACATCACTAAAACCTACAAAGACACAAGAACATGAACCCAATCTAACCATTAAACCCCAAAATCTAATCCTAACATATTATATAAACTTTTTCCAACCAAATAAGTAGATAATTGACTCTTTATTTAACAATCTTTGACTTAAACTCTCCTAATTAACCTCAATCTTCTGTGTGAGCTGTTTTTTGAGCTTGGGGCTAATTATAATTGAAGTGTTTCGCATAATACATTCCACCTCAGGTCAAAATTTTAATTTCTACATTATTCTCATCTGTCCTGAACACAGCAGAAAGCACGGTATTATAAGACTGAAGGCACCTAACAGAAGTTAATCTAGTCACTTAGGAGATAAGCAATTGAATAAGCAATGTAAAGGAAGATGTATGAGAATACTTTGAAAGTGCACCTCTGATCTATTTAAACTATAAAGCCATTGTTTTCTACTGTGTATACAATGAGATTTCATCCCCTTATTCTCAATCAAGCTCCCTTTATCTCGTCAGTGGTAGATTCAAAGTATCAGCTCTCGTTTGGCTGATTATCTTCTAAAGGCACTTCATCAAGGTGTTCCTTGAAGTGTTGCAGGCATTAAGATAAAAAGACTGAGTTGATGAGTGAATCCTTTCAGGCTCTCGGTCCTTCTTCCTGTATCTCACCCTTAACCAGATAAAGCTGAGGGGGGGGGAACAAAAAAAGGAAAAGAAAAATGTGTGTCCATAGAAAAAAAAAAGATTTATTCATGTTCACTTTTGAATGAAATAATCACAATCAAGATTAAGTGCATATTCACGTATGATGTGACAAAACTGTGTACTGAGTATAAATTATAGGTGACTATCTGGGGGTTTATATTGCAGCATTAAATCACTGTTTTATGTACATGTACCTGTGTAAAATCTGCAAAAGGAGGCTTACGGGTTTGCTACAATAGTATATTCCTTTAAAACTAGGAATGATATTGGAAAAGTTAATGCTCTTGCAAGACTACAAGACTTTAAAGCTAGGAGCAGATTGGTAGATATGGTGTCAACACCCCGTGTGAAACAACGGTCTACACTTTTGTTTAAAAAAAAGGGAAAAAAAAGAAAAATCAGACAGGGAAAAGTCTCCAGGTAATGATATAGATACATCAGAGCACAAATGTCAGAAACATTCTCAGTTTGAGACGTGAGCCATTCAAATAAAACACCTCATGTTTATAGGGAATTATTAACTTACATGACCTAAGACAGTTCAACCAGCATTTCTCAAGTGAAAAAAAAAAATAGTAAAAACTTTATTGAAATGCATTTGGAGGTGGTGGTTTTAATCCCTCTACTGCTATCGAGCGTTTTAGTTTTGCTTTCGTTGAGTGTTGATCAGTAAAAAGCTGATAAGCTCTGAGTGCACTGATAAAAAAAAAAAAAGATACCGTCATCAGTAAAACGCTTCCTGGGTACACAATCTAATGTGCCATACTGATAGAAAGCTAAGACTTTAGCTAACTTTGTGGGTCCACACAAATATGCTTCATGCTACAGGTTTTCAGAACACGACCACAATCACATTTTGCTATGTTTACCATCACATTCTCTACATAGTTAGTGTGAGACCACACATCAGGGGACACAGGAAACTCAATCTAAGAGACGCAGCAACCAGTTTGTAATACATACAGAACTGTCTTAGAGCATAATAGGTAACATATTCAAATGTTACAATTCAACAGTATTCCCCTTTACGTTGACTAAACGTTCTATAAATTGCGACATTATGTTTCCTCATTCACTCATCCTTCAGGATGAGTGTCGTCAGGCCTCCGAGGGCCTCAACAGTCACGCTCATTTCAACCTTAAAAGTAGGGATGCACCGAATGTGAAATTCTGGGCGATTAGCAGTGTTAAAAATAATAATTTGGATGATCAATTCACATGGCGGCCATTTTCCTCTGACGTCACGCTCTGGGTGGGAAGTTCACATGTCATACTACTGTTTTGCAGGTTGCATGCTCACGGTAGCTAACAGGTTATCAAATATGTTGTTCTACCTTGAAATACGGCCCAGTGTTCCTCAGGATTTTCACTATCTATTGGCATTTGGTTGCTGATCAATCAGGAAGCAACAAAATGATAACAATGTCAGACTCCCGACATAAATTATCCTTCTGAAGCTTCCCACCGTCAGGGTGATTCGAAAATGGCCGCCGTGTGAATACGGCCGATAGCCAAATATTTTGTTGTTGTTGTTTGTTCTGCTTTCATTGTTATTTATTCCCCTTTTGTGCCAGGGAAACAAAGGCATCTTCATTATGAAAGAAAAAAAACTGTTTTAGCCCTTCATTACTGTCTTTGAAGAGCATGATTTCGATCATACAATTATGTGAAATAGCCTTTAATATAACCTTCTTTAACATGAAAAGGATTTATCTTTTTGAAGTAGCTGCTTCAAAACCCTTTTTACACTGTTATACAACTACCTGCCCAATGAGAAGAATTTCTCAGTGCTTACATGGCCGTACAAGCTGATGGCAGGGATGCCACGAGCCAGTGACTCATGAATGTGCACATACACACATCAACCCCTGCAATCTGCGAATGTCATTTTCCAATAGCAGTCAACAAGCCGAATATCAGCCAATAAAAAAATAATATAAATGATAAATAAATATGTTTGGCTGACATATCGGTGCATCCCTACTTAAACCTCCCTTTAATCATCTTGACTTCAGCACAAAAAAATGTTCTGAAGCTTCACATCAGCATCAAGTGAAAGCACAGCTGTGTGTTTGAGTTCCAACACATCAACACTGTTGACTGTTGATTATGTATCTGTCTTGTGATTGCAACACATGTACCTTAGGTTGTTTTTTGGTGTGAGCTGCCAGTTCCTCTTTTTTGCAGTAGAGCGTCTGCCTCCTAAGACAATGAAGGCCCTTTTAACTTTCAGAGAAATTCTTGTTAACTCCTGAAATTTTTTCAGAATAGACTTTCACTTTCTTTTCCAACATCTGGTCCAGCAACTCTCAGGTCAACTGAGTCACGTCAGCTTCAGTCCAGCTTTCATCAAGAAAGAGTCCTTTGTAGTTTGGTGGTAAGAATAAAACTCTTTGGAATGACAGGGGGGTTTGCGTGACTGCATGCAAACAACACGGGAAGCTGCACAAGGTGTCACCTGACTCCTTAAGACAGGATACAACATATATGATAATCGATGGTACCACAAAACTATACTTTTCCCAGCCAAGACATCAATGCCCTTATTTAATAGAACAGAAAACGTCTCTTAATTCTTGTCTGTATCCACCAAGTCCTCAGTCTGGTCCCAGGTACTCTGCATTCTCCGCCGCTGGGATGTGTCCGTTAGTGTGTGTCTTGAAGGTGGGCATGAAATCCTGTTGGTAATCAGGGTTGTCTATGCTATTCTGGGGCTGATATTTCTGACCGCTGTGCACCGTGCCGTTGGAGGTGAGCGGGAGGATTGCGGGGGATTGGACCTCGTTGAGGTACTCGGGTCCGTTGGTCCCGTTTTTAAAGCAGTTCAGGTACTCTGTTTCTGTGTCGTCTGAAGAGATGGTGGGGAGGATGGTGCGAGGCGGACCAGGGTGCTGGTAGATGGGATTCATCACGTCTGAGACTCCGTTCTGGTTCATGTAGTCTGTAAGGAAGTAAGTGACATTAGTAAGGACGCTAGCTGGTTTCTCATTAAGCAAATGCACAGCTAAAATAGAAACCAGCAAGTCGTTTATAAAACTAAACGTAATGATAGTGCTGCATGTTTCAGGTCATTAACTACTAATCATTACATCATCATTATTGTTGCTTGGAGACTGCAAAAGTTTGAAAAAAAAGTCTGTGTTACAAACTGGAGGCATGGAGTTTGAAAGTGGTGGATGTTTACCAGGCAGGGAGAGGCTAACAAAAAGATGTTGTCAAGATGCATTATGGGAAATGTAGGATCAAGACTGGGCTGAGACTGTGCCCACTAAGTCAGAGGGGAAGGAGAAGGAACAGAAGCACATCAGGGGAGCGCTTAAAACCTGTGGCTACCCAAACTGAACCTCATTCCTTTGAGGACAACAATGTGAACATCTTGGCCAGAGAAGACAGATGGTTTGAAAGAGGAGTAAAGGAATCCATCTCTGTCAAACTGGAACGACCGTCTTTGAACAGAGGAGGTTGCCTAACACATTACTTATGACCCACCTACAATGCTGTACCGTGCTCCCTCCCCAGACAGCTTAACAACCATTCACACCTGGGCTCACATAGCCTTCGAGACCCACATGAAGGACGGTTGGATCAGCAAACTACAAGTGGACCTAACGACTCTGAAACTCAGAGCTGACACGTGTCCTTAACGACTGTAAGGACACTTCCACACAGAGTTTAACAGCCTGCAGCTCCCCTCCAGTTAGTTAGAACTGAAGAAGCCTCTTGGATGAGAGGTGAAAAAAAATCCCCCAATGCAGTTTTTAGGAAGTTATTTTAATGTCAAAAAGCATTGTGTTTATAGGATATGTTTCCCACATGAACAGCTGAACTTTGATGCTGTGAAAAGGGGAAAAACAATGAAAACTTAAAAGGTTGTGAGCTAAACAAGCTGCTGCTCAGCAGTTGCACTGATGCGAGAATTTTAGGAAGCCAAAAAAACTCTAATCTAATAACAGGGGCAGGTAAATGCACAGATGGTAATAATACATGTTATCTATTGTTATGGTCCTGACTACAGCCCTTCTGCCTCTTATCATTTTAAAACCCCACTGCAGACACTAAAGATGTTTGCATTATTAGTTGTGTAAAAGCACCGAAAGAAAGACTACACTAGACAATATATTGCATGTTCTTCAGCCGGAGCAATACGCTTCTTGCCCACTAGATGTCCCCCTCCTCACTGAGTCAAACAGGGACAAGGGGAGAGCTCTATTGTGATACACTGAACGATATTAAAAAGTGATGGTTGTGAAGTCGGAGGATACTTGCCTGGAGCTGGCTGGAAGGCGTCGTCAAAAAGTTGGTCGGTGGGGTCGGGAATGTACCGGAGAACGATGCTTCCGTCTCTGCTCGGTAATCCATTCTGCAACAAAGGACAGAGGTTTTTAAGACCTGTGGCACTCAGTGAAAAATAACGCAGAGAGGAAAGAGATTTTCTTTAAGTGCAGTTGAAGAGATTGATTTTTCTTACCAGTAAGCCATTTTTGCCGTGGCACGTTCCGATGCTGCTGTTGAGGCTCTGCAAAACAGATGATATAAACCTGAGTGAATTTCTCATGATAACATGACAGCGACTGTAGAGGACACTGTGTTTTATAGATCCATAACACATGTGAATATGCCTCTATTATAACCAACAGGCAGTTTCACATTGTCTGCTGTGTTCAATTTTAGATTTGGCGAATCTTTCATTTTTTTGGGTTTTTCACTTTGACTGTCTTTAATCCTGACTTCTCTCTTTTATGTGAGTGTGTTTCTTTCGGTCATTTTGACTTATCTTAAAGCCTCTCGGGGGAGTTCCCTTTTAATAGCGATCGTCATGTGCTTTCATGTAGCCCGGGGAGCCGTAGCTGTCATCTCAGTACAAGCTGATCGGGATCGAAAATAAACGTCCGCCGAGCAGATTCACATTCATCCAGGCAGTGTGACAAGCTTTGTTGTGTCTGTCAGACTCTCCAGTCAAAGGACCGCGAACGCCGTTAAAACCATGGAAACCGAGCGAATGAAGAGGAGAGAGTGACAGCTGTGGCAATGCAATTACTTTCAACAAGAAAAGGAAATTAAACACGCCGAAGGAGCGGCCATCTGTAGAAAACGTCTCGAGCCATCGCGGTCAATGCCCCCGCGGTGATATTACAAAAGCAGGCTTACGCTGAGCTTTTGTTGGACAAAGATTTTAAAAAGTTCGCCTGGCTGCCTGCAAAGGTAATCAAACTTTTAAAGCTGATATGAGCTAACCAGGCTGTCAGTGGTCGGCAATGATCCCAGGTAGACCTACGCACGGCCTTCAATGAACCTGAGGTAGAACCGTTCTGCTCATTCAGCCCTCATCAATCAAAGGGCACCTGGGAGGAAACGTGGGAGAGGGGATGATGATGAGGATGAGTGGGTAGGGGTCAGGAAGAGGAGAAATAGTCCCAGTGGTGACTGTAAAAGAGAACGAGGGCAACCAAGTCCGGCAGGGTTCAGACCAGGTACGGCCGGCCACTTAGAATCAGAACAATTGCTTCGACTGTCCTCGCTGTGTGATCACATGGGTTCAGTTTAACAGTCTGCTTCTGCCGCTTCAAGTGGAAGCTAATTGCTTTCGACGAGCTAAAAAAAAAAAAAAGACGTTGATTTCCATTCTGACTCACAGGGTAATGATTTATGCAGAGATCCCATTTCCCAAAACGGAGTTAAAAAAGCACAATTAAACGACTCCATGTTGGTGAAGTAAAGCACTGCTGGTGCAATTTCTTAATCAATTATTGTAGCCTTTTCTGGGAAACTTCACTCTGCCTACGACACAGCTGGTATTCCTCTCTCAATGTTTGGATAGAGGAGGTCAAAGTGAGTGAGCCTGGTGTGTGTGTCTGTAGTAAAGGGATCCGTGCCTCATTACGTGCACCGATTCACTTTTTTCTCAGTTGACTCTATTGAGGTTGAAAGGTCACATCAAAAAATTTCATGGCAATATCATTTTTGGCTCATTCCGGCTAAAACAGCTGCTATAATTTACATGCAGTAGTATCTTAGATGTGCTCACACACATATAGTGCTTTCAGTATATTTCATTTTATTTTCATTGTATTATCTAGCACTGGTTTTTATATGAGGCAAAGATAGGCTTGTTATCTTTCTCAAAGTCTTCTTATATTATTCCGACAAGATGAACATTCTGAGTTATAACTTTTAAATTTTAGAATAGTAAAAGTAAAGTAATTGAAAGAGGTGAATAGATCTTTAATTATATTTGACTTAAAGTTTAATATGTTATTGCTACACTAGGTTATTTCATTCATTTTTTGGTAACTGTGTACTGTTTAAGAGAGAACAGCCTATTTACCTCAGTTAAGTTTCTGACCTGGGAAGCGAGACTGTTTGTGGAGTTGAGCAAAGAAGACTGAGTAGATTTGACCTACTTGTGACACACGTGGAACAAAGTGACTTGTGTTTTTCCAAATTTCCAACCGTCTTTGAGTGGATGATTGCAAAACGACATCAGTTGGACAAATGTAGGCCACGGCTACGAGTGAAGTCACATATTTTGCAGCAACAGTTTTCTTAATATTTTGTTCTTTCCTGGAAATTTACTTAGTTGAGTTCCCAGCATTCAGAGTAATCTTTTACTTAAGTCGAAATAGCAATACCACAGTGTAGAAGTACTCTGTTACAAGTACAAGTCCTGCATTAAAAATATAAAAGTACTAAAGTATAAGCATCAAAATATTGTTATCCAATCATACTTACTATGTTGTGATGTTTAAAAGTACTGTAGGATGCCTATCCTGTAACATTACGCCACCTTGTGGTAGTTCTACAGGCAGACGCTAGTTAAATTAATAAATTATTTTGCCTACAGTTAATATGTCAAATACAAACAAAAAAAAATACACACAAACGATGCCATAATACCACAAATGGCACCTGAGACAGAGAGGAAGATGGACGGACACTGATCTAAATCCTTTCACTGTGTTTTTTTACATGAAGCAGCAGCTTACTGTGGAGTGCAGCAGCGGGGTGCGGGAGGTGCTCAGGCTGCTGAAGAAGCCGTGTTGTGGCACCAGGTACTCGTCTGCATCCACCGCGTCCTCCATGTCCTCCCCGCTGATCAGGCTGCGGTACAATCTAGCGTCTGAGGGACTCGGCAGGTGCATGCGGTCATCACCCTGCGATGGAAATACAATTAACCTGGTCAGATTTGTGTGTTCAATATGTTGCTACAATTCAAATAAAGTGACGATTTAAGATCTGAGGTAACACCGTACCTGAATGACCAGATAACGAGAAGGATCCCGAGCCATCTTTGTAAACTCTGCTATGAGTTCCCGGAAACGAGGTCGACTGTCTGCATCGATCATCCAACCTGTGCGGACACATCAACAGATTCATTCGAAGACAAGTAGATGGACAAGTAAGCGAGTAAGTAGAACTTTGTTTATATAGCTGCTTTCTAAAGCCAGGTTAGAAGGTGCTTTTTTATGTGAAGCATGTCATGTCTTTAGGCTGTATTCTCATATGAAAGGTGCCATACTGACAAAGTTTATTATCAAAATCACAGGTTTCAACCAGCATCCCACCAAGCTTACATTTCACCATGATCATGTAGACATCTATGGTACAGATTGGTGGCTGAGGCAGACGCTCTCCCTTCTCCAGGACTCCGGCTATTTCACTGGCCGGTATGCCATCATACGGTTTGGTACCAAATGTCATCAGCTCCCAGACTGTTACACCTACAGAAGGAGGACAGTTGACGTATACGTCAGTCTGATGATGAGCTGTCATCCGCTTTGTTTTCGCTCCAATAAAAAGTGAAGGAATGAGAGTGACAGGATGTGAGCTTTCCAAATAACACACAGAGTATCAAAATAGAAATGTTGACAAATTGGCTCTGCTTGCAGGAGTGGGAGTTAGCAGGATGCATCTCTGTGTTGGAGGAACTGAAGGAGGGAAAAGGAGGAGAGGAAGCCCGTCACTTCTGCCAGGGTCTGCTGATGCTTTTGCCATATCGAGCGGAAGGCATGATCAAACCCCCGGGAAAGAAGATTTGGAAGCTGGCCCACACAAGAAAGCTATGCGTATATGTGTGTGTGTGTGTGTGTGTGTGTGTGTGTGTGTGTGTGTGTGTGGAAGCATCTGTGCATATATGAGCTCCTGAGCTGGAAGAAACCTCTTATGCAGGTTGTGCCAACAGTCTCTTCTGATGTGATATTGTCCATCTGAGACTGCTGCTGGTGTGTAGGTGTGTGTGTGTGTGTGTGCGGCCAGTGTCCTGGAAGCGCAGATGCTTGCGTTCTCCCTTCTCATGTTGTGCTTTAAAATGTTGAAAAGCGTTATCGGATCCAAAAACAACATCCTATCCGAATCTTTAAAATGTCCTCCCTCTCTCTGCTGTTATAACACTTTATTCAGCAACAAATAAATCTTTCTTTAGTGAGACTGTCACCGATACTTAGGAGGAGAAGCTCGGCCGTTTTACATATCTGATGTTACACAGACCCGAGCAAGTAAGGTTCATGGCTCGCTGGGCTAGAGGGAGAACTGCAAATAACAATCTCATTATCGATTAATCATCAGGTTATTTTCATTTTCATTCCTTCTTTTGTCAAAGCGAAAGCCCAAAAGCCAAAGAGATCTCATTTATGATCTAAAATAACAAAGAAAAGAAGCAAATCCTTAGATTTAAGAAACTGGAACCAGCAAATATTTGACATTTTGCATGAAACATTAATCATTTGTCAAAACTGTCGCCAATTAATTTGCTTTCAATCAACTAATCGACTAATCGCTGCAGCTCTAGTTAGAGGTGGAACATGTATTACAACATAAAAGCACAAAACTTACCATAACTCCATACATCACTCTGGTGTGTGTATGTTCTGTTCAGGATAGATTCAAGAGCCATCCATTTTATTGGTACCTGTGGGACAAAAATTGATGATGTAATGATCTCCAGATACTGCAGCGACTTCCAAAAGGGCCTTTTAACCTGCACATTTGCACTTAACATGATAATAAAGCGCCACCACGATGTTCCTTTGAATACATCAGGACAATAAGCTTTACTGGACCACTAACACAGAAGATACTTTCCTGCAGTGTAGAAAATTGCAATCGTCACACGTACAAAAATCCACATTTTATCATGAAGTTACTGAAAATGCTGAGAAGGGTCCAGCTGCAGTCTTGCAGACCACACAAACCACGGCCCCTATAAACCGTGCGACTGAGGCAGTAAAGCAGTTACAGAGTTCGACCCCGCCCTCCTCTAAAACACGCCTGCTTGTACACAGCACTACGGTGGCTGAAGACAATAGACCTCAGCAGATCAAAAATAAATGTGAAAATGATATTAAAAGGTAGCAATTTGAGCAACTACGGGCTAAATAAATAACAATTACCTAGTCTATGTGTTTGAAGCACAACAATTTAGGCACTTACGCCGTCTGTACAGTCTAGGGCTTTTGCTGTGAAAGGTACAATAACAACAATGATCCGTCTGTATGTTGTGAGTGAAATCAAAGTTTGGTTCAGACTACAGAGCGTCGTATTATTGTTTTATTATCTTTGTTATTATTGGCAAAACTTGTATCCCTTGGCTAAAATACTTATGAACATGAACATTAAATCGTTGGCCTCTTCTGTGGCCACACTGAACCACATTTGGAACTTCCTTCACGTTTGTGATGGCGCTGCAGCTGGATATAGTTGAAAACGCTAATGTTTTTTTGGGTACAGTTTGTGTTTTATGAGAGCCGAGTGTTTTTCAATGCGCTTCTCCACCTAAACTGTTATTAGTCTAACACAGGGCTTAACCCCTGTCTGGAAAAACGTCTAGTGTGATTAATAATATGTTTCAGAATCAGAGTAGCAACAACAGTTGAAGGAAATCTCAACAGTAGCAGGTGTCTATGTTTGTGATCCAGTCCAGCTTTGTCCAGATGAATTCTGAAGAACTGGACAGTGTGCACATCTGCTGAGGACAGAAACTGAACATTGTATTATTACATTAAAATCATTGTATCACCTTCATAATAAAACACAGGTGAATTGATGACTTTATAAGATAATATATCAGTTTAGATTAATACAGAAACTAGAACATGCAACTATATTACTGAATTTTGACCAAGTTAATCAAAAGAATACAAATATTTGGGAATTCTTGTGTTATGGAAAAATTATACGATCATTGGGTACACAAAGATGTATCGGTCATCCGTGAGCGAACACACTGTGATGAAAAACAGTGCTTTCAGTTGCACAAAGAAACACTGATAAGAGAAGGAACTTATCTGACGTGCCATTTTTCTTAGAACCCAGTTCACTGACAGAACTATTTATACTGCACCACTTATATAAGATACAATCTAGAGCAAAACTACAAAAACAAAAATACACTCTTTGGTGACAGGGAATAAATTCATTCATCTACAGGAAGTCATCTGTCCAGCAAGTACCCCATTTGTACCAGGCTATAAATGCACACGCAACGTTGTTCACATTTAGGCCTGTTTGTGTGCGACAACAACCCATTACTACCAAACTGAAAATAATTCAAGATGTTTCTGAAATATTTGTGCCGATGCTGTCGACTACTCTACAACCAACCTTTCCACCATCTGCATGGTACTCCTTCTCGTCCGCGTTGAGGAGTTTGGCCAGACCAAAGTCGGTGATCTTGACATGTTGAGGAGTCTTCACCAGGACGTTCCTCGCTGCCAAGTCACGGTGTACCAGGTGGCGCTCCTCCAGGTAGTTCATACCCTTTTGTCAAACAAACGATGATGTAAGTTATTACATAATCATCTCACATCTGATATGGACGATTGAACATGGAAAAATTGCTTGATCAGACAGATGAAAGATCTGAGTACTGCAGTCATCGACCTGTCATCATCATCAGATGAGTCATATTATTCAATAATATTTCTCAGCAGTTTAAGGCAGCATGTACTGTTCCTTCTAGCAGTTACATAAACAAAACAGGTTGACTTGCTCTGCAGAACTGCTCAGTTGCTTTCCTTTTATCACACGCACTGTAATATTATTATTATTATTATTATTATTATTATTATTATTATAAATCTCTCTTTTGTCTGATTCCTCTTTATTGTGTTACATTTTCATTGTTTACACTTTAACCAGACATTTTCATCTCATTTATTTTATTGTTTCTTGTGTTTTTGGACCAGGACTGGGTTTCAAACAGTTGCATTAAGTACCCAAAAGTCATACTTGAGTAAAAATAAAGATTTTGTGCTAAAATATTACTTTTGTAAAACTAAAAGTCACCTATATGAATAGACATGGAGTCTTAACGTATCTGATAATAGATGTACCTACATTAAGTATCAAAAGTATTTTTTTGGCAAGTATCACAAGTACAAGTCAAAGTAAATTATACATACATTTGCATATATGTTTATACTGTATACTTTGGGTTGACTGGTTATCGGCCAAATTAACTACTTTAGCTCTGATGCAGCGTGCATTCTGCAAAGTAACAAAAAAATACTGTGGAGTAAATAATATCATTAAAAAATATATATATTTAAGTACAGTACTTGAGTAAATGAACTTGATTACATTCCAACACTGCTTTCAAACTATGCTTGTAGGCCTGCCTCTTGGAATCAGATTTTCAATGATCACAAAGAAAATTTACACTTTAACCAGACGAATGTGAAAACAGCCTGCTGCTGTCAAACGCTGCACAAACATCATTCTACACAATGAAGCTGAAAGAGAAGAAAAACACATTTTTGACTCTATTGCAGGCGTGTAAAACAACATCAGCCCTATTAAACAGACCCTGCTATGTAACTCGATGCCTTTCCGTGGCTCCTCTCTTACCTTGGCTATCTGCACACACCAGTTGAGCAGGTACTGGGAGCCGATATTGTCCTTGTTCTCTTTGACGTAGTCCAGCAGGCAGCCGTAGGGCATCAGCTGGGTGATGAGCTGCACCGTGGAGGTCAGGCAGATGCCAAGCAGACGGCACACATGGGGGTGTTCCACGCTGGCCATCACATAAGCCTCCTGTGGTGCACATGGAGACATACGAGAATGCTTTTTTGTAATTTAATATTTCATAGTGTTTTGGGGCAGTGAGGTGACAAAACAAACCCCTTATTAAATGAAATTATCTGCAAAATACTTCTTGTATTTATCAGTGATTTAATGTTTAAAGAAGCGCCAACATTCATTCTGAAAGCTGATAGCAAAGAAACAACATTTGTGCAGATATCCATGTTGGATGATAAGTTTCTTGGCAGCAGTCATGCCCAGCCAAGCATATTTTATGCGTCTTAGCCGAGAGTGGAAACTCTCAGTTGTCATAACAGGAAAGCGACTTAAAGAAAAAAAAAAAGAAAATGTGGGGATAATCGGCACCGGCCACCAACAACAGGCTTCCGACAAGTAGAAACATGCAAACAGCACTTCAAACTGAGCTGTATTTAGTAGGTTTCCAGTCACGAGTTACTTGTATGCCAAATATTTCCTACATGCCTATTACAGAATCAAAATTGTTCAGCAAATAACCACTTGATTGTTAGGAACTCTGTAATCCTGACAGTCTGACGAGAAAGAGGCTTCAAAGCGCTTTTAAAAAGCATGCCCTGAAGTCATGAAGCTCAGACGAAGTGCATGTCCACCACAACCTCCAGATGTACAGTGACTGAGCAACACGGCCGCAAAATCACAGGATCTGAGATGCACATTCAGCCGTTTCAATGGAGCGTTTTGAGCTGGCTGCTTCCTCAGTGCGGCTTCACGACCGCATTCCTTTCCAGAACACCTCAGCCTTGGATTACACACCAACGCCCACGCACAGCCCTCCAGTGAATTAATCCCATTTCCTACAGCCCCGAAACAGGGTCACCAGGTGGGAACATGACATGTCCTCCATTAGGAGGAAAGTTAGTGGTCATTAGTTTCAAATAAAGTTGCATGTGCTATAAATTACAGTGAAACTGACATCTGGGAAGCAGTAATAGTCACTCACCTTTGAGCTGTTTTAATCAAAATATTGTGGTAATTACTCAACTGAAAGTGAGTTTTTAATGTTTATATTTCCACTTTCATTTCCCCCCAGTAGCACACACTTTACTGGAGTAGTCTGGGAAAATATCTTTTTTTAGTTATGACTCAGTGTTACAGTAACTTAGTAAATTGTCCACATAAATCAGTAAACCTACGTCCAAGATATCTTTGTTTGCTTTTGGTGATGTGGCCTCTCTCAAAACCTTGATGGCCACTGGGATCTTCACGTCCTCTCCCTCTGGAACCCACAGGCCCTGTAGGGACACAAGTTTGTTATTTTACATTTTGCAGTTACACATGAAGCAAGTTAACACAAGTGCATACATACAGATGCGAGCATATAGAGTGCAGTTACCGACGCTGACATGTACTGTATGTATTGCATGAGTGCAAAACTGCTGCCAAATGTTTTTTCCTGATACTTGTGAGGACCCTTAATGAATTCTTAACCCAGGTATTGTAAAAACAACTAGAGAAACTAAGTATGTTCACTGTTTTGAGGTAATTGTACTTCAATTTGATGCTACTTTCACGCTTCCTCTTCACTACACTCACGGACTGCTGTATTTTACATACAAAATATATAAACAGTCATAAAATAATGATAAAATATTGTAATTTAATTCTCTGACCGGGAACATTTTGTCGCCTCTGATGCTGATACTTTAAGTACATTTTGCTGAACGTATTTTGTGTACTTCTATCTGAATAGAAATATAAATGCGGGACTTTTGCTTGTAATAGAGTATTTTTACAACTTGATATTGTTCAAACGATTTAACTAAAGATGTTAATACACCACTAAACTGGAGCAAAACTGAATCTCAACAACTCCAACCTTAAAGGAATAGTTCACCATGAAAATTCAGTAAATATCTACTCATTCCCATGCCCATGGAAAATCAGGTGAAGTTTCATAGCCCACAAAAGCTTTCTAGAGATTCATAAAAAGGTAGTAGATGGGGATTTGTTTTAAAAAACAATGACAAAAACAAAAAATAAAAACATAAACTGGCTCCATACAGCTGGTCCAGCATGAACCTATTCTCTGGAAGCCTCAAAATGCAAAATTGATTAGAAGAGTCGTTATTTACACCCCTTGTTAAAAATAAAATCTTCGTTGTAGCTGCTGAGCTAAAAGCGTTAGCGTGCACCCTGTCTGAAGTAGGTTCACAAGCTCGACCAAGAATCGAGGGTGTAAATATTGACTTTTTAAATCAATTTGGGGCCTCGGGGTTTCTGGAGAGTTGGATTACCCCAGACGAGCTGGATAAAGCCATTTTATGTTGTCTTTCTGTTCTTTTTTTTACATTTCAAAAATAGTCAGTTATCTAGGAGAATGCTGCTGTTCTGCTGTGAAGCTCCAAAAATGTTTGTGGACAACAAAACTCGACCCGACTTTCCTTTGGCATGGGGGTGAGCAGATAAGGAGTGCATTTTCGTTTTTGGGTGAAAGGTTCCTTTAAACCCCAAATAGCCTTTTGAAAAAAACATGCTTACTTTCCAAAAAACTCTCAAGGTCTTCGACTAAAATTGGTCCTCACGAAGACAGAAATTCAAGAGCACAGACGGACACTTTTTGTGTACTGAGAACATTGTGCTGACTTACTTTCGCTCTCCGAGGGTTTACTCTAACCTTGACCTACAATCAACCCTAAAATAGGCGGTTAACTTTTGAGAGACCTGTTTTTTTGTCCCCATATGGAAGATAAGTTCTCACAATGTCACTGTGTAAACACATTCACACACACACACAGCACTGAAAGTGAGCAGAGTCACTCGTGCGTGACCTGGCAAGTTAAAAATGTGTCTTTTAATTGAAAAATCGACAACAGATGTAGATGAGCGAAAACACTGGCGGGTGTTGGTTATGTAAACTTGGCACACTCAGCACTCCTGAGCTCCAGCTTTAATAGAGCTCAGTGCTGAAGTGTAATTCTGACAACAAGGTGTTTGGAGACATAAACCTGAAAAATGTTATTACCTTATAAACTGTACCAAAAGCTCCTGATCCGAGCACTTTGATTTTCTTAAACTCAGGTTCCTTCAGGATCCGCAGCAGAGCCTGGTTTGGTGCCTCCCCACTGGGAGTCAAAGGTTCAACCAACTGGAAAAGAAGGATTGAATATCTTACACACTGTCTCGCACACAGCACAGCTTGTGTCTCTGTAAATTAACCCGGACGTCTCAGAAATAACCCCCCTTCGCATAATGATATCTTGACGTCTCCGTGCAAGCGCGGTGACTCAGTTTCCTCGTCTTACCTCTTTCTCTTGGAGGAGTCTGCGCATCGTTCTCTTCCTCTTGATGTGGCGCCGGCGCAGCAGCACAAAGACGGACAGGCCCGCGATAAGAACAGCCAGCAGGCCGCCGACTACGCCAGCCGCAATCATGGAAAGACCAGAGGTTCTGAAAGACAGGTGGAGGCTGATTTAAGAGTTTAGACAGGAAACAGAGCACATGTACAAATTTAATAAACAAGGAGAGATGAGATCAGAAGGCTGAACTCGGTGTGTATTTCAGCATCAATTATCAGTGTTGTTATATTTACTCACCTTAAAGTCTGGCAGCCTTCAAGACCGGGCGCAGAGCACCTGTAAAACAATCAATACAAAGAATGTGATGCATCATTCTGATTACAAATCAAATTCACAAAGTCATCATATAGCCACATATTCTATTGTTTACCTATAATGCTAAACAATCAGGGGAATGTTGTGCAATCAATCAATGGTTGACAAATCACGTTTTAAATTATGTTACACAAAACTTTAAAACTGGCTTAAAATTAAGAAAGATTCATTTATACCTCTCCTTTAAACCTCAGTTTTGTTTTTTTCTCTAAACCTAGATCACATTTAATTACATGGCACCAAAACTTTACACTCCATTTTAAAATCTGATCCAGCGTTGACTTTAAGCTTACATTTTAGGAGGTTTAACATTTAAAAAGGGCTGCCTTTTTGAGATGGATGAGCCAAAATAAACAAGTTCCTCAAATAAAGTTACGGGACCAACAAACCACCACTATGACTGAAGGTTGAATCATTAATGTGAACATGAAGTCTGCTTCAATTTCTATGATCTACAACATATGGTAAGCTAAATTAATGCGAAATATATCAATTATTAAGTAAATGCAAAATCACTGGTATTTTCCTTTGACTGCTCAGCCAACATTATCCCTCCTAAATTGTCCAATTTTCTTCATTAATCTCAGCAAATATTGCCTCATCCTGCTAGCAGACCTCTCTCTCCTATCTGTGCCAACATAACCACAGCTGACCCTTCTGGCTTGGATCAAGTTTCTGCATCAACATTACGACAGACGAATGTTTGCAACACAGCGAACAAGTAGTGTCAGTTCTCAGGTCGGATGAACAATGCTTTTACCCCCGAGTGCAGTTCTTGTGGCATAGCTGGCACACTTTCATCTCGTCCGCGTATTTCCACACCAGCGCGTCGTCCTCGCCTGGCACGCCTTGGGGACAGCGAGACACGCAGAACAGTCCATCCTTGAAGTTGGCACACTTCGTACAGTTTCCCGAACCCTGGAGGTTGAAAAAAAAAAATAACAGACTTATGTTTACAGCTCTCTTGAGTGGTGTAGTAAATATTATGTAAACTGCAGTGTCTCATAGTAATAATTTCTCAAAGCATGCTGCACCTATCTCCCTCATAAAGATGCAAATGTTTAGCACTGAAGATCCACATAGAAATGTTAGGCGCTTCAGGTTTAGGTCGGTACAGCGCTGTTCTCTTGTGCAATCAAGTGCTGCAATTTAAAGGAGCTATATGTAAGAAATTTAAAGGAGACAAATTAAGCTCATTATCAGGTTCGGAATTTTATTTTGGGTTATTACTAGAATAGGTTTACATGCTTTTAAGCTCCTGTCCCTTTAAGGACCCCCCTCCTGAATACCCAGTCTGCTCTGATTGGTCAGCTCACACAGGTCTGACCCAGCACCGCTTACAACAACAGCGCAGCTGTGCTAAATCAAGACCTATGGGTTGGACTGGGCATTTCCTTTCCTTAACTTAGTTCAAATATTTCACTTTTCCCAGTTTGCTTTGTATATATTGTTAATAATTTGCCATTTGTTTTTGCATATAGGGTTTTTATCATTTTTGATCATTTAGATGATCACGTAGGTGTTTATAACTAGTGAAGTTAGACCGTCAGCTAGCCTAGCTGGCTTCCTAAAAAGCTCTGCATATACATATATATAAATCCCTTATCTAGCATTGAGGTCAGAGCTTTATTGCATGCTTTCTTAAGACAGAGTGTGTCAAGCACTTTTAGTTTGGGCAGCTCTTCCAAGTGTAAAAAAGAGCAACCTAATGTTAGCGTGTTGCTAGCTAGCGTCACTATGAATCATCTAACCATCTAAAGCATCAAGTATTTCAACACTGGAATGGGACATGCAGTTCCTAAAGCGATTATCCGTCACACTTAATTGTGCAAGTGTAGAAGTTTTACATATTGCACCTTTTATATTTTCTCTCAACTCTTCTGCTTCTATTTAAAACAAAGATACTTCACATTCCCCTGACTTACTTCCAACAAACTCAAAAATGGGTGTTAAAAAGGAGACCGTTCACGCAGCCACACCTCTTATACAGAAGACAACATGTCTTGTGGCTACACTTGCATCATGTTCTATTAAAGCTGCTGCTGATGGAGAAATTGGTACTTGCTAAAACTTGCGCAACAGTTTTCATGCTGCGTAACCATCCATTCATGGTGTTTTTGATTCTCAGTGACATTTTTGTGGATGTTTGCAATAACAGTGTAGTTGTTGTGGCACACATACAGGCGCACTACAGGTTGCAGTCACATTCATGCGCTGACACTCGGGGTGACACTCCATGCAGGTTTTGTTCATGACGGCCTCCCGCGGCTCTCTGCAAAAACAAAAACAAAGCTGACAAAATCTCTCACCGCTGCTGCGCCACATTTCAAACAGTTACATGCGAAGTGAGATTCTTGATCCCCGTTTCGAGGGCACAAGTTAAATTGTAAGCATGTCGAGATTCAATGTTTGACAGAGATCTGCGAAGATAAACAGATGTGAGTGAATGTGCCATTCCAGCTGCGATGTTTGTCTTGAATCTACTGGAGGTTTAACTTCAAAATGCCTCGGATTGCATTTGGTATTAGATTTGCTTCAATAACAAATCCCCAAACTCATCTAAAGCGATAGTCTGGAAATGTTTGTGGTGGAGGAGGAGTTAGCTGCACAGCTAACAGATTTGATGTTCAGACTGTTTGTTTGTATAAAATAAGGAAAGCTGCATTTCTCAGCTTAAAAAGGCACTTGCAACCCAGATTCCTCCCTCACCCCTCCAGGATGTTGCAGGAGTCAACACAGCTCCCGTCACGGCTGAAGTCACGGCACGCGAAACACATGTCCGGGCCGGGGCCCCAGCAGCCGTCCGCGGTGCACTTCCTGTCACAAGTGTTGTTCTTCAAAGCTGAAAACAAACATACAATCTCAAAAAGAGATCTTTCCCGCATAATTCTCTAATTTCGAAATTAGACTTCATTTATTTAATCTGGCTTGTGCGTTACGTAATCAGAGGTTAGAAAACAAAACAGCAAAAGGATCAAAATCCAATTTACCACACGTGGCCACAACAGCATTGTCCTGTATGGTGACACTTTGGCTTTCTGATTTAAAAAAACGCTTCCAGTGTTTTTTGTCGGTGTAGCACAGGTTCTGGTTCTTCATGATGGCCACGTCTCCATCACTGATTTCTTTGAGGGAGCGAAGGCCCAGCGAGGTGATACCAAGCTGAGCAATAGCCAAACTGCGGCTGCCACTACAAAAAGAAAAAGGCGGAGACGAGAAGAGAAGCAGAGTAAAAAAAGGAAAGATTTTACGACAGCCTTAAGTAATGCTCAACTCCTGAAAAACAAATTTGTTTCCTGTAATCCAGTGGTTGTGAATCCACGGGGGGTCTTTACAAGGAACATACCGCTTAGTTCGTCCCCGAATGATCTCCAGATTCTCAAAAGGACTGAGTGAGCTCAGGCTGTCTGGCCACGTTTCAATCCACAAGTATCCTGAAGCAACAAATGAATCGGTAATTGTGAAACTCCTTAGCATCTATTTAGTGCGTCATGCATTAGTCAGGTTTGACGCAGTCTTACCAGTAATTTCTTTAACTGTCTTAAACACCTCAAACTGGGAATGCTGCATCTTTGGTGTTTTGGTATATGCATCCCTACAAATAATAAGAAAACACATGTTATGTAATATTTTCTAAAGGTGCCCAGTGATCTATTGAAGTTGATACAGTTGATATAAACAGGCATGTGAGGCTGTTATGCTGTTAATGTCCTTGGCTTACCCATGAATCGACGTGTGGATGATAGTAATGTCACCATTGATTTTCGTGCAGTTTTTAAAGGAGTCAATGTTGGTGGCATTGATACACAGAGTGTGAGTCAGGTCTCCTGCGCCAAGTCCATTACACACTGTAAACAATGAAGGAAACAAACATCAGTAAGGAAACCATTTCAAAATTATAAATGTTCCTCTTATTTTGGCACTAAAGGCATAATATGTGACATTTTTGGTGAATTGAGGGTTTAGATTATCCCAAATGTTTACAACAATGTTAAAACCCAGAGAAATCTCAGTGTGTTTCATTTGGTTGCCTGTCAATGGTGCCAAATCACCTTTATCCTATAGTTACTTTAACTTCAGAGGAAAAACAAGAAACACCAGATGACATACCAGAGCACGATGAAGGAAGTCAGCTAACTAGCTAGCTAGCTGCCCAAGACCCGTAAACACACCTTAATGTGTAAAATTGGTTGGACTTACCCCAACCCTTGCTTAATACATACAAAAATTAAACTGTAAAAATGACAAGTTGTGGTTTTACGGGGAGTTATGTGCTAAGCTAACAGACTGCTGGCTTGTGTCATTTAACATTTAATGTCCAGATGTGAGAGAGGTGTCCATCTTCTCATCTAAATCTCGGCACGAAAGTTAATAAGCGTGTTTCCAGTAGTTTTGTTCCACTGATACCAACTTTATTGTGTAAATAGGTCAGAGAAGTTGCACAGTGATAGCTTAACCCCCAACCTTTTGGGCACAATCCATCACACTTGGCGCACTTCCTGATTCCTCCCTCGTCCACCTCGTATGTGTTCCCGCTGCACATCCGCACGCACGCTCCGTGATCAGTCACCACATAGTTATCTGGAACGATTTCAAAACACAAGCTTAATGATTAATTCAACCATAACCATGCAATATTCAGCATTTACAGTTTGAATATTAAGCACCAAAACCAAATGTGCTTTAAAATATTCATAACTTGTATGAGTTTGTACATGACAATGCTATAGGCCACGCAGTATAGACGGAGAAAAACTGGGACGAACAGGTAGTAGTTAAACAGAGAAAGAACAGTGTTGCATTAACACGACCTGAAACTCAATCATTTTCTTTTCAAGTTCATACAGTTTATAATTAAACTGAGACTAACTGAATGTCTAACGACCCTGAAGGACAACCTGGACACTTGTTCAGCGTAGCACAATGTGAAAAAGCTCATAAACATGCATGACGTGTTTCACATTGTCCAGCGAAGCCTACTGGTCTTATTTTATTTATCTGCAAGCTGCAAATAATAATATAATATTTCATAAGATGAAAAGTTTAACAAACTTGGCCGAACATACAAAAAAAAATTAAGAAGCAGTGTGTTTGTTTGTAGCCGTTCTTACGTGGGCAGCTCTTCACACAGGTGGCCCCGAAGTTGTACTTTCCATGCGGGTTGGGTACGAGCTGGTGCAGGTTGGGGTCGTAGCGCATAAGGCCGGGGCAGGAGTCCTTACACACCCCGTCGTCCTGGAAGTCCCGACAGGCCTGCAGCACAAACAACAGTCATCTCGTACACTGGGACCATAACAGAGCCTCACACTAATGATAACACTGCATTCCTCTATCACAGCCTTGGCTTAATCTTCGGAGCTGCACAGAGAGGGAGAGCAGATACTCGAGGTGCTGCCAAATGAAAGATTTAATCAGCACTTATATGTCTCATTGGTACTGGAACCAATAACAGTAGTCCCGATCATAAAAACAGATGCTGCTGAGTGAAGCCTTTGTTTTGTCGGAGGCTTATCGTCCAGATTTAAGGCAGAAGTATGAAACATTCAGTGTTTTGTTCTTTGAGCTCGTCTCCTGCCCAGTTCCTTCGTCATATCATTACTCTTGTCTCGCATACGAAGGTGTGTTTCTCTCACCAGACAGTCAGTGGGCCGCGGTCCAGTGCAGCCTGCAGCACAGTGCTCATTACAGCAGTCGCTGGGTGAAGGTCCTTTGCACCTCTTAGAGCACTGCTGAGCACAGTTCAGCTTTGTAACTGGAAGTAAGAACAGGACAGAGTCAGTGGAAAGATGACTGAATGAAATGATTTATCATTTATTTTAGATTTTTAGACCATTTAAAAAGGTGCGATATGTAAGAATTGTAGTTTAAAACTTAAAAAAATATCTATTGTTTTGCAGAGAGAGATGCTGCAACACCTGAATTTCCCCTCTGAATCCCCCTTGGGATCACTACAGGCTAACTTTTCTTACTGGAGTATGACTGCAAAGACTTATTGTTTCTCAGTGATAGACTATGGAAACAAAGTGGCTCAAACAAAAGGTGAGACACTATGTAAAACTTCTTCAATCTGTTGAATATGATAGAGACAGAGACACGATACTGACATGAACAACTGTTTTTAGAGTTTCACCACACCACAAATATGAATTACAATCCACTTACAATAAAATGTGAATTAAACACAGATTTGAGCTTTCATACCTATAATATGTACACTAGTTGTGTTTCATTATTTTAAATAAATCACAGAATAACAACTCACAGGTCTGACAGTTTTCAGGACCAGGTGCCCAGCATGAACCATTGAAGCAGCTCGAGTCACATTTTCTACCTGTAAGACCAGACAAGAAATTAAAAAGAAAAAGGTAAAATGTTTACTTCTTTCCCTTTTAAATTCTTTAACAATCCACAAATCATCCGATATAACACATTTTTTTCTAGTCTCTGCCATCTGCTGTGATATGTATTACTTACAGGCTCGATTGTTGCTGGCCACTGGGAGCTCCATGACAGGTTTGCTCTCAGCGTTGACAATATCCCACCACTGTATTGTTTCCACATTGCATAATCGGTGGACTTCAAACTTCACTCCTCCTTTAAGAATTTCTGAAGAAGAAAAATGACACATGAGTTCAACAGAAAACAACACACCATTATTTACACCATAGAGTTTTTGTGAGAAATTCTGTCACTGGAAAGAGAGGAGAGTAGATGGCGAGGCGGACCGACCTGTCAGGCTGGGCAGGAGGAGCTCATTGGTGGCCCGACCAGTCGGTTTGTGGATATTGGAAAGAACAGCGAGGGCGAACTTCCTCTCGTAGAGCGTATGACCACGAATGATGCGTAGGTTCTCCAGAGAAATCCTGGACGCCGTGTTGAGTGCGATCAGGACGTAGCCGCCCACTTCTTCAATAGACTGAGGAGGAAAAAGAACGTCATTACCTTGACGCGCGATCAGCATTTTTATCAATTCACACAGTAAGCGGACTCTGTAGACCTTCTTCACAGCAGACATTTTGACTTGTCAAAGCGGGAAAGGCACAGGTGGAATTTATAAAGTTAATAATGGCTGCATTCCATTTAGGTGAGCTCGTTCCACTGCTCTGGTATCGTGCATGCTGCCTCACTTGACATGACACTTCATTCACCACGTCATTGGTCACACCTGTACGTTTCCTGCTTTGACAAGTGAAAATGTCTGCCATGAAAGGGTCTGTTAAGAGTCAAACCAAAAATGAAAATGTGAAGCAGAAAACTGGATTTTGGAGTTAGGAAGCCAGACCCCATCCTCAGTACTGGAAACCACTCTTGGAACTACTGCATTATTTCTGCTGACTGTATGTTTATGTGTGCAAGCTTGCACACGAGTGCGTGTGGTCCCTCCCGACATCTGCCCAGTCTTCACAACCTCGTCGCCACAGCTAGGGTTCAAGCAAAGCTCCAACCAGAGCGCTATAAACACACTGAGTCACCCGTCAGCTCGGACCTTCCACTGATTGTAATTATCTGTACTGATGCGATAAGAGCAGCGATGATTCAGGAGAGATTGTCTGGAAAACTGGCTTCATACTACCTGAGTAACAACTACAAAGATAATCAGATGAGATGTTCTCCCATCTGTTCTACGCATGTTTAGCTAACAGAATAAAGTCTTTACCTTGAGGAAGGACATGTCACGGTGCTCCTCCATGTAGGTGATCTCCAGGTTCTCCAGGACCACAGTGCAGTTGCTGTATGTCTTCACCATGTTCAGGTAGTGGTCCTCTCTGGATCCCAGAAGGTTTAGCCGGTTGGAGATGCCTTGGCATACTGCAGGGAAAGACCAAGAAACAAATCTGTGAGATTTATTTGAATGTTGAACGCAAGATGCAAACTGGCTGTAAATCATCTGCAGTGTCACAAAAGCATTCATCCAAGGCCCACAGTGCTATCAGTCAGAAACATTCACTGCTTATATAACGCTACTGGCTCAATTTATGCCTTTCTGTGTGTGTGCGTGTGTGTGTGTGTGTGTCTGTGTTTGTGAATTTGATCTGGACAGTCATAACTTGGCCGGCTTTCATGTGAAAATACACGATCTGGGTTGCATCTACAATAGGAATCAAATCTCAGCAGCGAAGCAGATTCTGGCTCGTGAGTCAAAGTGAGCTGGCTGTATTTACACTGGCAGAGGCCTGAATCTTTCCACTGCTATGCAGGCTAGTTAAAACAACCACGGCGACCAGCATCTCCAGGCCCTTTGTGTCATTTCAGAGAAAAGATTTGGTGTGTCACAGATTCCATGAGATCTGGGAGTGCGTTTCTTGGGGGAGCTTCAGCCCTCTAAATCTCATAATTAATAACCGTCTCAATAACTTCAGCCAAGTCTAAGCATATTTGATTTTGGGGCAGGTTCTTGACATGACTTAATAACAACTTGGGGCTTAAATAAAATGCTGATGTGTGCAGTTTCCCGAGTTTAAAGTTGCAATAACAACAAAGGCATTGATAGAGAGATTCACAGGACTACAATTATGGGCTGATAATGAAGCCTATCTGGCGTTATGCAAGCGAGTGTTTGGATAAGGACGGCAGAATGACTGATAAGTGCGGGAGACACAAGAGGCTTTTTTCTTTAATGAATGTGATTTTAAAAGGAAGAATGCACGTCTTAAGAAAGCAGGTCGTCTTCCTCTGTTCAGTCGTCCCCTGAGCTGGTCAGACAGGTTCTGACTGGAACCAAAAAGGGAGTCAGCTGTGTTTAACACCCCTTCAACACACACACACACACACAACCATACATGCCAGTGTGCACACGGCACACTGCATGCACACATAATGAGCATATAATTGGGTTTTTTTTGTTGATTTATGGGTTAACTTAGGCAATAGGTTCAGAAAAACAAAAGATTATTTCTCCGGTTATTAGAAATCACAATGTGAAATGTCTCTTGGGTCACATTCCACAACGTGTCCGCTCTTGACTGCGAAGAACGCCAAAACATGCGCTCCCAACTCCGAGACACACCTCATGACACAGTACATAACAGTTAACTTAACTGCACCGGGGCCGACCCAGCCCTGTGGTCATAACGGACTACATGTAGGGATTATGTAATCAGATTTTTTTAAAATAAGTATATTGAATCTGGATTGCATTTGGAAAAAAATGTGCAATTATATTATAGTAACACTGTCAGGATTAATTGATTACATTTTTAATGAAGTCTTCAACAACTGGCAGCGCAGAGGTATAAAAATCATAAATTTCATCTGAATTTTCAATTAATCTGTTGAATATTGTCTTGATTATTTGGTTAGGGTTGAAAATGTCAGAAAAAGGTGAAAAAATATCAATCAAACCAGAAAATATTCACATTTACGTAGCTTAAATCAGTGAATTCGGTTATTTTTTCCCCTAAAAGTTACTCAAACTGATTCATCAATTATTAAAATAATTGGCTATTAATTTTACGGTTGACAAGTGATCACTTCATTGCTGCAGCTGTAAAAACATCTTCCAGCTCAGTCAAACTACTATCTGAAGCAAATATGTTGCACTTTTCCTCCTCCTCTGTGCTCTTCACACATGTTGTTGTTTTGAATTCACACAAACCAACAGCGGCCGGGCACCCAATCAGTGAGAATTAGGCACAAACATCTGTCTCTCCCACCCTGCCTCTTCTTCCTCCTCATTAGTTTGTCCCTGAGGGACCTCGTTGACATGAACCCTGCAGTCCAGCAGCCTAACGTCCAGGCAACAGAGGCAGACTGGCAAAAAGCGAGCTGACTGTTTTAATTAGAGGAGCCATGCGAGATGTAATTAGCCGCCTAATTATTACTCAGACTGAGAAACCGAACTGTAATAAACAAAAAGGTTGTCATGACTGTGCAGCTGTGAATATTAATCTACCTGATTTGGGCCTCCTGAATGACACATTGCTAATAGGGATGCTTATTATAGTTAACTAGTATTTTGTTTCACCATATACAGAACATACATGTCGTGTATATCTCCCTCCACCCACTTGCTGTCTGACTGTTTTTTTTAACTTAATATTTATTGACGAGCAGTAAAGGCTGCATGAGGCAGGTGACTAAAGGTTCAACAAACTTCCTGCACCAGAGGCGGAGAGAAAAAAAAACAGTTGATTGCTCAAGCAGGCCAGAGTAAAGCCACTGTAAACATTCTCCTCTGACCAGTTGTTGATTTCGCAACTCCGCCGCAGGTGGTAAATGACCTGATATTCCACGACCATAAACTGACTTCCTCATCGGGCTGCAGCACATGAGAAAGAAACGAGGTCAGGCCGCAGCTACGCAGACGTTAAAACTAAACGATGGCCTCACAGTCCTACACGGTCTTTTATGTTTTTGATACACATCTGAGTTCGATGTGTCATAAAGAGTTTCTGCTAGTGGAGTCGGATAACAGCTATTGTGGAAAAGATTATGCAGAATGGAAATTACAGGGAATCCTGTTTTTCCCACAGCAGGTGATTCAATTTTGACTCATCAAACAACTTAAAACACAACTTACTGTCTGCAAACGGGTTAAATGCGCAGGTGGGGCCTGCAATGATGTAACTGATACTGTGACAAAGACTAATTACCGATTGCTTCACTTCCTCCAGCTGTATTGACGTCACAAAATGTCCAGGAGGTTACTCTGGGAGCAGGGAGTGGCAGATCTGGTATATCTCTACCTTCACTACTATATGCATGTATGTGGGTGTGTGTGGTGGCATGTACTGAATGTGAGTGAGCAACGCGGTGAGAAGTACAAAATATTCCCTGGATTGTTCTGATCAGCAGGCAGCCAGAGCGAGACAAAGGACTCGATAAACCCGATCATTAGTCATCTAAGCTCGGTGAAGTGTGCGGTCACATATCACTCATTTGATGTTTACTTGGGGACTTGTGTTGGAAGTCAAGGGTGTGTGGTAGTTATTCGTTTCTCGAGGCTATAGGATCTGTGCGACGACAGAAAACTAAATTGCCGACACTTATTATCGGAGATAATTAGCTCATTCTTCAGAACCACACTAAACACGCGCTCAAACACCAGGCTCCAGTCGAGAACTCGCGTGCTACCTCTACAGAGACGGCAGCTCAGATCTGTGTTTTATCTGCCCGGCTTCCTCTCAAAGAGCTGTAAAATAGACAAATATTTACTCAAATCTTGCCATATGATGCTTAAATGTTTGTTTAATTGTGTAAGTAAAGTGCAGAATCATCCCATCCAATACAAAAATACCACAGAATGAAAACCTATGAAAAAGTAGACATTTGTGTTGACGTCTGTCTGACAGTCTCTCTCAACAAAACTGAACTGAAATGGAAACTTCAGCATTTTGGGAAATATGCTTGTTTGCTTTCTGGTGGAAAATTAGATGAGACAACTGATACCAATATCATGTTCGCACTGTAAGCAATATTTTTTTTTTCCTGGATGGTGAAGGCATGACCCGGCCTTCCCCATCCATCTGATTGGCTTACTCTTATATTCATACCCTAACAAACCCTCGTCTGTCCCGGTCCAAAGCTCCACCAACACTGCCCCGGCCCTCAAGCTCCCAGTCCAGACTGCTAACTGCACGGCTAACTGAGCTAACTAGCTAATGGGATCTACATTGAGCAGCATTTAGCGGTTACTCTGGAGATAAGCTGCTCCCTGTCCGTGCTGAGTATGAATTCAGTAGGTGGCCAAATCTTACATATTGCACGGTTCATATGAAGCTACTGTGAGTGGGCAGTTAGCTTAGCATAAAGACAGGAAACAGATGGAAACAACCCTGTAAAACAGTGAATCAGGTTTTTGCACTTTGTTTTTTTTTTTAATGTAGGATCCCTAATTATTCATTATTTGACAAGACTGACACTTTGCAGAGGAAGTCAGTCAATTACAGGAACTTGGTCAACTATTAAATTTCCATTTTGGCCTTTCCAGGGTAACAGTTTAGGCACCCCTGGTTTAAAAGCTTTCCAAAGGCAGCGCTTGCTTTTGTAGCTTTTGTATTGGATTACATGTTATGTTATTTAAAAGCAGTGTTGGCACCAAACTGTAAAATGTAAACCTTTTCTTAAAACTCTGAAAACCTATTTGACAGAGAAAAGGGGAACAAGTGAAACAGAGTGTAAAACCAAAGTCACAGCAGACAACATTTACAAACATTTGAGGCACATCACCTAAACATAGCAAGATCAAATGTACAATGTTAAGTACCAAAACCAACCAAAGGAAAAGGGTTAAAGTCTGCCATAAATTCACATTTTGAGGCCTCATTTAGATGTTTGGATGAAACTTTGTACTTTTCGGGCCATGAGAGGAAGTACTGCATGGCCACAAATGCAAACCAATATTTCCAGGGAGATGGCAAAAACTACTCCAACTCCTCTAATGGTTTCCTTTTCTACGCTGAGCCGTTTACTATACATCTAAATCATCGTGCTTTCTACCTTTCTACAGACAACAGAAATGGCCCTGCCGCGTTCCCTTCCTCTCATTCACTACCTGCAATTCAATTAAGCTGTGTCCAGAGTCTGATAATTACATTATCTGAAAACTTAGACATAATTAATGGGAAGTAGCAATGCTAACTGACATGACTTGTTTATTTCTCTCTCCAAGTCAACAGCATTACGGCAAAGTATCTTATGTAACTCAATCTGCAGTGTTTCTCCGCTGATAACAAAATCGATGACCAGATTTATTCCCGTATTTAGGGGTAAATTACGGTTAACCCCGTCGTGTGTCTCCGCAGATGATAAAAAATATATGTTGGGGTTTATTTGGCTCAAAGTCAGGGCTCATTTGGGATTAGACTGACTCAAATTTCCAGATCTTCAGATTTCAGGGATAAGGCATAAATCTCTTTAAGCCCTCTATCAGTGATACTTCCTCGATTCTCTCTGTGCATTCAGCTCAAACTTCCTCCTCTTACATTTTCTGAATGTCAGGAGGAGATCAAATGTCATATGAAGGGGAAACAAGCAGCACAGTAGAAATATGTGCATTCTTTGGTGGTGTACTATATTCGTATATTCGTGTGTAGTTTGACAAAAAAAAAAAAGACATCCTGATATCCTGCTCTCTGTACAGGGGAAACGCAATCTTCCTTTGCGTGGGAGATGCACCAATCCCTTAGAGAAAACATCTTGGGGCCTCAGAGAAGAAAAAAGGGGCCAGTACGGACCAAAGGATACCCCCCCACTTTCCCTCCATATCCCCAGTGAACGCAACAACACAAGTCCCTTTGACATCTCAGGAAGTTGATCTTTGCGAATGGGTCAGTTCCAGACGCTACCCTGTGATGCTGAAGCAGATGGTAGCTGATTGTCGTCTCCAGCGGAGGAGGACGTACTGGAGAGAGAGAACTGATGGACAGGAAGTGTGCGGAAAAAAATAAATTGAGAAGAGAGAAAAAAAAAAGGAGAGGCAGGAGTGGTTTGCGGTTTAGCTAACTGAAACGTTGAGCGAGTGGCTGCGGGGTCAAACTGTGGAAACGGGGTGTAAAGCCTCACACTGGATTTATGAACATGCCTGACCTTTCCCTGCAGGCTAACAAAGGGCGCCAAAACATTGGTGCGGCCAGCTGTATAACACAAGCAAGTGAGGCATCCCACTGAAAACGTCATGTGCCCTTTAAACAGTTCAACCACGGTGACTGTGCTCCCTGGCCCTGCCTGAGTTTGAGCTCAGTCGGTGAAGTTTAGTCTGTTAAAAGCTCCACAAAGTGACCAAATAAAGACCAAAAAGGCCAATGTTTACTCTTGGCTTCTGAAGAGCACTCTCTACCAGTCAGTGAGACACTCCAGATACCTGTGACTGGGCCCATCTGAATGTTTACTCTGCACCTCAGCGTGAGGAAACTGCGGATTTAAGTTCAGCACAAACACAGGAATACAGTATGTATACTCACACTGCGGCATACTGTGATCAGCATTTCTCAGACCTTAAACAGTGAATTAGTCCACGATAGTCCACTAATTAGGCTCTGGTTTTTGAACCTAGCAAACTAGCCTGAATACCAACCAGTTTTGAGTGAAACCATCATTATTAAAGACAATGGCCTGCAGAACAAACTTTTCGGGTTTGGAAACAATTTATTTTTGGTCGAAATGCGAACAAATCAAAGCTTCTTCCGCAAACTGGAATGGAAAAGGACTACACAATCTCTCATTTGAGCACCAGAACCATGTGGACTAGTCCTGCACGAGGTGGTAAAAAAAGTCATATGGTGATTATTTTAACAGATATCATGATTGCGATGCGATTCTTGATCAGTGGTATCGATAATTTTTGCATCATTACTTTCATTTTCACCGAAGAAACGATTGAAATCACGATGATATGACTTTGTTGGCTCTACCTGAAGAAAGAGATTTGTAGGCCAGTACTGTACCTTCATCTATAAAAATCGCAGCTTCTTGCGATCTGAACATTGCACCTGGCCATATTGTGAGCATTTACATCTACACAATGCTGGTTGTGTTGCTTAAAATTACATTTACATAATTCAATAGAAAAACTGTTGTGGTTACTCTGGATCTGTGTTTCTCAAACTTGTTCACTGTGTACCACCTCAGAAAATATCAGTTAGAGAAACAACGTTAAAATACAATGAACCCATCCAAAAGCGCAGTGTATTCACCGTGCTGCTGTATCCAAAAGTCCAAGAAACAATTTGTGAAATCGTCTTTTAAAGGAAGACTTCAATGTTTTGTCACAGGACAGTTCTATTAAAGTCTCCTGCTCACCGACAAGAGTATGCCTGGACATTTCAGAAGTTTCAATGCTGAACAGGTTTCTCATCAAGTTGTTCATGTCGGCCACCAATGGGAAACATTCTTGTTCATTTGAATCCTTTAATTTTATCTCTGCTTGCTATCTGACATCCCAGTTTGAGTTTAGCTCGTAGCCAATCATGGATTACGTAGCAGGCTGAAACAAAAATTTTACTGGAAAGACAAAACTTACTTTCAAGTATTTTCAATGAAATTCTCCGAACACCACTGGAGGAGGTGGCTCCAGTTTTCATAGGAAAAAATTATTTGGTAGAAAGTGACTTGATTTAAAACTGTCCACGGTGAAGTCTGTGGATTATTCGTGCTAACAGGGACATTAATTCTGGATAAAAAGTTGGTTTCCCTTTTCTTAAATCTGAAGTAATCAACACTTTTATATGAAGAATGAAGAAAGACAAAACCAAAACTGTTTGCACAGCTGCATACCACCAGGGGTTAATGAGAAAATGTGTTTTTGTAATTTCAGTAAACCAACAATCATTTAAAATGAAATAATCGTTTATTTATTATGATACTATTATTATGACTTAAAAGAGGACCTTTTATTGCATTCATGTCCCTTTCGTTTGAGCTGCTGCTGTGAATAATCAACATACTGCACATTTATCTCAATACTCAATGAGGCATTCATTACCCGATAGCGATATCCGTGACAAAAGGGATAAATAAACCATAAATAATAGAAGATACACTGGAAAAGGCATAAATTACTGGGCATCAAGTTGATTTATTGGAGTTAGTTTAACACAGCTGCACTCCTATTAGTATCCAGCTGTGGCCAGCGTGCGAGGGGCCCAACACGATGGCCCACGTAATCAAGCAATATTACTCAGATAATTCTCCAGCATGCCCTGTTGGGAAGTCCATTAGTCTTCCAAACAATCCCACTCCTGTTACCCAAAACTCACAACCTCCATTAGCCCCAGCCCCATTTAAATTCCAATAATGCGCCCACCATTCTCCCGAAAATGCTCCAACATTCGACCCACTTCCTCTTTAACGTCCAGACATTCTCCCTATTGAAGCCCGTCCTAGCCAAGACAACCCCCACCACCACCACTTCCACCACCTCCCCTCTTTTTTTTTTTCTCTCTTTCTCCTTCCCTGTTAAAACCATACTCCTCTTCAATCCCACAGGAAGCGCGAGAGGAAGACTGGAGAGGGAGTGGGCGGCGAGCACGTTGCTGCTAACTCACAGCCCAATGTCTCCCCCCCACCCCCCACCCCCCCACCCCAACCGACCGACCGTCACTAAGCCATGCCTGGAAAAGAAGAGCGGAGGAAGAGAGGCAAAGAACGAGCGAAAGAAGAAACAACAACCACAAGCGAAGAAACCCACACATTTCACACATCATTCCAGCAAGAGAAAGCAGCTGTGACTCGGGAATCCCCTGTTGGTTTAAGCATTCCCAGCGCAGAGCAGCAGGCCCAGGTCGGAGCAGCAGACAGCACAGATAACTCTCACTCACTGGACTCCTCACTTCATCTAAACAAAGGAGATAGACGCTCTTTGAGGCAGCCTTTCTGCTTAAGGGTTTCTTATTTTTAGCCCGATTGCTGACAGGCTCATTTCTGTGTAGGTCTGACCGCTGTTTCGCAGCGTTGCCTGCCAACAACTCTGTTACTGCCTTAGTCATTTCTCCAGCAACTCAGCGCCGCTTGAGTCCTCGCAGAGAGAGACCCCATAAAAGGAATATTCTCCAAATGCCCTGGGGTTTGAGTTAGCAAGCTTTACTCTGTTGCTCAGCCCTTACTCACTACTTCAACCTCTGCTTTACACATCAGCAGGCCTTTAAATCCACTGATGAGTAGTTTCTTCCTCATCCACGCTGGCTGAGGGCAAGAGTCAGGGACAAACGGAGCTCGGGGAATTAGTTTGTACAGCCGAGGAGCTCTCACAAATTTCAACACTGTGAAAGGGTATCTTGTTACATGTTGCGTTGTACTCGCCGAAAGCATGACCAATTTAATTTGCACAGGAAAGCTGGGTAGAACTTAGCTATGTCTTCCTCATGACACATCAAACTGAAATGTTTGCAATGCAACGGGGTGCCGCTGCCAAGTACTCGGGGCACCAGAGCGCTCGGTTATGATCTTCAGTGTGTTTTCAAAACAGCTTTATCTCCACTGAAATAGTGCGAACGGCAGAGACTGACAGAAAATGGTGCTACTTTGTCATCAGACACCTCTCCCACAAGCCCACGGCTCGGATTTCATCCATTGTTAACGTGCGGGGCGTTATCCTGTTCCCGACAAAAAAAAGCACATCACACATGGTTAACAAAGCTCCGAAACAATGCGCTAGCTTGTTTAAGATGATTATGACTGCGGAGGGTGGTTGTTTCAAGGCCGCCCCCTCACTGCAGACACACAGAGGGGCTTTTGCACAACGTAAGGCCTGGCTGCTTTACATCAGTCATCAAAGGCATCAGACTTGGCAGACTAGACCTTTTTCTCGCTATCAGCTACACTGCTGAACACAAGGACCCTGGCTCGGAGATACACACACTACGAACTCTTGTGACTACTCCAGAGAGTAGACAACCAGTGCATAAGCCAGAATTTAAAATATTTCCAACATAATCGTTTTCCAATGTCTGACCCAGGGAAAAAAACAGAAAAATTGTCTTCTTTCCTCTCATTATCAGTTGAATTGTAGACAGCAAATATAACCAACTTTAATGCAATAATTGCCTTAATAACGGGGTCAGACATTGGTTTATATTACACATGTGCAACCACGATGAAGAGTTTACTCTTGGCCTTGAAAGTTGGCAAATAATCTCATCATACGTCCATTTAGAAGCTGTTCTGGAGCTCTCCATCATATTACACAATCTTACTCTTCTTGAGTGTTTTGTCAACTTCTGAAATTCTTCCGGTGCTCAAAATGAGGGAAATTTGGGCAACTGGGCTCCAGAGCAGCTCGGAAATGGACCTCATGGTGAGATTGTTTTGTCAACTACTTGGCCACTAATTATCTTTCAAACTCAACCTTTAAGCCAACACCTACAAGAGGTCCTCAAAGTGCCCAGAAAAATGGAATTGGAAACATCTACCATTCCTCGACAACTTGACAAATTCATTCTGTGAGGAAGGTTGTATGAAATGATCCAAAGCTCCAGAACAGCTACAAAGGGGCCTTGTGGTGAGACTGTTTTGTCAGCTACATGCTCAGAAATAAATTTCAAATTCAATGTTAAAGCCAACATTGTCAAGAGGTCCTCAAAGGGCCCGAAAAGATTTTAATGAGAACTCCTAACACCCCTCGACAACATGGTAAATTCATTCTGTGAGGAAGATTGTATGAAACGATCAAAAGCTCCAGAAGGAGCTCCTAAATGGACCTCTTGCTGAGACTGTTTAGTCAGTTATGAACAGCACAACAGATGTAATGACGTTTCCAGCTCCAAATCCTGGACCTCATATCGGATGTTTTTCAAAATGAAGAACAGGTGCCAAGCATTCATAACTCTTGGACAGTTTAGACGACTTTATTTCCTGGAAGCAAAAGACATCATCACATAAAAACTATCCAAAATGCTGCCTCACCAAGCCAGAATAACAATAAGAAGAAAGGGAAAAGACAATTTCCCCTGTCTGAAGTATTTCAAATACCTTCTGCTTGACTGTTTAAAGAAATAAAGTTCACTGGGTTGTTTACACATCCTTTGACCCAAAAACCCAATTAGATTTTGATCTCTTGGTAATCTTACGGGTGCTTGATTATTCAAATAATACCAGGATAAAGGCTAAACAAGTGGATACATATTAAAAAAAATCTCAGACTGTCGTCTAATCAGCTCAGGAAGAGGTTGTTGATGTAGTGGATATACAGGACTGCAGATCCACCGGGCTAATCCTCACTGCCTGGCACAAGTCCAACAATGCACTCCAGGGTATTTCTACCAGGGAACCCATTTCCACCTAGCTACTATCAAGCTGAAGTGGTTTGTTATGAAAATGAAAGGAGGGTAGCAGATATTGATCATTTATCAGTCATGCTTTAAGTGTCATAGGGCCGTAATATGACACAGTGCATGGGAATACTTATAATATATGACCTTCACAAACGGTTTATTGGGCAATCTTGCGAGAGGGTCAATTCCAGCCTTTTTATGGAGGGAAACATTGCAAGTGAGGCAAACAGAATTCCTTCGTTTTTACAGGCCTCTGGCTTCAATTATGAAAACATGTGGTAATGAAGATGTTCCGCTCAAAGTCCCACCAGGAAATTAATTCTGAGCTCAACGAAGCGTTGGTGCTGTTGAAACTTACCAGGCAATTAGAAAAAGGTACTACAGAAGGCGTGTTGTGTTTAGAGCGCATAATGTTTTAGTGCTTTGGGAGTTAAACAAATCACAGATCAACTCTGTGGCTGAGCCTTGCCACCACTACAATATTACGAACAATGCTGTCCAATCTATAAAAGGCTGGGGTGAGATATGTTTTACGATGCTGATGAAATCCCAGAGAGGTGATGTTGGCTTGTAAAAAGCTGGAACCGTGGTGAGAGAAGGGTTGACATCTTCTTTCCCGGCTCTAACACACCCCGCAACTCTACACTGCCAGAAGCACTATCATCATTGTTGTCGTAATTCAGACAGAGCTATGTCATGAGGAAGACGTCTGTTATTTGCTTGCCAGAATTATACTTCACTGATCTGTGAGAAGATTACTCATTGGTGTCCTTTTGTCCCTCAGTTCTCATGGTTACAGAGACAAAACTTTCGGTGCATACAAATGCCAGATGAAGCATTTATAAAACACTTTTTTTAGCCACTCTAGTGACTTGGCTCTTGGTAGGGTAATGTGGGTGTGTTGATTATGGGTTGGTGGACCACTTTGGCCCAGACTGAAATATCTCAACAACTACTGGATGGTTTACAACGGACTTCGTTGCAGATATCAGTTGTGTCCGGAGGATGGATCTTAATGACTTTGGTGATCCCTAAGCAAGCTTTCATTCATTTACTGACCAAACACGTTTGGGCAGGCTCTGGTTGCATGCAGCAGTTGAAGAGCAAAGGAGGCGTAATAAAATGGCCAAAATGCAACAATGTAGCTCTTTATTAGCTTCAATTTAAGAGTTGTCTCTCAACTTCAACTACATTCTTGCATCTCAAGTTGTTAATCAGAATGTAAACAATGAATGAAGACAATGATATGCGGTATGTATAACCCAGGTATCTGCTGGAAACACCTGAAGCGCCGAAAAACTTGCTGTTATCCCCAAAAGCTAAATCATCCTCAAACAATAGTCGATGGGTTCCAAGATTGAGCGCTGATTAGCAAATGATAGTGTTTAGTAGGAGGTTCAGGATACATTCAGGATACAAATAAGAGTCTTTACTACCGTTAACATGCTATCACGCTAAACTAAAATGGTGAACAAAGAACTGCTGTGCCTATGTTTAGCCTCACAGAGCCTCTAGCATGGCTGCAGACTCGTAGCTTTGATACCATTTTAAGGCATAAGCTACCAGTATTTTCTCTTTTGATATTTGTATAAAGTATTTGATGTCCCGATTCAAAATAAAGCTCCAAAACAGAGTTAGCGAATCCTTTTAGCTATCAGTCTTCATAACTTTGAGCCAACAGGGATGCCTTTCTGCTCACTGTTGACACAGGGCTGTAAAGTCATGTCTACACGGCAAGTTAAGGTCAAGGAAGACAGATAAGCCTGTGTCAAAGAGGACAACAAAGTCAGAATAAAGAACCTTTTGTTCAAAGACTTGGGGTTTCTGCAGGGAAAGAGACATTCATTCAAGTTTGGTCTACAAGTGAGCCACAGGGGCTGGATGAGAATTAATTTATCCTGTGCACTTTCCATTTTCTTTGTGTGCGTTTCTCACTCATGCGTGTGCTCTCATTATCTTATTTGGATTCCTGCAACCCACCCACTATGTATGTATATTGGATCATTTTCAGCCTTATTAACATATCCTGCAGGAGACATTCGCGTCTCATGAGGCTCACCACAAATGGCACACTGTTGGTTGAGAATTCAGGTTTTGCACACAACTTGTCAGTACGAGGCCCGTTCAAAGATGTGACAGGGGGTCTAGACTAAGAGAAACCTGGAGGCAATACAGGTATCAGTTAACACGTTTTTCAGCGTGTCTGTAGATGTTTACTTTCCTCGTGAGGAAGCCTGTAAAGAAAGTTTCCAAGTGCAGCTGAAAGCAAGATAAAACTGATAACATGCACAGTTTATGGCAGGATCCACAAAGACCAAACAAGGCAAAGCCCCCTTCTGTTTTCTATTTGACTAGTCATTACTCGCCACTGCTGGCAACCTTTTCAATAAATACTGGAAAGTAACATCCTGTAGGTCCTGAATGACACTCTACCACGCCCTTGCAATGAAGCATGTAATGCCTTAATCACATTGTCAAAAGAAAAAGAAAACACGCTTTTCATAGGTAGCACAGCAGTGATAACTATCAGACAGGCCTGATCAGGATTCCCTCGAGAGCCATAAATAATTTGAACTACATAAAGTTTATGATGTGAACATATTGCAGAAAGCAGGTCAACATAACGCCGACGTCACATGATTTCCGTTGTTTACAGTGCGAGTGTGGAAAAAGCCATACCTTAAAGCAAAAGGCTACTCAAGAGCCAATGCAAACTAAAGGAAAATGGCCTAATCATCCAGGTAATGCTGTTAAAGAGTTCCAACATCCTTTTAATCAGGATGTGAGGCAGGAAGCCCCCGTATTTACTCTGCAAAGGGGATTACAAATTAAACATCCTGGACCTCCGTCCAGACTTTTGTTTTTTTTCCCACTAATGCAGGAATTAATTCACAAAAATCTGATAAATTAACCAAAATGTGCCGCAAAGTCCAAACCACCACAGTGAGTCACAACTTCAAATGCACCATTTAGCATACTGGGCCAATGGACCACACAGGAAGAGGCTAAATACTTACTAGGGAAGCAAGTTTTCAGAGCCACCACCCTTCAAACCAGTGCTTTCTTCTGCTGTATTCTGAGATGGAGATTTGTTTGAGAGGCTATTGTTCCCCTCCCTGTGGGGGATTCCTCTTTTGGGCGAGCACTGATTGAAACGCTGCTCCTTGCAATGACCCCAAGGTCATTAGGGAAGACGCCACACCTACAGGAGGTGTTCGGGAGAGTGGTGAGAGACTCTCATCTCCAATTTAGATGTCAAAGTGAAGCAACAGAGCAACTAGAGAGAACAGCTCGAGGCCTATTTGATGAGAGATTAATCAAGGGCACGAACACCGAAGTGAAAGATCTCACCCCGTCCTTCTGATGTTTGTTTGTGTATCCTCAACTTTTCTGTTTTTCTCCCCTCTGAGGCGATTCTTCCTTTAATCCGTGCACCGCCCCTGTCCATCTCATTGACATTTCTTGCGTTTGCATTGTGACACGGAGATCCATAGAGCTCAGCTCTGAATACAAATACACCAACTTATTTATGTGCAAAGATAAAAAGGCCTCAGACTATCCCTGTTCACCGTTCTCCTGAACTGAAGTGAGCTGCAAAATTCTCTTGAGCGGGTTAGAGTGATGGTTTTCATCCAAGCTGAAAGCCTCCAGGATGGAAACATGTTCGGCTGGTGCCCACTTTCCATCTTTACCTTCACAGCTAGAGCTGACTTACTGTTTCAGCAGCTCCAGCCTGACAGGACACATTCAGAAAGTGCTTTGTCAAACGTATGATAAACACAGAACTCATTCACAACACAAATTAACTGGTAGGAAGTGTTTCAGTTGCTGCAACTGGCATACAAGTAAAAAGGATCCGAATCCTCAGCTCGTGTTATTTCTACAATTGAATTGCTACAAATTGTTACATAGAGCCCCTTTAAGAGACACTCCTAGAAAAAGCACTATGTATTTATAAATATATCGTTTCCCTAAAAAAATGAGTATTATTGGTGAGTCATGTTTTCCCAAAGATAGGGTCATTTTCTTCATCGAACAGGGCCTTAAAACATTACTCCAAAAGGGAAAAGAATGAAATCATACACAATTACGACCACTCCTCAACACTCCCTCAAAAAACCTTCATAGGCAAGCTTAATAACTCAATTGAAGCTGTGGCCTTTCTTCCCTTTTAACACGACACGGCACCTGATGAGATGGCAAGATAGCACAAGGCCCTTTTTTTCCGGCCTGAATTCCTGGGTCTCTTTCCACTGGAGACTCCGCGCAAGGCCAGCGAATCATGGAAAGGCCATAAACGTAGCGGATCACTGTTACCACGTACAAACAAAGGAAGCAAATCAGCTCAATGAGTAACCACATTCACTCGCTTTCTGGTCTTCTCAGTGGATGTATACAAACTGGAGAATGGCTTTCAGAGGCTGCAGTTACAACACAATAAACACTAGTTTACTTTGAGCGGGAGGCTAAAGAAGAGCTTTCAGTAATTACAATCAGAGATGTAGCAAGTAGTATTTCTTAACTAATTAAGAATTAAAGTCAGACATCAAAGCAATACATAAAACTTTATTGATTGTGGTTTGTTTAGACTGAAAAGCCAGAAACGCAAATAATGGCTACAAAGCCGCAGCACTGCCTGATTTTTAGTGCATTACAATAGATTTATTGTATTCAGATGTGTCTTTACGGTTAAAAGTAAGAAGAAGAACAAAAGCAGCTTCACTTCTGTATTCCCCCTCGATGACACACACGTCTAGCCTCGGGTGCGTCTGCTGCACGCCACAGATCTCGGTTGCTCTACAAAAGTATCAGCGCTGCCAGATAACCTGCCCTCCACAGAGGCACCATTGTCCCAGACTGAAACCAAAATCCTACACCTCGCTAGCAGCTCTCGAAAATCTCCACCACTCAGACATGGTGCAGTTTATCAAAGCTTTTATCCTCCTGCTCCCACGGCCCGAACCAGAAAGCCGTATTTCCAACAATGGCTGCAGCAGATGGAAGTCTGGGAAGGTCGTCAGAGGACCGTCAGAGACGCAGCAGCAGCAGCAGTGGTAGCATGACGGCCACTCAGGACCTTCAAACTAGAGATTCTAGGATTACACAGGATCATAACCTATATTTCACTACCGCCATCCATCGAATCCCAGAGAGTGGGCTTTAATGAAAAGAAAAGGCATGGTTTTCTGAAAGTGATGGAAAAAAAAAACAGATGACTGATGAGGGAAGCTGGCTTGTTATATCCCAACACAACGCAGAGGGAAAAGCACTTACTCAGGATGCAGAAACGCACTGCAGGAGTGAAATTTTATCATGATTCAGCTCAACTTTTGCAGGTGTGCAAGCACATTTAAATGATGAGGCTGGACCTCACCTATATGCTGTATATATATTATCTTTCCAATCTCATTCTGTCAAGAGCTTGAATAACTCATTAACTCTGAAAAAGCATATTGATATAAGCCGGTTATCCTGTGCCCAAAGCAAGCCTCGCATCAGGGATTAAGGGTTTATCCGTCGACATGCCCCTGAGATTAGTTTGATCTTTCACAGGTTAACTCATAGCCCAGTTATTGGGGCTCTCAGGCACATTCACCTCATATCTGTGCTCCAGAAGGCAGAAGAGTTTAAGAATATTTCAGCCTACAATAAAAAATGCAATCATCACCTCTACAGTACATCTCCAGTCACAAACAGAAGGTGTCCAATTGATTCCGAGGCCATTTAGCATTTCATGTGGGAAATAAATCACCGCAGTTATTACTTGTGGTTGGCTGCTGGGTGAAGCTGTGGGCATTATTTACAACCTCCTCGCAGATGATGACAGTTAATAAACCGAGCATGCCAGCGCGCGGGACGAGGAGCTTTTCTATTATTCAGCAGGTCCTGTCTGACTCCCACAGAAGCCATCACATCCAGGCAGGCTGCCGCTGAACGACGGACTGACAGGTGGGCTTCCTGTGGGAGAGGCTGCTCGCTGCCAGCTGCATTATCAAATCTCAAATTCATTTCCAAAAGGCCTTGACGTCTTCTGACAGGACTGCAACTAGCAGTGGGTTAAATGACCACCTGGTAAAGAAACTTTAGAGTTTTATTACTCTGTACCTTGGATTGGCATTAGGTGCAGCTGTTTTTTACTGCAAGTAAGCCTAATTATTAACAAACCTGGTCATCACCGTCGCTTTACCGTCAAGTTTCCAGCTGAAATGGTGACTGCTGCTAGCATATTTTATCAGCAGTAGCTAGCTAGTTAAGCTAACATTGAGAAAGAAAGAAAGAAAGAAAGAAAGAAAGAAGGAAAGAAAGAAATATGAAAAGTATGATGCGGAAAAATTAAAGATGAGACTGTCATTTCATTCTAACATAACCATTTCAGGCTACCTACATAACACATGTTCGTATTTTTGCATGTTTCAAGTTACAAGAGAAAAGACTTTAGGTTATTTATCGTATTTAAAACCTGAGCGTTGTAAAAATTACATTTTTACGTCCTACCTTGTACCTTGTTCCTCTATCTAAGATATCTAGTTTAAAACATTCAAAAGTTAACTAAAGTGTTAGTCAACAAAATGTGAGGAAGTAACTTACTGTCATTATCAGAGAGATACACTGATGTTAGCATGCTAACCAGCTAGCCTTGGCCCCTCCCGTCTCGTAATACCACTTCGTACCTCAAGAGGCGATAGTGAGTCACTGTTAAGTGCCCCAACATTAGAGTGGAGTGTAGACATAGTTGCTAACATTGCCCTGCTCTCCACCACACAGCAGAGAAATACAACACAGTGGATGTGTTATCATGAACTTGTTTCTTTTTTTTTGTGCAAACTATATCACGACAAACTAATATAGTTCGGGAATAATGTGCAAATAAACGCACAGTTTATTCTGTTCCTTACAATTTGCTTGTCGTTTTGTTCATGCTGAAAAGAAAGACACGACCCTTCAAACTCTTTAAATCACTCTAACCACAGCCTGATGCTCGCTGTTTCAACATGTGGAGAAATCTGCCTGCCTGGTTACAGTTGCTAATCAGCCGGGGGGAGGGCTTACGCTGACTGTCACTTGAAAAATGAGTTTCACTCCACATAATAGTTTCACAATGTTATCTGTGTTTTAGGGAGGACTAATAAAGAGACAATGAAGTGCTCGCTCTCTTCACCACAATGATCCATGTATGGTTAAAAATCATTTCTCAGCATGTTCCAAGAGAAAACCCAAACACAGAACAATGAGCACAATTTTTCAGTCGTGATCGCCGTCAGTTTCAAGTTTTTCTCAACTTGAGAATCTTTTGCATCTTCGGTGTAAACAGCTGGCCAGATGCTCTTGCTTCCTAGCAACACAAACAGCTTCATGTCAAACAGACATATAGATTGAACAGTTGTACCATAATAAAAACAAAACATGCATCTCCCAGTTTAGCAGAGTTTTAAAATAAGTCGAAGGATTACATGCTCCTTTGTGAGCTGAGAAAATTATCCTTCTTCTTAATTCTTATAAAAGCCTTTCAAACCCCTCTGGATTATCTCAGACATGCATTGTCACAGAGCTTAGATCCAGACTGTTTTTCTCTCTTTTTGTTTTGAAATCTTGGAAATACTTGGTTTTCAATGGAAAGCAACATTATATTATGGTATCTCATGTATTTTATTTATGGTTAATTTTAAGAAAATGTTACAGAAATCTCAGTTATGTCCCTTAATTTAGGCTGAGACACGGGCAGATTCAGTCACCATCAGTACTCCTTTATGATTCTGTCAGACAGGATAATAACACGTCTGGTTTTCAAAATAAAAGTTGCCCATGTCAATTTCGGCAATATTTTCAAAACCCGGTCTTAATTGTCGTATAAGTATTGGTGTGTTTTGACAGATATGGATCTTAATTGCACTAAGACAAGAACAGCCCACCAGTTAACATCATTCAACATCAAATAGAGAGACAAAATGGCTTCTGGGTTCATAAGTCAGAAAAGCTCATTTAAATTCCAACTGATACTTGAAACAATTCTGCTAAGTCATAAAATACAAGCTATTCTCATGGTGGAGTGCTGAGGATGAAAACATTTGCCGCTTCCAGTTTTTTTAAATGTGTGAATTTGCTGCTTTTCTTTGTCATATATGAGAGTAAATGAAGAGTTTGGGGGGTTTTGGACTGTTGTTTGGACCAAAGAAGCAATGTGAAGACGTCACCTTGGACTCTGGGAAACTGTACTGAGCATTTATAGACTGAACGATCAATAGATCATATCACCATAACCAGCAGATAAATCGATAATGAAAATAATCGTAAGTTGCAGCCCTACTTGGAACAATGACTTCTCAGCAATATGTTGTGTAGCTTGCTTATATGTCAGATAAGGGTGGTAGATCTAAACCTATCTAACACGATCAAATATCACTGTTCATACAATATTTCTGTCACTTAGGAGCCTTTAGCAAACAGCAGTTACTGTTCGCCCTCGACCTTTGCGGGTTAAACAAAGCATTTCTAAGTAGCCCATATGTTTTTACTAAAGATTTATTCTGAGTTAATGAATGAGCCGACTGCAAATGGCATGGCCCAACCCCAGGATCACGTGTCACCCTCCAGCTACTCCATCTTTAATCAATAACAAAAATGAACATTTTCAACTCTCACGTCTATCAAGATGTTAAACCAGCCACACACCCCAAGCATCTTGTTACTTGGCTCTTTCAGTTTGGAGTATTGATGCGTGAAGAACTTAACTGGAGTTGGACATCTTCTCCGCATCGAGCTTAACAATCACTGGACACTGTGTGCTCGGAGATCAACGTGTGCCGCAGAGATTGAAACATCTGTGTTAGCCTCTGGCCAACAGCGCAAAACCAAGAACAACAACAACAACAACAACAACTGAAACTGTCAGACCATATGGTGGAACTGCCTCTTCCCCGAACAAGGAAATCGGATCAGTCCCAAAAAACAAAAAAAAGAAAGAACAGCAATTAAGGCACATTTTTCTGCGTACCGTGACTATCATTACAGCTGCTCATTTCTAATCTCCTCTGGTCTTAATAAAATCTTAGAAATCCTTATTTACTGTGGGAGACTCGCCGCTGCGTGAAATGTGCACTGTCAAGTTTGTTTAGCAGCCCAGAAATATTTAGGGACTCTGTCTTTTTGGCTCACAAACACTTTTGATTTGTTATGGTTCTCTGGAAAGCGGCACTGGTTGTTACTTGTCAGAGCAGACGGGAAAGATGCAAGTTGCACGTGGGCTACTGGCACTGAGCACACCTCGCTTATCAGCTTATAAGGAGGAACAGCAGTGCGATGCGTGTGGACAATGATGATTCATGAGAATAGGAAGTTTAAAGCCATTAGGGAGTAAAGTGATACTTCTGGTCACTTTCTCCCCTGACATCTGGCCCTCATGAGGTCTGAGTCACTCCAACTGCATGTGGAATATATGAAATATTTTTTTATCTTACACCGACATCTACCTTATCCACCGGGAAGCAGGGTCGTTCCTTTGCTTCATACGTCTGTGTCAAATATCACTTTGGCCTTTCAGCGAGGTGTTTATTTAAGGATGGAAATCTCAGCTATTAAAAGAAAAAGAGGATGGCAAGGAAGCATTGAAGTGACAGTCAAAACACTGCCGTGTCATTAAAAAATAACATTTCTGTGACCTTTACTTCAGGGCCAAAAGAAAGAAAAGAAACCAAGAAACCCGTTCCTGCTACCTCAGCACTTGTTTTCATACTTTCATCAGCCCTCACTTTTCCAGGCTGTCTGTTTTTTATCATTTCTGCGAGCAGGATCAGGCGACTGTTAGCGAGTTTTGATCTAATTTCCTTTGAGGAGCAGATGCAAACTGGGAACCCGTGCAGAAGTTTTGGAGATGCTTAAAATCAAAGGAAAATAAGCACATCTGAACAGCCGAGTGGGCAACAAAGCACCTGAAATGAGCAAATATGGCAGTGCGAGACATGAGTGTAAGCTTTTTATATATTTTTTTAAAGCATTAAAATGAGCTTTAATGTGTTTCAAGGTGACAGCACCGTCCTGATTCCACTTCTAAATTTACCTACAACTGGGTCAAACACTGTCAGGCACATAAGACAAAATCATCACAGTCTTCTGCTTAAAAAAAAAAAACACATGGAAACATAAAGAGGCTTGAAATTAAAGTACGCAGTACAATTGCACAATCAACATCCCCTCCCTGCAGCATCATCCCTAATGTGGTGCATATTTGCGCACTCTGTGTCATCGTCGTTTCACACAGGATGTGGCGGAGATGCGTATTTGCGCACTTTGTTTTCTAATTGGCCGATCAATCACAACTTTTCCTCAACTTTTACGCGCGCCTGTTTACCGATCAATCCCAGCACTGAAACCACTGACTGGACGTTAGACTTTGACGTGTGTTTGGTCTGAGCCAGGTCACATCGAGGAGCCGGTGAGAAACTTTTTTTTCTCCCACGCTGGATCAAGTTTCTCTGCGGCTTTTTCCAGAGCAGTGCGTGATTTCTGTGAGATTTGTCGGACGAGGGGGGGAAAAGAGGAGGAAAGCGAAAGCCCGCTCCGCGACACAAACCCCAGTCAGCCACGTACATGTTGTAGTTCAACAGACATACCTTTCCTTTCCGCCAGACCACAGCAGCACAGGCAGAGCAGAGAGGTGAGACTGATCCACTTCACGAATCGGGTTGCCATCGCGGTTTTCTGAAGCTCCTGGAGAGAAGGTGTCAGTCCATGCCAACAGCGAGCGATATTCCGCTTTGTGGACGAGTCGAGAAAATGTAAAAAAAGAAATCTGTAGGTTTTTCTCGTTAGGCTGAAAGAGTTTGTCCTTCTCTGGGAAACTTTGACAGCTCCTCCTCCTCGCAGATATCTCCAGCAGTCCGAGCTCATGGAGCGAGAGGGCTCACTACTGCTGCTCTGACGTCAGCAGGAGGGAGGACAGATGCGCCTCTCGGGCTGCTCAGGTAGAGGCAGGACAAAAAACACAAAAACACGGTGTAGATGTTGACTATCGTCTACTTTTTCTGGAAATGGTCTACGCGTCATTTATATTAAAGGGACTACAACATACACGCACAAAAAAAAGCCCGCAGGAGAAGCCCCTTGTTACTTAATGTGCTCTGTTACACAAACCAGTTGCTCTCGGTGATTTATGAAAAGCAGCAGAAAGTTCCTGTAGGAAACACAAATCAGAAGATCAGAAGAAGAAATCGGAATCAATTAGCTTAGATACAGGGATGAAAGGAAGTAAAAGGCATATAACCAGTGTTTAAAAAAAGTATCCAAAACTCATACTTGAGTAAAAGTAAAGATATCCTGGTAAAATATTATGTACCCATACGAATAGTTAAAGTCTTAAAGTGTCTGATATTAAATGCACTTAAATGGCTGATTATTGGATCCAATATTCAGCATTTCTCAGATTATCGCAATCATCATTTTTATAAATTATATTGCTGATAAAATAAATCAGTTTAAAACTGGTAGTTTGGCTCAGATGCAGCAAATCTGCTAAGTTGCTAGTAACTAAAGTCATGATAAAAAAAAATGGAGTGGAGTAAAACAGGACAATATTTACAGTCCTCAAATGTCGTGCTGTTGAAGAATATAGTGGCAGAAATTGGAAATATTCAAGTACAAGTACAGTACTTGAGTAAATGTACTTATTATTAGTTATATTCCCTCATTGCAGGTCACCCAAACAAACACAACCTGCAGATGAGACTAGTTTTTGTTTTTTAAAGTTAAGATTCATGTTTTTTCCTTGTTCTGATTTGAATGTCTGCAGTGCACACGCTCCACCACAGTTTCAGATCTGTTAGATATCTGTGTGTCCACAGGTGCCACAGATGTGCCTCCCAACAAGCTGCCACACTCGCTGTGTGACACCTCAAGTACTCACGTTTCCCTTTTTCTGTACCTCTTTTCTGCACCAGCTCTGTTCGTGTATGACGTCCATTTGCAAATGCTCGAACATTAAAAACTCACAAAGGCATGTTCTGATCAACCTCATTTATTATATCACTCAAGTGGACAAAGCATGTATGGAGAGACGTCCCTATATTAACTCAAGTAAGGTTGCTGGGGTTGCTGCTAGGTCTGACATCCGGATGAGTCATCATCTACTTTTTCTCTCACTTTCTTTGTCTAGGTGTTCACCCAAAATAGCTTCAGGGACACTTATATATATATGATCCTGTGGTTACATCTGTAAGTGTCTATCTCTGCTCAGCATCAGAGACATTAACAGAACTTAATTTCAGATCATTTGTGGTGATTTCAGCTTTTTATGCCTAACAGTCCTCACTCGAGTCTAGACTATAACTACTGAGTCTTAAAGCAGAACGAGCAGGAAGACATTTAATCCACATGTCTGACGCCATTAATAGTTTTCCTTTTCGAAGCTAATATTCCCATTTTTGAGTTTATTAAGTAACCTAGCAAGTATATCGTCCTGTACGTCAGATAATAAGTACAGTAGTAAGAAATTGCAGCACAGAAATGCCAAAAGTGTTTATATAGGGGCATCTATCCATGATTTACAGATGTATCTACACATTTCTATCATTTTACAGAATAATATTGGTTTTGGTGTCCCTGAAGCTATTTCAGGTGAACACCTAGATATAGAAAGCGAGAGAAAAGGTAGATGATGACTCATCGGGGATGTCAGACCTAACTTCCAGAGGTTTCATTGAATTCGGCCTCTTACACCAACCCCAGCAACCTTATTTATTTGTAGACGTGCATGTTTGAAAGACAGTCCTCAGTACAACTGTCATACTGGGGTTGAAAGGACAAAAACGTCTAGACTGTTGACAGAGTGCCTGTCTCATCGGAGCCGAGTCTAATTGGATGTCAAGCTGCTTAAATGTGTTTGTTGTTGTGCACAGATCAGACTCTATGAGGACAGGAGTGATAGAAATCATTTTTCACACTGGTGTTTATTTCATTACCGCAGCCTAATGGCTCAGCAAATCGTCTTTGGTTGTACTGTTGGAGGAAGAGGTTATTGTGTTGGGCGAAATTACGACCATTTTCCTCGAGGAGAAATTACCTAATGTGAGGCTAACGTTTCACATGGGACAGCACAGCTTTTGTCAGCGTGCTGTGGATGTGATGCAACCGACAGTTTGACTGCTCTAAAGTTCATTGGGAAACAGAAAAACATGCATGGTCTTTGTCATTTTGGTAGGTCGGAGGGGAAATGGTAAGTGAAGGCAGACAATCCGCATGAATACAATGTTGTGCTTATGATCTGGTTAAGTTTAGGCACAAAAAACACATCACTAGGGTTAGGAAAATATCATGTTTTGGCTTAAAATACCTGTTTTGGGTGCCACAAAGACAGCTGGAGATGCCCCAAGGTCAGAAACATCCGGTTTTATCACCCAAAACATGGCTGGGAGTTGTGCTGAGGTCTCCTTAAAGGTTCAGTTTGTAAGGTAGTTGATTTTTGAGTCTCATCCAATACTGACGCTTTGAGCTGGTAGGTCAAAAAGTCAGTTCATAAAAATGTGATGTGAACGTGATATGACTCGTGTTGTAGAAACGTCAGTATCGCCAATGAGGCACACAAATGTGAACATAACTGCCAACATTTTATCTTGGTGACTGGGCTGCGACAGAACCAGTTACTAACCCTAACCAAGTGGATTTTTGTGTCCAAACCTAACGAGCCCATAAACACAGCATGGTCACAACATACAACTGAAAATTGAAAGGTTCAGGATTCAAATGGAAACATCCATTTTTTTTTTTTTTTGCAGAAACGCACAATGCCAACATTTATTCTGGCAGTTAAGGAGCACCGCTGAATGAGAAAGTTATTCCCTTTTCAAGGTTACACACTTTAAAATGGTCCAAGTGTCATAAAAAGAATCAAGAGAGGTCAAACATTGCAGTTTTACTTCTAGTGAAAACCAAATTTCAGTTTCACATCAAGGTCATCTATTTGAATCTGACTCAGGGTTGTTTTTTAGATGTTTTGAAACCAAGGTTTGCCACATATGAAGCCACAATGGAGGCTTGCTAAAAGAAAGAAAAAGTAAAGAAATCCCCTTGGCAGCTCATCAGCGACCGATTTCTACAACACTGGCCAACGTCTCAGTTATGAAATGTTCCACAGTAACAATGAAAGAAGTCCCAGTTGTTACGGCGCTACATATCGCCATCCATCGCTGTCCTAAGGCTCTGTGCGTTTTGCACGGGCCTTCCCAGAGCCTTACACCGCAGCTGTCTGTCAGCCAAGCAGAAACACTAAACAAACACAGAATAATGGCCAGACCACAAGGGATTCAAAAGAGAGAGTAAGAAAAGAAATGGAGCCAGAGAGGAAAGAGGAAAGTGTGTGAAAGAGCACAGGATGACAGATACTGCCTGCTGAAGTAACTACATGTCCTACCTTGCAATATTCTCACATTTTCCATCGGTACGTGTTAGTTAATACGGCTCATATTTGAGAGTCAAATTGTTTCAGGTGCAGTAAAAGCCAAACAGTGTGAGACACAATTTTCTTAGAGGGTAATGTTCACACAAGGAGTCTTATTAAGCCGTCCAGTGAGGCAGAAAGGTCATGCGACCGTGCCGTGAGGGGAGATGACTCGTTATCCTGAAGGCCTTAAGTTTGATCTGCATGACAGGGCCCAGATGGACCAAGAACATCTTATTGCATTTTTTAAGTACCAGCCCCCACAAACAACATAATCATTTGGAAAGTCTTGTACATTATATGGAGGAGACTGTGCAGCAGACGCAGGAAAGAAGAGCACAACATATGGGATAATATAGGATTCACTGTCACTCAGAGGCGCAACATCTGCTGCATACACCCAAACCGACATCACACTATAGCTGAGAGGGAGATCTAAAAACGAATATCAGCAAAGAGAATAAGTCAGGCTGGGACAACGTTATGTGATAATAATAATGATTGTGATTTTGAAAAAGTGTGATAAATGTGATCTCGAGAGTGAGTGTTTGAAAAGAAAAGAAAAGAAAAGAAAGTAACTGGAGCTTTAATCCAATGAGTGGATACTATCTGCGGCAACGCTTTGTATTAAGGTCTTTGTAATAGGTGTTTGTTCAGTAGAGCGTATACCTCCACCAATGCCCAACAGTTTCCTTTCACTCGCCTTGTTTTTTCATCAAGATCCATGCATTATTCCCTGAGAAATTAACAAAAAATATCCTTTCTCGAAAACAGAAAGTGAGAAAAAAATTCCTGGATCTGTGGATCTGTCCCTTTGAAAAGTCAATGGGGTCTATTCTGAGCTGCTTAAGAACATTATTCACTGCATTACGTTAGCGTTACAAACAGTATGTGTATATGTCAGATCTTGTGAGAGAAACAAGCAACCAGATTAATGAAACAAGGCCAAAAGGAACAGTGCATATACTAACAAAACCAAACCGCCAATGAAAAATGTGTTGAAGTTGAATCCAGGCTCTTTGTTATCTTTGTTATATTTTATTTGATATTTCACAAACTTCGTCCCTGGCATTGTTAGCCAAGTAGCTAAAAAAAATCTGATTTGAAATATCACCCGTGTTTGTGTTGTGTACGGAGGACGGGGAGGAGTGGAGGGAATGGGGTTGCAGACAGATTTATTAAGATTAATACATACTTTATTATGCATTTATGAGCTGTAACTACACACTTCTTAACATTAAACTGTTCTTTTTGCTGCGACCAGCTCAAAAGCGAGAACTTAGTTTATTTAAAGATTTAAGGCTTATAAGGGCCTTATTACCTATTAACTAACACTTATTACAAGGACCGTAACATTCAGCCTCACCTTTTCTGCTTTACCTCCACTAAATCTGCAATCTCGCTGTTAAACTAAACTCAACTCTATTTATACTGTGTAGCTCTTTACATACAACACAGCTGATCCGAATGATTTAAGTATGTAATTATTGCCCAGATGGACTAATAATACAATGAATGTTGGCGCCTGAAGAAGGACAACACCAGGCACAGATCTACTGAAGTGTGAGTTATATTGAGTGATATTGTTTCCAGAATTGATGTAAAAAGTTAAATGTTCAATTTCAGACGTCCTTGCTGTGAATCTCTAGCTCTATTCTGGGCACTCGTCTGGGCTGCCATATCTTTGACATGTGAGATAAGACTCGGATTAGATGTGGCTGTATCCATAAAAGCTTTAATAATAGCTTCCTAAATCCTGTTTTCAGCGGTATGGCTGAAAAGCCTCAGGCGCTCAGAACACACTGTCAAGCACCAATTAATTAGGTTTAATTAGAGAAGCCAGGGAGATTACCTTGTATCCCACCATCTGCCCCCCTAAAGCACATTTTCCTTCAGCTAAACTTAAATAGTAAAGACAAATATTTACATGTGTGAGTGGACACACACAGAGAGAGAGAGAGAGAGAGAGAGAGAGAGAGGGAGAGAGAGAGAGAGAGTTTGTTTTCTCTTCCTATGAAAAGCGATAAAACACGTGCATGTCTTATTTCTCTGCGTTTTACAGTTTCCTGGTGAGGCCCCTGGTGTTTTGGCTCTGAGCCATTGTTCACTTGCCAGAGCATGTGGTCTCCATGGCAACCCATTGGGTTACACAGTAAACACCTCAGAGTAAATGAATGAACCTGTTTTAATCCAATAGGAATCCCTTTCTCAACTCTCAACCAGTCACATCCTGTTTCATAACATGGAACACCTTGTTCGCAGTTATAAGTAATGTGATTGATTTCCTCAAGGTTTGTGTGTGTGTGTGTGTGTGTGTGTGTGTGTGTGTGTTCAGGTTTGAAAGGTAATTTGGCCATTTTGGTTTAAAACATGTGCCACACACGCCATTTAAAAAGCAATAAAACAATAAGAAAAATCAAGTGAACATTCTGATCAGATATGAAATGTTAATGTGAAATTCACCCAAAAAATTGAAATTCAGTCATTATCTACTCACCCACATGCTGATGGAAAGTCCGGTGAAGTTTCATAGTCCACAAAACATTTCTGGAGCTTCACAGCGAAACAGCAGAATAAGATGGGGACTAGAATGTAAAAAAACAACCTTCAGAAACATAAATTGGCTCCATACAGCTCGTAATGGGAATCCAAGTCTTTGGAAGTCCCGACATCCCAAACGGATTTTAAAAAATATGTTATTTACACCCTTTTCTCAGGCAAAAATCTTCATTGTAGCTGCTAAGCTAAAAGCGTTAGCGTGTACCCTGTTTGAAGTGGGTGCTCCAGCTCGATTGCGTGTTGAGGGTGTACATGACGTCTTTTTCAAATCACTTAGGATCTCGGGCTTCTGAGCTGTGCGGAGCCATTTTATGTTTTTTTTTATGTTTTAAAACAAGTCTCCAGCTACGTCAGTGGTTTAGGAGAATGCTTCAACGCTGTTTTGCTTTGAAGCTCCAGAAATGTTTCGTGGACTATGAAACTTCATCAGACTTTCCGTCAACATGCGGGTGAATAGATAATGACTACATTTTAACCTTCGGGTGAACTTTTCCTTTCAGAGAAGATACGGATTTTGCAATACTGAGTGTACCAGGCTGTTCCATCCTCATGTTTTAAGGATTCATTTAACATTGTGTCATAATAATTAAGGCCGTGCTAGTGTGAAAAATAAGAATTAGAAAAATGAAATGTAAAAGAGAAAAATTCTAAGATAAAAAATGCAAAGGTCATTATAACTGTTTATTCTTATAACAATAATGATTAAAGATATATTCTTCATGTTTCTGAGGATCTTTAAAGGGGCCTTCATGGTTTCTGCTTCAGGTGCACTGTACTGTAGGTGCTGCAAGCTCTTGAAAATGTAGGCAACAGACTCAAAAATGTATTAGTTATGATCAAAATAATAATCAACCATCAGGGTCAGGAGAGTTTAATCTCATTAGGGTGACATCACCAATCTCTGCCTTTATGGCTTTGGTGGCACAGTTGGAGCGAAGGTCTTCATTTCCTGGCATTCATGGTGCCATGAATCTCTTTTGGTAACGTGTGGCTCATTCCATCACATCCATTCAAATCAGTGATGGGAAAGTGCCCTGAACTACAGGAACATCTGAGTCACTCGCAAGTGGGAATAAAAGGGATCAAAGGATGACCGTTAACAAACTGGCTGCAGATTTTTTTACATTGGACTGGGGTCACGAAAAAACTGCCAAGCCACAAAATGTGTCAGCTTGGCAGATGATATCCGTTCCAGCTCTCATGTACGAGTGATTGATAGAATGAGATCATGGGTGTAATCAGCTGAAATGTCTCTGCAGGTAGGAGTCAGAAACCACTGATCCCAGAAGAAGCTCCCTTATATGAATTCTACGTTCATTGACAGAAATGCTAAATATTAACCAGGACACTCACTTTTTCCCTGATGCCTCCTCACTTTCGGGCCGGGCATTATATTATTAGTCATTGTGATATGAGACTATGTATCGTCTCACATTTTGGATATTGTTAAATGCTGATATGATATAAATGTTGTCTTGTCTTTTCTTTAAAGGCTGCACGACAGTAAAGTGTTGTAATTTTCTAAACTTTCCAGACTTTTGTTATACTTGGTTTTACCCACTTAGTCATTATATTCTCTAGGTTATGTTTTCACCCGTGCCTGTTTGTTGGTTGACTGGTTTGTCAGCAGGATTACACAAAAACTACTGAACTGATTCCCACAAAACTTGGATGGAGAATAGAGAATAGACCCCATTCACTTTTGGTGCGGATCTGGTTAAAGGGACAGATCCAGGATTTTTTTCCCTCACATCCTTTGACATTTAAAGGACATTTTCATAAATTTCTCAGGGAATAATTCATGGATCTTAACGAAAAAAAACCAGGCCTATTTAGCTGACTGGTATATATCAGTTAGAGCTGTCACAATATCAGATTTGTACTGGTTAAGCAGTTATGGTTTAAAAGTTAGAGTGATACAGGGTGTCGAGTTTGAAATTGGACCAGGCTTGATTGAATTAAAGGGGACTACTGGGTCTTGGCGGAGGTATGCACTCTACTGAGCCATTCTGAAATATTGGCACAATATCAGTATCGAGCTATTTGGTCAAAACTATTGCGATATTTGTTTCTATTGCCCAGTCTGAGTCTGTCAAACTATCAGTTATACATAGTTTAAAGTTTCTTTATTATTTTAAGGCCTGATCGCCGGCCCTACATCACTGTAAAGATAGAAATGGTTTGAACATGAATGGATGGAAGGAAAATGTCAGTGTGTTATTTATCTTTTTTCTATGTTATTAATTCCTGTTTCTTTCGGCATTAATGCCCCAAATTACCCACTCACATAAATCACCCAGTCTCCTCAATGCAAACATAAAAATAACCCACAGCTAATCTTAAATGTGACAAAGCTTCAGTCTTCCTCTTCCTCACTCCTCTCCATATGCCCTTTTCTGCCCGTCATATTAAATCAATGTCAGATCAATTTTCCGCCTCATTAGTTCATGTGGGGTGGATTCAGGTTCCAGTCTGTCCTCGGAGGGTTTGGAGGGAAAACAGCTGGCGGACACGTTGCTCAATGAAACACCGCCATCTTGTGGCGTGTTTGCTTGTTGTTGTCGGGGCTTATCTGGGCTATTGAGGGCTGTAGGTGCTATAAATGTCTTGGGAAGATGTCAGGTCGAGATCATCACAGGGGTGGTGAACACACATATGATTTAAAGATAAAGTGAGGAAAAGTGGGCTAATGAGCAGCTCCTGTGCTGACGTTTAATGTGCATATGCAGGTTGTTGATGATGAAGATCAGGTGATTTATTCATTTACCCTTTATTGTTAAGGTGCAGGCTACATTTAGTTTATTACAGGATGCACATACATATCATTTCTTTTAGGATTGTGCAGGCTTGACCAGAGGAATGTAGGCTGCAGCCTTAATGTGGACCAAGGCCTTTGTTTACTCTGAGGAATTAAACATCAAACCATGCATGTGCTCTTCAAATCACACAGTTAAGTGGCCTTTGCGATGTGAAAGCCAAAGGCACAGGCAGTTCAGAGGAATGGTGTTTCATTGCTGTGCACTCTGTAGGGCAGCTCTCATGATGCTGCCAAGCAGCGCTGCGCTGTGTGAGAAATCAAAGCGCAGGCGTCGAGTCGGGAGGGAGCCTATCTTGCGCAGACTGGGTACTGTACATGGCCATTGATGCTGCTGGATAGATGTAGCCCCTGATGTAAATAAGAATGGCGAGGCCAGCGGGTGTAACATGCCGCGTTATCTCTGCTTGACATCGGAGCATTTTCACGCCACCATCGGGATTTTACAACACGCGTGGCCCTTTTTTCTCTCGTCTTCATCCGAGTCCTGCCTTGACAGCTCGCCCGATGGTTTCCATTTGACACGAGAGCCACAGCAGACGGGCGGCTTCTTCTAATAAACACTCGGGAAAAACAGGTCATTATGACCTTAGTATCCTCCAGTAAAAGAAAACCATCGGATTGCTTTTACGCGGCAGCATTCTGCTTGCATCTTTTGCTTTGGATTTCGTGCGCCGTGTCCGGAGAGAAGTATCATCATTTCAACGTTGAGGTAAGATGAATGGCCTTCTTCCCATCCCCTCGCTTATCACAAATGACCGTGTGTCTCTCCTCCACATCGTCTGCCCCGGCGTGAAAAACAAAACATATATAGAGAGAGGCTCCCCACGCCATCCGTGGGCACAATTACCATAACGCATAACATGGATACATTGTAAGCCTATCAGGGCAGCTCACGCACTTTAACGGGGGGAAAAATATCGAGCATTCCTCGTTTGTGGAGTGCAATGAAACAGAGGGATGCTCATTTTTATTACACTGCGGTCCGTGAGCCGAGCCGATACAGCCCACTGATGCCAAATGTGCAGCCGAGATATGATTGCAGTCACATAGAGGGGTCTATTTTAACAGAGATGCCCTCCAGCATCACGTTTTTCCATCGCTGGGTATAGTTTTGTGACAGGCCAGCGTGCGGGCAGACATGCTTTGGCAGCATCACAGTGTTGGAGGAGATGAAACGTTTACAGACACAAGTTGCATAAAAAGAGGATTTGCTTTTCTGTACCCAATTAATTGATGTCACTTTCATCCTCACCTCAGGCTCCCCTCCCACCTCTCTGAAGAAATAAAATGCTGAGGCTGACAGTCACACACACACACACACAGAGAAAGAGAGAGACACTCATACATCATTATTCAATTTTATGGCTCGCTGAAATCTGCCCGATATCTCTCTGAAAATCTGTGCCTTTCAACAAACACAGCACACACAGGAAACACACCCACAGGAGAGAGGAGGGAAAAAAGGGATAAACAAGGCGTTTAGCTCAGCAGAAAGAGGGATAGAGGCAGAAGGGGGAGGGATGGACAGAGGAGACAGCTAGTCAGATTAGCTAGCTGGAGCATATCTCATAGGCTGTTGTATGTGGTGATGGGGAGGCAGCTGGATGGTGTGTGGACAGCTGTGGATGGCGTGGGCGACCCCGTGGACCTCTGCAACAGGATTGAGTGTGGCAGTGACCCCTGGATGGTGCTCGGCGTCACCTCGCTCCCCTCTGTATCAAGCCGCACTCTCGCTTTGTAGGGCAAGAGGAGGCAGGGCCACAGTCCTGCACATGTACACTGACCGGCAGCCGCAAGACACAAACACTGACTAAGGTCACTGGAAGGGATTCAAATGCAAACAGTTGCACTGATGTCCAGAGAGCCCGTGAGCAAATATACACAGGCACATTTAAGCCTGAACCAGCGACTTACATTCAAACTCCACCTCATTAAAGCTTCTGAACATTTCATTCACACTGTTATGCCGGATTTAAATGTTAACACAGCAGCTCTTTCTCAGCACAGTTTGTTTTCTTGCAGTAATAGAAAAGCATTGTAGCCACGGTTAGTCACCTTGCAGCCTTTTGTAAGATGCAGAATGAATGACGCACAGCCATATTCGTATTGATTTTTATGATGGGATTGGCCACTTACTGGGAAGAACTGGGTGAGGTAACTGAACAAACAACACTTTGTTCCCATTAAACAGCTGCTGTTGTGGTGCCCTTGAGCAAGGTACCCCCAACCACTGTGGTGGAGGAATGTGTGCATTTGCACTAGACGGCATTAAAGGTGCACTATGTAAAAATTGGCCACCTGTCAAATTCATAATCAAAACAAATAGGGGGACAGCTTATCACCTGAGAAACCGCTAACTGTCGCTAATAGTAGCTGCCATTAGGTATATAGCTCAGTCAGCTGTGCAGCTAGCAGTTTGGACTGAGATCTTGGGGACCAGCTTAGTACGCTGCTATAAAAACTGCTATTTCTTCATTGATGCTTTAAGTTCTTTTTAAAAAAACAAAAAACATTTTCAACTAAAATACATTGTTTTCCAGTTTAAAGCATTAAAAAAAAATGTTGTTATGTCAAAGATGTCTTGTACTACTGAAATTAGCATGCTAACCAGCTAGCCCCGGCCCTAAAAAAAAAAACCTCACAGCGGTCCACAGCTCCTGTGCCAGCGGTGTAAACACCAACACCGCCCTGGTAGTCTGGCTACCTGCACGGCTATCTGAGCTAACACGGCAACAGTAGCTACAGTCATGGATTAAAAGAATACTGTTAGCAGCAGTTAGCAGTACCTGTGGTGATATGCTGCCCCTATTTGTTGGGATTAATTCAAGGTGGCCAGTTCTTACTCCAGTTCAGAGCTGCAGCCACTGAGAAACAAAGAGAATGGATTCTCTTTCTTGCTCAGTTAATACAAGTACATTGTAGTAGATGATACTCATTTATAATGGGAACAAACTTGCAAAATGCGTATACACAACATCCTGGATCCTTTCCATCTCCTACTCCGTCCCCATGTTTCGTCTCTTCCCTGAGTTTTCTAACAAAAGCACAGAGTGTGAAACAAGTCTTAAAATATCCACAACATGAAGGCCCAAGTCTTTCTCCCTCTTCCTCTCACAGGGATGGCTACAGAGGTATGGATACCTTCCCCGCACAGAACCGGGAATGTCTGTCCTGCGCTCGGCCCGTACCATGCACTCAGCCATCGCTGCCATGCAGCACGTCTATGGTCTCAATGTCACAGGGACACTGGATGAGAAAACCAAGGAGTGAGTATGCACACATGCCGTTGACGTGCTCTTGCTGAGGTGCACATGCACTTTCACCGAGATCGCTTGATGTGACATTAATGCAAAATGCTCCGCTCATTCATTTAAAATGCAGAGGGAACTGCTTTCAATATTTCAATGAATTAGTGAAGGACAGAAATAGACGTGTTCATTTCACCCTCCCCTCCCCTCCCCCCGCTTCACCTCGCCTGAAACAACCCTCAGGTGAAGGTTTTAACACTTCTCCTTCTTCTCATTTTGCATGATGGTGCAGTGATATCACGCTGAGGTGAGAATTAATGTTTTGTTTATGTATCATGTTTGTTCTGTACTTGTGATAATCTGATGTGGTATGAATGAGTAAAGATGAAAGTCTTGATTTCCTCTCAGCCCTCATTGAGATTTTGATCTGACACTTGTATAAATGGCTGTAGTTTGGAGTAGTTTAGTCGTATTTTTGCACCTTTGTTTTTGCTGCTGTGATTATTTGGCACCTGTCAGGAAGAGAACTACTGAGTTCACTTCGAGCTTCATGTTGTCTCGTGATGCTGTTTACCTCCCAATTTCTGTTTAGAAACCTTGAGTCACCTTTTTCTCTTCTTTTCTCTTCTCCTCTGCTCTCCTCTCCTCTCTTCTCTTCTCTTAGTTGGATGCAAAAGCCTCGCTGTGGTGTTCCGGACAAGATTAAAAGTGCTTCGAGGTCACGGAAGCGGAGATACGCGCTGACGGGACAGAAGTGGCAGCGTCCACACATCACCTACAGGTGAGAGATAGTGGAGGCAGTTGTCATGGCCACCATTGACTTCAGCAGAGCTTATTCTAGGGTTCAGATGTGCCACTGTTGATTTTCGCAGCTCTCCTCCGTCTCTCGTCTTCTCCTCCCTAACCACCTGGAATCACATGCTCTGTGTTGTCATAGAGACCGCGCAAATACGTCACATATGTGGGAGCACATGCTCAAAAATATAGTCATCATCACACATCCGGATCAACACATACATTTGCCCATGTGTGCTGTGAGTATGTTTACTTTCCAGTTTATAAATAGCTCGCTGGCGAAATGAAAAACTGGATTTCTTTTTTTTTCTCCTTTTCATAAAACAAAACAAACAATATTAACTGAGTAGCATGGAAATTGAATGCTTCCTCATACAGAAATGTTTGGAAATCTCTCAGTGTAAATTGTCCGTAATCTCAGCAAAAATATTCAAACTCTCATCTTATCTCGCCTGATTAAGCTCCGGCTTTTAATAGGTTCTGAGGAGGACTGATAAACGGGTCTCTGGCGCAACTGCAAATTGACAGGTTACAGCAGTAATAGACGATAACACTGTCAATTTATTCAAATCCTTCCTTCCTCCACGAATTTGAATTGATGAGCCACCTCTCCTAATGGAATGTCAATCAGTGCTGAGCCAGTGCTGCTGCCGACTGCACTTTATTCATGAAAATGAGTGGAGAGAGAGGGAGAAGATTTCCCATTCCTCTCTGCCTGCCAGGGACTGATAACGACTGCTGTGTTAAAAGTTCAGTAAAAGCTGCTGGGCTTGAAAGAGTTGTGTCAAGTGCAACTTTTCTTTTTAGTGTCTCCTCATTTTGAAAAGTAAAAATGTTCACTCGAAATTAATGGGATAACGAGGCACGGGGTTGATGCAGTATGTATTTTATTTCCACACTTGTACTGGTTTTTTTAGTGCCTGTAGTTTCAAATGACGTATGCTGCACCGTTTACTATGACCACAGTATGTGTACGACGACCTGCAGAGCCTTTTCTCAGCCTCGTAGCCTTTATCTCTCAGCAGCCTTTTTAATCAGTTTGCTTTTTTCCCCTCCTTTCCACAGCATTAAAAATGTCACTCCAAAGGTGGGCGCCAGGGAGACTCATGATGCTATCCGGCGGGCGTTTGATGTCTGGCAGGGTGTGACTCCTCTCCGCTTTGAGGCCGTTCCATACAGCGCCCTGGAGACTGGCAGGCGTGACGTGGACATCACCATCATCTTCGCTTCGGGTTTTCACGGCGACAGTTCACCCTTTGACGGGGAGGGAGGATTCCTCGCCCACGCCTATTTCCCGGGCCCTGGCATAGGAGGGGACACTCACTTTGACTCAGACGAACCCTGGACCCTGGGGAACCCCAACCATGATGGTGAGTAAAAGACAGAGTGGGTATAAATCTGGAGAAAGAGAAAGTGGTGGTCGTAAGGAGTGAGACAAGATTACGAAGAGCACTAATAAAGGGTTCAGGGAAGGAAAAGCAAAAGGAGGTTACAGCAGCAGAGCGGAAAGGAAATTATAAAAGGAAGATTAGGGAAGAAACAAAATAAAGGTTATTAAATGCTGAATGTTGGTAGGTAAGTAAACAAGTAAGGTGTGTGGGACGAGAGAGGAAAGCAGTGAGAAAAAGAAAACAGAGCAGTCATCAGGAGATACAGATAAGGACTGATGGAAGGCAAATAACTGGAAATACAGTTGGCTAGGCAGGAGGGCAATATGACAGAGATGTTATCACAGGGCAGGGTATGAGGAATGTTTAAACAAAAACAAAGAATGCAGCGATGTCTTTGATCGGGCTCTGCTCTGTAAAGACGCATCACCCCATCTGTCAGGATTTTGATGTTTTTTTCTGCATAATAAGCTCTTCAGATGATAGGATAGAAAACTCTGCTATTTTAAGACATTCGTTGCTGGCACATGATTATGGCTATTCTGTTTTCAGTGAATTTGATGTAGCTCAGTGGAATGCTTCAAGAGAGGTAAAACAGAAAACAGAAGAGCGCTAGCAATATATGTGATGTCCCATTGTGTAGTTTTATGCTTTATTGTTATGTTATGTTATGTTATGTTATGTTATGTTATGTCATATTATGTTATGTCATGTCATGTTATGTTATGTTATGTTATGTTATGTTATGTTATGTTATGTTATGTTATGTCATGTTATATTATGTCATGTTGTGTTGTCTTTTGTAATGTTATGTTTTGTTGTATTACGTTATGTTATGTTATGTTATGTTATATCATGTTGTGTTATGCTTTACTGTGTTGTCATGTTATACAATGTTATGATTTTATGGGTATATTAGGTTGAGATAGGTTATAGTAGTGTATTACCGGTTATATATATTCTGCTCCGTTATGTTGTGTTATGTTATGTTATGTTATGTTATGTTATGTTATGTTATGTTATGTTATGTTATCTTGTGTTATGTTCTGTGATGCGTAGTATTGTCTTGTGTTATTATGGGTATAATAGGTTATGTGAAGTTTTTATGAGTTATGTCTTGTCATTATGTTGTGTTATTTCATGCTATATTAGGTTATGTTAGCTTATCATTAGTTACGTCATGTCAAGTTGTGTTATGTTTTGTTATAATGGCTACATTAGGTTCAGTCAGGTTATGTTGTTACGTTATGTTATGCTATAATAGATAGGGGAAGTCAGAGTATGTATGCGTTATGTCGCTATGTGATTTTATATCATGTGTTGTGTCACTGTTTTGTGCTTTGCTGCATAGTGTTGTCTTGTATTGTGTTAGTATGTGTATATTAGGTTATGTGAGGTTATGAGTTATGTTATTTCATGTCATGTAATGTTATGTCTTGTTATGTTATTGGGTAATGTTATAGGGGTATATTAGGTTGAGTTAGGTTAGGTTATTATGAGGTGTGTCATGTGATATTGTTTAATCCAATGGTATATTATGTTATGCTATGCTATGAGGGGTGTAGTAGGGGAAGTAAGATTAGTTGTTACAATATTTTATCATGTTATATTATGTTATGTATTAAGTTATGGCTGTATTAAGTTAAGCATGGTTATGACATAACATGTCATGTTATGTCCTGTTGTGTTGTGTTGTGTCATGTTATGTTATGTTATCATGGGTGTATTAGGTTAAGTAATGATCTAATAGGAACAACACATATTAGGTTACGTTAGTTTGTGTTATCATTGGTTATGTCATGTCATGTTATCTCAACCCAACTTAAAATATGTTTATGATGTTTATGATATTTATATATATATAATTATAGAAATATTAGGTGAAGTTAGGTTATTTTGAGTTATGTTATGTGATAATGTTTTATCTTATGTGACTGATGTTATGTTACGGCATGTCAGGTCATGTTCTGTTGTGTTCTATCATATTATGGGTGTCTTAGGTTATGTTTTGCTGTTATAGGTACAATGTATATTGGGTTTCATTAGGTTGGGTGATTTCATGTTTTGAATATTGAAATGACATTTAATGTTTATTATAGGATAAGATACGTTTTTATGTTTTTATGGGTTATGTGCAAACAAATAACAATGACCCAAATAACATGTAATGGTGGCCACTCTGTCAAGGTGGAGATAGTGGCAAGGCGCAGCAGCCCAGAGAGGGAGATGAAATGCCCTTCTTAGCCATGTATCCACACAGAATTTAATTACCCTACCTACATGGCGCCAGGCTTGTCAGTGCTGTACCAGGCTACTTTGCTAATACCCCTATTTGCCATACACTTTTATTCTCCCATTAGTGGAAGAGGAGGGTAACAGCTCACGCGTGTTTGCTCTCGGAAACTGCTTGCCACCCATCAGCTCCCCTCCCTCTTTCTCTTTTGTTCTCATACTCCATAATTGTCTCAGATTCCCAAGTCAAATTCATGTTCACCCTTGCGCTGTGTCCCATGGTTATCTACATGGAGTGCTGGGGCTGATTCTGAAAAGCTCCTGTCTTAGCTTGTATGTCTGGAAAGCTGTGCAACCTTTAATGGGCTTTCACAGCAGTGTAATTGTAAATGTTGCATGTTGACATGTGCGCTAATGGTAGCTCTGGCCTGTCTCCTGGGAGTCCTTGTGAGACATTTTTGGTTCGGTGGAAGAGGCTGGTTGTGTCAGATAAATGGGGGATGGGGAGGTGTAACCTTTTAGCTGCTGGCTGAGGGTCAGTGGTTGTTCTGTGCAGAGCTGTTGGCAGCAGTGGATATCATGTTTTAAAGGGCGACAATCTCCTGGGGACAGCTTCAGTCGCAAGCTGTACATAAATGGTGTACTTCTTTCTAAATCAGGTTGACACTGTGAGCTGAGTGCTGACCATAGACACTGACCATGACATTTTTCATTTTACATTTATCTGTGTCTGAACGTGATATGATCTAGACCCGCAGTGTTTACTTGTTCTACGCCGACATTTGTATGTGTTCAGGTGCATTATACGAACATGTATTTTCACTGTTCTCTGCTGCCCTGGGCAGCAACGTGAGCCTGTGTGTCTCTGCTCTCTGTGAGCTGCGGCTCACATGTGGCTTATCTTCTCTTACGGAGTAAAAGAGGAAAAGTGCTCATGCTTTGCAATTTACCTCCAGTAATCTTCCCTTGCACTACATTGCACCGCATTAGCTCAGTGGAAGATGCGTCTGGACCACAGGGCTGCAAGTAATGATTATTTCCTTTGTTGAGTATCTAAACGGTTATTTGCCAATTATGTGTTTAATGGTTTGTCTATAAAATGTCAAAAAATAATTACAACGCAAGTTCGGACAGCGCAGTGTCTTAAAATTGCTCAAAAACCAGAAGGTGGGCCATTCGAAATGACATAAAACTGAGAAAAGATGCACATTTGGTGTCCTCTGCTTGATAGATAAGTCGAAAATCACAACAAGATCTAAAAGAAGGTTGATTGTAATGTGCCTACATATGATCCCACGTGACTTAGTGTTTAATCCCTCCGTGAAGTGTTGTAATAAGTTTTAACCATGAGCTTAGCTTCACTGGCAACTTACTATGCTGAACACTAGCTGCTTGTAGGAAGCTATATGATTGTACTGCCTATATTATTAATCTTTCTTGGTGTTTATTTCAATGTGTTTCTGTGCTCATCACTGTCTTGTCTCTAGTGTTAACCAGTGTGTCTGTGCATGGGTTTTTGTTGTCTTCTTCTGTAGCATCATGGCACACATGTAGTCACATTCATTCCTCTTCTATAAGTACTTCGTACTATTGCCTCTCCAGGTAACGACCTGTTCCTGGTTGCGGTGCACGAGCTGGGCCACGCCCTCGGTCTGGAACACTCCAACGACCCCACTGCTATCATGGCTCCTTTCTACCAGTACATGGACACAGAGAACTTCAAACTACCTCACGACGACCTACAGGGCATCCAGAAAATCTATGGTAACGCTCTACTTCATACTCTGTCTTGCCTGTATAACAGAGATGATGCAGAGGGAGGATGTAATATTTTTTGTCTTTTTAGGTCCACCAGATAGAGCACCGCAGCCGACCCGGCCCCCACCGACGGTCCCTCCCCCTCGCTTTCACCCTCCCTCAGACCCCCGTAAGCATGACCGCCACGCCAGACCCCATCGCCCTCCACAGGGGGCCAAGCCCTCCAATCCCAACTCCAAGCCCAACATCTGTGATGGAGGCTTCAACACCCTGGCCATCCTCCGACAGGAGCTTTTTGTGTTCAAGGTAGAGTAGATCATCAGCCTTAGTGAACATGGCTGCTGTTTTAAAGCACTTTGGGAAGATGATGCTGATGTTGATGATGATTCTACGTTATCACCCTATTCATTCTTATAGGACCAGTGGTTTTGGAGGGTACGGGACAACTCTGTAGTCCCTGGCTACCCCATGCAGATCAACTACTTCTGGAAAGGCTTGCCTGCCAAAATTGATGCCGTATATGAAAACAGCGAGGGGAAGTTCGTCTTTTTCAAAGGTAATGAAAGAGAGATTATTTTTCAGTTCTCTAATTTCGTAAAGGTAACCTTTGGAGTTTTTGACCACTGGTGGGTCCCAATTTTGTTAGGATTGTGCAAGAGCATTAGGTGGCACATGCACACGTGAGAACGCATGGAGAACATGTTACCTTTAATGAATTATACATTTGAAAACAAAATGATTGTTGGTGAAAACACTAAATGTAAACATATCTTTTGTTTGTTTCATGAAAATGTTACAGTGCAGCTTTAATTTGTTTACATTAAATTATTCTTCCCAGATCCACAACAATGACAATATGTCTGAAAAACTAAAAGTAGATTACACAAATGTACCTTTAACCTATTACCTTAGTTATATTATATACCATAAATGATATTGTTCCACTAAACCACAATAAAGTAATAAATGGCAGAAAAAACAAACTTTTGAAAATGTAGTAATCTTCTCTTTATCAATTTAAAGTAATATTTTATCGCATACCACCACTACCAGTTCATGTGTATGTGTGAGCTGTCTGAACACGCAGTAATCTTTCATTATTATCAACCGATCGGGTGACTTTGAGGTTGTTTTGCGTTCTGTACGGTAACAGAACGGGTGCAGGTCCAGTACAGCCGTCTCTCCATCAGGCAGATTAACATGACATCTGTCACCCAGTGGGATCAGAGTGCCTCATGCTTTATTTATTCTCTCAGGGGGACTTAACTGCATGTGTGTGTATGTGAGCGTCTAGCTACTTACTGCTAGCACACCACCACAGCAGCTCTCCTCACTCTGCCTCAGGCACTTATGATCAAACTGAATTAAATGCAACAATAGCTTCAATAACACTGAAAACAATGAGTCTCGGTGGAGCTGCCTTCAGAGCATCATCTTGCTGTTTATTGTATCACAGATAACACTGCATAGATTTTCTGCTGTGCAGATATTTTGTAAATGAGGTTATTCATCTGACCTTTGAAATCACGTTAAGAGAAATAAATAGACTCACTGGAAAAACGCAGAAGGCTTGAATGAGCCGAGAGCCGGCAGTGTTTTGTGTAGCGGGATTTTTGAGGTCATCTTTATGATAATGTCTTTGTCCCAGAGGCTCCTAACTTTGTGTGTGTATTTTAGGAAACCGTTACTGGGTCTTCAAGGACACAACTCTCCAGCCTTCGTACCCTAAGGACATCTCGCTGTTCGGAAGCGGCATGCCCACTCAGAGCATCGAGACAGCTGTCTGGTGGGAAGATGTCGCCAAAACATACTTCTTCAAAGGAGACAGGTCTGTGTGGGACTATTTTCATACTGTTATGAAGTTAAGCAGTCGGACAGAACTGGAATCTCTCGATGGCTGAAATCTCTATTAACGCCTTCTGCTCATGTCAACACATTGACTGTGTGTTATTAACAATCATTACATTAAGTTGTATAAGTATACTCTCTGAGGAGTGGATCCTACAGTATTTGTCAGCTCCTTCCCCTCTGTTCCCCTCATCAATGCAGTTTGTCCGTGTTTGGAGCATTAATGATTTTTGGGACTTTTCCCCCCTGAGATAGTTAATAATTTTGCAGGTTTGTTGATCATTGCCTCTTCAGTTTTGGCATAGATTAGCTGGCATCCTTGAAGCTCTGTCAGCTGTCACATGTTGCTTTGAAAACACTGATTGCCTATTTAACAGCTGACAAATGCTGCTCATTGGCTTTCAACTGATTATCACCCAGTGTCAGAGGATTTGTAATGGTGATTACGTAACTCCAGAGTTTAAAGGTGCAATATGTAATGTCTCTGGAAGAATGTTTGTTGAAAACATTCACAAAAATAACTAAAGCTATCAGCAGAATGTGAAGAAATGTCAATTTAGACGTGTATTTACTGTGCTGCAGAGAGGCTTGAGCTAACGACAGCTAGTAGCTTCAGCCATAGATAGCTAGCAAAAAGCACAGTTAGCGGTTTCTCTGCTGATATTCTGCAACTTATTTTTGATTGGAAGTGGCCAATTCTTACATATTACACCATATATTGACCCATATTGTTTGTCAACTTGCATACATACATTATTTGATTGATTCATGGTTGTAGTTATTTACCTGTTGGTGGATGTGAGTTTTTCCACAACAACTAAATCAGAGAATCCGTTGTTGATCTGTGCGCTTTGCAAGCATCTTAAAGTCTGAGAGTATGCCAGCGTGACTCACATGTTTGTTCAGCTGTTATGATACAAGAGGTCAGTGGACCTCGTGGTAAAAGCTGACAAAATGCTTTGTCATGATACTGTCATCCCTCAACCTGCTGCTGTATATCATGACAAACAGGACGCTCTGTCCATCCTCACACACGATTCTCTCTCGCTCTCTCTCTGTGACAAGATGGTGTTTGTTCTAATTTAAAGGAATGACACTGGATAGCGTGATTAATGTGTGTGAGCGCTGGCGTATGAGAAGCAGATCAATCACAGCAACCCAAAAAAACAAATTTGCCTTTCCGACAAACACAGTATGGATGAGTGATCGAATGCTTTCTCCGGTCATGTGAAGTAAGTCAGTTGGTGAGCGTTAAAAATAGTCTGATCTGAAGAGTGTTTTTTAGGTCTGTGTGCAAGCTAAAGACAGCAGACTGTCACTGTAAACACCGAGTGCAGAAGTCTAGCACTGTGCCAAGACACAACTGTGATATTTTATTCTTCCTCATCGCAAAAGTTGTAATATAAGTCTGAATTCCTGCCAGGGTAGAATGAACAAAGTAAGCTCCCACCTTGTTACTCTTGTTACGCTAAAATATCATTACGTTGTCCTTGTCTATGTAATGGTTGGTAATATGTGATACTTTATTTTGATTTTGGGTGAAAGCCTATTTAAGGAAAAAGCTGCACACGTTATAAATGTGTTCTTTTTGCATCTGAAGAGACTTTTCTGCTTTTTTTGTCAGTGTTTTTCCGTTGCGATAGGACTGCTTATCTGGATCCAAGAGCGCAAAATCCTTTTTAAATTTGCTTGTCTTGACTTTATTTGATTTTGTCCTTTTTGAGGATTTCGATGATGGTGATGTCTAACAGGCGTATATGTCACCGGCTGATTGTGTTCATAAACGTCTGTTTTGACTGGAGTGTTTTCTGTCTGTCCTGTTGTAGATACTGGAGGTACAATGAGGAAATGAGGACCATGGATCCAGGCTATCCCAAACCCATCAACATCTGGAAGGGCATCCCTGACTCTCCACAGGGGGCTTTTGTGGATAAAGCCAACGGTATGCCAGCTGTATGGACGTTTATAAGATGCCAAGTGCAACGCCTTCAGATGTTTTAGAGAGACCGTTTGGCTTCACATGTTTTTGTCTTGATTATGAGACAAATTATGTGTTTTTTGAACATTAACGCATGTAAACATTTTCTAGTAGACAGCAAAAATAAATATATGACCCTTAAAATGAGCATAAATTAGGACCTTTAACACATACTCTAAACACTGATGTAATCCTCTACTGCAGGAATGCACAATATGCAGTCTTTGTATGGTTAATGTATAAAAGTTAATATGTTGTGTCCTACAATCCCTCCCTGCAGGCTTTACCTACTTTTACAAGGGTAAAGAGTACTGGAAGTTCAACAACCAGATGCTTCGCGTGGAGCCTGGCTACCCGAGGTCCATCCTGCGGGACTTCATGGGCTGCGACGGTCTACCTGCAGACCCCGACTGGGACTGGAGCCCCCCGGTGGCGGAGGAACGGCACTACGACAACGGCGATGTGGACGTTGTTATCAAACTGGACAGCGCAGGGGGGACTGAGAAAGCAGTTGCCATCGCTATCCCCTGCGTCCTGGCGCTGTGCATGATGGTCCTCCTCTACACCGTTTTCCAGTTCAGGAGGAAGAGCACACAGCGCCACATACTGTACTGCAAGCGCTCCATGCAGGAGTGGGTCTGAGGGACTGTTACTGTATAGAGAGGGGTGTGAAGCTCTGATAAAGGTCTAGTTATTACTTGAAGCCCTGAGTACAGTAATTGGGAGCACTGTAAAGGGTACAGTACATAAGGATTGCCATGTTGGCAGATTTAAAAAACTGCTTCTCTTAACGTGCAAGCTGCAAGGAAACGTAATGATCAGCAGAACTCGACTGAAGACAGTGTGGGAGCCACATCTCCTATGTCCAACTAATATGTATGTATCTGCTTCGACTTTTTTCTGTATCTTGGAATGAACTCAATTAAGTGAGACAGAGTTAAGCTACTGTAAGTGGGACCTTTGTCTATCCTCGTCTCTGCACGCCGCTTAAAAAGCCCCTAGCACCAACTTCAGTGGACAAATTAGATATAGGCTTCAACTTTACTTTCATTTCTTAATTAAATCGCTCTGAGCTGTGCTTTTTTTAATTTATTATTTTTTTTATTTAGGGTCCCTGTAAAAGATTATTCATTGTGTGGAGGACTGATACACAAACCAAATATGACCTTTTCTTCCAAAGAGGATTACTGCTCGATGTTGTTTTTGATGGGATATTTTTCCTCCACGGATCGAACATTGTGGCATCATACTCCGATTTTCTTTTTCCGCCATTGGTATTCACAACCACCCGTCTGCTCTGTAATCGGTGGGGATGGGAAGCAGCCGTTAGTAGAAGTTGGGAACTCAAGACTGTGGTGGCAGTCTATCTCCAAAACAGGGGCCAAAAACCTCTCTGCAATATTTATGAGACTGCCTTAATCACAGATTGCTTAAACTCCCTTCTCTTTCTCTCTGTTTCTCTGGTGTGGAAGCTGGATAGCGAGTGACACAGTATGAATATAAACAACGTGCGAAAGCATTAATTACTGCCCATAATGCAATTTCAAAACCAGTAATTAAGGACAGTTTGATCCACAAAAGGGTTCACTGCTCTTGGAAATGTGCTAAGTTGTGCTAAATACCTGATGGCAAGCAGGCTATCAGCTTTCATTTACTGCCTCACCGGAGGGTATGAGAGAGAAAGGGAAGGTAAGTTGTGTATGCATGAAAGAGACAGTAATTACCCACACTATATATGTGCTGTACTGTACTGTAGTGTCAGTTATTGAACAGCTAACATCCCGCTTCCCTTTGTTTTCCTGCCACGTTTGGACACTAATACTCCAAACAGTGTCAGTCCATACATTTTAAGCAGCTTTACTAATCCATATTTTGTTTTTTTGGAACTTTTCTACAAGGTTTGTAAGTTTACATAATATCTCACATAGCGCAGAGAAGGAGGGGAGAAAAGAGAGAGGAGGAAAAACAAACTGCATTTTTTTTTTTTTAAATAAGACTCATGCAGTGTTTCTAAATGATAAAAAGTCATCACTGCATCTCAAGCTACCACAGGCACACTGACCTTGTATCAGATGCCAGTGCTTTTGCCCAGTTGGCTCCATCTTCTCACTTAGTTAATGCAAATAGTTTTCAAGTAAATGCAAAGTGACTCCTTTGTTTCAAAGAAGAAAAACACGTCTAATCAATAATAGAAATTAAGTCTGAATTCTGGATTTTAGAAAAAATAATAAACCTGCGTGTCCAATAATGGAGCAAGGTTGTTTTACGCACTGTAATCGTAATTATCCATTATTCTAAAATACTTACACAATATTAACAAATTACTAATACATGTTTATAGATCTACTCTAACGTTTTTCAAATTAACAGGCATATCGGAAAACCAGAACCAGCTAAACTAAGTCTGGTGACAAATATTTCGGTTACACTCTCTATGAAGCCCACGTCTATTAGTTTTCTTTTTATAATTTATTTTAAATATAATGATAGAATTTTTTGATAAATTTGATACACGCAAGAACAAATAAACACATGATGAAATGATGAAATACAATATATCCTTACAAAAGGACAAGAAAGCAGTCGGACAGGAAAAAAGTAAGGAAGCAATTACATTTAAAACCATTAATTATCACTGAATAAAACATTTTGTTAGATCCCTTCAGTAGTTCATATTTTTAATTTAACAATACCAGTCCATTATAGGAAAAAAAATGAAAAGGACAATTGTGAAACAAATTACATTTTTTATCCAGTCCAGTTTATCCATACTTCCTCCCATTTGATGTTGTGTTGTGCTACTTTGTAAAGGTCTGTAACATTATCTCTTCTAAAAGAAACTGGCTTTCAGTAGGGAGGGAAACAGATCTGGGAACACAGGTGAGCAGGAAGTATAAAGTGACAACAAGACACAAGAGGATATATAACCACAAAATAAAACAGAAAATCAACAAAACTAAAAACTAACACCACGATAGTCAGTGCTTATAAATACAATTATGTGGCGCTACATGTTCATGGGCTTCATAGAAAGTGTTACCAGTGATCTGCTGTATGATGTTACATATATATGACATCATACATAAAGCATAATATGTTTCAATCAGCTAATTATGAGAAACAATTAAAAGATATAAAGCATAAAAAAGGTGATTCTCTCTGAGGTGAGATGGAGCTAAATTGAGCAGGAGCTTGTTTTTCTATCCCCCATGTATTGCATTATGTATGCGATACACACAGCCTGGACCCTAATGAAATATATCTCGTCGCAATTGCCTTTGGCTGCTGCCATACATGTAACAGTGTGGTTGTGTGGTGTGGCGTTTCTCAGAGTTTGCCAGATGACCTGTCTGTGAGCGTTCATGATGTTATTATTATTTTTTTTATATATAGATATTTGTGCTCCTTGATTTTGTTACTCTTACTTGAAAAATGCTCATCAACATCAACTTGTACAGGATATCTATCATAATCCTCTGTTTATATCAAGGCAATGCCTTTTTTTAACATATCGCAGAGGGAATTAGAGATTTTAACGTGTAAACTTCTTCTCAAATCTATGAACTATCTAAAGATGAGTGAGTGGGTTTACGAGGGGTAATAACTTAAAACCTACATGAGGGCAATGCATGTTTAGCTAAGATGTCTCATTCTGCCGGATCATTCGGACGCTCTTGTACTATTCGGTTGTATACATTGACAAATCAACTCTCTCGTGTGAAATTACTAGCTTCCAGTCCGTCCTCCTTGTTCCAATCTCCAGGCGATTGCCAGAATGATGAGAGAAAATGTTTTCAAGAAGGAAACATCTGTGCTGAATTGCACATCTGTCCATGTTGATCCACTGTAATATAAGGTGGAAGCAAAAACCTTTGGCTCAGTGTCGTGTGTGCTGTCTATCTCGGTTTGTGTGTTCGTGGTGAGGGTCCAGCGAGCGTGAATTAAAGACAGTCAGCGAGGCGAGTCGGTTCAATATTTATTGCCGTATTTATTCCTCTGTGCCCAGCGCCTCAGCTCGTGCGTTGCACTGTACTGAGGGCAAGAAGCTGTCAATAAAGTGGGTTTGAAATGCAATGTTTGTTTTCGAGGTAATCCTCCTCCTTCTGTTGCTGCCTCAGCAGCAAACCAATCATCTGGTGTGAATGTTTTTCCATCCTTGAGAGGTAAACTTGGAAACGTCACATAATTACACTGGCTGTTTTGACTCTTAAATCATCTGACGAATGACCTGACATTTTAGATGTGGAGTGCGAGCAGGAAGCCTCAATGCCCTGACCTGTCCCTGTTTATCGCTCTCAGTGCTTTTATTGTCTGCCTTGCAACACGCTGCTAAGCATTAGTCATTAAAAGGAAGTAGATGGGGCAGATTAGGCAGCAGTCGATACACCAGAGAGGCAAGGGTGCGGAAGAGACGAGGAGCATTTGCAATAATTGCAATCGAGATCTTATACACAGATACATGCAGTATGTGCTCGAAGGCTTCGTGTATGAGACGTAAACATATTGCGTAACATGTACATAAAGACAGAGTGTATACTGTCTGCTTGGGAGGATTCTGTTTTTAATCCATCCATTCCGTGGGTAAAGAAAATGTGTGTTGTAAATAAACATGTGCATAAAGAGTGTCTCCTTGTATCATGCTCTCACACACAAACACTAAAATCAGGCACTGGTGAAAAAAGATTTTTGTTCGTCACAGATGAAAAAGCTTGTTAAGATGCAACATATGTATGGAGGAAGGAAAGAACAGTGGAGAACACCATGCTGTTATGTTAAAGTTGTGTCGCCGCTGTCCCAAATTCAGAATTAGCTCAGCGTGTATTTTCTAAAATCAATGAAGTTGATGTGGTGAAACATTGAAGGCTCGATATGTAAGAATTTCAGTTTAAAACACTTAAAAAATGAACTAAAATGACTAACAAAAACAGTTTTTTCAATTTTTTTTAAGACAGGCCACATCACATGATGTGTGTGAAGTGAGGAAACATGCTGTATGCATACACTTGTTGTTTTGCTGCAATCTGGAACACAGTTTTTGGTGGTCCTGCCCCAACAGTAATAAGTCAAAGAAAAACCTTTATGATGCAATACATTTTTAATTTTTTTTGGAAGCACAAAGTTAAACAAGTTAATTTACACAATTCACACACATACTTGGCTAGATCTTCTCTTCACGAGGACTCGTGAACATATTCTTTTAAGTTTTTGACATTTCTTTATTTAAATTTCTTTATGCACGACATGACATTGAGCATTGAGATATGATATTCTAGCAGCTCAGAAGTCATAAAGCCGAAAAGACAATTGGACTTCTTGCATAAAACAAAACAAAATGAGTAAAAACATACATTTAAATGACAATGTTATAATTAACATTTCCATTCGCCTGCCGTTAATATGGGTCGTAAAAATGAGAAGTGGTGTAAGTTTAAAAGTTACACATTGCACAATAAAGAACAACTACTATACATTTAAATTCAGCACTGTGCCAGTAATCTCATGAGTAGTCTCACACAAATCAAACAACACAGAAGAGTTAATATTTGTAGGGTTTTATCTCAGTGAACAGGAAATACTGATGTTCTCACATGTGTTCATACAGTGAGAACATCAGAGATATGTCTTTTTAATTAAGATGAATAAACAACACGATTCAGTGTGAGGGACTCATCCCTCACTGTGGCATGGTGCTGCTTCCCTTGCGGGGCACATTGCATCATTGCAGATCTCCTTGTAGCCTTGTGCTTCAGTCAGTCCGCTTCCTGTCAGTGTACACGCGAATTAAAAATCTGTTAGAATTACTTCTGAAACACTGCAGTGAGTATGTAAAGGAAATTACTCTCTTACCATCGATCAGATTGTAGAGCAGGCAGTAGTCGTTTGGACCGGTGGCATTCTTAGACTTTGAGGTGGAAAAGCCCTGCGCAGGTTATACAACAGTGATGTTAAAAGAATTTTAAAGGAATATCTGAACGTAAGATGCAACAAAAATTTAATTAAATAAAATAAAAAACAAAAAACAAACCTACCCTTATTTTGCAGAAGTTGGGGGCTGCAGGAGGGTTTATGCCAAAAGTGATGTCAGTGGTTTTGTGGGTGCGGGGGGATGTATGCTTGATTTCAAGGTATGTGGGAGACTCCTTAATCACCTGAAGAAGACAAAAGAAAAGCAAGCTGTTCACAGAGGAAACAGAACACTGTTTGAAGCTAGAAAGGTGGCAGGGTCCGCCACATATAAACAAAGTAAAACAGTATGAGATTGTGTTCTCCTTTAAGGTCAGTTTGTTTATTCAGTTTATTCAGTCATGTTCTTCAAAAACATCTAAAAAGCAAATCTCCTAATACTTTCACTTGACAGAAAAAGTTGTAGATAGAACTGAAGGACATAGATTTAAAGGTACACATTTTTCTTGTCAGTACCATTTTAGCTGGTTACAGAAAAAAGATGTAAAGATGTTGCAGTTACCTCGTACATACACTTCTCTTGGCTGTCAGAACACTTTTTTTTGCTCCAAGCCTTCACCTGGTTGACAATAGCACCAGCAGGTTCAGTGCAGGGCAACCTAAAAATCCTACGAGGAAGGAGAACATATTTAAAAAAACATATTCTCACTATGATTTTACCAAAACCAGCATTTAAAAAACATCAAAAACATATCATATCTATATGAAATGTGTTATTTACCATATGACTTTGCATCCCGACTGGTCCACAGGTGACGAGGTGGCGGCTGGCAGAAGCTGCAGCAGTAAAGCTGCGGTGTTGAGCAGAGCACTGGCCTTCATCCTGGTTGTCTTCCAGAGCGTTCAGGCCCTCGCTGTGAAGCCTTTTAAAGATCCCATGACAAGAAACAAGCATCTTTAGCGGATACTTCGTACCTCACTAGTGGGTGTAACTAAGAAGTGTAACCAATAAAGGCTTTCAATAAAGAGAGTCCGCCCTGGGGCGCCCTGGTGGTCTGAGGGTGACGACCATGTCAATGCATCTCCCCCACTGGTTTGTAACTGTTGATATTTGTTGGATTTTATTTCTCATCTCTGATGTTGCCCTAAAATATTTCATAAGAGAAGTTAATATCTTTACATGTAGTTAAACCTGTAGTTTTACCACATTTGTCAGTATTTAATTTAAGTATATTTTCAGTACTCAATATTTTCATAGTGAATTAAGAGTTACATGACTTTTTTTGCCTTTTTTTTTGTTTTGTCTACTGAAACTACAAACAATTTTAGCCAATTAAAGAAAATACATTATTTTTTATTTTAACATTGCTTCTCTCTGTGTATATTTACCCCCTTCGACCAGCCCCACCATTTATAATTTCTTATGTACATTGTCGATTTGGTTATATCTGGCAATAAATGTACTTATGTATAAAAACTACAGTAGATTATAGTTATATTTACATACATATACAATTATCTGATCAGACATTCAGCATTTTCCTAATTATCAGAATCTGTGGGTTTTTTTTAATTTGATTGCTGATAAAAATGAATTAATTTAAAAAAATAACGGCACCTTGGCTCGAATGCTCGAATGTAGTCTTCAAAGTAACTAAGTAATTAAATAAAAGTAGTTGAGATAAAGTACAATATTTGCCTCCAATATGTAGCAGAGTGGAAGTATGAAGTAGCAGGAAATGGAAATACTCAAGTTAAGTACAAATACGTCTAAATTATACCTAACTACAGTACTTGACAGAGTGTACTTAGTTACATTCAGTCACTGTTTGCAAAGTAGCTCCCCAGCACAGCGAGAGGTCACCTGAGTGAAAATGAAGAGGCTGTGGTGCTGAAAAACACTTGATTTAATGACAATCACAACAAAAGGAGAAAAGCTGACTGTGAGTAGCACAATGAGATAGCCTACAGCAAGAGATGCATTCATGGGGTCTTCATGAGATCTCCCAGCAAAAAGCATAAATAAGCCCTAAGAATTGACTGCCAGAAAACAAGGGCATGCAAGACATGTGAAATTGATTATTCATTTTCTTTGGGTCAACCTGACTGACGGATCACATTTTAAACAGCCGTGAAGAGACATGATGGAGGCATGATCTCACTGATGAGCCACCATGTCGTTGTTTTTCCTCCTCTCTCTTCCTCCACCTTCTGCACAGCTGAACCATATGATATATGATCGTTCCACCTACAGTGCCAGCTGATAACACTTTCAAAAACCAATTAAAAATACAGATAAATCAGCCAGTGGCTCCTCTTTCATCTGCCATCTGGCTATCTCTTCTTCAGACTCACTTTGTTCTAATTGCATTTTCTTAACTGATGGCATTTGTTGTGATTATCTAAATTACTTTATCTTGTTTTGTTTTTTATTTACTATAATATATTTTGTATTATTTGCAATACGCTTTGAAATTTGGTTTTGAAAGGTGTATTATTATAATTATTATTATTATTATGAATTGCCCCTAACAACACGCAGCTCCAAGAGTCATTGTTAGAGCAGACATAACAATTACAGAGTCTTTAAGGTGGGAATGCAAAAGTGGGTCATCCCTGTGAATGTTTTCTTTTTTATTTGATTAACTGTGTCTCTGTATCACTAATGTCCCTGCTGCTGCTGATGAAGTTGCCCCTGCTCCAAAAGATGCTGCTCCTACAAAGATGATGTCTTTGTGTGCGACCTCTTACGTGTGTGTCTGTCCATGTGAGGGTGTCTCTGTGTGTGTGTGTGCTTGTTGTTCCAGTGACCATGTCTGATTACAACTGTCCTGATCAAATCGCATGACACTTCAATTACACAGTAATCTTTCACAAATCATCGTCCTTTTGTTGGCTTCACATTGTACAGTATTCACGGTGACCACATGAAGAACAAATGACCATATGCATGAAATCATCTTATTCTTCTTTTACACTTTGAGTGTCTGATGGTCATCCACTGACCTACTAAGCTTTGTTTTTTTCAGCTCAGGTTTACAGGTATATTTTCTGTGGACACCCCAATATAATCTTGATAAATGCAGATTTAATTGAAAGATATCAACAACCATGTTTCTTTCTTTTCAGACACGGCATCCTGTTACTTTGAGTAATCCTGTGAACAGTTTTAATTTGAACTACTCTCTACCAAATAAAATACACATTGTTAACAATGCTCTTCTGGATTAATTAGTACACACACACACACACACACACACACACACACACACACACACACACACATCAAAACTGACTTCTAACTGCAATCTCAATATCCCGATGGGCAATTTTAGCATCTCAATGTGCAATGGAGTATTGTTTCTTATTTATGTTGTCTGTATTGTTCTTACTGCTTGTTTACTTATATTTTTTTACTGGTTTATTATTACTGTTTTAAATGCTCTCTATCCCCTTTGCTGCTGTTATCATGCAAATTTCCCCATTGTTGGACTAATAAAGGATTATCTTATCTTAAAAATTCTGCAAATATTGACCAACATCATCTCAATTACTCAGTGTGACACATTTACAGTGCTTCTTTTGTCCAACCAACAGTCCAAACCTCAGAATTGTTGAAGAAACGTTGAATGATTAAATAAGGGGCCTTCAGGTCAGGGGACCCAGCAGAGCTCAAGTGTGTTCAAAGAGAACTCCAACACAGCATCAGGGAGAGCAGGACAACGACAGGAGAAAACTGGAATACAAACTGGAGAACAACAACACCAGGGACGTATGGAGTGGGATGAGAGAGCTAACCGGCCTCCAGAGGAAAGGTGGAGGAGCAGCTGAGGGAAATGAACAACAAGCAAATGAGTTCAACCACTTTTTCAACAGGTTTGACTCCAGCTCCCCCACCCCCAGCAGCCCCCCCGCTGCTCCTCTGAGCAACGACTCCAGGACACAACCCACACAGCCCCCACACCAACCCCTGCAGCAGACACCAGCTATCACCAACCTGAACCTCCACCTTCAGAGAGTGCCAGTGCTTTGGAAAACATCCTGCCTCGTTCCAGTGCCAAAAAAAGGACATCCTGTGGCACTGGTTGACTACAGGCCAATTGCACTGACCTCTCACATCATGAAGGTCATGGAGAGACTAGTTCTAGCACACCGCAGACCAAAGTGTGCCCATCACAAGACCCCCTACAGTTTGCATATCAGCCGCATGTTGGGGTCGACGATGCAATCATCTACCTGCTGCAGGAAGCCTACTCCTCCCTGGATAGACCCAACACCACTGTCCGTGTCATGTTCTTTAACACCATCCAGCGCAGGCTGCTGAAGGCCAAACTGGAGAACATGCAGGTGGATTCTCACCTCGTCACATGGGTCGATGACTATCTGACGGGCAAACTGCAGTTTGTGAGATTACAGAACTGTGTGTCTGACGGTCTGATAAGCAACATTGGCGCCCCCCAGGTTACTGTGCTGTCTCCCTTCCTCTTCACCACCTACACTGCAGACTTTAAGTGCCGAGTCGTGTCACCTGCAGAAATTCTCTGAAGACACGGCCATTGTGGGGCGTGTAGAGGACGGGAGGGAGGACGAGTACAGGGACCTGTTGTTGGCTCTAAGCTTATCACCCTGGAGGAGGTAGTGGAGGACAGGATGCTAAACTGCTGGCAATCATGGACAATGCCTCAAACATGGCCTGCAACATGGCCTTAATGCTGTAGCCTGATATGAAGAGTAAATTTAGAGTGTAAATGTTCACTTGCCTCCAGTCAAACCAGATACTTATGTATCAGCAGTGTGTGTGTGGCATGAAAACCCTGCGATATTACAGCTGTAGATGTAGATGTACATGTCGTCCGGATCAGAAGAGGTCACAAATGATTACCACATTGTGGTGAAAATGAAAGCACACAAGCAGAGAGAGTGATACAATTGCAACTTTTTATTGGTATTTTTCTCAAGCACACACAAATGAGTTACCAAAGCGAAAAAAAACTACATTTCCAATTAAAATGTAACAAATTCATGACATTATTTGCTCAAGTTCAGCAGCTTTGGCTTTAATAATTCAAGCATCTCTAAGGAATGACGCTGTTTCCACAAAGTCATGACTTGACTTGGTGAAGGAATTTCCATCTTCAAGCTTTTTAGGCTTTACAGGTGGCGAGTCCGTAGCCCAGGCAAGCCCACTCATTGGTCAGCTCCATGAAGCCCGGTGCTGAGGTGAGTCCACTCGCTAGAATCAAAACAAAAACAAACAGTTAACACTCAGTACTCCTTGTCTTGCATAAATTCATGTTGTCGGGTGATCCCGGCTCCTGAACTCACCTGACAGCAGGTTGAAGAGGTTGCAGTAGTTGAGGCCGCCATCAAGAAGGGTGGTGAATCCAACAGAAGCGGACAGGCCCTGGTGAGGAAGCAAGAAGATCCATTTAAACTGGGGTTTGTACACTGATACCAATGACTTTACTGGTGGTTTTCAACACAGTAACAAAGTAATACTGATAATAAATAGATGCCACCTTGTGAGTCCATATTTAGTTGAAGGTTTTCTTTGGTTATTACCGCCGCCGAGGACAATATGTTTTCACCAGCGTCCGTTTGTTGGTTAGTTGGTTTGTCAGAAGGATTACACAAAAACATACTGAACATCCACAAAGCTTGGATGGAGGATGGGTCTCAGCCCAGAATAGACCTCATTCTATTGACCTCATCAAGGAATTTTTTCTCATTAGGGTCTTTCACGACATTATTGTTAATTTTCAGGGAGTAAAATTGCATCTTGATGAAATAATCAGCCGTGTTTAGGTGGCTGTATCTATGGGTGACTACAATTTGATGTGGATAAAGGGACTGTCACGACGGAGGTATGCACACATATTATAATATCCTCTGTCAACCTGTTTCTTTGGCAGCAGTTCATCGCTGGAAGAAAGCCACTTCAAAATGAAGTAGAGAACAATGAATACAAGGTGTTTCTTTCTTGTAACAAGTTAAATAAAATCTGCCTGTGGTGAAGTGATTTTTTTCCTGAAAAACAGGTCTATCTCACTGAAATGTTATTTTCTTCTGACTAGAAAAAAGACAAATATACTTGGTGAGATTTTGAGTTTTTGCTGTAGAAACGTGGCTGTGAGCCCAGAGAAGTGAACTTTAAAATAAGCCATCAAGCCTGCAGTCATTTTAAACTCAGAAAACAGAACATATCTGTAAGTATTTATAAATGAGAAGGACAGTGAATGACAATGGCTGTTTTGTTTCAATTTTAAAACAGTTCATCTTCTTGTAAAGCTATGACTTCAGTTTTATAAAAGCATCTGACTGCTGTATCACTTTGCTTTCTATACAATGGAAGTCGCTGTTAAAGAACGAGCATCATTTATACTTACAGACACACGGCAGCCACCGGTCAGTATGGTGGGGCTCAATCTGAAGGTGATGGTCTCCGCCTGAAGGCCATCAGGAGAAGTGTGGTTGGCTAAGATAGACAGAGGGAGGGCTGCCACAAGCTGGAACAGAAAACCACACATCATCTCACTAAATATAATAAATTCTCTGACATTTAAATCTAAAACATCATCAAGTGTTTCTTACCGTGTACTGACATTCAGCACAGCCAACCAGAGGGTTGAAGGCTGTAATCTGTTGCATTAACGTGGTGCTGATTTCAGCACAAGGTGTTGCAAAGAGCCTAGAAAAAGTAAAGAAACACAGTTTGGACACATTCATGCTTGAAACAGAAAGAGCAGCGACAATTCAGAGTAAAATGTGTCAAGCTCTCATTTGAAGACTCCTGAGACAGAGACATGAAACAACTCCATCAGAGCCAGATCAGCAGTACTCACCACATGGACCTGCAGAAGGCATGGTAAGGTGCAGGGGCAGGAGCAGGAGCAGGAGCAGGGGCGGCAGCTAAAGAGCCAAACAGTCCTGCGAAGAGAGCGGAGGCCAGCAGCAGAGTCATCATGGTTGAATAATGAAGCAGGTTTCTTTCTCCTGTAGAGCAGAGCTGGAGTGTGAGGGAGTGCTGAGAGGATTGGTTGACTGACTGCTTCTCCAGCGAGCCAATTTATACTAAATATCAGGCTCGTCATGAGGCCCAGTAATGATCCCTGTAATTGATTTGGTGAAGGATGTGACTCGTGTGTCTTGTGGCCATTGTCTGACCTGGTTGTCTTGTGCTGATTGTCTTTCATTACACAAAAAAACACCTCTACAAGCACTCAAGCACATCACATGTTGATAACTTTATGTGTGTAAGTATGATAAGGACAATGTACTACAAGTAAAACTACCTGTTGCAGAAACATGTCTTCTGTGACTGTTGTCAGTCATATATTAAATCATATATATATTATATTAAATCATTTGATTGTTAGTACTCATATGTGAATGTAAAAGCCCATTTTGTAAAGGATTGGTGTGAGTGGTTTTTTTTTTTTTTTGTTGTTTTTTGTCAAACTGTAGTTTGTACAAACCTCAGAATTGTTGAAAACACATTCAAATTGTTAGAACAATGAATAGGAAAAGCAGCAAATATTTACATTTGTGAAGTTAGAGCTATAGTAATTAATTTTCTGTCAGTCTCTTAACTAATCATTTCCTGTACCTGTATAAACTGTAAAGTTGAATCTTTAACGTGACATCATATTTTGAAAACTCTTCACATGTCATTGGTAAAGTAATAATTACAAACACAAATAAACAAGCGCAGTTTGTCTTAGCCACAAATCAAGGACACAACAGATCATAGCAGCACATGTCACCAACATTATTAAACAGGCTACAACAATCAGGATTTGGTGCAAACAAAATCAAAATAAAGAAAGAAAAGACCTGATCCATATAAAAATACAACTGGAGTCCAAATGTTGCCAAAAGGGATCTCAGGATTCTTCACATTTATGTTGACATTTTAAATGATTAAATGATTTGAAATGATTAAATAACTGAAATAAGTTTGTGTAAGCATTTTCTAACACACGGTGGAGTTTGTGTCTTCCAGTCTTTGAGAATATGTTTTCTTGCCACTACAATGCCCATCATTAAATGTGTGTGAATGTGTGAAGGGAGAATTAAAGACTCCTCCAAGCATCCAGAGAGAGCCAAGTCTCGGTCAGGAATTAGTATTAGTACTTTTACTGAGGGAAGGAATATGAATATCCTCTGCTTAAAGGTCACAATTATTTACATGGCTTGATCAGAAAATATCTTTTTTATTTTTGTTTCATTTAATTTTCTTTGAAATGTGGATTAACTGACCCCTTAATATTAAAGAGATTGTCTAATCAAAAAACTGACTTCTAAACATTGATGTTTGTTTCCGTGTTCCTCTGACATCATGATTTTATCAAGTCATCTTAAATTGTCATTTTAGAGGCATTATAAAATAATAAACATGTGATGTGCTTGAGTGCTTGTGGAGGTGTTTTTTTGTGTAATGAAAGACAATCAGCACAAGACAACCAGGTCAGACAATGGCCACAAGACACACGAGTCACATCCTTCACCAAATCAATTACAGGGATCATTACTGGGCCTCATGACGAGCCTGATATTTAGTATAAATTGGCTCGCTGGAGAAGCAGTCAGTCAGCCAATCCTCTCAGCACTCCCTCACACTCCAGCTCTGCTCTACAGGAGAAAGAAACCTGCTTCATTATTCAACCATGATGACTCTGCTGCTGGCCTCCGCTCTCTTCGCAGGACTGTTTGGCTCTTTAGCTGCCGCCCCTGCTCCTGCTCCTGCTCCCGTCCCTGCTCCTTACCATGCCTTCTGCAGGTCCATGTGGTGAGTACTGCTGATCTGGCTCTGATGGAGTTGTTTCATGTCTCTGTCTCAGGAATCTTCAATGAGAGCTTGACACATTTTACTCTGAATTGTTGCTGCTCTTTATGTTTCAAGCATGAATGTGTCCAAACTGTGCTACTTTACTTTTTCTAGGCTCTTTGCAACACCTTGTGCTGAAATCAGCACCACGTTAATGCAACAGATTACAGCCTTCGACCCTCTGGTTGGCTGTGCTGAATGTCAGTACACGGTAAGAAACACTTGATGATATTTTAGATTTAAATGTTAGAGAATTTATTATATTTAGTGAGATGATGTGTGGTTTTCTGTTCCAGCTTGTGGCAGCCCTCCCTCGATCTATCTTAGCCAACCACACTTCTCCTGATGGCCTTCAGGCGGAGACCATCACCTTCAAATTCAGCCCCACCATACTGGCCGGTGGCTGCCGTGTGTCTGTAAGTATAAATGATGCTCGTTCTTTAACAGCGACTTCCATTGTATAGAAAGCAAAGTTATAGCTTTAGAAATATATATAATTAAATGTGTATCTCTTTTGCTCAGTAATGATTTTAAAAATCTGTGATAAACTACTTTAAAATGCAAAAGTTGGTCTGTATTTTCTGCCATTGTCATTTTACCTTCCTTCTGTTGGGAAGAGAGTATAAATATATAAATATATATATAAGCCTTGATGGCTTACTTTAGCATTTCCTTTCATGTGCTCACAGCTAAGTTTCTTTTTATTTATGCTACAACAAAAACTCAACATCTTTATCAAGTATATATAACTCATTTAATTTAGCTAAATATAACACACAATCACCCAGAAAGTAACATTTTAGTGAAATATAGGGACATGTTTTGAGGCAAATTTCACTTCATCAGTGGCAAACTTTTGTTTAAAACCTATTTTTTACTAAATATTGAAGTTGAAGTTGAATAAAGTCATTGGTATCAGTGTACAAACCCCAGTTTAAAGGGCTCTTCTTGCTTCCTCACCAGGGCCTGTCCGCTTCTCTGGGATTCACCACCCTTCTTGATGGCGGCCTTAACTACTGCAACCTCTTTAACCTGCTGTCAGGTAAGTTAAAGGGGCCAGGATCACCTGACAACATGAATTTATGAATGACTTATTAAGGATTACCGAGCACGAACTGTCTCTCATGACTGACCTCATTTTCATTTGTTTTTGTTTTGATTCTAGCCAGCGGACTCACCTCAGCACCAGGCTTCATGGAGCTGACCAATGAGTGGGCTTGCCTGGGCTACGGACTCGCCACCTGTAAAGCCTAAAAAGCTTGAAGATGGATCATGAATAGTTACATTTGTATTAGAAATGTAGTATTCTTTTCTCTTTGGTAAACTGATTTATGTGTGCTTGAGAAAAATACAAATAAAAAGCCACAATTTTATTACGTTCTCTGCATGTGTGCTTTTTTATTTTTACCACAATGGTGAATGCACTGCGCCACACACTGCTAATATCTAAGCACCTGGTTTGACTTGGGGCAAGTGAACATCTCTGGTGTATAATTCAATGGTACTGGTTGTTAGGGTCAGGAAGTGTCAGTGGTAATATGACGTCGCCAGCGTGTCATCCAGTTAAAGCGGGGCGATGCAAATGAGCCTCTGACACCTCCTGACGGGAAGTCGGAAGAAGACAAGCTGTAACATTTGATTGTAAGAAATTAAGCGGTCAGTTGACCGACTGGCAAACAATTTGTCATTGTATGAGTTGTTTACAGGGTTGTATCTGGGTCAGTGGCCACTTTAGGAGACAAGACTACACTAAGTGAATGAGCAGTAATATCTAAATGAATTTTTTGTTGGTAAGTGATGTCTGTTTTTGTGTTTTTAATGGTGTTTTTCATACTGTGCAGGTTTCTGTCTGAAAATGTTGTTTATTTTAAATTGTTAATGTCACAGCTGGTGAAAAACTGTGAAAAAGATGGGAGACCAAACAAACAGCCAACTAAGAAAGAAGTTTTATTTTTTTTAAAATGGAAGCACGACAAGATCTAAACAAAACAATAGTAAACAAAACAACCTACAAGTTGATCCCTTATAAATGGTTAAGATCAAATACTGTATAAAATTCATATAACAGGAAAATAAATTAATCGATAACATTCCAAGTACACACAAAAACACAATATATATAGTTAAAGACATTCAATCAAAGCAGTTTCTCTGGAATAGCAGCGAACACCAACCCCTCAGCATGTGAACAAAAAGGTCCCCAGGTTTTACTAAATTTGGCAGGTGAACCATGTTGAGTACGCCTAATTTTCTCTAGATTAACGAAGCAAATAATGTCCTTGATCCATTAAGAGTGAAGGGAGAGGGACTTTGCCTCAGAGAGAGACAGGCTGCAGAAGAAGGGTGATAAAAAGGCTTATCAAACCAGGCCCAGGTGTAGCTCATTGCTGACGACCTTCATGCGCCTGCAACACATGAATAATCAGAGCAGCAAGGAGTGACAGACACCTATGTGCTTCATGCAGTCACAACGTCATCAATTTATATAAATAAGGATGTTTTTCCAACTTTAGCTTTTTGGTTATTAAAGCTGCTATGAGGAACTTTCATTTTGTGGATTCTGGCGGCCCCTGTGGACAAGAGTGGTATGAGCACCACCGCCTCGTGCTGTAAAGATCTCGCTAGCTTTTGTGCATTTGTTTGGAAGCAAATAAAAAAACATATTTTTAGATACTTTCTTCCTTCTTTAAACACAGCTGTTTGCAGGATGCGATAAGGTCATGTACATATTTGTGGCTCTGTAAGATTAATAAACGTGATATGACGATGGTGAAACAAAGTAAACTTTGTTGAACAGATAACTCGGTAATAGTAATTTTCTTGAGAAAGCTGAAGTTATTAACATTCCCTTGCAATGTTATAATTTCGTGGGGAATCCGACACGGTCACAGGTATTAAGAGTAACTACCATACATTAAAAACAGCCAATCTTCTCACTGAGGGTCTCTTTTGCTTTGCTATGTTTAAGTCATTACGTTTAATCATTGAGAGAAAATATTTGAGGTGCTTTAATCAAAATCTATGAAAAAAGACTGTGTAAACATTCGCAAACAAACATATGCATATAACTTGACATGACCTCTAACAGCCGTGACTTATGGCATGAGGGGAGTCTAATCGCTACAAGATGACTGCCTCTCATCCTTCATCTGATCAATTTTGATCTTGCCCTCGTGATGAGCATTTGTGATTTGATGCTTCCTTGGAAATTGTAGCCACTTGCTCAGTCACAAGCTCAGACACTTTACCCTCTGCAGAGCAAGCAGCCAGCACACTCTCAATTTCTCCACGTTGAGGACACCTTCTTCACTGCCACCATGAGGCCTCTGCTGCTAGCCTCTGCCCTCATCTCAGGCCTGTTGGTCTCTTTAGCCGCCTCACCTATACCTGTTCCCTACCATGCTTTCTGCAGGACGCTCTGGTAAGACTCGCTTATCTGCCTGCATCTCCTGTTTCTTTGTGTCGTGGTATTCAAGCCTAGAAAGAAAATGCTGTCAGCCAGGAATACCAAATATTAGACATTATAAAAAGAAAAAACATCAGTTGGAAGCAAATTGTTGACGTCTGCTGTCATTTCAAGAATAATGTGTCCATGCTGTGATAATTGCTGCAGGCTGTTTGGGCTGCCGTGTGCTGACGTCGGTACCAAACTGGTGCAGCAGATTCGAGCCTTCAGTCCTTCGAAAGCCTGCGGAAAATGTCACTATATAGTAAGTTCTGCCGTTTGATTGCTTCTCTGGTGGCTGACATGTAATTACATTTGATTACCCTACATATAAAGGCAAAACACTGATTTTTTCTTTTTGACTGGTGATTAAAATACAAGCCTTTGTTTTCAAACATCATTGAATGAAACATCTAAGAATATCAGAAAGCATTAAGGGAAGTCTTACACTGCAAAGCTCTCTCTGATTGCCATGCTTTGTTGTGTTAGATTTGGAAATATGACAATAATCATCATGTTTTATATGCTGTTTTTTCAGCAGCACCATCTTTTCATGGTATAATATTAAACTGAATGTGCCCTTTATGCCTCCATGGGTCTGGACATCTTGAAACTCAGTAACTTAGAGATTAGATACAGTGTGAAGCCGGATGACATTCTCAGCATGGGTTACAATAAATTATCAAATATTAAGTCATTCTCCTTTTCATTTGAGGAGGCGTGTGCTAAAATTTAGAAATGCAAAAAGGAATTATTTGCTGATATTCACTGTATTTCACTCATGCTCTGTAGCACGTCTGATCTCATCTCACGTCTAGAGTAATTTGACCTAAAAAAACCAGCATTTTCCACTTATTTGCCCGCTGTCAGAGCTGCTTACTTCTAGACTGAATTACAACTTACTTTGTTATTTCTTGTCAAGTAAAATTATCTTGCTGCCTTGACAGATAATTTCACCAGCACTTATTCATTTTTATTCTCGTATTCAGTGTTCTAGCTCTCCTTTTTTGCTGTGCAGTATTTATATAGCAAATCACAAAACAGTCTGAAACAGGTTCATACAGCACATGATGCCCAGCGTCGTTAGACCATATATTCAAACAAGAATAAACTATCATTATAACAGTTCTGAGTGACATCAGTGTTTAATAGTTTGTGTTTAAAAGTTGGTTATTTTTTTCTATCACTAGTCATACAGCAGGGGATAGCCTTTGAAAAGCATGTCTGCAAGTCTGCATTTAGTTTAAGCTTCAATTTGTTGTTATATGGCGTTTTTCTTAAATAAAATACTCTAATTTCAAATTATAGCCAAAGGCCAAAGGTATGTGGACACACCCTTGAAGGCTGCAGTTGTTTTCACAGATTGACCTCTGCCCCTTGATTCAAAACTTGGAAAAATGTAACGCTACAGCTTATTTTACAAAGTCCTGACCCCCACTAGGGGTCGCCAAAGCTTCACAGGGGGTCGGGAAGCCTTCCATATTTAATGGGTGTATGAAAACTTTTTTTCTTTTTAATAAACAGTAAGCCTACGTCTCAATATTTCATTCATCTTTGTCAGTATTTGTTGAGTTTACATTATTATTTAAGATACAAACACAAGCTGTATTCACAGAGCCTAGACTCTGCTGACCGGCCTCACCCTGCATTAGAAAAGTACATAGTTAAATAAATGAAAGAGCTAATAGTACAATGGCCGAGAAGAAAACACTAAATATGTCCAAATGGAAGCTGATTAAATATGTTAACATAATACAGATAGAGAATTGATTGTAATGTTCCCAAAAATATCAGGAAAACTCATCTGTGAAGCAATATCCACTGGATTAATCTGCTCAGTACCATCCAGATCACTTGTTTTAAACAAATCTCCTGCGGTTATTGTGTTCACAATTTGGGTAAGTTGTAGAGTTTATCAGTTGTTCTGTATTATTATTGTTATCCTTTGAATGTAATAGGATATAGTATCCATAAAACATGACCTGTCAGAGGTTGTCAGTTTATTCAAAGGGGTCCCTGAGGGAAAAATGTTGGGAACCACTGTTTTTGCAAGCACTTACCTGACCCCAACCTCATTAAACAGCTTTGGGATTAATTTAACATCAAGCCAGGAATCATTTATTCACTTCTCTTGTGGCCGAATGGGAGCAAATCCCTGCAGCCTCCCCTAAAATCTTGTGGAAAGCCTTCAAAAAAGATTGATTGTGATGTTTATTTTCAACACATACTCCAGGCCAGTTAGTTTTCAGCATGTTTACACAGTGCAAAATGACTCTCGTTATCATATATTAGATTGTGTATAATCAACTGTATTGTCCTTCGTTCCAGCTTGTTTCAGCCACCAAAGAATCGATCCAGGCCCACCACACCTCCACAGACAAGATGCAGGTTGAGAGCTTGGAGTTCGACCTCCATACCACCGTCCTGACCCAAAGCTGCCGCGTGTCTGTGAGTCACACTAATGTTCACTTCTTCACATGAATTAGTCACAGAATATAAACTCATATTTTTGTTTGCTTGCGTCAGGCTCAGTCCACCTCTCTCGCCTTCACCAGCCTTTTCGACGATGGCCTCAACTACTGCAACGTGTACGACCTGCTGACAGGTGAGTGAGCTTTAACTTGAACCAACGCGATTGTTTTTTCTGTTCGTGAACACACTTTCTTTCCTCTTTGTGGAGGCATTGTGTGTGCAAATAATACAATGAATGTGACATGATTTTATTTTCAATCTTTTGTTTTTTAGCGAGTGGCCTCAACTTAGCACCAGGCTTCGAGGAGATGACCAGTGAATGGGCTTGCCTCGGCTACGGATTCGCCACCTGTAGGACCAACGTAACTTTCACCTAAACAACTGAAGAGGTCGATAGCCAGTGACCTGCAAAACGACATGCAGTTATACAATTATAGCTATGTTTTGCTGCTGTTGTATCGTAATGCTTGTAACGCTTTTGAAAATGTATGCAACCATGTTAATCCATGTTGATTTGGGTCATGTTTTTGTACCTGAAACATGTCAAATGTAAGAGATCTTATCAAATATAGATAAATGTCATTAACTCACAGCCAGACTTTATTATATGCAAGATATAAATTCAAGAAAAATGTTATTCAAAGTGCCTTAAAGATAAATAAGATATAAGACAATGATCAATTGTGCTGTTTTGTGCCGTCATCATGAGATAAAAATAAATTGACTGAATTTTTCCACCCACTGTTTTATATTCTGTGAAATCATTGCATTTGTGATTTACAAGGTAACATTTGTGATGGTCACCCACAAGTCAGATGACTTTTATTAGCTGGCAGGACATTTTCAAAGTGGAACATCGAGGCTTGACAGTGAGCAGAAGACGTCAGTGGATGTGGTCATGTTATTTAACATTTTGTTGCGTAGCATTCAATCATTTCTTTATTGCTTGGAGCACATTAGGATCAGAAAATCGAAGACAAGCATGAAGCCTGTGTCGCTGGACAAAATCACTAAAATATTTTTTACCAGCCTAATGTGATAAGAACAAAAAAAGAGAGGCCACAGGGGAAAAACTACTGCTGCTAAGCATAACTAATGTAATGGTATCTCACTGCTGCAATCACACAAACACACAGCCGGCAGAATCGGAGCTAATGTGTGATTTTCTGCATTGCAAAACAACAATGACAACACATGACCATTAGTAAAAATGCAGGGAATGTGTGTTTCTGATTAAATAAATTAGTAGATGAGAATAGTTTGCAAAATAAAACACATTAAAATGATGAATGAAAATGACAACATACTTGTACTGTATAACTTTACCATGATTGTACGATTTAGCGCTCACAGCATTCCCTGTATTGTCCAGAACTATAACGTGTGATTTGGCAGAGTTGTACTGGAACTGTTGAACGGTGGCAAAAAATCAAAACTGACATTCAAAATCGTTCATCACCCAACAAAATGTTAGATATAGTGACTGTCAGTTTGTGAGTTTGCGGTTTTGTTATTTCCTGTTTAATTTTGAAGTCATATCTTCCTGTGTCATGTCTCCCTTTCTACTTCCTCCCTTTGTCCGTTTTTCCACCTTCATTATTGTCTGCTCCTGCCTGATGAAGGCTGACCTTGTATGTTTTTTTACAATCATCCCTGGTTTGTACTTTTTGCCTTTGTTACTTGGATTTCTCTGGTTTTCTTATCTGCCTTTTGCCTGCCTCGTGTTGTTGCTTCTTTTTTAGATTCTGGATTTATTAGACATTGCTTTTCAGCTTTATTTATTGTTTATTAAAGCTTGCTTTTTGTTCCATTACCTGCCTGCGTGTGTGCCTTGCGTTTGGTCCCTTTTTGTGTAATCTGACAGTGAGATCCTTTGGCCTGGGATCTTTATTTTTCTGTGTTACAGCTAAACATATGATTTCACTGGTCCAATCACTGAAATACAGCATGTCTGTCTGAAAGTTAAAAACACAATGATTATCATTTTTCTGTCGTCAGTGATGTGACATAACATTATATGGTACTCAGTTGAGAAGGAAGACAATGAAAATGGAGCACGAATAATTGTTTTAGTGTTCAAGAGTCTTGTGGGTAGTTTGACCAAAGCATTATGCAACTGTGTTAATAATCCTTTACAGTCATTCTCAGGGCGAGCTCATGTGTGACCCAGTTATGACCCGTTTCTGAAGAGAGAAATGAACACACCAGATGATGTAAAGACCAATAACAGAGTTTCTAACCTTGACCTTACATGCACATTGAATTACTCCAGAGGTTTTTGGACGAATGATTTATTCATTTTATAAAACATGCAGGCTATCTTTTAAAATGTAACATCGTCGTGGAGGTATCTCTGTTCTTTCGAGAAACCTGTACAAAAGTTTTAAGTTGCATATTGTTACTTTAACCCAGTGTTTTTCAATCCATCCATATTTTGCATGAAGAAACAACCGGTCATTCATCAGAAACTGTGTAAATATCAGCATTTTCCCTTTTTGCGGTGCAGAAAGACTGCATTCATTCAGTGGACACCACTTGTTTTTATTTCAACACAGCTGTCATATATGTTTTCTTTACTAAAGTAGATTTTTATTATTATTATTATTTCTTAAGAGGGTAAACAATATTTTTTTTTATCAAGAGATAGTACTTGTATAGCCCAAGAAAGTATCACAAATGCACAGAAAGTAGTTTTGAATGCAATTTACTGAAGTCACTTCCAATAATGGTCAAATGTGAACAGCATAAACCAACAAGGCAATCTGAGAGGGCAACCACAAGCAGCCGCTTCACCCACTTATCCCACACCTCTCTTATGGCAGCTAGTCACACGTCTTGCAGGTCTTGACTCACGGTTATCTAACCATATCATGGTGTGATGTGTATCATGGTGTGATGAACAGGTGAAGTGTTGAGGTGATGTCCTCAACATTGGAAATAGCATATCTTGTGGGACCTGGAGTCATCTTTATGACATTTTGTGCTGCCATCATGCCCTGGTTGTCATATGGTGATGAGGATCATGTTATCTTGCCATTTTTTGACAAAAATGCTTCTCGTTCAGCTTGAGACGTTTCTTCATCTGAAGATGATGCATCATGCTCATTCCCCATCTTCTTCTTCAGATACCTCCTCATCTTCCAAATCAAGTGGGCCTTGCTGGAGATCTGAAAACATCAGCCCTACGGCCTGTTTAGCGGTGAAACGTGCACTCATGGCTAGAGAACTGAGGGTACTTTCATCTGCAGCACATTTAGAGACTCTGAATGTAGAAGTATTAGTAGACAATGCCTTGATGGTTGAGTCTGTTATTGTTTGAACTTTGATCTTTGAAAGTTGTGTATGGGGTCGTGGAAAGGTGATGGTACACCTGCACCAGAAAGTTTTAGTTCTGTCTAAGATCAATGAGCCGTGTGCGTGTGTGATATGAATAAAGGCAATATTTCCCTTTTTCTAATGTTGGGGTCACTTTAGGAAAAGTCATAAAATTTCAACAAGTTGAAAAAAGAACATTTAAGCGGTTTTCTCTGCTGTTAAACACAGTTTAGGGTCATTTTTGACTCGAAGACAACAGGGGGGTTAAATGATGGCAGCTGTGTGAGTCCCTTTATTTAGGAGCCAAATATTAACTACTATGTCTTCATTGATTAATTCAAATCCCTTGTGTTGACTGCTGTGTTGTAAATTAAGATATGCGATTATTTTCCACAGAAAAACATCTGTAAAATGTGTAAATTCTCATTTTGCAACATTTATTCACGATAGATCAGCTCCACATGTTCATATCATTATATCCCATCTGCTCCACAAGCAAACTGATCATTTAAAAACAGAAATAATAATTCAGAACAGACTGGTAGGTGCCCTCAAAACGTTTTCAGCTTTTACTTAGCAAATCAATTATCTTAATCTTTAGAACAGCACAGAAATTTAAACCATGACAAAGCACACGTCAGACATCGCAATTATTTGCAGGCAGAGAGTCCGTATCCGAGGCAGAGCCACTCGTTGGTGAACTCCACGAAGCCTGGAGCGCTGGTGAGTCCACTTCCTGTACAGACAGGAAACAGAATCACGGAATCAGAACAGACGGATCAGAACAATCCTCAGACAGTGAGGGAGTTTTGCTGAAATTTGACTAAAAGGAAGTTTTATGAAACCACTAAAGCACCTACCTTGTATTACGTTGTGGAGGTTACAGTAGTTGGTGCCGTTATCAAACAGGCTGTACCAGAATGCAGATATGGATTCTCCCTGAACAGCAACCAAATAAGACAAGTTAATTACATTTTATAGCGTCATCTGAAAATAATCTTTTTTTTTATTATTCCTTAAATTAAAGGATTAGTTCACCCAAAAATTATCTATTCACCTTCATACCAATGGAAAGTCAGCTAAAGTTTGTAGTCCACAAAACATTTCTGGAGCTTTACAGCAGAATAGCGTTGCAGCATTTTCCAAGACAATTGAAGAAGCAGGCAAAAAACAAACAAACAAGAGATCCAAAATTGATTTGCAGAGTTATTTACACTCTTTTTAAAGCAGAAAAGCGTTTGCACACACCAGTCTAATGGGGGGGGGCACAAGCTCAACTGCAAGTGTGATGGCGTAAACAAGTCTTTTCAAATCAATTTGGGCTCTTCGGCCTTCTGGAGACTTGGATTATGCCGTTTTTCAGTTATTTTTTCACAATTTAAAACAAGTCCCCATCTACTTCACTTGTTTAGGAGAATGCTGCAACTCTGTTTTGCTTTAAAGCTCCAGGAATGTTTTGTGGACCACGAAACTTCACCTGACTTTCCATCAGCATGACGGTAAATAGATAATGATTGAATTTTCATTTTTGGGTGAACTAGCCCTTTAACATAAATTCTCTGACGTAATGGATGTGAGTATGTGACTCACCTCTACGTGGCAGCCCAGGGACATGGATGTGTCGATCATGGTGAAGTTAACAGCTTCGATCTGCCCGATGGCTGAAGTGTGGTTGGCCTGAATAATACCTGAAGCCGCTGAAACGAGCTGGATTACAGCCACAAAACAATCAGGATTAAATCTAGCGACATGACAGCCACCAAAATAAATCCATGTGATACTAAATTTCTCTTCAAGTTTCTCACCTTGTATGAGCCCATGGCTTTAATCTGGGTCAAGATGGCCATTTTAACTTGCTCACACGGCACTCCAACCAACCTGGGAGCAGAAAGAGTAAAATATATCACTGACTCGATCTATCAGTCATGCATTTGTATTTATAGGCACTTTTTCAGCTTTTGGTTTATTATATCATGTATCTCCTCCACATTCACACTGGCTAAAAGAACAAATCTAACACACACTCAAAGAAAAATAGATGATGTCTTACCAGACAACCTTACAGAAGGCGTGTGTTGTGTCGGTCGGTTTCCCACTCGTGATGATGCACATCCCCACAAAGAGAGCGCAGGCCACAACCAAAGTCCTCACGGCCATGATGAAGTCTGTGTCCAGAGTTCTCACAGGAATGTGTGGACAGTTCTGCTGTTGTGGTTTATATGAACCCTGCATGACAAGGGGCAAACCTTGAAGACCATTGGCTTGTCATGTGGACCCGTGGAGAAGTGATTTGCATGACACTTTGCATGAAGTACTTGGCATCTTTCACACAAGCAGGGATGGATTCCCAGCAGACGTCTGTGGGAATTTAGGAAGAATCCTATATATGTCTGTACTTTCAGACACGAATACTACTATAAACTTTTATTCTGTTATTTATGTTTGATTGTCTTCCAGTCCATTAGTTTGCCATCTAAATTTCTTAACCTTTCTGATTTTATTCAGAACTTAGAACCTGTTACTGTTACAAAACATGACTTTCTTCTGACCCAAATGAAATAACATGGTTGTACTAATTATAATGATAACCATCATTAATAAATAGTAAATTTATGGTTAATTCGAATTCAGTCAGTGTTAACAAACAATATATTTAAGAACCATTTTGTTTATTGTAATGTTTATAACCTTTACAACTGTTTAATAAATGGTTTCTAAAGCATCTCATTGTTTGTGAAATAAAGTGAAAAAACTATTAACTAAAGTTTAATCAACTATAAATGTACCATTTACCAATAATTACCATTAACATTATTAGTTTTGTAAGACATTTTGATATATATAATGTTAGATAGGTTGATCTTCCTTTTTACAAAATGAAAATATTGTGGTGCACAAATACGGCAGTGCCAAAGTAAACATCATGAAGAGCTCATTATCTTTTCGTTGTGTGCTTCTTTATGTAATTGTTTGTTGAGTCTTCCTTGATTATGTTCGCTTAGTTTTGTATTCATTTATTTATTTTTGTTAGGCTACTGTTTGTTTTTCTCCTTGAGGGAGCCGAGGTCTCTTCTATAGGCCTGTGGCTTCTTGGCCTCCGTGACTCATCTCTTATTTTCTCATTATCCAGATTTTTTTGCAGTCTTATTTGAGTGTATTGGGAGCCCTTAAGTCCAATTATGAGATTTCTTAAATAATATTGCATGCTATTCATTTCAGACAATAAGGAGCCTCCAGCTTTGTGGCGGCAGTCTATTTCAGACAGTTTCTGTTTCACCATGAATTACCTCAGGCGTGCAGACAAAGTGAGGTCTGTTTAGAAATCCATGAAGTATTTGGTAGTGAACAAGTTAACCTGGCCCGCACAGAGATCTGACTTCAACCATGTCAAATACCTTGGGAAAGAAGTAGAAATTCAGGCTTCAAGCAGGACTTTATCACTCAACATCAGTAATGCTCTTGTGGTTTAGTTGGAGCAAATCGTTGCAGCCAGATTAAAAAATCTGCTAGAAAAACAAATGAATGCCCTCAGTTTTGGAATATGGTCAACAATTCAGTTGTTGTTTTGATTTTGCTTTTCCTTTACGTGAAACTGTCTATGCTGCTGTATTCGCCAGGACTTCATGCAAAAGATTATCTGAATCTCAATGGGAATATTCCTGGTAACATACTTTACACACATACATACAAAGGGACATGACGGGTGTATGTTCGTTTGTCTGAATTTCAGTTCAATACAGACGCTATTTTCTTCAAAACACAGCTGATCTGTTGTTTGTGTCTTTTTACTTCGATTCAATTGCATTTCTGTGTTTTTTTGTTGTTGACAGTGATTTTGTTTGGGGCTTTTTGTTAAGTTACAGTACAGTGACTTTAAATGCTCCCACACTGTCTATGACCTTATTAATCAGGAATTGAAGCGTAGTGTTTATTTCCTGTCTGTTTATCATCCTCGGAAACATGCGCCTCTGTTTAAATGAAACATTATTAAGGGCGAGGTTTGCAATTCATCATGGTTTCATTGTCCTCATAATTCATCATCTCACTGTTATTTCTTGAAACAAACAGGCCTATTGATTTCACGAATGCTTGAGGCTCTGGACTGGACGGCCTAACCAGTGTGACAATTAGATAAAAGACCAGAAAACAACAAACAGAGCACCAGTCAACAACTGGCTGTTAGTCTCATTCATGTCATATAAAGTGACTGAAAACATCGCACTTGACCCTGAGACAAGAAGAGTAGTACGATATCTGTATTTGTGGCTTTAGTGGCATTCTGGGAAACAGAATGTCAATTAACAAATCTGATGTTTTACCACATAAAACTACAAAATATGTTCCTCGTGTCTGTCTGCAGAGGGCACCAGACCACAACACTCGGCCGAACCTCGAAATCCTGACAGGGTTCCAGACTCTTGTCTCTAAGGGCTGCAACAATTATCTGCCATGATGAAGATGTTTATTGCAGAAAAATGTTAGAATACGTAAATGCAGAAAGGAAAAAATAAAACACAGTGTTTAAAGTGAGTTTAACGGTAACTTTAGGGCATAGAGGCCATTCTTTCAGTGCATTTCCAAATCAAATCTGATGGTACCACAGAAAACAAACCTAGCAACCAATCATAACAAGGTTTCATTATATACAGACTCTGACTCAAATTCTTATTATATCTGAGCTGCGTCTCAGGAGGTCTGTCCACATGGGAGAGGTTGTTTTAGTCATCCCTCTCCATGAGAATCTCCCTGTGGTCCAGTCCGTCTGAAACATGTCAGCCATACAGATGAATGGGAGTGACAGTCTTCTCTTTTCTCTAATGAGGAACCCTGCAGTGGGATGGTGCTCGGGGCTTATGAGTAACAGGACTCAAAAAGTCATTAACCATGAGAGCTTTGTATCAATTTGGAGTTGGTAAAATTCATTTTGCATCTCTGTTACCTTGTTTGCTTTTTTCTTCCTTTTGCTGTCACATGGCTGACTGTATTGATTTTTTCTTTCAGCTTATTATCAGCAGAGTTGCTTGACTTTCTTTTATACATCAGTGGTGCTTCACTTTTGAGTTGACCAGTTTTTATTCAGAGATCTTCATGACGTCTGTTTTGTCATTTCAAGTTGGAGCTGCATTTTCTATTTGGTTTACACTGGGGGTGTTTTTGATTGCATGTCATATTTGTAAGAAAAGCTGACTTCTTGAGACTCAATTTGGGATGCGGCCGACCGAACCAACAGCCCCAGAGCTTCAGTATTTGACAAGTTGGGAATGAGACAAAAGAAAAAAGACTTTTCTTACAAATACGAGCTTTAATGATTTTACTGTAAATGTGTGAACTGATGATCAGAAATGGGCCAAATACATCAAAAAGTACCTTGTTACAAATTACAAATACTTTCTCACCAAATATGTCTATATAAAATACAAAATACTGATTTGAGACAATGTATTCGATTGAAATTGAAGAAATACAAAAAAGAAACATTCTATACAAACTTATTCTATTACATTTTTGACTAAGTTAGTCAATGAAGATATTTCTCTTCTGATTAAAATGTCTGCCCCAAAACCACATCGTGCACCTTTAAACAGTTTTTCTAACGGAAAAACATCCAACATGTTTAAAATATTATTAATGATTAATCGATAATTGGTTAGTAAAAGAAAATGTATTTGTATTTTGTACATATTATGATAAAACGTGTTTATTTCGTATATTTAAATGTTGTTGTTTTTTTGTTTGCCTTGTTTGTTTTTCTCTGTTTCTCTTTTTAACCTTTTGTTAGGATTAATTAAAAAATAAAAAAATTTATTGTTTATGGAGCACTTTGTCTAGATCAAACATCACATAGTGCTTTACAATAAAGGACAAAAGCAAGGCATGAAATACAGACACAATATGAGGGTTATAAATCAATTTGAGGAAATACAAGTCACAACATCTGAACTGGTGGTGCACAAGGTGTCCTCAGTGTTCACAGTCAAAAGACATATCTGCGTTAGTTTTAAGCCTGGGGTGAGGAAAAACCAGCAAGCCCTGACAAGAATTTCAAACAGATAGTGAAGTGATCAGAAGAGTCCTGAGTTGGATTTTGACACCAGACACACACGACATCTCTCACTGCATGTGACCCTGACCTCATCTTCCTCTTCTCACCAAATAAAGACAATTTATCCTGCCTTGAACATGAAAACTGAACATGTTTGCTCTAAATCAATGCTGCTGGTCTGATCTACAGAGTACAGTCATCTCTCTGACAGGCTCCACAGTATGTGGATGGTCATTTTGTCTGCCATTTGCAGGGACGGTCAGTGTGATGGTGACTGTGACAAATGCTGCTGTGGAGACCATCTGCTGAGTGAGGAGCACAGAAACATGAAGAGTCACAGTCTGTCTCTCGAAGTCTGTATCATCTTCACATGTTCTCCAAAAACAGCTTATTTTCACAGTTACAGTATATGTTGTTTACTTGAATTTAGTTATACTATGATTTATGCAATCATACTTGATTTGTGTCTAATTTAGTTTAAGCCTTTCTTTATGAAGTATTAGCTTCATTAGCTCCATGAATAGCTGAGTAGGCATTCATTTTTCATTATGTCAGGTTATTGATAAGATTTCTTCTAAAACTTCTTGACTCTTGAGTGCGGTATAAAAAGTGAAATCTTATCGTATCTTATCTTATCTATCTATCTAAGTTTAGGAGATACATTGATCGATATCATTTTTAGATGTATTTTAAAAACCTGAGTAACATCTTCTCATTTCCTACAAGGGTCATTTTTGATACACCCATTTATGAGTTGGCTCTGCAGATCTGCTGGCATATCACCAGTTCCATGTATCAGGTAAGACCTAATTATCCGTCCAAGCCCACACCAATATAAAATACCTGATAACTTCTGATACTCTGTCCTGTCATGCTTCAAGATGACTTATCTCATTTGTGTTTTTTAGACTGCACTCTTGATGGAGTTGTTCAGACTTCAGCAGGAACACCAGATCCCATCTCTGGTGACTGCTGAGGACATGATTGACTTGATGGTGGAGAAGAGCAAAAGCTTGATGAGAGAACGGTAAGTTGCTGACACATACAGTACAGACAGTCCACCACTAGACCATAAACCCTGTTCATGTCACACTAATAAATACCAGTAACTATAGAGTTTCTGTTTTGTTTCTGTTTGAAGCCTTTGGGATATTGAACTGGAGGGCTATGAGGAGGATGTCCAGCCTCTTCTGATGCTGGTAGGACTACAATACTGAGAAGACTTACCAGAGTTTACCCTCTAGATAAGACAAAACTGCACTTCATATCTAATTTATTCTTCCAGGTGTGGGCAGTGAATGTCTGCAACAAAATGAGTGATGTTGAGATTGAAGCCAGGAGTCTCATTCCCAACTTACGATTTGGGATTGTTGGTCGGGTTGGCCGCCATCCCAAAGTGTCAGTAGTTGACAAATTGCGAATGAAACTCAAAACTTAACTTCCTTACAAGTGGACCTTTAAATTACAGTGGTTTTACATATGTCCATGTTATTCTGAAGGTTTTTCTAAAATTAACTTTCATAACTCAAACCTACAGAGATCCTAAACTCCTCAGCCTCGCGCAGAAATATGGCGAGAGTAAGAAGCATGAGGACTTTTCTTGCTCCAAAGCACTCTCTCCACGAGAGGTGGTGATCAAGGTTGTCCCCCGAGTCCTTCAAGACCTTTGGGTGCTTCCTCAATGCCCCCTCTTGAACATGCCATCAAGGAGACTCAGCACAATGTCTGTTGGAGTTATAATGGCCACTTTGGACCGGGTATCCTCTGCTTCAGGCCAGTCTCTCCCACTCCACCAGGTCTGACATGGTCCAGTCTATCCTGACAAAGGTCAGACAGACGCACCCGCTCGATGTTCTTCTGGACAGAATTGACACCTTCGCTCCAGAGCTGCTGAGCGAGATTGCTGATGAGATTTGTGAGCTGTTTCAGCCCCAGAGCCTCAAAGCGTCACCAGGCTCATCTGTCACCAGCTGTTGAACCTACTGTCACCACTAGGACGGCTTGAGCGGAGTTCTCACAACCAGAAATCTGCATTCAGTGTCAGCTGCAAATTGAATATAAAATGTATTGTGTATTGGGCCTATTTGTTGTCATATGTTAGATCACATGTATCAAATAAAAATAAAATTTTAATACTAAAAAGTAACGGTTCCTGGTCTATACCTCTTCAGACAATTATTATTTTGCCTGCTAAAATAACTATTAATTACTCAAAAACATATATACGTTCCTAAACACATAATAAAATAATAATTGTTGTATTTTATCGATAAACATGTTGTCAGAGCTCGTGCTATTGGGAATCTGTCAGTAGAACTGTAGTCTCGTGATCTCTCGCGATGGTTCGTGTGTTCACGCTGCTGAGCTAATCCATCACGGAGCAGCTGTCTGAGTCCGGCTGGTGGTGGAAGTGGAGCCCAGTGAACAGAAACAAGGTCAGGAAACTGTCTGTCAGCACTTTAGACATGTTTTAGCATTGAAGTCGATCACTTTAAGTTTCCGTCCGCCTCTTGCTGCAGCTCTGAGCTCACTGCACGTTGTTTTCAGTAGATTTTTAACGTGTTGCTCTGGTTCTGTACATAATGTGGCTCTTTGTAAGTTAGCGACAACCATGTTGCGGCAAATACTGATGTTTGCACACCGAGCAAGTAGAAAACTTAGCTGCACAACAGGTACTGTTGGTTTTAAAATGGATCGGGTTTGTGCAGTCCAAAGGTCCCTCTACCCTGACTGAACCGTAAAGTCAAACCTGTATGGAGTCACAGAAGTGCCATACAAAATAATATATATGAATAAGTAAATACATGTAGAATAATATTAGACAATGTGGAACAAATTAAAAATGAACAAATACAACAATAAATAAATATGGAAATGTAAAAAAACAAAAACGTGAGGAATTTAGTTTATTTTCATGTTTATTCGTCTATCTCAAGTATTTTTTTGCATATTAAGTATTCATTTCTTTTCAGATTTTGTGCTTCAAATAAATATGAATAAATGAAATAAATAAATACAATTATATTTTGACTAAGCAATTTGACTAAGTGTGAGGGGCAAAAATTTTCAATTGTTCCTCCAGGGGGTGTTTAGGAGCATGTTTCTGGCCGTTTACCTATTTGTCTTGACACTTTTTTGGATCACATAGTTGGATCTAGGGTTAGTGTTAGGTTAGAGACAGGCTTTAAGATATTTATAAAAAATAGAAATTCCAGCAAAATCGAATAAAAACAGTTGTGTCTCAATCAACCAGTATCAGAAGACATTTTGGCATTGATTATGAGTCGATGGCTCAAATGACCTAGAAGCTATTGAAAAAAATGGCTGGTGTATTCACTAAAAACGGTGATTTTTCTTTAAAATATTCTTGAAAAATAGAGATTCCACTAAAATCCAGTATGGCACTTTATGACTCCATAAACCTGGTCAATGAGTTGTCAGAGCGTCTTTTACCAAACACCCCCTCCTGTTTGATCTGTAACGTCTGTTGCACAAACCTGCCAAACATTTACCACATCTGATATGTGTCTGGTTTATAAATAAATGATGATCTGTGTCCTTTCAGATTGTTGGACGCCCTGAACACCAATAATGTCCCATTTGAGCGGGAAGGTCCAGACCGTCCTGGGTCTCGTGGATCCGGACCAGCTTGGTCGGACCATGACTCACGAGCACCTGACCATGAGCTTCGAGTGCTGCTACTTTCCTCCTCCCGCGGGCGACGAGGCGGTGGCGGAGGACCCGTTCCACATGCAGCACATGCACTGGCTGAGGCAGAACCCCTACGCCTGCCACGAGAACCTACTGCTGCAGCAGGAGACCGCCGCCGTGCGGGAAGAGCTGCTACTCTACAGGAAGGCGGGCGGGGGAACCATAGTGGAGAACACCACCAAAGGCATCGACCGGGACCTGCCCACCCTCAGGCAGATGGCCAAGGACACCGGGGTCCATATCGTGGCAGGAGCGGGGTACTATGTGGACTGCACCCACACTGAGGCCACCAAGAGGATGAGTGTGGAGAAGGTGTGGCCCAGTTTGAGAGCGATTGTGGCCAGTTTGAGCTGAAAAGGGAAAGATTTAAACAATAAATTGTAGATGTATCCAATTGTGTTTGGAATTGTACAACTCAGTCATAAGACAGGAAGATCGTCCTGCATCAATTGGTTGTGCTGACGTGTTATTATCATCCATTCTCTCAGCATGTTCTTAGTTTATGTGTGAGGATTTCTTCTGTATCTTTAGATCGAGTTGAGAGGGTTTCTAGCTGCTCTGTCAAGTCCTTTAGCAGTGACGCACAGAGAACGTGCACGTAATCTTTAGATATTATCATCCAAATGTAGCATGTGCTTTAAAGTGACAGGACTAAGAAATCACTTTAATGCACTAATAAATCACTAACCCCTCATTTTGTGCCTCTCAGCTCACCGACATCATCGTCAGCGAGGTGCTTCACGGCGCCGACGGCACAGACATCCGCTGCGGCGTGATCGGAGAGATCGGCACCAGCTGGCCAATCACAGAGAGCGAGACAAAGGTGCTGAAGGCCACGGCTCACGCTCAGGCCCAGCTCGGCTGCCCCGTCATCATCCATCCCGGGAGGAACCCTGCCGCTCCGGCTGAAATCGTCCGGATTCTTCAGGAGGCCGGCGGTGACATCAGCAAAACTGTCATGTCACACCTGGACAGGTGAGAATTTCCTAGAAACAGTTTGTCGAAGGATTACAGAATTTCTCGACAGATTAGATAAAACCTCACTACTTCCTGTCTCACATTCACTCCCTGACATTTATTTTTCTCTTTACTAAAAATAAATGCGCAAAAAATGATTGTTGATTCATTTCACCATCCTCCACGCTTGATGAACAATACGCCTCTTCCTGTTTGGAGTCATGAGACGATCCAGCAGATTTCCTTGAATAGCACACAGTGTGAGATGAGATAATCTCATTGATGACTATAATAAGGGTAATGTTTCACAGTTAATGTGTTATAATGTTATGATAAAATATTCTTCTACAGTCACAGTAACAGCAAAAATGAAGCTGGTGTTTCCTGCATGGTAGATGAATGCCATTCATGACATAAACCATCATCGACGATATCAAAACTCCGGAGATGTGTCGTGAAATGTGTACGTATCAGCGTGTAATCAGATTTATCAATAACTGTGAAAATTAGGGGCAAAAAAATATATATATATATACAGAAGGTGAAAGTCTTGTTTATATAATTTTGATTTTCTTTCTCTTTGGTGCATAATAAGATCATTTCCCAATTCCTCCTCATTTGTCTCGTCACTTTCTCTTACTGGAGACTTTTTCCGAGCTGTGCTTGTTGCAAGGAAATCTTGTTTACTGTCAACAGCAGTGATCAGTGTTACCGAGCAGCAGGAAACATAATTTCATTGGACGTAAAATCTGTGTGGAAATCTGTTTAAACTGATCTGCTCTCTGGAAAAAGATCTGTGGAAATAAATGAAAACTGAAAAGATTACTCTGATTTGTTGAGCAGTCAAATGTTTAAACGAGTGTAAAGGTTTATGATAAACATTCAGTGTGTGAAGGAAAAGCTAAATTGATTGGCCCAGTCACTTGGGGAATTGTTGTTGTTGTTTTTATATGATTGCCAACAACATGAATCAATTTAAAAATGTTCTGCTTTGGCTCTGATGCAGTCGCCTCTCTCTGTAGTCCTGCCAGATGTCCCACCCACAACACTATCTGATTGGTTACACGTCACAAGAAATAGCCAATCAATAGTGGAAGCGACTGTGCCACAGACAGGCAGACTAGAACGGAGCTGTTTTTCCAATACAGGGCAGCAGAAATTGCTGAAGTTGCAGTAAACATCACAGTGTTAAGATCTATTTCTTTGATGATGAGCATGCCCAGTCTCCCAGTCACACTGATGAAAATGACACAAAGTCAATGAGATTTTATGAGAATCAGAAACATTGTCTCACAACCTGCTGCTGCTGAACTGGGACAGACTGAGGACAGGAAGTTTGAGAAAAGGACTCAAACTTGAATATAAATATAAGTTCGCTAGTTTGATTTACGTCACAAAACTGTTTTGTTTGTGTCATTTTCAGTTAAAGATACAATATGTAAGATTTCTGCATTGAAACGTCTAAAAGTCGAGCTGTGGACTTTCCATGAATGTAACAGTGCGTTTTATTTGGTCGCCTGTCACTTTAACTTCCCGAAGAGAGTCGGCGAGTGAGGAAGGAAGTCGGCGAACATACTAAACGTAACATGAATAAAACTTCAAAATATTACCTCACAGTGAACATATCTGCCAGAGTCATGTCAGATAGATTTTTACTGACAATGGTGGCTGTGACAATGAAGACAACAACTCCCATGATCCCACCTATGTACATCGTTTGTTTTGTTTTGAATGACAGACCTCTAGTGGCAGAAATATCACACTGTGCATTATAAGAAATGCTGCTGAGAGCTCCCTGCATGCACTTGTTTTTCACAATAATGTCAGAAAGGTTTTTGGTTTTTTTTGCAGCTTTTAACTAAACACATGCTTAAAGGACCCAAATGCCAAATTGAGCACCGCTAGTGGTCGCAGTTCAGCACCAGCATGTTAGACCAAAACTAACCGGTGTATCGACCACATCTCCCCTCGCTCCCCTAGTGCCCCGCCCTCTGTGCCTCCGCCGCTCTCAACAGCACAGAGAAATCTTTTATTTTTATCTTTTATCTTTATCTTTATCATTCATCTTCAGCAGACTCGACTACTGTGACGGTGTTTTTACAGGACAGCTGCAGCTGACTCAGAACGCTGCTGCTCGAGTCCCAACAAGACACTGGCTTCCTGTCAGTCAAAGAATAGATTTCAAAATCCTGCTGTTGGTTTATAAGGCACTGAATGGTTTCGGGCCAAAATAAGTTTCTGATCTGCTGCTAAGTTATGAACCATCCAGACCTCTGAGGTCGTCAGGTACAGGTCTGATTTCAGTCCCTAGAGTCAAAACTAAACATGGAGAAGCAGCGTTCAGTTGTTATGCTCCACACATCTGGAACAAACGCCCAGAAACTGCAGGTCTGCTCCAACTCTCACCTCTTTTAAATCAAGGCTGAAGACCTTTCCGTTTGCCACTGAAGCAATTTTGAAACTTTGAACTGCACTGTGACTTTTATTTTCTAGTCTTGTCTCCTTTAAACCTGTTCAATTTTATCGTATTTTCCTATTTCATAACTTGTTTTAATGTTTTGTTTCTTGATGTCTTCCTGCTTGTTTTTTTATGTATTTAAAATGCAATTTTGAATTTCTGTTAATGACATTTTTATGCCCCTGTAAAGCACTTTGAGTTGCCTTGTGTCTGAATTGTGCTATACAAATAAACTTGCTTTGCCTTTGCCGCCGGCAGGCAGATTAAAGACACGTCAAGTGTGTGTTTTCCCGCTGAAGTCTGCAGTTTTCCCGCTGTTCACATGCACTAACATCCACACGCAGCCAGACTGGCTCCAAAACAGAAACACAGAAGCTCAATAATAATGATAATAATAATAACAACACAGACTTTATATTGGACCTTTTAAAGACATTAAAGCAAAGTTTTATATTTTGACTCTCAAACTTTCATTTTTACTGCAAATGCACTATATATAGGTTTCAAATATCGATTGCCGATCTCCTCGCTCACTAACAATCATTGTCGGCCCTGAAGAACCACATTACTCGATCCCTGTTAGTCGCTTCTATGTTGGTTTTCTCCACTCTTAGTGAAGCTACACACATTTAAAAAATGTCTTCCACTTTGTGAAAAACATCTGGAAAATGGGATAAACGTTCTCTTTTAAAATGCAGTACGTTTCATGTTCATCCTGTTTTCTTCCTGCAGGACTATATTTGATGATGGTGAGCTGCTTGAGTTTGCAAAGCTGGGGAGTTACCTGGAGTACGATCTGTTTGGAACCGAAATGCTGAATTACCCATATAACCTGGAGGTGGACATGCCCAGTGACAGCCAGAGAGTGAAGGCGTGAGTAACTCTGCTCAGGGTTAAACTTGTCTTTTCAGAGCGTTTTTTTGTGATTAGACGTGACAGGAGCGAAAACGTGTGTGACCACGTCGTCCACACTTGACATTTTAACATAACCTCGGTGTTCAAAGTTGAAATCAGATCCATCTTTGCTCGTCTTTGAGAGAACGCCTTCGTATATTCATTCGTGTTCACGTCTCAGGGGTGCATCATTTTAGCTGCTTTTTGTGTTTTCCTCCCCGCGGAGAGAAGAGCCTGTCCTCAGGTTTTTTCACAGAAAACTGTGAGATGCTAATCTCCCTCTGCAACAGAGGGAGTGTGTGTCAACAGGAGGAGTGATGAGTGAGTGATGCCGCTCGCAGTATTCACAAAAGACAGGTTTAACAACACGTGAAGGCAGACTGACAATTACAGCATGTTCTCTAACTAAACCTGTCAGTCAAAGTTTTCACGTTTCTCCCTCTTGGCACTCAGCTTGGCGTTCCTCGTGAAGGAGGGCTACGAGGACAAGATCGTGATCGCGCACGACATCCACACCAAGAACCGTCTCACCAAGTACGGCGGCCACGGCTACTCTCACATCCTGAAGAACATTGTGCCGAAGATGCTGACGCGAGGCTTCTCGCAGCACCAGGTGGACAAGGTCCTCATCGACAACCCGAAACGCTGGCTGACCTTCAAGTAAAGCAAAAATAAAGAGAGAGACCCAGAGAAGGTGGTTTGATGTAGTGACTTTATCTTCAGAGTACGACTGAACACCCCTTTGCAATAATCGGTCTGAAGTCTTTTTATTAAACCAAAGATTTTTCAGCATCACCAAATGTTTTTCTAGAGGCCCTTGTTGATTAAAACTTGATTTTATATTTGTAATTACACATTATTCACTTTGTGAGCAAATCATATGAAGGATGATGCAGTGCCTCCTGATAGTAGTCTTGTTTTTGTCCACTTTCTATCTGCAGAAATGCGAACCTGTGCTCTGTAATACGGTGCTAATTGATTTTTGTCACTGCCATTTTGCATAAGTGATATCTCTGCAAACACGTTTCTATGGGATGAGAATAAGCAGCCTGTAAGTAATCAGTATGCTGCTCCGCTCTCGACACAATGCGGCTGTGTTAGATGAGTTGTCCTGTTGCCCCTCAGTGGGTGTCTGGGTGTCTATGGGAGGCTGACGATGAAGGACATGCTCTCCTCTCATCTGGGAACAGGTGGCCTCGCAGGGTGACTTCCCCCGCATGATCAATGGCATGATCGCCACAGCTGACTGTGCATCGCGGAACAACTCTATAACTTTGATTCATCTTTCCGAGAGGATTAGAGAGCGAAAGGCTTTGGGGAGGATTTAATTGTACGTCGCAGCCGCTGACAGTCTTGTCTGGACAGATCGATGGAGGAAACATTTGTGTCAGTGTGAATGTCCAGTTTTGTGACGGTGACTAACCACCAGACCACCCTGCTACCCTCCCCCACCACCACCAGCACCCCAAACCAGCTGTCATATTGAGACAAGAAAAATGAGTTACTCTGATCATTTTTGGTGACAGTGCTTCAATGTGAACATCAGAACGGCCCTTTACACATTCAGTGCCATTATTTTTTTTTTATAATCATACATGCATCACTACGGCTTTTACATTTCCACTCAAAAAATGCAACAAATGTCTGATATTCTTTTGAAAAATAAAGCACACACATGACCAACAACACTGTGAACAGAGTGGTGATTAGTGAGTATAATTTTAGCATCTATAATTGGGTGATGGAGGTCAATACATTGACTCACCGAGTATGTGTTTAACCACAGCAGCTACAGTATGTTCGACATGTCAGCAGACTTAATTTGTAAAGCTAAACAGTTCATTGAGGGTACAACAGCGACACTAATCAATCTGACAAGGGGACACTTGAGTGCTGTACACGTTAAAATTCATTATGAGCGTTATTCATTGCAAAGTGCAGTTTTTCGCATGACGTCCTCCACATCTCCCTGGACTCTTTTGCACAATGGGGGGTGGGGGGGGAATGGTGAGCTCTGTCTCTAATAATCCAACTGACATTGAATCGAGCATGAGCAGTGAAGCAAGCGGTATGTTGAGCGGATCCTGTGGTTCAATCAGCGTACAGCATGAAGCCGGAGAAGGTGCTGTACTTGTTGTTGTTGCCCCCGTGCGCCTTCCCGCCGTCAAGCTTGATGTAAATCTCGTCCCCGGGCTCGAGGTGGAGGACGACACTGTTGCTGGCGTAGTCGTAGTTCTGGTCGGCGTCTTGGGCGATGGCGCTGGCTCTCACCTGGAAGGCAAGAGAGACATTTCTGCTCATGAAGCGTGTCTGCGACAGCTCCAGCGGTGATTGCACACATCTGTCAATTTCATTTCAAACTCAAAAACAACCCTCACACAGCTTCACTGTCAGCATTTTTTTAAAATTATTATTATTCAAATGTAATGTAGCCTATTTGTAGTGTCTTTCAAGGTACAGCTGTGCGTAAAAGTTGTGCGTAAAAATGCAAAAAGTAAACATTTGCTCACCAAATGATGATTTTTCACTGTGTTTTGTAAACAAATACTAAAGAGTAAAGCTGAGACATTAATATATTAAAATATTGGTACTTAATTATATCATGGAGCGTCATACCTGGTTGTTTTTACAGAGATCAGCCCACATGCTTGTTCCATCTCCGCCTCGCATCAGCACATGGTAAACAAAGAAGTAAATCCCGGGTATCGAGCAGGTGAATTTCCCTGTGGAGGGGTCATAGTGGTTACCAAGATTTGTGACCACGTCGTCGAATTTCAGCACTTCATATCCTTCGTGCTGCTTCTTCAGTCCTGCATAGAACGCAATCTTTGGCACGGTGTTGTAAGTGGCAGCGCTGATTGCACCGTTGGGCCCATTTGCTCCCGGCGCTCCCGGGAGACCCGGAGGGCCCGGCGCCCCTCTCTCTCCGGGCGGGCCAGCAGGTCCAGGTGGCCCTGGCTCTCCACCTGGACCCCTCGGACCCATCCTCCCGACGCGCCCCGGCTCTCCCTGAGGACCTTGGATGAACGTCGGAAGCGACTGAACGAGGCGGTTGTCTTTGATCGGGTTGGTCACCTTGGCTGTGGCCGTGGCTGCCGTCCCGTGCGAGTCGCACACCATCTGACAGGATCCGAGCATCTCATAGCGCGCGGGAGTCCCGGCGGTGTTCACCATGACCGGGATCAGAACCACCAACACCAGCACCAGCGCAACGCCACAAACACCAGTTGCGATCATCTGCGCTCTGCGGAATCGCGGTGTTCTCCGGAGTTGATGGTCTTCCAGCCTGCTTGTGGGCGATATTTTTGCAGAGGGAAGAATTTCACCTTCTCTCGTGTTCTGCTGCAACTTTTGGAGACAAAACAGTCTTTCAAATGCTGATGCGCAAAAGTAAGCATCCACAACTTTTACGCGCTGCAGTATCCGTTCAACTGATTCATCTCCACCTTCTCACTGCGAGAAACGACGACAACGAAATAGTTTCTGAGAGGGAAAAAAAAACAAACAATCTGCGTTATGTGATCGAGTCAGCAGCACAAGTTTCTGTCCACCACGGTGCCACAGGAGAGAGTGGGCTAGAAATGAACCGTTACCCGCTCCTCTGTTTGGAGAGTGAGGGGAGGGGTGGAGGTGATGGATGGGATAGAATCCATGTATTTCTTCAATCAAAAGAGAGAAAGTGGAAAACATACAAACACTGATGCAACTTTGAAGCCCTGAAACGTGACTATTATTCCATGCGTTTGTTTTTATCACGTGACCAGCCTTTAAACATATCACTTTTTGTATTGATGGCTATAACATTGCACCCCAAAACACCTAATCAGAACTTAACCAACAGCTCTAAAGGTCTTAAGCATAATTAGGCCCATTAAAGACAAAAAGCTATACTCCTTTGGCACCTGGTCACACCTCAGCGGCTCTCAGTGTCCAATTTATCATTTGGACAAAATCTATAGAGCCACCGAAAGAAAGGGGGGAGTCACTAGGAGCTGGCAGTGAAGGATGTCTTCACATAAATATACTGATGAAACGACAAATAGAATAAAGGGAGATCACTTAATTGATAACCAATGTGAATTCACCATCAGCTGCTATTAGTTAAAATCAAAGTAGCTGGTTGTAATGATGTGATATTTGCCTAAACAAGTGATGAGTTATTTTGTTTATTGAATATAAAATGATCCAAACAGTCCCTATCGATTTTCAAGATTCAAAAACAAAATGTTCTGTCCAGAATAGAAAACTTTTCTAAGGTTTGAGTGATGAAGGGCTAATTCTTGGTGAGGAGGGCAGATGATGATCTTGCTCATGAATGCAGAGGCTGTCGATGGCACCTCACTGCCAGGTGGAGAGACAGATGAAGAGGGAGGAAAAACACAGATAGCCTTGTTTGTATGGGAGGTGGGAGGCTTTTGATTGCAGCCCCAATGAGATTCTATGGAAGCCACAAATGCAAAAGTGTTTCTGGAGCTCAGAAAGTGCCAAACAGAACCATTTACACTTAAAAAAGATGAAGTTAAAGGGGCTGTAAATATGATAAAAATGAACAATGAGCTGTATAACTTTACAAATACTGAGGATATTATTCTGTCAGTACGGAAGCTTGTCGCTGCCACGCTGGAAAAAGACAACTGGATTGGTAAGTTGTAACATGACAAGTTTATTTTTTATTACAAGATGCTTCCAGGCTACTACAAAATACAAACTTTGTGTTATAACAAGAAAAGTTTCTTGTTATTACTCAAAGAAACTTTTCTTGTTATGACTAATATGTTATTTATCTTGTTATAACATGAAAACCTTAATATTTTTAACGTGATAATTGTTATAACATAAAGTACTTAAAATAGTTTCACATTATATTGTCACTTAACATAACAAACATTTCATATTATAACACAATATATCTTAATATATGTATATATATATATATATATATATATGTATATTAATGTTATATTGTCACATTATTACGTGAAACATTTCATGTTATAAATGTACAAATATTTACAAACTCTTCTCACATTGTATTGTCAGGTTATAACAAAAACATTTCACGTTACAACAAAATATTTTCAGCTATATATATATACGTGTATGTATGTGTGTATATATATCTATTCACACACACATTATACAATATATGTTATTGGCATTTAAAGCAGAAAGAGGTGAAAATGTTTGCTCAGAGAGAACATTTGCAATCAGTTGCTGGTTGGAAGAGCTTCTTCCAAATTATCAATGAAGAGACATTTTACATTTTTACATTATAAGCTATGTAAAATAGTTTGTAAGTTTGAGGACACATCATGGCCTCGTTAAAGCCCTGTGTAAAAGAGGAAGGACAGGCAGTCCTCCAAGCTAATAATGATGTTATTGTCATAACATTCGACGGAAATGTGGGTACAAGTATTGACATAGAAACTATTAAAAGAGATGTTTTAACCATCTCATCTCTCATCTCATTTTCTTAACCACTTTTCCGTGAGGGTCGCGGTGATGTTACCGCTTTATCCCCCCCCCCTCTCGGGGGGTTGCGGGGGTTACTGGGGTTACTGGAGCCAATCCCAGTTTTTTCATATAGGCGAAGGCCAGGGTATATCCCTGGACGAGTCGCCAGCTCATCGCAGGGCCCTTTTCTGACGGCAGAGGCTGCCACACAAGGTGCCAACTGCCTCTCAGGAGCAATTTCGGGGTTCAGTATCTTGCTCAAGGATACTTCGGCATGTTTTAATGTTTTAATCAATGGCTTTATATTAATAATGTAATGTGAGAGTTGTTTATGATAAAGCCAACAATAATTATGAATAGCTCTGCAGTGAGTGTGGATTGTGATATTGAGTCATCGTATTTCTACAGTTGTCTATGTTTTTGTCACAATTGAACTTGTGTCCACTGGATTTGAAGATGTATGGCATTTATTCTGCCAAGTGTCTCACAATTTTGTGAAAGTGAAACATCGTTTGTCTGTCTGCCTCATGATTCAGATCCAAGTTTTAAGAAGAATCAGAGAAGTAGTTTTTCTCTGTAACCTGCTGAGAAACAAACAAACCCAAACGAAAAATATAGCCTCTTTGGCAGTGATGGAAAAGAAAACAGGACTTGAATTCAGCCCATTGGAAAGATGACTTCAAATGAATTCAGATGTCTTCTGGATGTGTAAATAAGCAAATGTCTGCTAACACATTAGCCATATCCAGCCTCAGCTGTACTTTCTTGTTTAGTGCTAATCAGCAAGTTGTTGAGATGCTAACATGCTAAATTAGGATGTGAACTTGGCAAACAATAAACCTGCTAAACATCAGGATACTAGCATCGCCATTGTGAGCATTTAGCATCATGGATGTTGGCGAGCATGAGCATGTTATATGTTGCTGTAATTAAAATTTCAGAATAATGGAGGGTAATTACATCATTAGTCATCCAGAGCAAATAAATAGTGACTAGTCTTGCAATGATGAATTGAATTGATGAGTAAAATTCCTAAGATTACTAATTATTTAATTCATGCATGGTCGTTACAGCTGAGTTGGGAGGGCACTGCATGTGAGCTAAGATCCTTGATCATTTCTTAACGACCACACATTTTCTGTGGGAAGGGTGCAAAGTGAGAAATAGAATAGTATATAATTGAATAGTACATAAAGACACACATCCCTCCCTCACACACACACTCCCAGAAACACAGTGGGACATACTGTGGCGGCTATGAGTCAGTGAGCACTTGTTAGTGGTCAGGCTCTTTCCCTCCCGGTTGGCACGAGCCTCTGGTGACTCAGGGAGACTTGACGACCAGGAGCCAGAGCGAACAGCAGTGTCAAAATCCACCAAAAGCTGTGGGAAGAAGGACGCAACTTGTATTAGAAAGCTTTTCACAGCCATCACACCGACTGAATCAGACACAAAACGTGTGTCCAAAGTTGACTTTCATCACTCTTTTTCCATCTTGGCTACTCAGCTCACCTCCGCTGATGTACTGAAGCATTCCCCTGGTGTTGAAGAGCCCTGACAGGTTGTTTTGAGTCTCGACATCGGAGTTCATTTACAACCAGTCGGGCAGGAGTCCTGTGGGAGCCTGATGATTTTTGACATCCGGACAAGCAGATGTTCAGAGGACATGAATAAAACATACGGCCCATCTGACCACAGAGCGAAGGCTTTCTGAGTGTCTAATGAAATATGAGGCATGATTTCAATTCACAAAATGAAAAAAATCCCTTTGTCAGATGACTGCGATGCTGCATGAAATATGGATGCCGTTTATGTAGCCTGACCTGGGTGGCTAAGCAGGGTTCAATTGCGGTTATGACAATCAAAGCTGAGACAGGTTTGTCAAAATGTGGTGAATGGGAAGGAAAGTGAATGGACGTCTCATTACCGGCCAGGAATACAAACAGAAATATTATGTGACCATTGACACCCAAGTGTTTATCAACTGATGAAACACCATGTGTGCCAGGCAGCAATAAGATGCATGTCCCTCAGCGCGTTTCACACCTTCCGCTCTTTCAAAAAACTCTGAGTGTTTATTTTTCTTTTTCCTCAGAAAAGGCTGGGCTCAACAGTTCAGCTCGACGGGGGGGTGGGAGGGAGATAACAGAATGCGTTACCACACCACCCACTCAAAGCTGGTCCCTGTACTGTATTTAAGATGGAGAAGCAATCACAATCATACCAGGGTGTGACTGTAGTTTCATGCTGGAGAACAGGGCTTTTCATTCAAGTGAAAATCAAGGTGTGATTGGAGATTGTTTAGTTTGATTTCATTATTTGCTTCCAGCTGACAGGCAAACAATGACTTTAAAGCATTTTCTTTGATTGGTGTGCATGTCTTTGTGTCAGGGTGGTGCTTTTCATTCTTCTTACTGTTTTGGAGAGGGTGCTCTCACTGTACTCCTTCCCTGTATGAACTGATGAAACACTTCACTTACACCTGATTCATTAAGGAATAAAAGCACTGAGGGTGAACTCAGTGTGCATTTTTAGTTCATGCTTTCCACACAAGGGAGACAGAAGACGGGTAAAGACTCAAATACAACACAGATAAACTTCAGGTGATTTGTAAAGACAAAAAAATCAAAGAGCTCCTGGGTGAGAATTTAAAAATTGCATTTCAGGAATTATAACAGTAATTTCATTCATTCTTGTGAACATGATATCACAAGAATGCTTTATGAGAATTTATTCAAATTTGGCACAAATGTCCACTTGGACTGATCAGACTTTAGTGGTCAAAGGTCACTGTGACCTCACAGAACACGCTTTTGGCCGTTACCCAACAATTCATATGATAATTATGCCAAAATGAGATTTTATATTATAGTTTTCTGCAAAAAAATTTCCGGCCATTATCCAACACCATATCTCAGGATTAGTATCCTGACTGGTGCGGGGAGGATTTAAAACCACAAGGCAGTAATTGTTGTTTTCATGTTTTCTTTTCATTTGTCCGTTATGTAAGCAGGTAAAAATCTTGTTTTTCAAGAGAGAGACCCGGAGAAGGCAAAAACATTGCTGCAAATAAAAAAAATACAAAATACAAACTTATGTTTGGCTAAGAAAACTGAAGATAAGACAAAACACAAACAAAACTGCAAAAAAAGGAAAAAGGAAGAAATGACTTAAAAAAACAGAAAAACGAAAAAAGATGAACAAACAAACGAAGAAAAAGAAAAAACATTAAGAAAACTACAAAAGAATACAGACGATATCTAGTTTTGATGCATCAACACAAAGGCTCTGACCTGCACTTATCGCTCACACTGCAAAATGTAATTTTTGCCTGCAGTCAGGGTATTTAACTTGTTTTCAGTGCAAATCACCTTGTTTCATTTCCTCCTCATTTTAATATATTATTTATTTTTTAGAACAGAGCTGATAAAGGTGAAACTGTTGTTTTCCAGTAAAGTCACCAGCCCTTCTCATGCCTCCTGTGAGTTATGTCCTCTTGTTCTATGACCAACTAAAATAAAATAAATAAAAATGAACAATGGTGCTGATTTCTGTTCTTCACATATCAGCATGTAAAATCACATCATGCTACTGGTTCTACTTTAAATATCACGTTTTCCTCTCTGTAGCGTCCTCTCGTCCTCCAGCAGGAGCTCAAAGCCAAACACGTCATCGCTCACATGCAGTCTGTGAATAAGATGTTGAATCATGAGTTGCATCCTGTGTGCAGCTCAGGGACAATATAGAAAGTCACCGCAAACTATGAGAAGGAGCTCACTGTAGTGCAATGAAAGGAGCTGCGCAGGAAATGATTGTACAGCTTAATAAACCAATAAATAGGTCAATCAAATCCAAATACACTTGGGGAATGTTTTATTCAAAAGATTACTTAATATTGTTCACTAACGAGTGTTCACTAAGTGTTTTGCTTTCCATCAGCGGCTGCAGTTGAAACTGGTCGCTGCTGATTCTGATGTCAAATTATGAAAAAAATGTAAAAATATGCACGCTCCTAAGGAACTAGTTAATACTTTTTATGTGTTCCCTGATGTAAACTTCAACATGCAATATTAATTAAGATTAATTAGATGAATACATTGGATCTCTTTTGGTTTACAATGGTGGGCTGTAACGGAGCGCATTTGCTTTGCATTTTTGAAGTACTTCTACTTCAGTTAAGTATTTGTACCAATATGCTACTTTTATATGTGCGAATACTCCACAATGTTTCAGAGCAAAAAACTGCACTTTTTAGTCACTGCGTTTGTTTAACAGCTTCAGTTACGAGTTACAGTTTAAGATGTTACATTAAAAAAAATATGACTGTCATAAAATATGGAACAGTATATGCAATTGTCAAAATGAGTTGTCTCAACCCACTACAATATCAAAATGCTGTAAATAATATTAATATAACACACCGAAGCTTTTACCTTGTATCTTTTGCCTTTAAAACTTGATATCCTTCTTATATACTTGTGTACGTCTTTTGGACGCAGGAGAGTAAATTTTACATCGTCGGGCCACTACTTTTCATTTACGAGAAGGATCTAAATACTTCTTTTAGTGCTGGTTGAGGAAGCAATCTTGATAAACCATAATGTATTTAAAGGGTCAGTGTCACTGGTTATACTGCAAGTTATAAAAAGTGACTGAATTGTTGCTGTCATGGCTTTGTATGTGTGTGTGTTTGTGTGTGTGTAATTGTCTCTGAGGAAATGTTCACTCCTTCATTCCAGGACTTTTTTGATTGCCCCCGATAAAACTTTGCGTATTGCAACCTGGAATACAGGATTACAACAAAGGATTATAACGAAGCCAAATCCCCCGTGCAACAAAAAAAAAAAAAAAAATTAAGTAGATTGATTTTCATCGAGATGTCAATCGATGCACCGTGGCATCAGAGGGTGGAGTGTCACATTTTCTGCCGATGAGATTGAGCGGCAGCGAGAGGCTTAGTGGCAAATACAATCGAGGAGTGTAAACATACCGAGGGCCGCAAGAGGCCGATCAATGCCTCCAGTCTGGGCTTGATTAATTACCTCAAGAAAGAGACTGAGGTGTGAGGGCACCAGAGAAACCTGATCAGAACAAGATTTATCACCCAATCTCTGTATCATCACTCCCTCCCTCTCTGTGTTTTCTCCATTTACTGACTCGAGTGTGTCATGTGAAGGAGTGAGTGACCTCTTAGCATGTTGTAGAGGTTAGAAAAACAAATTGAAGTAATGGTAACCTTCACCTACCATTCAGAAGGACAAAGGTAGCAGATATCATATAAAAACCCCAATGAATGATGAACTTGTAAACAAAAACGTGCTATTAAACCCACCATTTAAACAAAGTAAAGTGGAATATTACTATTAGCATTTCATGAGGCTCTTCGATAATATTCAAGTGGTTTTATTTGATAGTCTTAAAAAATATGACTCTTAAACTCCTTGAATAAGGGAAGTTAATTCATTTGTTTTGGTGAAATAACAAGTCAAGAATTAACTTCCACACTGAAAATCAGATTTACAGCCTTCACATCAATATGTGTGTATTTTATGCAGTGCGTAAGAGGAACCATAAAGGAGTAATTCAGCATTTTGTGAAATATGCTTAATTGCTTTCTGGTGAAGAGTCCGTTAAATATAAAGTCAAAGCATTTATAATTAAAAACGCACAACATATTTTTTTCAAATTCATGGATATAAGAAACAAAATAAGCTAGATGTAAGAAGATGTACAATGTACAGTCACAGAAGATGCAGTATAATATACATGTACAGTATCAGTGCAATAGCACTGCAATCTGAAGGCATTTAGCTCAGCTTAGCACGAAAAGTGGAAACAGCTAGCCGGGCTCAGTCCACAGGTAACAACATCTGTGTACCAGCAAGTCTAAAGCTTTCTGATTAACACGTTTTACTTTGTTTTGTTGCAGTGGGGCTAAGTGGTAGGGTGGGGTTGGGTGCAGGTGGGATCATTTTGTTAAAGTTTCTTTGGACAGAGCCAAGCTTGTTGTTTCCTGCTGTTTACAGTCTTTATGCTAAATTAGGCTAGGATAACCGGCTTTTGGCAGTATAGCCCTATATTTACCAGACAGATATGACGAAAGGTAAGAAAAAAGTCAAACTGTACCTCTTCATGATTCTGCAGATGAGAGTTTATTTGTACTACCTCTCCTCACTTCCTCCTTTGCAGCTGTAATAATAGATGCAGCCACTAGAGGTCGCCACCTAACAACAAATGTAAATACTGGTCATAAATAAGCTGCTTTCTTTTTAGACCTATATGGATGATTTGCAGGCTCCAGCATGATTTTATGACAATATAATCTGTTTATAAAAACAGAGCTTCCAGTTAATAGTAATGTGGCTTCTTACTGCTGCATGAATGAATAGGTAACTGTTTGCTTACATATTTGCCATTTCAGCTGTATAAGATAATCACATTTCAAGATTTTTTTTACAGCTTGTTGAGCTCACCCGAAATGGACTAAACCAGAAAGACATCTCTAAGGCACAATTGGGGAAGTTGGACTGGTTAGCTTAGCATTTCTATAAATCAACTGTTACACATACTTACTGCTCTCTATAGGTTTATCAAATATCTGTTTATATTGTCTTATCACTGCATGATAGGTACAGGAGGGGAAAATGTGCTGAAAACCTCCATGTTAAATTGCACTTAGTTATCCATTTATAATGATACGCTCCTATTGAACAGTTTAAGTGAACGGCATTAATGAAGAGATAAAATATCGAATACCTTTGGTGTGATTCCTTTGTGACATTTTCTGTGGAATCACCTTTCATTCCCGAGCTAAATGCCAGCCGAATTTAAAAAACCTGGACCAACTAGAGGATTCTTATGGTCATCACTGTCCACGCATACAGAATAATGAACACAATAAAATAGTAGATTCCCAAACGTTAGTGAGTCTCAATAGGCTGTTCCAGCCGGTCAGATGAATCTCCTCATATGAGACTGTACGCTGTGAATAAAGACCGGTCACTGTCACAACCAGGACAGCCACATGACATCCCCGCTGTCTGATGCACGACTGTCTCCCTGTCACCCTACATCCTCACCCGAACTAATGATAACCTTTGACTCCCAAAAGATGTCAGGAGATGAGAGAAAAAACCCAATTAATTTAGGGTGAAGAGGACTGGAACGTGTGAGCACGTCATGCTGGTGGAGTGAATGGTGAGGAGCTCCAGGAAAGACAAGGCTCCGCATAATTAGGATTCAGGAGGCTCATTGTCGAAGATAATTAAAGCTGACAGCCACTGTGGAGTCGAGAGGAGGAGAGCGGAAAACACCTTCAAACTACATGCTTCACTTTAACACACTTCATACATAGTCTTTCAATCTCTGCAGCTGACACAAACCTGCAGCACCATCCATCATAACAGCTTGCCTGGAAACTGCATATGAGGCAATAAAATAGATGACAGATTAACAGAGAGAGTAACGACAGTTCCGGTGTGAACTTGTACAGCCTTTTTAACCCGAAATCAAGCTGAACAAAGCTGTTGTAATAAGTGACAGTTTCAGCTGCGTCACGGATTTGTGCGTTTAATATTTGAGCAGCAACCTCACTCATTCTTCAAAGCCTTTGTTGAAAGTGTCTTTATTCCTTTGCAAGTTATGAGGTCAGTCTCTCCCAATGAGAATTCATTATTCATTCATTATTTTAAATTGGTATAGCAAATAATCTTGAACTAGATTATTCTTTTTGTACAAACAGCAATATCTTGTTTGTTGAAATATTACTTATTTAAGTACAATGTGACGACCAGTAAGTCATTTTTGCTGAGCAGCGGCAACTGAGGTCACAAGTGGCCTTTCAGGGTAATAGGACAATCAATTTCAACGATTTTCCTTTTTACATTAGTTAATTTAAATGTCCAGTATGTACAATTCAAGGAAACTGGCTAGCTTGAATGGGAATAAAATGATTTAATGGTGCTGCTCCTCTAGACTTAACAATTATCTGACCAAATTGCTCATTTTATGATAGTGAAACCAGTCATTTCTCATGGGTTGTGAGGCTAAAAAAATCAGTTTCTTTCACAATGTAAGCTTATGGGGGAAAATCTATCGGGCCCCAGGGCATCACTTGATGTTTCAATTACGCGTTTGAAAAATTGTCTTCAAAGCCTGGCGCTCTTCCCGGGGGCCCGCTTCAAGCGCCATGTGATGCACTGCGGCCCAAAAGTACTTTTTCCCCATAAGCTTACATTGTGAAAGAAGCTTTTGTTAAATGGTGGATACATTTCTTTGAGCGTCACAACCCCCGCGAAATGACTCGTTTCACTGTCGTGACTGGAGCCACTCAGTCCAATAAAATCTGGAGATTCTAGAAGAGCCGCACGATTAAATGATTTTACCCCCATTCAAGTTAGCTGGGAGCTAAACCTGAAGCTAGTTGGCTCGGTCGATCTCTATGGGAGAACAAACATGGAAGAAGAAACGCCACTGAGCAGCTTTTATTGAGATAATGTTTTCTGGTTTTCCCTTCCAATGTCCTCTGGCTGCTCTGCCTCAACTCTTGGTGAGTTTCCCAATGGACAGATATGCCCCAAATCACACGACACCAATTCCTACCTAATGTTACTTTAATGTTTAGGTTCAGTCGTTGCTCTCATCATCCTTGTTACCCAAACCCTAACCTAATAAACTCACCATATGCCATCTGCGCAGCACCAAACAGCAGACAGCGAACTAGCTGGTGAACAAAGTGGAGCAGCTAAAGAGCATGCTGGAGTCTTTAACTGCTGAAGAGACGGATGTTTTCCTCGGTTGGAGGAGACCAAATCAGAAATAAAAGAAAAATGTTGTTCCATATCTACTTGATGTGTAAACATGTTATACAAGTGTTTAAAGTGATAACATGCAATGCTTAATTTTCAGCTTGTTCAGCCCTGAGTGCTTCAATCAAGATAAAAAAAAAGTGGGATGGGCGCAGTGTTTTAATTTCTTCTACTTACTTTTGTATTAACCACTTAAACTTTTCCATTTAATATGAGACATGCGGAAATGTAGTGTAACAGCAGCAGAAGTGCTTCTGTATGAAAGAAGAGTCATAAAGTCAGTAAAGTGACTCACTTATTTAAGTTATCAATTAAAAGTTATCTAAAGAAATTACTACTGGTCAAACCAGACTAAACAAGGCTGCAGCAGCAAAATCCCTGAGTGTCATGAATCGAGCAAGGCCGCGTTTAATTGCTTATAATTTATCTTTATGCTTTTGTACAGTATGTCGGTATGTGTGTATGTTTTTGTTTTTCAAAAGGTGCCATTTGTAAGAAAAGTTGATCTTTGTATCTTAGCCCCAGCTAGTCACAAACTGACACTTTGGGATGGCGGCCGACCCCCAAAGTGACAAGTCAAGAATAAGACTCAAACATCAGCGTCTCTTACAAATGGCACCTTTAAGCACTTTTTTGCCGTTTTGTTTTTATATAAAAGCTCTTTGAGCTGCTTTTGTGAGAACTTCTGCCACACAAATAAAATCTGAATATGGATCTTCAACGAGAGACATTTTGTGAGTGAAATATTCCTTTGGTCCTAAACAGTAAAGTGAGCAAAGTGATAGAAAATGACCAAGCAGCTTAAAAGGGGACTAATTACCTCTATATAATAGTTTTAGACAGTTTTTTTCCCCCAATGTCAGACGAACCCTCACTTAATTAAAGTGTAATATTAATTATTGACAAAAAAACAAACAAACAGAGCCGGTGCACACAAGAACCACAGTTTTCCATAAATGTTCACGGTCAAAAGAAAGTGACCCATTTATCTTAATATAAAGTCGAATCACATGTGACAGCTCTTTCCAAATTAATGAGACTTTACAAAGACAGTTCCATTTTTTAATCTACAAAATCACCTCTGAATCATCATGCAAATGAAACATTTCTGCGTATTCTCCCCGTCGAGCACTGCCTGTAGGAATGGAAGGGTTTAACCGGTTGTGCTCAAGGTTTTAAGCAGCATCACTTTTCCTTCACTACTGTTTTTCTAGCTTGATGTTCCCATTCACAGTCTCTCATATACAAATACACTGACCGTACATACTGTACATCCTTCAGAGCTGAAAACGCACGCACACACACACACACACGCACACGCACACGCACACATGCACACACACACACACACACACACAGAAACCAGATTTCTTGTACCAAGCTGACACACGTCTGAGTTAATTTCTTCATCTCCAGTTTTGTTTTCTGACATGTAACGGCGTCTTGTTTTCCATCTTGTGAATGTCCAAATGAGATAGCTGTAGAGGCTGAAGTGTGTCATCACAGAGACCACCGGAGCCGTCGAAGGAAAGGCACTTATCAGTGACAGATAATTATGATTGGCTGAGTTCTTTGTTGCTGTTGATTCTGCTGGTTAGCTCCTCCCTTTGTGAACGGATGGAGACGCGGAAATTTAAGAATACTGCTGAGTGAATTTCTGGTGGAACTCCTTGACTTTGCTCAGCAGGATCTTCAGCTTGTCTGTCGGTGGCAAGATGGTCATTCTGGGAGAGAGAAGGCAAAAAAATATAAAGAAATTAACTGTCTTTTCAGACATGGAATACGCTACATTTCTAGATTTGTCTGTTAAAGTGAATCCTTCCTGACATTCAGACATAGGTGATTTTTAAAAAGGTATCCCTTCAGACATGATAGGACGTTTATGGAAAGAGCCACAATGCTCCATGTTTGAGAGGAGGAGGGAGGAGAGAGAGGGACAGAGAGGGACAGAGAGGGAGAGCGCCTGAATAAATGACCATCATGAACACAAGGGACCCTCGCATCTCACAATGAATCCATAAACACCGACTCCATATCACAATCCATCTTCACAATAACCAGGTATCCTCTGGGGCGGCCTGCACATGTGAGTAGTTGCTCAAACTCCACACAGAAAGCAGCTGTTACAGAGCACTCAGGGGTTTCATAGAAGAACCGGTACAATTGTAACGCTTTTTTTAAACTGTAAAAAAAACTATGTGAATACAAAAATATTGAACTTTCCATACTCCAAATATGATTTGTCTGCAATAAGCTCTACCTTGGATATTAAGGAACAATGTTTGAATGTTTGGCCTTGGTGGAGGTCTGTGCACTTCCAGCACCCTACAAGTTATCAGAGGTTTTTGCACAGCATAGTTTTCTATAGCCTGATCTGATATGCGTGAAATCTCCCTAACTACTAAAACTATTTCGCAGTGTTTCATACTTTATTAAACAGATTTTGTTTCCTGGGTCCATGAGAAATGGAGACTGAGTTAATACATTTATTGCAGTGATCCCCAAAGGTGGTAACACTACAAGGCAGCTCTCTCTGGTCTCTCTCTGCATGTTTAGCGCTGCAGCCTTTGACCACATTCAAGTCCGACCTGTGCTGTGTTTAAAAGAGATACGGAAGTGTTACCAGGTCCAACCTAATAAGATTGCTGTCCTGACTTTTATGTAAACGCAACTCAGACATGAGACCATATTAGATTGCCATGTCTAAAAGGGGCTTTAATGTTAAATTGACCTTTATTTTACAACAAAGGAATAAGCGCAGACACTGGCCTACAACAAGAACTGAAATGATTCGTCTGAAATCAATTAGTTAAATGAGAGAAAATTAATTAGAAAAAATATTTATAATCAAGTACCATTTAAAAGATCCCATGCATTAAGGCACACATAAAAATTCTTTACCATTTGTCTGACACGTGTTTTCAAAAAGAAAAAGATAATTATAACCTTAAAATCCTTGAAATGACATATACTCCTTCTCCCTCATTAAAAACTCCAGAGTCTCTTGTTGTTTAAGTAAAAATGACTAAATTCTACTAATAACTTAATTGGTTTTGGGTTTTTGCCATTTTAAGATGTCAACTTTGGCATTGGGCCATTTTTCTTCAAACAATGAATTGTTTTTATCGAGAACATAATCGGCAGATTTATCAATAATAAAAATAACTGTTAGCTGTAGCCCTGGAAGTATTTAAGTGCTCGGCACCTGAAGTGGTAGGTTCCATCCTTCTGTCCGAAGCCGCTCCCAGGTACGAGGCAGATCCCAGTCTCCTCCAGCATCTTCATGCAGTAAAACATATCAGGCTGCTGACCCTTGTCCTAACAGAGAGGAAGAGAAGCATTATATTGTGGTAAGAGGCTGATTGTTTAGGAATTGGAGCACTTAAAGTAGGAGAACATTGAATGGATCTACTTTTTCTTTTGTAAGTGCAGGTTTGCTGTGAACACAACCTTTACTTATAACTAAACACTGTGACTCACAGTACAGCCTTCATACTAAAAGCATTCCCACTGAGCTGCTCTTTAGAATTTTCAGCTCGTAGAGAATTAATTCAACTTAAAGCTGAACAGGAACAATTTGAAAGAGAAATTTAGAAACGGCCCAATCGAGCATGTCTTTGTAACCAAGAGAAATTTCCTGTTTTTTTTAACAATAAAATGGGTAATCATAATTAATGATACAGTGCTATACATCCGGAAAAACTGCAAAAGCTCTCCAAGTTCAATTATTTCTACTGCAATGACTGTATCCTTCAGTTTCATGGCAAAGTTGTTGTTTTTTTTTTTTATCACAGTCATTAGTCAGTTAAACATGGCTTCAGTGAGGACAGCAGCATAAAAATAAATCAATTTCATGTAATTAAGAGAAAAGAGATGAGTAATGATTTGAGGTCAAATTGAACTTCAAGTATATCGCATTTCCTCTGGATCAAAAGCTTTCTGAAAACCTTTTAAAACCCTTTTTGTAAAGTGCCTCAGCCTCAGAGTTAGCCGAGTATTGAGATCAGGAATGAGCTCAATGGACCGCACGGCAGCTCCATTTATATTCTGCCAATGCTAACGTTGGCGAAAGCATTGCTAAAGACGCGGAAATCAAAGCAAAAAGAAAACCAAGGCAATGCTGCAACCGTGTGATCACGATAGTGAGCAGAGTCACCGGGATTGATGACGCGTCAGTAGGTCAGCTTTACTCTGACCTTATCCTCCATACGGCTAATCAGATTCTCAGCTTGGCTCTCCATGAAATTCCTCCTGAGCAGTCAACCTCGGGACAGAATTGAATCCACAAGCTATTGGAAATCATTTGTTCCCTTGAGCAAACAGGGAGGTGGAGGCACAGTGCACTGAACCTGGTTGAGCAGTTATTTAATCCAGCATTGTGTGGAGAATGTGATGTGTATTTAATGCCAGTTAGCAAAGCATGAGTATTAGTAGAGTGAAAAAATAACAAGTAGTACAGGAGCGAAAGGAATAATCCTTTCATAGCTGTATCATCCACTTTATTCCTCTCATTTTGTTGCTTTTCATCAATGTTATCTCCTTGAAGCAATAATACACTCACACTTGAATCACTGAAGCGTCTGTAAGAGTGTGTAAAGAACTGACCGTTGCCTCTTTTACAGCCTTTTCAGGGATGGTTATGCAAGGGAAGGAGTACATGGCACCCTGCACGGGATTGCAACTGATGCCCTGCACAGTATTGAGAACTTGCTCTGTCAGCTTGGCCTTCTCTGCTAAGGCACTTAAGGTTGCTGTGCGCTCCTAGATGAAGGAAATACAAAACAGAGAGAACAGAGAGCATTATTTTATTAATTGGAAGTGAAACGTTGGCTAACTTCGTCTCGGCCTTTTCTAACAAAGTTTTGAATTTCTCCAGACGTCTGTGAGACAGACGGACGTGGATGACAGATATTATACAGTGAGTACTAAACAGAGAACAGATGAATAGTATGAGGTACACAGAGAATCTTTTTACGCGCAAGATCATTTGGGGAAAAAATTGGGAACCCCTGATTTAAGAGAAACTTAAAATAGCACTGAGTCTGTACTGAATGACATGCTAGCATTTTGCAAAGAGAATGTATAATAATACTGCTGTCAGTGTACTGGTAATGTGCAACAAGAGATCATGTTGCAGAATATTGATGTATTGATCAATTAGGCCCTTCTAGAAATAAATGGCTTGTGGGTAGCAGACTGTGTACCTTGATGAACTTCTCATGTGAAGGTTCCCCAGGCTGTGGCGGGTTCACCACCAGGTCCATTAGAGCCTGACCAGGAACGGGAGGACACAGACGGACAGACACCAGCTTGGTCAGCTGGGCCTTCACCTCACTGTCCATGTTGATGATCTCCATGTAGCCTCCACGGAAGCCACACCTAGAAGTGAGAGACAACATTACGCTGTGACACACAGCACGCGAAGCACACAAGACAGAAAAGACAACAAACACAAAGAACTAGTGGATTTATCCCACCATGAAGGTAGACTGACTTACTCTCCCATGTAACATTTGGAGGTGGAGTGGAAGGATACCAGCTCCACTGTGTTTGAGTACTCTGGCCCCATTTCAAACAGGACCTTCTTAAAAGAGTGGAACTGGCAACCATCAGCGTACACATTATCCTGGTACACCTGACAGATGAAGACAGAGTGGCAGGTGTCACAGGTGTGCAGAGAACAAGGAAGCAGGTCGATGTTAAGAAAGATGCAGAGACGGTACCTCGTCAGCCATGAGGAAGAGACGTTCCTTTGCTGCAAATCGGATTACATCCTCGATGCACTGTCTGCTCTGAACCTGACCTGTGAATGAGAAGGAGGCTCATTATGGAGAAGGGATTGAAATGGTGATTAGGCAGGAAGCTGTGTCTCTTTGCTGCCATCTAGTGGCTCTTCTATGAGCAGTGCATGAAATGTGTGGTTGATACAAAAGATGAACACCAAACAGAAATAATTTCATTTTAAGTAACTTGTTTCCTGGGCGTCTTTATGGACCTGTGGTGGTTTACTATGTGGCAGCAACTTCCCCAGTCCAACTACAGCCAATGATATTTGTTAGCTTTTTGTTTCCATAACTCCTTTCCCCTCATGTTTACTGTCTCTTTCTAAAATGGCCCCTTAATTACATATTAAAATACGTGAATCCTTAAAATTAAGGCAAAATCATCATGAGACTAAATTAGAGATTCACACAAAAAAAGTTCCATTAACTAGCCTTTTCTGGGGCTACATCTTGTAGTCTTCCTCAGCTTGTGGAGTTTGCTCAGTTGACAATGGACACTTTTAATGTCCTTTGATGACAACTGAGCTTTCTAAATAAAAAATGTTCAAACTGTATCACTTAGGAAGGCCACAAGATGAAGCTGAAAGCCCATATAAAGCTATTAGGTGAAACCCGAGTTAAGATGAAAGTCACAAATTAAAAGTTCACGCTAAACTAGTAAATCATTTGAGATATCCAAAGGACAGATATTGAAAATCAACAATATATGCCAAACATAAATTGGACTGACAAAAAAAGAGCACAAACACAAAGCCCCCTCCTGAATACCGAGTCTGCTCTGATTGGTCAGCTCACCCATGCCTGAGCCAGCACTGCTAATAACAACAGAGCAGCTGTGCTAAATCAAATCTTAAGTGATAAACTAGCCACTACTCATGTGATGTCACAAAGTCACTGAATTAAAGGCGGGATTACTGGCGAGGCGTTTCAGGAGCATTGTTTTCTGTGGGAGAGAGGAGCTCCTGTTGGTGCCGACTTTGACCTTTTTAACTTTCAAGATCTTTTACATGCACAAGAATCTATACAACATACTGAAACACAAAAAAGCATAATGGGTGTACCGTGCAACTTATGAGACCTGTTTTAACGAATGGGTCCTTGTTTGGTTTTGTTTCAGGAATTACACTTTCCTGCCACTGGTTTTGTGTTATTTCGCTAAACAACAGCTGGTGGTGGGAACACGCCAAGAAACATGGCAATGCACCAGCAAAGGCAGTTGAAAAACAAGATTGTTAGCAAGCAAACAAGGATGTAAAGGATTTAGAATATTAGAAATTATTTTTGAAAATGTTTGATGTGGAAGGAAAAGCACTCAATATATGCTTGTTATACGTCGAAGACACCCAAAATGAAGAAACACTGGGCATAAACATTAAAACTTACCTTTAATGTGTAAAAATGCTGACAAATACAAACAGTCTGAAAGTCACTTCAATGGAGAAAAAAGGAGGAATCTTTACCGGTGGGGTTCCCAGGGTTGATGATGCACAGGGCTCGGGGGTTGCAGTGTTGCCGGGCCTCGTCCAGAGAGCGCTGCAGCTCGCTGATGTCCATACTCCAGCACTTTTGCTCATTAAGGTAATAGTTGATCTGCACGGCGCTCAGTTCTGCCAGTGCAGCAGAGTACAAGGGATACTGAGGAATGGAGATCATGACGCCGGTACGGGTTGCACCTTCACCACACACCAGCAGCTTCAGCATGGTCTAAAAGTGCAGGATAGGAAGGTCAAGAAAAATCTGTCAGCTCAACAGTTTAATCTACAGATGAGTTATCACATTTTTGGATTATATATAGAAACAGCTTTGTCCGTGTGACACTTTAGAGTTAAAGACTGAAAGAGGAAGTAGACAAACTCTCGATTTCAGTTTGATGATCTGCCTCTGTGTTTTGGCACGAAGCCGTCCCAACAACCTACAGTGAGAGTTCTCTTTAAAGAAAACACAATATGCAATCAGTGTGTTGAGGCCTTATGTTGCAATTCACAAGGTTGTCATCAAAAAAAACTTGACAGCTGTGCAAAATCTTGCTCAGCTGTTCTGCCTTTTCTCAGATCTTTGCTTTTTTCTTGGACAGCTGTAACATCTGTTTTAAACTCATAGACACCCTATGACAAATGGTTCAAAAGGGTCACATGCCAACACATTTGGGGATGAGTGATCAAATTTCAGCAATTTTTTTTATCCTGAACAGATGCTACATTTGTTCTCAAAGGCATTTATTTTCTTGCTACAGCAGTTGCAACTTTTGTGATACATCCTTTAAAAGGAGACTCACTTATTCATGTGTTTTCCCAGTTTATGTTGTGAATGAATTCACCACATTGAACTAATTACTACTTGAGTGCAACATTTCATTCCCTCTTTCTCTGGGGAGAAACTAACATACGTGCTTAAAAAGGTACAACAGGGACAGGGTCAGTTTAACAGATGAGCGGTGATTTGTACCACAATGCCGTCGCTGGCCCCTGTGGTGAGGTAAATGTTGTCTGGGTCGCAGGGCACACCGCCATCCCTTCGCTCAATGTACCGGGCCACATCCTGACGCACAGAGTCTATGCCCTGACTGGCGCTGTAGGAACCTGAGGGAGAGTCATGTGGAGACGATAAGCTTTGATACAACAAAGCATCACAATAAAGCAAAGACCAACACGCGCATACGCACCCATACTGTTCCCTCCGCAGGACTGCAGAATGCGGCGCGCTCTACTTTTAGCATCCTCTGGGAATGTGCTGTCATTCAGCAGTTCAGGGTAGGAGCAGAGCGCCAGGACCTTGCAACAAAGAGAGGTGTGAGTATAAAGGGTGCAGGGGACATTGTGCGAAATCCTGCTCGGATTACTGCGCACGACAGGGGAAAACAATGATTGATGTCATCTCAGCTACAGAGGAGGAAATCAGTTTCACAGACAGTGAGATGTCCGGGAGGAAGTGCTATATTTAGATGAGAGATTGGGGGAAGGGTTTAGGAGCAGACCTGTCGGAAGAAAGTGATTGGCTGCTGGCCCATAGCGTGTGCATCACCAATGTTGGCCTTGATGACCTCAGCGAAGGGTTTCTTCATTCCCTGCAAAGCGTAAACACAACACACAGAAATGAATATGTGCAAACAAAGGGAGCATTCGTTCACTCTAATGATACGTCATCATCTTTTCGAAGATTAACACTGACTGCCTATTAACAAACCTGACTCGAACGGTCAGAAAAACATAGCTGAGTGAGAACTCCCCACTGCACCCAAACAACCTCGACACTGCGCCTGCACATAGGCTTCAACACATACATACATTTTCCATAAACATTTCACCACAAGAGACAGAGAGCAGCAGCTGCAGAGCGCACAGCAGGTTTGTGCTTTATTCACAACCACTTCCACAGAAAAAGTATTGGCTGCTGGCTGGACTGAACCACACACACACACACTATGGAGTGTATAAAGAAATGGTAGAAGTTAAAAGATAAAATGTGTCCACTTCCAAATGTTGACCTTTCTGGACTAAATTTTGGCAGAAAAAATTAAGGGGTACAACAAACTCTGCTACTGCAGGGCCACATGCAGATTAAAGTAAAGGGCCTTAAATCTAAGGACAAACAGGCAGGGTTGCCCTTGGATTTTGCTAGCATACACAACAATTCATCTCTAAAAACAGCACATTTTAAATGTGAACTTTTCTAATTTGAGGTAAACTTAAAGTGATTTAGTCAGTCAGTATAAAACTAATTTATGTTTTCATTTCCAGTTTCAGCAGTAGAGCACTTTAAATGTACCCTGTAGAGTTATTGACTACTAGTAGCGATATGGAGCAATGTTTTTGAAAGTGATATCTTGTTTAGCTTGTATTTTGGGCACAAGGACACACATGGCAAGAGTGCTGGCTAACGGCCGTGTGTTGCATGAGGAAAGAAATGTATTTAACAAGTCTATCAGGCCTCAAGGACACAAAGAAAGTTTTAATGAAAAACAAGAGAGTAGACAACTCTGTTAGCAAAAAAAAAAAACATTATTCTTAGTGCTAACTTTGTTAGTCCTATCACACCCACTTACTCACTGACCCAATAAAGTTAAGTGCAAGTCTTCATTGAGAGACATTTCATGCTTAAGTACATCTAATCAGACAATTTGATTAGTAAGGAAGGTCATACTGTAGCACAGTAGCAGCCTTGATGCAGATAGTAAATGTAAACATGGGAACAAAGTTTCAACCTGTGCAAACCATCTTATCGTGCTGATACCATTCGCCTCCTGACACATTAACACAGAGACATACATTACATAGAGGCTTTTAGCCTCCTGATCGGAGATTGAGAAATAACAGGATGTACGACAGCAAAGCTGAGATAATAATTAGGATCTATTCCAAAAGTAACAGTATTCATATACTCTCTTCCAGGCCAATGATATTACATCTCTGTAAGATGATCTCTTGAGCAGCTGAGACCACTGACAGAGGATAAACAGCATTGCAGGCCAACAGACACATGCACACACTCATGCTGTTAAGACCAGATGTTTGGGACAGCATGACACTGCAGAGGAGCCACAAGTGGAACCTCACACTGACACGGAAATCAAAACAGGCTGTTTGTTTGATTTGTCCAAACCAGTGCATTTTGTAAAAAGCCCTCCCGGGCTCTCTCATTGGTCACATATTAGAGGCGGCTCTCGGTCTGGACCAATACTATTGTGCCTGGTGAGTCTCACCCCCTTGGTCAAAAGAACCGCCCATACTGACCTCTGCTCCCAAGAACCAACAGGATAAGCGTTTTGTCCTCCGTCGCTGATAAAACAGCCCAGTGAACAATGCTGAAGGTGAAACTGAGCTTCACTTTGATGCCTTTTTAAGTCTTTGTATCAAAATTTATCTTTGGTTTCTTCTTCAGTACTATTTTATCCTATATTCTGCACTGTGCTGCTCAGGTAGCTGATTGTCTGTTTCATTGTTCTTGAATCTAAAAATAAATAAAAAGAAAAAAATGAAAGCTATTAAATAGGATTGTGAGTTAAGCAGTTAACAGCACACTATAAAGTTCAGATTAAAGACGATAAGTAAATTCACATTGCAAGTTTTTTTTGGTTTTCAGCGAATTGATGCCAAATATATTCAATATTCAGATGAAAGCGTTTAAACCTGAAACTAAAAGATTCTGCAATGGAAAATCATTTTAAAAAGTTTTGCATTAGAGCTGCATAATTAATTAAAATATTTTTTCAAATCTCAATATGGCAAAGCGCAAAATCCAAATCGCATGAGCTGCATTTGATAAGGATAAAATGTGTGACAAAAGAGCATCATAATGAAATACTGTAGTGTTGCAGACATGCACTGGCCCACAAATCGTGGGCCAGACTACAGCTAGCTGCTCATTAAGACAAACAAAGACCAGAATGTAATAATTGCATGTGAAGCCTTTATCAGTGCACTTGTTCACAGTAATTTGGCTCAAAGTCAAACAAAACAACTAACACAGCTTTAGTATTGGGGGAAAACACAAAAAACAAGGCTGTACTTGAAGAGAAAAGACCTCAGTTCTAAAAGAAAATAAGGTGCGTAGGAAACTGGAGTCGAGGATCACGTGTGGATGTTTAACTCACAGACAAAAGTGGGAACAATACTTTGACCTGTTTCCCAAAGTAATCCAACCCCATCCAAACCGCCGTTTGGAATGAAGGTTGGGGTTATAAAGAGGAATGTGTTTTGACAAAACGACAATGGTTTAAAGTTTTAAAAAGTGCAGTTCAGCGCTTTTGAAAACTTTGGAATAAGATGGGAGGACTGGAAATGATTACTTGTGCTACATTTTTGTCTTCAGGCTGAGTGCTGTACTATTGAAAAGGCTGGCACCGGGACAGTCGGCAGTCAGTGAACAATGATTTGCAGTGCTCTTGCCCTCGATGGAAATGTGATGAATAAAAAGTTCATTAGCAGTTGTAAAAAGTGTGGTTAGTATCTTATTTCACCTGGGAAAAATGCTTCTCTCCTTCAATATCTTGACTGGGTCTTACCAGCTGAATCCACCTGCAATTTATTCAGTTGTTTGAACATCTAAATATCAATTCAATATCGCCCGATCAAACTCTTGTCCGGTCAAGAAGAAAATAAATATCCCACGAAGAGTGGCGGTCAACTGTGGACAGGCACTGGCCAAAGTAAACAGAACATAAAATCTATGATGCCGTGAACCATCTGGTTAAAAAGGCCAGCACTGTCATTAAAGTCCCTTCTGGACGATGTTGCTGAGCCTTTCACCTGTGCAAGAACCTGTTTGCAAACTCATCCCTTCCTGAACAAAGCACTCAGGAGAGGACAGTTTTCACACCAGACTGCACTAACAGCTGGTTGCCACATCACCATAAACAGTCCAAGAGGAAGGGATCGAGCAAAGAAAAGCACAAGTGTCTGTATTTAACAAAAAAAAGAAAAGAAAAGATGATGATGGATTAAAAGAGCTGACATTAAAAGCTGAACACGAGAGATGAGAGATAACCATATTAATTTCTGGACAACCACTCACTACAAAACAGGACTGCAACTACTGATTATTTTCATTGTTGATTCATCAGTCGATTGGTCTTTTGATTAATCAGTCAGTTGTTTGGTATTTAAAAATGTTTTAGTGTTTCTGAAAGCCCACGATGACGTCCTCAATTTTTAGCCCAAACCCCAAAATATTAAGGGGTGTACCTTAGACATTTCTAAAAAACGTGTCATATCACCTTCACATGTTTATTACCTGACTTTCATGTCAGGAGGTGGAGGGGAAGGTGGTGGAGTTACAAGCAAATATCTCGGGACAGTTTCTAGCCATGTTTGTGGTGCCAAAAGGAAATATTTTTAGCCAAAAGCACAGCCTTTTCCTAACTCTAACCAAGTGCTTTTTGTGCCTTAACCTAACCAGAGCATAAGCACAGTGTGTCACGCGATATGAATCGAAAAGGTTACAACACAAAGGAACTTTTAATGCACCTGTGGTTTTGCAGAAACGTTTGCCAACTTTTACTCTGGCGATTGGGTTGTCCAAATAGTTGGAGATTAATCTAAAAGTAGATAACAGAACAATTAATCATTGCAGTTCTACTAAAAAGACAAAAGTCTATTCTTGGCTGTTGAAATTAAAGGTACAATAAAAAGACAGATCAGCCAAGCATGCACATGTTTTGGAAACCAGGAGGTAAAGTGAGGCAACAGACTTTTGTGCATCACTAGTAGGTCATACAGATAGAGAGACGTGGACATAAAGAGGACAGAAAAACACGTTCGTCTCTGGCTTAGACTCTGGACTTTCACCTCTCTCTAAGGAACAACTGATGAACAACAACAATGCCTTACAATCAGGTTAGAAATGTACATTACGCAACAAAGAGATCTGGATCTCACCAGCCTATTCAGTTACTAGATACAAGATAAGATAAAATTTCCCCAGGAATGATCGACTAGCTAATGGACTTTGATAAGAGGGTGTGTGAGTGGCACAAGCAAGTGAGAACAGACTTTCTGTTGGGGTGGCCATTGTGAAAACACAACCAGGAATGGAAACCTGCTGATCTGCAACGAAAGACACTGACTGGACTCATACTCACACCACAAGCAATCATCAGCAAAAAATAAGCACAGGGAGCCCCCCCCTTTAAACTCAATATAAGTAATGTGTTGAAGGGATTCTTGTTTCAATCACAGTAACAGGAAAAAAAAAAAGATTAGACTGGTTCAACCTGGTTTTGCCATTCTGACCAGTACAAAAAGTCTGCAACATGTTGATGAAATGAAAGACAGACACAGATGAGCAGTATGGTGAATAGCTGGCACAGGTTGCATGAATGAACACCGAGTTGTACAGACCTCAGAGAGC